>NW_024039077.1:70000-670000 GCF_016077235.1 Cyprinodon tularosa
TATACCTTTTATATAGGAAGATGTTTAAATATATGCGTCTATTTGTTGGCAAAGGCTGTAGGAAAGGATATTTTGTCTTTATTTAGAAAATATGGATGTTGTGCTCATTAAAAAAAGATTGATCCTGAGGTTCTGGAACTGATGCACTTTTGGCCACCCCTCAGTGTACATTTGTTATTGCCTGGCCACCCTTATAAAAATTTTCTGGCTACGCCCCTGAATCAACCAATATACTATATATATTATATTGTATGTTTATATTGTATATAAGTATAGATTTTGTAGTCTGAATATATATCCAATTTGTCTGCACCATCAACACCAAATCAAATTTCTTGTTAGTGCAAATAAACTTGGCAATAAATCAGATGTTTTTTTTTTTTTAGTTTTTTGCCCCTACGTTACTTTTTTATTTAAAAAAGTTAACTGATGTTTTTATTTAATTTCAGTTTAATATGGCTATTCTGACTTTTTACTCAGAATTCTGACTTTAGTCTCAGAATTCTGACTTCTTTCCTAGAATTCTTTCATCTCAGAATTCTGACTTTTTTTCTCAGGATTCTGACTTCAATCTCAGAATTCTACTTTTTTTCTTAGAATTCTGAATTTAAGAATTCGGACTTTAATCTAAGAATTCTGACTTTCATCTCAGCATTCTGACTTTTTTTCTTAGAATTCAGACTTTTTTTCCTCAGAATTCTGACTTTCATATCAGAATTCTGAATTTTTTTCCAGAATTCTGAGTTTTTCTTCTTAGAATTCTGACTTTTGTTCTCAGAATTCTGATTTTTTTTCCTTAGAACTCTGACTTTAATCACAGAATTCTGACTTTTATCTCAGAATTCTGACTTTAATCTCAGAATTCTGACTTTTTTTTCTCAGAATTCTGACTTTAATCTCAGAATTCTGACTTTTTTTCCCTTTAGAAATCTGACTTCTTTCTCAGAATTCTGACTTTTGTTCTCAGAATTCTGATTTTTTTTCCCTTAGAATTCTGACTTTTTTCTCAGAATTTCGACTTTCATCTCAGAATTCTGACTTTTTTTTCTCAGAATTCTGACTTTCATCTCAGCATTCTGACTTTTTTTCTTAGAATTCAGACTTTCATATCAGAATTCTGAATTTTAATATCAGAATTCTGACTTTTGTTCTCAGAATTCTGATTTTTTTTTTCCTTAGAATTCTGACTTTTTTCTCAGAATTCTGACTTTCATCTCAGAATTCTGACTTTTTATTCTCAGAATTCTGACTTTAATCTCAGAATTCTGATTTTTTTTCTTAGAATTCTGACTTTAATCTCAGAATTCTGACTTTTTTTTCTCAGAATTCTGACTTTAATCTCAGAATTCTGACTTTAATCTCAGAATTCTGACTTTTTTTCCCCTTAGAATTCTGACTTTAATCTCAGAATTCTGACTTTTTTTTCTCAGAATTCTGACTTTCATCTCAGCATTCTGACTTTTTTTCTTAGAATTCAGACTTTTTTTCCTCAGAATTCTGAATTTTAATATCAGAATTCTGACTTTTGTTCTCAGAATTCTGATTTTTTTTCCTTAGAATTCTGACTTTTTTCTCAGAATTCTGACTTTCATCTCAGAATTCTGACTTTTTATTCTCAGAATTCTGACTTTAATCTCAGAATTCTGATTTTTTTTTCTTAGAATTCTGACTTTAATCTCAGAATTCTGACTTTTTTTTCTCAGAATTCTGACTTTCATCTCAGAATTCTGACTTTAATCTCAGAATTCTGACTTTTTATTCTCAGAATTCTGACTTTAATCTCAGAATTCTGATTTTTTTTCTTAGAATTCTGACTTTAATCTCAGAATTCTGACTTTTTTTTCTCAGAATTCTGACTTTAATCTCAGAATTCTGACTTTTTTTCCCCTTAGAATTCTGACTTTCATCTCAGAATTCTGACTTTAATCTCAGAATTCTGACTTTTTATTCTCAGAATTCTGACTTTAATCTCAGAATTCTGATTTTTTTTTTCTTAGAATTCTGACTTTAATCTCAGAATTCTGACTTTTTTTTCTCAGAATTCTGACTTTCATCTCAGAATTCTGACTTTTTATTCTCAGAATTCTGACTTTAATCTCAGAATTCTGATTTTTTTTCTTAGAATTCTGACTTTTTTCTCAGAATTCTGACTTTCATCTCAGAATTCTGATTTTAATCTCAGAATTCTGACTTTTGTTCTCAGAATTCTGATTTTTTTTTCCTTAGAATTCTGACTTTAATCTCAGAATTCTGACTTTTTTCTCAGAATTCTGACTTTCATCTCAGAATTCTGACTTTTTATTCTCAGAATTCTGACTTTAATCTCAGAATTCTGACTTTTTTTCCCCTTAGAATTCTGACTTTTTTCTCAGAATTCTGACTTTTTCCCATATTAAACTGAAATAGAATTTAAAAAATCAGTTAACTTGTTTTTATTTTTTTTCAGTGGCCCTAATCCTCTTCCGTAGGGAATAGCAGTCAGGCGTTGCGCTGAAACCTGCAGTTTAAACGGGCCGTGGGTGTAGTTAGATGCCATCAGACGCTGAGCGCTCGCGCTGTTGCTTCAAAGTCTCATCTCACCGGGGAACAAAAAAAAAAACCCTTCGCCGCTGCGCTCGCGCTCGCTCTCCACCGCGCTCCCTATTGGCTGCCTTTCACCCTCCCCGTTAGATCTCCGCTGATTGGTCGAACGCCCCTCCCTCCCCTCCCTCCACCTTTATCCGTCCGCCGCAAAGGCTGCACGAGACCCGCGCGGTGAGATGACAGAAGCGGAGCGGAGCTCGGAGAGATAGAACTTATTGAACCGGAGGAAGCTGGCCGCGCGCGGGTAGGTGTTTGGAAAAGAGGTGCGCTCAGTGTGTGTGTGTGTGTGTGTGTGGGTGGGGGGCGTCTGTGTTTCCTGGCAATCAAACCGGTCACCTCAGGCTCCCAGCTGCTGTCTATAAGAGTGAAACGGAGTTAAAGAACCCAGCTTTGTTTAAAAACCCGCTGTTTGACCTTCTCTCTACTGATTAGAATCAAATGAATCTTATATGTTTACTTTTTTGTGTGCGTTTTATTCATTTCTAATAACTGACTGTTGAAGCAACATATAGTTAAGCCTGGGATCATCTGTGATTTTTAGTGCATGCCATCATTAAAACAAGAGCAGGGCAGATGCTGAGCTTATTGGCATTTATGTGGCAGAGGAAGATGAGGGAATAAATCCACATAAGCAGATGAGAGTAAGCTGCCCTTTTTTTTATAGTGCTGTGCACTTTGACGCCTCATAGCAGTAGAAGTGATTTATCAGGTGGAAATGGGAAGAGCTGGATGTGACCTTTTGTGCCGAAGCAGTCAAAGGGGTCATCATAAAACATGCTGTGAACAGGAAAACAGATTTATTCTAACAGAATCCTCTTCTTATTTGGAATTAAAAGGTTGCTTGATGTGGTTACAGCAATGCCTCTCCACATTTTCTCCAGTCCTGGGGTAACACTTGTCTCTTTAAAGCAACTGTTGGCTTTCAAGCTGCAAAAAAGTCTGAAGATTCACAAGCATATATTAAGAAAATGTTCTCTTTTCTGCAACTGTAGAATTATCATTTATTTTTACTCTGATTTTAAATTAGAGACCCAACAAAAAGCTATGATTTGACTTATTATTTGTGGAAAAACACTCTGATCCAAGCAGGAAATCAGGGGAGATGAAAAAAAATATACAATCTTACATTAGAAACCTGCACTTTCTGCAGATGATGCATGGTTTTCAAAAGGTTTACACATAGAAAATGAAGATATTTAAAGGAATAGTACACCCAAAACATGATTAGCCTTCATTTTCTACTCACCCCCATGCTGAACAAAACTCTGGAGTACTTTTTTGATATCTCAAATGCATCTGGAGATCTGGGAGGCTTCTTGCTGTCTGCTGGCATTCAAATAATGGAGGGCTATGGCGCCCGAGACAGAAAGGTCCATAAAAGTCCACAAAAACGTGTCAATATTCCTCCATACTGCTCGTCCAATGTATTCCAAGTGTCCTGAGTGGGTAGCGTCCAGAATTTACTCGAAACAACGTCATTTAGAACGTTTTAGAGCCTAAACAGTAGTGTATAGGATTTCCTAATAGCGCCCCCATGCGCGCTCACGACACTACGGAAGCCAGCAGACCAAACCAGCGCATTCAGCTCGGCAAAGAACTCATGCTCTTCCTCAACACTGAAGTCCTCAGACATTTTTCTTTCGTTGTTTCTTTCTTTGCACAGGAAAACAGCACATTTCTTCTTCTACGCTTGCATTATCGGCAGAGCAGACGCTGAATGCGCACTTTCTTCCGGTTTGGTCTGCCGGCTTCCGTAGAATCGTGAACGCGCATGGGGGCGCTATTAGGAAATCCTATACACTACTGTTTAGGCTCTAAAACGTTCTAAATGACGTCGTTTCGAGTAAATTCTGGACGCTACCCACTCAGGACACTTGGATTACATTGGACGAGCAGTATGGAGGAATATTGACACGTTTTTGTGGACTTTTATGGACCTTTCTGTCTCGGTCACCATAGACCTCCATTATTTGAATGCCAGCAGACAGCAAGAAGCCTCCCAGATCTCCAGATGCATTTGAGATATCAAAAAAGTACTCCAGAGTTTTGTTCAGCATGGGGGTGAGTAGAAAATGAAGGCTAATCATGTTTTGGGTGTACTATTCCTTTAACATGCATTTAATTCAGCCTATTTTACCCTTAAAGGAATAGTACACCCAAAACATGATTAGCCTTCATTTTCTACTCACCTCCATGCTGAACAACACTCTGGAGTACTTTTTTGATATCTCAAATGCATCTGGAGATCTGGGAGGCTTCTTGCTGTCTGCTGGCATTCAAATAATGGAGGTCTATGGCGCCCGAGACAGAAAGGTCCATAAAAGTCCACAAAAAACGTGTCAATATTCCTCCATACTGCTCTTCCAATGTATTCCAAGTGTCCTGAGTGGGTAGCGTCCAGAATTTACTCGAAACGAAGTCATTTAGAATGTTTTTAGAGCATAAACAGTAGTGTATAGGATTTCCTGAAAGCGCGATCATGACGCTACGGAAGCCGGCAGACCAAACCAGCGCATTCAGCTCTGCAAAGAACTCATGCTCTTCCTCAACACTGAAGTCCTCAGACATTTTTCTTTCGTTGTTTCTTTCTTTGCACAGGAAAACAGCACATTTCTTCTTCTACGCTTGCATTATTGGCAGAGCAGACGCTGAATGCGCACTTTCTTCCGGTTTGGTCTGCCGGCTTCCGTAGAATCGTGAACGCGCATGGGGGCGCTATTAGGAAATCCTATACACTACTGTTTAGGCTCTAAAACGTTCTAAATGACGTCGTTTCGAGTAAATTCTGGACGCTAACCATTCAGGACACTTGGATTACATTGGACGAGCAGTATGGAGGAATATTGACACGTTTTTTGTGGACTTTTATGGACCTTTCTGTCTCGGTCACCATAGACCTCCATTATTTGAATGTCAGCAGACAGCAAGAAGCCTCCCAGATCTCCAGATGCATTTGAGATATCAAAAAAGTACTCCAGAGTGTTGTTCAGCATGGGGGTGAGTAGAAAATGAAGGCTAATCATGTTTTGGGTGTACTATTCCTTTAAATTATAATGTTTTTATCCTGTGAATATGAGATAAAAAGCCTGCAGGAACTTCCAGCATTTCAACAAAGCTTATTTTATCCTCTAACACAGAGGTCTGCAACAGGGGGTCTGCAACCCCTAGGGGGTGCACGGAGGTCCTGCATGGGGGTCGCAAACGTTTTGGTTGATTAGACTTTTTTTTATATATTCCCCCTGCATCTTTTCCCCACTTATTAAAATGTCTTTAAATAAATATTAACATGAATTCAAAACACTGTAGTAAACAGATAAATGGAGGCAGAAGATGTCTTTCAGTCATCAATGCACACATTCAGCGACACACAGGAGCTCTTTCAAGCTGGGCACCGTTTCATTCACAACACCTTGCCTCCATCATGCCATCAAGAAGGTTCTAGGTTCAATTCCCGGCCTGGGGTCTTTCTGCATGGAGTTTGCATGTTCTCCCTGAGCATGCATGGGTTCTCTCCGGGTACTCCGGCTTCCTCCCACAGTCCAAAAACATGACTGTGTTCCCAGGGCGAATTTACTTTCGTTACATTACACCATATGTAACAGAATGACTATAGGACCAGTTTGATATAACACTATTTAATACAATTATTAGAAGTAGGGGTCCCTGCTCCAGCTTGCCATCAGTTTGGGGGTCCTAGGCCTGGAAAATGTTGAATACCCTCTAAAATAAAAGTTTTCTTGAAATTTATTTCTATAGAAAATGAACAAAAGTAATGTAAACACGTCTGTCTAAAGAATTGTTCGGTTCTTTACTGTTTTGCTCAAAGCTATTAAAGCCTAAAGAGTAGCGTCGCCCTGCAGCCCCAGGTTGCAGATCCGTGGCCTAGTCAAAGCTCAAACCTAAATCCAAACCAGAATCAACATGTAATTGTTGTCCAATCGACTGAGCTTCAGCTCTTCATCAAAGAAAGGACTAAATTTAATCCTTTTGTGTGAAAAAGCTCCTAACTTACCTCTTAAACTTCATACCAGTCGAATATAATTGTACCGTCTGGAAATGAAGTGATCATTGGATTTTTATTTCTTTTAACCGACTCTCTACAAATGTTCTCAGAGAAGGGTTTCTGAACGAGGCATCTCCTGTTTGCCATCGCCGCTCTCACAGCTGCTGGATCATTCGGAAAATAAACTATTGCAGATCAATTCATCAGCTCATGCTTCTTTTTTTCAGATTAGGATTTTTCTAAGGCGTCTCTTCCAGAATCAACTGTTTCCAGCCGCCTTTTTTAAAAGGAACCGGAGCCGCGAATCACTGTTAAACACTTCCTCCTGTGATGGCAGTCCTTATATCTATAAAAGCTCTGTTTACTGCTGCTGTGTTGGAAGCTAAATCTTATTGACATCCTGTGAGAGGAAGGCGGCTCCCGGGATGCTCGCGTATGACGCCCGGTTTTTCCTCCATCTGCGAAGGCATCCTGCCTGTCGGAGGCTGAAAGCATCGATCTCTTTCAGATGTTCTACATTAAATCATTCTCACTTGTATTAGCGGTTAGGAAATGGAAGGTGTATTTTTGGCTGGATAAAGATTCCCCCCCCCCACAGGCACCTCCAGATTCTGTTTAATTACATCATATTTCAGTGCTGGAAATGATTGGAGTTGGATTTATGGTCCAAAGCGAGGCCCCTCCAAGATGAGATAAACTCTACGTGACGTTGATGAATGGCGTTTGTAAAGACTGCAAAAGAAAAGTGGATTACCGGCGGGCTTATTAACTCGTTCCATAGTTTCAGTGTACTTATGGTTCTGATGCTGCTTTTCTTGTCAGCTCGGTTTAATGGGAAAATCCGTCAGTCGGTAGATTGCTGTTGGTTGCTGTTAGTGTGATGGCATTTGGACGCCCTTGGGGGGGAACGGTACAGCCCGCCTCGTCAAATGTCAGCCGTGTTTCTTTAAGTCTGTTTGGAAATTGCCACTTTATGAAAGACTATCAGTTTGAATTTAGGCCCATTTTCCTTTCACTGGCATTGGTTTCACGTCACGCTTGGAATTAGTGTCAGTCACCATTAAGCTGCGATGTAGAGGTGCCAAAATATGAGGTGCCTTAAATGCCGGTTTGACACCAGCGTGTGAAACGACGGTAAAGGATTCCTGCTTGGTGATAGTAACAGCTTTTATAGCAACAAACAAACATGTGTATTCATTCCCCACTAACTGTTTAAAATCCCCATTTAATTGAGATTTATGTGATCTGAAGATGGAAAGGGAATTATAATAGATTATTTCTAAAAGTACAATGAATTATTTCTGCCTTTTTTAATGTTAGAATGTTCTAGTCAAAGTCCAAATCCAGTTGAGCATCCTTCCCAAGATGAACCAATCTGGTTGAGATTAAAATAGTAGCAAAGCTGAAGTGAAGCTAGAAATGTTTTTAGAGGAATCAGATTAAAGTTGTAGGGAAGTCATATTTAAATTAGGGATGCACGATATTGGGATTTTGGCCGATATCCGATATGCCGATATTTTAAAACTCATGTAGCCGATAACCGATACCGATGTTAAAGCTGGACAAAAATAAGTAGTCATTGAAAATAGCAGTTTTATTATCCATTTCTGATACTTTGAAAAATAATATACTCAAATATATTTTCATATGCTGATATCAAATCGATTTTTTTAAAATGCGGTATGGATCTATTTTACTTTCAAAATCTCGTGAAATTTCATCATTCTGTTACAAACTCTCGTGATATTTTGCAAATTCTTGTGAGTTTTTTGTTAGTAAAATAGATCGATACCGCGTCAATATATCAACATATAAAAATATGGCAAAATTTTGTGGATTTTCGGGGGATTTCGTAGCATAACGATGACATATAGCAATATTTCATTAGTAAAAGAGATTGATATGGTGTTTTTAAATGGCAATATATCAGCATATGAAGATATTGTGATATTTTAATGTATCAATATTTTTTCCCTCGTCTTCAGAAGTTTTTAAGTCTGTAAAAAGGAAGTTTTTAAGGAAGAAGTAGTAGTATTTTCTTTTTTTTTTTTAGACTTTAGAAACTCAGAAGCTGATCAAATATCGGGTTAAATATCGGTGGGGTGGCCGATGTCCGATATTCAGTTTTAAGGCCGATACCGATAGGGGGCCGATTATATCGTGCATCCCTAATTTAAATGTCAAATCATTCTGGCTTAAATATGTATATAAATGTATTCTTTATCAGACCATATTGTCCCAAAAGTTAGAAAATTTCTATTTAAAAAAAATGCTGTCTTAAAATCTGTTTTTTTTCTCCTTTATTTTAGTTAGTTATACGTCAGCTTGTTCACCTAAATTCAGCCAATCATATATCAACGGTCATCTGTCAATTTAATTTTTTCGTTCATAGCATCTTGATTCATATGTCGCAGCTAATATAAGCAACGGTTGAAATAAGAAATAAGAATCATTTACTTTCCCATTGAGTTCCGTCCCAGTGTTCACGGGGATGGACGTCTGTGTCTTCGGCAGGCGTAGAGCTAACAGAACTGGCAGCGTTGCGAGGCAAGGGCTCAAACATGTACGGCTGGAAGCCTTCTACACCAAACCAAGCTTCTGCTGCCCTGGCGTCCTCTTCCACAACATCTTCATCCCCGCTTTCCTCCTATAAATAAAAAATGGATGATGGAGGAGACTCATCCACGACCTCCGACACTAAACTCTCCTCCTCTTGCATGTTCTCGCTGTCCATAGCGTTCCTTGACAGTGTCGTTCCTAAGTGCTAATTGGTCCCAATGGATTTTCCGATTGAGAACCTACTAGCACTAACTGGTTAGCAAGATGCTTACGACAAACCGGCCACAACCAAACATGCTTGCAAACCTTCCGCAATAACAACCCCGCCCCCTTGATAAATGATCAATCACATTCACTTTATTCACCCGTGTAAAGTCGTGAACCATTCCCAATCCTCGGGAGGTTTCGGAAACGCTTCCCTACGAATTTAAAGGCGGCACAGTTCCGATTAGCTTCTCTATCCCTACAATCCCGCAGCATCATGCTGCCACAAGTATAAAACAACCCCAGAGGCCTTATTGCAAAGGTGCACTAGTCTGTTTACTAACAATTAGGAGGCAGTTTCTGGAGTTTATTTGTTGTATCAAAATCCATTTTCTAGATTTTGTATTTTAAAAACCCAACAGTCTAAAATCTATTCTACTTTATGCTCGTCTGTTACATAAAATCCTTTTAGAATATTGAGACTTTTGTTGTGTAAGTAGCCTAGCAAACATATTTAGATTTCCCTCTAACCACAAGCATATACATGTTTGGCTTCAGGGTTTAATTGCTTTCATGTCCTCAAATGCTCCCTTATCTTTAGTTGCAACTCTCTTCCCTTCGGTGAGGCGCCTAACCCTTCAAACTGGGGCTGAAACAATTAATGGATTATTGAAATAATTGGCAACTAATTAAGTAATTGATTCATCGTTAACTGGAGTATAGAGACTCTAAAACATGCCTTCAGCTGACAGAGAGATTCACTTAGAGCTGCAGTTATACCAACGTTGTAGAAAAATTTACATTTACATGCAAGATTAAAAGAAGAAAATTTTTAGTCTGTCAATATGCTGTATTCTACGGAAGAGGATTAGGGCCTCTGGGGGGGAAAAAAAAAAAGTTACTGATTTTTTAAATTTTATTTCAGTATAATATGACAAAAAACTCAGAATTCTGACTTTAATCTGTGAATTCTGTGAAAAAAAAGTCAGAATTCTGACTTTAATCTGAGAATTCTGACTTTTTTTTCTCAGAATTCAGACTTTAATCTCAGAATTCTGACTTTAATCTCAGAATTCAGACTTTAATCTCAGAATTCTGACTTTAATCTCAGAATTCTGACTTTAATCTCAGAATTCTGACTTTAATCTCAGAATTCTGACTTTAATCTCAGAATTCAGACTTTAATCTCAGAATTCAGACTTTAATCTCAGAATTCAGACTTTAATCTCAGAATTCAGACTTTAATCTCAGAATTCAGACTTTAATCTCAGAATTCAGACTTTAATCTCAGAATTCAGACTTTTTTCCCCCTCAGAATTCAGACTTTAATCTCAGAATTCAGACTTTAATCTCAGAATTCAGACTTTAATCTCAGAATTCAGACTTTAATCTCAGAATTCAGACTTTAATCTCAGAATTCAGACTTTAATCTCAGAATTCAGACTTTTTTCTCTCTCAGAATTCAGACTTTTTTCTCTCTCAGAATTCAGACTTTAATCTCAGAATTCAGACTTTAATCTCAGAATTCAGACTTTAATCTCAGAATTCAGACTTTAATCTCAGAATTCTGACTTTAATCTGAGAATTCTGACTTTTTTTCCCTCAGAATTCAGACTTTAATCTCAGAATTCAGACTTTAATCTCAGAATTCAGACTTTAATCTCAGAATTCTGGCTTTAAATTCAGAATTCTGACTTTAAATTCAGAATTCTGACTTTAATCTCAGAATTCTGACTTTTTTCCCCCTCAGAATTCAGACTTTAATCTCAGAATTCAGACTTTAATCTCAGAATTCAGACTTTAATCTCAGAATTCAGACTTTAATCTCAGAATTCAGACTTTAATCTCAGAATTCAGACTTTAATCTCAGAATTCAGACTTTAATCTCAGAATTCAGACTTTAATCTCAGAATTCAGACTTTAATCTCAGAATTCAGACTTTAATCTCAGAATTCAGACTTTAATCTCAGAATTCAGACTTTTTTCTCTCTCAGAATTCAGACTTTAATCTCAGAATTCTGACTTTAATCTGAGAATTCTGACTTTTTTTACCTCAGAATTCAGACTTTAATCTCAGAATTCAGACTTTAATCTCAGAATTCTGGCTTTAAATTCAGAATTCTGACTTTAAATTCAGAATTCTGACTTTAATCTCAGAATTCTGACTTTTTTCCCCCTCAGAATTCTGACTTTAATCTCAGAATTCAGACTTTAATCTCAGAATTCAGACTTTAATCTCAGAATTCAGACTTTTTTTTTCTCAGAATTCAGACTTTTTTTTCTCAGAATTCTGACTTTAATCTCAGAATTCTGACTTTTTTTCTCAGAATTCTGACTTTTCTGACAGCTAACAAACATGTTAGCATCAAGCCGTAGCCATGTCTGTTTTAGAGACTAGCTCTCTTGTTTTAATCACCTTCTGCTCTTCCATTAATGAAATGGCATCACCAGGGACCCCTCTGTTATGTAAAAAGTCGCCTAATTCCATAATTCTTCACCAGTATGTCACTGGCCCTCTCAAACAACTCACATCTCTTTCAGTGAAGCTGAGCGCTCCCACATCTCTTCCTTCATGGTGCCCATCTACGTTAAGATCCAGAATTCTGAGAATAAAGTGAGAATTTTAAGAAAAAAGTTAGAATTCTGCCTTGTTTCCCATATTAAACTGAAATAAAATTTAAAAATCAGTCAACTTTTTATTATTTTTTCAGTGTCCCCAATCCTCTTCCATACTATCCAGAACTCCTCAAGTGGAAAAGTTTTAAATTCCCCTGGTTTGATATCGTAAAAAATCTTCTTTAAGGAAACTTTGGCTATGAGATTCTTAATTTATTCATCAAAAAAAAAAAAAAATCAACAAATGAATCGATTTGCAAAATAATCTTTAGCTGCAGCCCTACTTCAAATATCTCTGCCACTTAAAGAGAGATATTACTGTATTACTCTCTAGATTGAATTCCTTTAGTTTAAAAATTGCCTTTTATTTATATTCCAAAGCAATCAGTGTCTCGGCGCTCCTTGCAATTGTGACAAATGTCTAATTTCCTACCAAATTGCATGCTAAATATTGTTTCGAATTAGGTTTAACTAAAGAGTCCAGAATAGAGCCAGGGGTTTGTCATAAAGTTGGAGGATTTTAAGATATTTCTTATTTCACTGACATTGGAACCACCCCACAGCATGCTCTATCCCTACAATCCCGCAGCATCATGCTGCCACAAGTATAAAACAACCCCAGAGGCCTTATTGCAAAGGTGCACTAGTCTGTTTACTAACAATTAGGAGGCAGTTTCTGGAGTTTATTTGTTGTATCAAAATCCATTTTCTAGATTTTGTATTTTAAAAACCCAACAGTCTAAAATCTATTCTACTTTATGCTCGTCTGTTACATAAAATCCTTTTAGAATATTGAGACTTTTGTTGTGTAAGTAGCCTAGCAAACATATTTAGATTTCCCTCTAACCACAAGCATATACATGTTTGGCTTCAGGGTTTAATTGCTTTCATGTCCTCAAATGCTCCCTTATCTTTAGTTGCAACTCTCTTCCCTTCGGTGAGGCGCCTAACCCTTCAAACTGGGGCTGAAACAATTAATGGATTATTGAAATAATTGGCAACTAATTAAGTAATTGATTCATCGTTAACTGGAGTATAGAGACTCTAAAACATGCCTTCAGCTGACAGAGAGATTCACTTAGAGCTGCAGTTATACCAACGTTGTAGAAAAATTTACATTTACATGCAAGATTAAAAGAAGAAAATTTTTAGTCTGTCAATATGCTGTATTCTACGGAAGAGGATTAGGGCCTCTGGGGGGGAAAAAAAAAAAGTTACTGATTTTTTAAATTTTATTTCAGTATAATATGACAAAAAACTCAGAATTCTGACTTTAATCTGTGAATTCTGTGAAAAAAAAGTCAGAATTCTGACTTTAATCTGAGAATTCTGACTTTTTTTTCTCAGAATTCAGACTTTAATCTCAGAATTCTGACTTTAATCTCAGAATTCAGACTTTAATCTCAGAATTCTGACTTTAATCTCAGAATTCTGACTTTAATCTCAGAATTCTGACTTTAATCTCAGAATTCTGACTTTAATCTCAGAATTCAGACTTTAATCTCAGAATTCAGACTTTAATCTCAGAATTCAGACTTTAATCTCAGAATTCAGACTTTAATCTCAGAATTCAGACTTTAATCTCAGAATTCAGACTTTAATCTCAGAATTCAGACTTTTTTCCCCCTCAGAATTCAGACTTTAATCTCAGAATTCAGACTTTAATCTCAGAATTCAGACTTTAATCTCAGAATTCAGACTTTAATCTCAGAATTCAGACTTTAATCTCAGAATTCAGACTTTAATCTCAGAATTCAGACTTTTTTCTCTCTCAGAATTCAGACTTTTTTCTCTCTCAGAATTCAGACTTTAATCTCAGAATTCAGACTTTAATCTCAGAATTCAGACTTTAATCTCAGAATTCAGACTTTAATCTCAGAATTCTGACTTTAATCTGAGAATTCTGACTTTTTTTCCCTCAGAATTCAGACTTTAATCTCAGAATTCAGACTTTAATCTCAGAATTCAGACTTTAATCTCAGAATTCTGGCTTTAAATTCAGAATTCTGACTTTAAATTCAGAATTCTGACTTTAATCTCAGAATTCTGACTTTTTTCCCCCTCAGAATTCAGACTTTAATCTCAGAATTCAGACTTTAATCTCAGAATTCAGACTTTAATCTCAGAATTCAGACTTTAATCTCAGAATTCAGACTTTAATCTCAGAATTCAGACTTTAATCTCAGAATTCAGACTTTAATCTCAGAATTCAGACTTTAATCTCAGAATTCAGACTTTTTTCTCTCTCAGAATTCAGACTTTAATCTCAGAATTCTGACTTTAATCTGAGAATTCTGACTTTTTTTACCTCAGAATTCAGACTTTAATCTCAGAATTCAGACTTTAATCTCAGAATTCTGGCTTTAAATTCAGAATTCTGACTTTAAATTCAGAATTCTGACTTTAATCTCAGAATTCTGACTTTTTTCCCCCTCAGAATTCTGACTTTAATCTCAGAATTCAGACTTTAATCTCAGAATTCAGACTTTAATCTCAGAATTCAGACTTTTTTTTTCTCAGAATTCAGACTTTTTTTTCTCAGAATTCTGACTTTAATCTCAGAATTCTGACTTTTTTTCTCAGAATTCTGACTTTTCTGACAGCTAACAAACATGTTAGCATCAAGCCGTAGCCATGTCTGTTTTAGAGACTAGCTCTCTTGTTTTAATCACCTTCTGCTCTTCCATTAATGAAATGGCATCACCAGGGACCCCTCTGTTATGTAAAAAGTCGCCTAATTCCATAATTCTTCACCAGTATGTC
Organism: Cyprinodon tularosa; assembly: GCF_016077235.1. Lineage (NCBI taxonomy): Eukaryota > Metazoa > Chordata > Actinopteri > Cyprinodontiformes > Cyprinodontidae > Cyprinodon > Cyprinodon tularosa. The sequence goes on from NW_024039077.1 coordinate 84,729, forward strand.
ACTGGCCCTCTCAAACAACTCACATCTCTTTCAGTGAAGCTGAGCGCTCCCACATCTCTTCCTTCATGGTGCCCATCTACGTTAAGATCCAGAATTCTGAGAATAAAGTGAGAATTTTAAGAAAAAAGTTAGAATTCTGCCTTGTTTCCCATATTAAACTGAAATAAAATTTAAAAATCAGTCAACTTTTTATTATTTTTTCAGTGTCCCCAATCCTCTTCCATACTATCCAGAACTCCTCAAGTGGAAAAGTTTTAAATTCCCCTGGTTTGATATCGTAAAAAATCTTCTTTAAGGAAACTTTGGCTATGAGATTCTTAATTTATTCATCAAAAAAAAAAAAAAATCAACAAATGAATCGATTTGCAAAATAATCTTTAGCTGCAGCCCTACTTCAAATATCTCTGCCACTTAAAGAGAGATATTACTGTATTACTCTCTAGATTGAATTCCTTTAGTTTAAAAATTGCCTTTTATTTATATTCCAAAGCAATCAGTGTCTCGGCGCTCCTTGCAATTGTGACAAATGTCTAATTTCCTACCAAATTGCATGCTAAATATTGTTTCGAATTAGGTTTAACTAAAGAGTCCAGAATAGAGCCAGGGGTTTGTCATAAAGTTGGAGGATTTTAAGATATTTCTTATTTCACTGACATTGGAACCACCCCACAGCATGCTTCAGCCACCACCGTGCTGTGTAGCAGGATGTTTAAAACAAATTCTGCTCATGTTGGTAAAGAGAAAACTACAGTCTGCCTGCAAATTAAGATAGCTGTCTAAGAGTTGATAACCCTCCAGCTTTGGCCCTGAACTGTAAAAACTAAAGATTTTAGTTTTAATCAGGAAAAATCCTAACCTAAATATCAAAGTTCTGGAGTTAATTATAGATTGTTCTGATTGTTGCACAGTAGGATCATGAAGAATCCAAATAAATGAGTAAATAAGATAAATATAGTTATGAGGGGCCTTGCTCTCCCTATCTGGCCCTAACTAGTTGAATCCAGCCTCCTCAGTTCCTGCTGGAAGCAGTGAAGAGGATTTAAGAGGTTCAGTGCAAATCATTTCTGAGCTTCGGTTTGGCCGTTTGCTTTTGTCTTCAAAGGCTTCATCTGCAAAGGCAGGCCTGCATTTTAATTAATCCATCTGCAATTCAAATCATTATATTACCTAAAAGAAAATCTATTAGACTATTTTTCTAAAGAAAGCCAACAGAAGCTGGATGCTTTCTGGTGTAGTCTGTGTTGTTTTTCTAGGTTTCTCTCTGAATCCTTTCTTTCTCTGAGGGTGTTTGCTGGCTTTCACATTGATGCGCTCTGACCTGTGCTGTTCATCCACACCCTCTCTGCTTCAGCTCTGCTCTCTCTGGGAGCATCTCTGTGCAGCGAGCTTCAGAAAGCAGCAGCGCGTTTCTCATCTGTGTCTGTTTCTGTGACCGCCGTCCAAACTTTATTGGATCATGTGATAATCTCGTCGGCTGGAGCCGTGCCACACGCATCCCTCGCCTTTGCAAATGACTGATAGATTCATATCCAGCAGCATCACGCTGGGATCACACAGACTTTTTTTTTTTTTTTCCTCCACCCACCAATCCTTTCAATAGAACATGAATTAAACCGTAAACAGCCTGCTGATTTGTTGTCGGTTTTAGATGCGGTCATCAAATCTGACTCAGCGGCGTTTAAACTAAACTCACTAAAAATAACGCGTCAGCCTCCTTTTTTTTTTTAAACTTTTTTTTCATTTAAGCAGCATTTATGCCTAATTTCTTTTAATCTCACAGTAAAATAACTTTATCTAAAGCAGTACTATTGATGTGCTATTTAATTTGTGATCATAAACATGCTGCTAATGTAGATTTCAACATTTCGTTATGTATTAAATGAAGTCTTAAAATAAAATAGAACATCTTTTAGGTGAAAAAAGACCAGTAAGTGTTTATTTTCTTTGGTTTTAACAGAAAATCCAGTGGCATATAATCAAAAGTATTGATAATGGGATTAAAATCTCTAAAGCAGCTCTGCTGATTAGGATAACTTAATTTAACCCAACGTCAGGATGAAAGAGATCAGCAATAATTCAGAGAAGCAGCTGTTAGTTAGTGTGAGACACTTTTCTATCAAATGAAAATAAAATAATGGAGAAAAAACAGATTAATGTTGCAAACTTTGGCATTATTTTACGCTCCGTTGGGATTAAAGATGTAGCTAAGGTCAGCTGTCACTCAAAATGGACGTATTTTTTCGTACTAACATCTTTCATAAACGGTTCTGGGAAAACGGCGCATTGCTGCTCGGTTGCAGAAATTTTACGACTGACATTAGTTTGCACTAGGTCTGGGTAAAAAAAAATCGATTTTGGAACAATTCCTTTACATTTTTGCAAAATCGATGTTTAGGGAATGAGATCGATTAGTTTTATAGTGACGCATGTGACGCCACTCAGCAAGCTTTCCCAACTGAAGTCTGATGTCTGGAACCATTTTGGATTTAAAACGGCTAAAGATAATGTGCTGGATATGTGACATTAAGGTGACTTCCCTCTGAGTGGCGCCTCGCATCTCGTGCAACAGACCACTAAGATGACTTCAAGCCAGACAGCTGCAAATATAGCCAATAGGTTGACTGAAGACATTAACAAATGGGGCTGACCAGCAAACACCCTGTAGTTGTTACAGACAATGCTGCTTTTTTTTTTTAAGTTGAACAGGTTTATTGAAATAATCAGTAAGGGAATCCAGGGTAACTCCAGGGAAGTTAGCCGAAAAAGGTTTTCTTCTCTGAATCCAGTCGGTGTGGGTTTATCCAGATATTGGGGGGCTTGTTGGAGGGCAGACAGGTTTTGGGTTTGGTTGGTTCCTTGAGGATCAATGGAGCGGACGGCCACTTAGATTTCCAGGAGAACTTGAACAGGAAATGAATCCCCTGCTCAGTGTGAAGCTCAAAACAATCCTTTCAGGGGGAGAAGGCCACAAATCCAGTTTGCAGGATGACTTTTTGCTGAAAAGGCAAAGACAAAAACAAGGTTAGAACTCAGAGAAACTAAGACTCAGTTTGACCCAACTAAACTCAGCTTGGCTAGAGTACCCAAAACTGGTCAACATTCTGGCAACGAGGTAGTGGCAGTCCACCACTTAAAGGAATAGTACACCCAAAACATGATTAGCCTTCATTTTCTATTCACCCCCATGCTGAACAACACTCTGGAGTACTTTTTGAATATCTCAAATGCATCTGGAGATCTGGGAGGCTTCTTGCTGTCTGCTGACATTCAAATAATGGAGGTCTATTGTGCCCGAGACAGAAAGGTCCATAAAAGTCCACAAAAAACGTGTCAATATTCCTCCATACTGCTCGTCCAATGTATTCCAAGTGTCCTGAGTGGGTAGCGTCCATAATTTACTCGAAACGAAGTCATTTAGAATGTTTTTAGAGCATAAACAGTAGTGTATAGGATTTCCTAAAAGCGCGTTCACGAGTCAACGGAAACCGCGACAGACCAAACCAGATGAAAGTGCGCATTCAGCTCGGCAAAGAACTCATGCTCTTCCTCAACACTGAAGTCCTCAGACATTTTTCTTTCGTTGTTTCTTTCTTTGCACAGGTAAACAGCACATTTCTTCTTCTACGCTTGCATTATTGGCAGAGCAGACGCTGAATGCGCATTTTCATCTGGTTTGGTCTGCCGCGGATTACGTAGACTCATGAACGTGCTTTTAGGAAATCCTATACACTACTGTTTATGCTCCAAAAACATTCTAAATGACTTCCTTTCGAGTAAATTATGGACGCTACCCACTCAGGACACTTGGAATACATTGGACGAGCAGTATGGAGGAATATTGACACGTTTTTTGTGGACTTTTATGGACCTTTCTGTCTCAGGCACCATAGACCTCCATTATTTGAATGTCAGCAGACAGCAAGAAGCCTCCCAGATCTCCAGATGCATTTGAGATATAAAAAAAGTACTCCAGAGTGTTGTTCAGCATGGGAGTGAGTAGAAAATGAAGGCTAATCATGTTTTGGGTGTAATATTCCTTTAAGATTCTTCAGGAATGAGCCCAACCAGCCGCAGGTGTGTGGGAGGACCAAAGAGAACACGGCGCCACCTGGTGGTGGAGGGAGAGAACACAAATAAAACAAACACAGCCCACACACACTGGATTCCTAACAGCCAGACATCAGCGCCAAGATCATGACACCAGATGACTGTTATCCAAAACTATTATCACCAAATTTATCCCAAAAAACATTTTGCAAGAGGTCACAGAAGAACAAAAAAAATATGTTTTTTGGCATTGAAGATAATGCAGCTCATGCATGTCTGCTGTGTCACGTCTGCCTGCTCAAGTTAGGCTTCACTTTTTCACTTTTCGAAAACAAGTTTGCACTTTTGAGACAGTTTTGTTCACATCTCAAGTTTAAACTATCTGACTTACAAGTTTGCACATTGTGTTTAATGTGACAGGAAAAAATAAACAGTTGAACCACTTCCATTATTGTAAAAGCAGAAACAATTTAAAACTGTATGAATCAAAATCAAATCGATTCAGGACTTTGGCCAAAATACCCAGCCCTAGTTTGCACCATTTTTCTGATCTTTAGATAATTAGGTCTGTCTGGAACGGAGCTGTAAAACTGACCGGGTAGCCTAGAGCCGGTCTGGTTCTGATCTGTGGATTTTTCAGCAAACTATTAGAACAGGAAACCTCTGAATTCGATGGAGAAGTTCTGTCAGAAGGCCTGGGATTTTACAGGCGAAGAAATGAGATGCTATTTCTATGCACTTCAGCGCCTCTAATATGAAAATCTCCCGAAATGAAAGTTTTTTACCAGATAGATCAGGCTTCTTGCAAACATTTCTTTAGATATTGGTACTTTTTGTGCATAAAAAAAAGCATGATCAAAATAAGAGCTAAGTTCCAAAGGCCGGTCTTGATCATTATATTTTCTCGAAAACAATAAAAACTTCCAAAATAAGCAGTTCTGCTTATAGTCTGTATTATAAGGAGATCATAAATTGGTTCACTGAATCACACTTTACGACATAAGAAAGCAACAAAAATCACAAAATGATGGTCTGAAAGCTTTTTTTAGCAACAACTGCTCGATTTCATACACCTATATATGTATGAGAAAAGAATGCCACAAGCACTAAAAACCAATAAGTTAATTTCCTTCTCAGAAATGTTGTATTTTCTTTAGACACCATATCTAACCTCTAGCATGTCACGGTCAAAGCAACACTCCTTTATCTGGGTTTTTATTAAGCTATTTTAGCTTGAAGTGAGGCTATTTCCAGTAATCTGCTTTTAAAAGTTGAATCAGAGGAAGCACAAAGGAATGTTTTCTATTACGCATCTGCAGTGCTTATAGATGGCATTTATCCGTTTAGCCTTCCTGTTAGCTGTGAAAGAGAGCAGGTAACCCTGTTATTTAAGGCGGCGGATAACGGAGAGTTTGCTTATTCTTTAGAGCATTCCACCTCCATCCATCCTTGAACATGGAGGGTTTTATCATATTTTTGCAGCTGTTCTGAATCTCTTAAGGTGAGAGTAAATAGAGGTAGCATATCCTACTTTTTTATATTAATAAAGTAATGGACATTCTACCAACATGTCTCACTAATTCCTAATTCTTTTCATGTAAGAGATGGACAGAATTTAACAAAACGGAATTAATCAGGGACTGAAATGGGTAAATCTTTCAATAAAAATCTGATTATAAGGTCAGTGTAGGCGGCATAAAGGGCTGGTTATCCTCCCACAGCAGTGTGTCGCAGTGAGATTGTTGCAGATATTTTTGAGTTATGCACAGTATTGAAGCGTGGTCTGCGCTATTTTATTCCACGCCGCAACGCAAGAAGGAGAATCACGAACTAGCGGTGGGTCTAGATACGGCCAAGGCGGTGAGGAAGTGGGGGCAAGTTTGCGCAACAACGGAGGGACATGAGGGCTAAAAAGAGCGGGAATCCAGGTGGAAAAAGGGTCCCAGCGTTCTGACGCACTTCGCTCTTCTAGCTGGTCCTTCTTCAGAGTCGTTTTCTGCAATGCAGGTCATAAAAATAGGCACATTTGCATTCACTGCGACACACGCAGACGACCTGGTTTCTGAGTATAAATCAGCTTAAGGCTGATTTATACTCAGAAATTAATTTCAGAATTCTGAAATTAATCTCAGAATTCTGAAATTAAAGTCAGAGTTCTGAGAAAAAAGTCACAATTCTGAAATTAAGGGCAGAATTCTGACATTTTTCTCATATTGTACTGAAATTAAATTTTAAAATCAGTTAACTTGTTACATTTTTTTTCAGTTGCGCTAATCCTCTTCCGTAACTTTGGGTTTGGGATATTTGTAGGGATGCACGATATAATCGGCCCCCTATTGGTATCGGCCTTAAAACTGAATATCGGACATCGGCCACCCCACCGATATTTAACCCGATATTTGATCAGCTTCTGAGTTTCTAAAGTCTAAAAAAAAAAAATAAATAAAAATACTACTTCTTCTTCTTCCTCAAAAATCCTCTACACCTCCATGCTTAAAAAAATGGCTCAATGATATGGTGTCCTGTATCTATCTCGAAGAAATTCGATACTCTTTGTCAGACAATCATGATAAGTTTCTAGATGTGTGGGGTCCTTTTAATAGACATATTCAAAATAATGGGTTAAAATGACTCTTTTCTGGACCTCTTTTTTTATTATTTATTATTATCTCAATACTGTCATCTTTTATTGTACTCTTTTTATTTATATCCCATGTTTTATGTTGATCCGCTTGATACAGTGTCTGCAGAATTATTTGTTGTCCTCTCTGACTCTGCCTCGTGCTTTAATATGCTCTATTAATATAATAATAATATATTATTCTCTTATCAGTTTTTCAGTTTGCTGACACTGTTTTGTCTTGTTTTTTTTGTTGTACTTGTTTACTGTTTTGCTGTATTTTATTTTATTTTATTTTTTCTCCTTTTTGTCTTGTCCGTTTAACTCTGAAAATGCATAAATAAAAGAAAAAAAAAGAAAAAAAAAAACTTCTAAAGACGAGGGAAAAAATATTGATACATTAAAATATCACAATATCTTCATATGCTGATATATTGCCATTTAAAAACACCATATCAATCTCTTTTACTAATGAAATATTGCTATATGTCATCGTTATGCTAAGAAATCCCCCGAAAATTCACGAAATTTTGTCATATTTTTATATGTTGATATATTGACGCGGTATCAATTTATTTTACTAACAAAATCTCACAAGAATTTGCAAAATATCAATTTGATATCAGCATATGAAAATATATTTGAGTATATTATTTTTCAAAGCGTCAGAAATGGATAACAAAACTGCTATTTTCAATGACTACTTATTTTTTTCCAGCTTTAACATCGATATCGATATCGGTTATCGGCCACATGAGTTTTAAAATATCGGCATATCGGATATCGGCCAAAATTCTAATATCGTGCATCCCTAGATATTTGAGTACTTTATTTAGACCTATTTAATTTGTAGTATGTAAAAGTAGCCACCCAGCGCCCCCTTTGGTTAGTGGTAGGTATTGCAGGCAGGGGTTTTTGCCCAGTCATGTTCCTTGTTAATTTCCTTCGACAAACAGAGAAAAGGAGAAATTCATAATGAGCATTGCTATGTGTTTGGCTGGACATCATAATTACAATAACTAACTATCATGAAAATATACTAAAATATACACATCTAAGTTATTTAAATGTTTTTTAGATGCTGTAATACTGTGATGGGATCTTGTTCAGAGGTTTTGCATACTTTTTCTAAACTTCTAAACTCTGTTTTACAAATTTGTGTTTCTTTAAAATTCCCAGCACATAAAGATCAATTCTAATAGTCTGTATTTATTTTTTTCAATTTGCATTTATTTATTTTTTTATTATGCACAAACGAGACCTTTTTTATTTGATGTTTTATGCAGTATTGTGTGTTTTCGCTTTGCTTCCTGTTTGGTTGCTGGGATCTTGCTAAAGGTCAAATACCTAAATGTTGCGAGATTATTTGTTAAAATCTTGAGCTGGTTAAAATAAAGTTTAAAATTTGAAACCAAATGTCTGAATGAATTTATCAGTGTAATTTTATGCACTCTATTGTTTTTGAAGTAATTTAAACATGTCTTGATATAGATCGTGTATCGCGATAATAGCCCAGATATATCGTGATATTAGATTTTCTTCATATCGCTGAGACCTAATGTTGATTTTTACTTTGGTGATCTATGTGCTCTAAGCCTCAGCATCCTCTCAGTTAAGTCATCTTACCACTAGGTGGCCAAGTTTCTTTAATTTGATAAAATATTTTAGAACAATGACATTTCGCAACTGCTTGAGTTCACTGGGCTCCTGAGAGCGCCCGTTCTGTCTTTCCTTTTTGCTTAGAAACCATAGCAACAATGTAGACAGCGTTTATTAGTATGAATAATTCTGAGAAAAGTAGCACTTTATAAGGGCTGCACGTAATTTACCGTCTAGCCTCGTGGAAATGCAAAATATCACACATCCAGCTTTGCTTTTTATTTAAATTCAGCAAAAAGTAAAAAGTCTTCTTTTTTTCTTTTAACAGCAAAGAAGGTGTGAAAAAATAAGTAGGAAGTGAAAGACTTAATTCGGTTATTTTCTTTGTGCACTTCCCTCAGGGTCAGGTTGGCTCATGTTTATGATAGTAGCTGTGTAGGTTGGCGAGAGGAAAAGCAGGGCTCTGCTCGCTTCCAGCAGCTCCTATTATCTCCTCCTCCAACAGCTGTAGCTGGTGCAGCCTGGCTGCCTCTGCCTTCACGTTTCCACTCCAGAGACTCTCCTGCAAAGTCTGCTGATCCTCTTCCGCTGATGCGCTCTGGCATGGGACAGGCAGAGGATCCCCTGGTACTGGTTCTGTTTACTGCAACTGGCTTCTGATGATGGGATTTGACTGGTTTGCCAGGCTTAGATTCCCGTACAGTGAATGCATTCCAGTGTAAATTTATCAGCAATCGCTTGGTCTAGTTTATCACAAACGTTTTCTACAAACGGACCTATTTCCCAGCAGAACTATGGTTTGGTCACCTCTGAACATCCAGCGGACTGACATTAAGCTTCTGTAGTCCAGTTTGTTGGAGCCAGCTCTGTCCTAGGATGTCTCCTGGATCCGGTTCAGGTGTTGGGGGTCAGATGGACTGTATAAAACGGAAGATAAGTACCACTCCATGCATGAAAGCGCTGCAAATTCGAAGAGCTCCCGCAATGGTAGACTGCTGCACCTTTGGTGTAGCCTCGTGAGACCATCCTGATCTCGCGAGCTTTCAAGGTTTCACTCGCAGATCAGTCTGGAGACTCTCCGTTGAAGAAAATTTGGAGCCGTTCACCAAACGAACGTCCAATCAGCGTTGGTTTTGAGGCGGGTTGAGGTGTGACGCAACGAGAAGCGCGACAGTTCAGTCTAAAGAACATGGCGGCTTCAGCCGATGAAACTAGCGTTAGCGTGGCTATGGAGCAAGTTTTATCGGAATTACAGTATTTCTTCACTGAAAGAAGAGCAAAACACTGCTCTGGAGGCTTTTCTCAGAGGAAAAGATGGTTTTGCTCTTCTCCCGACTGGTTTCGGCAAGAGTAGCCTGGCTGTTAGTACGCCATATGCTTCGTTGATCTGATTGGTTTATTTCGCCGGTCTATCACCAACATAGGCCAATCAGCTAACCAGGATTTTCGCCCCTTCCCAAAATTACTTCAACCGAAGGTTTCCTGATGGATATGCAGAGCAAATCCATCTGGCAGAGTCAGGTTACCTTTGGTGCACTAAGGAGCGCTATCACAGATCCTTCCTGTCAGACTTGACTTTCTAAAAAAGAAGATTAGATTCTAAACTTCAAGATCAAAGTATGCCACACCAGTTGAATGTCCAGCCTCTTTAGGCCGTGTTCCTCCTGCTGAGGGGCCAGCCGCTGAACGCTTTCACTCCTGAGGTCCCACCGAAAAGTTCCCAGGGATCACAGGCTGGCAGACCACCTGCCACCTTAAGGCTTTAGAGCAGTTTCCCCTCTTCAGAAACGGTTCTAGGTTCTGCTTTGGAACGTGAAATCTATTCGAATAGCCTTCAATCCTCCATTTAGAAATCAGCCGGATCCAGGAAAGCGTTTAAAAACCCTGAAATCTTAACCCTACATGCTCTGGTTATTAAAAACGCTGTCCAAACTTTCAGCCATCCATCACCCACTCTTTCCAGATTCATACAGTGATGTAACCTTAAGCAGTCTAAGAAAACCTTCACTTATTTATATTGTATTGAACCTTTATCTAAATTAGGATAAATTAAAAACAATGTATTATTTACAACTGCAGCCTGGCAGGACGTGTGAAGCCAATAACCATAAAAGAAGGCAGTGTTCAGAAGGCAGCATTGTTCCTGATATTCTCTGCCCTGTCAAATGTATTATTGGTAATGGCAGACATGTTCACAAGTCATTTTTTGCAAGTCCAAGTCAAGTCTCAAGCCTTGAGAAGGCCTGTCACAATAATCAATTAATCGCACAATAAATTCGAATCACTCGATTAATTAAAATAAGTGCAATAATTTACATGTTTGCTTGTTTCTCCTTGTGTTTTCATCTCCGTCACTGAGACGGTATAGCTTAAAGGTCCCTATTATATCTATGGAATGATCATTATCTTGAACTGGTAAATGAAAAATACAATTTAAAAAAGCACACACGCAATTTTTTTTTCCAGTTAAATTTTGCATCTTTAATTTTTTTCTTTCAAAAACAACAATTTTCTTACAATATTTACCTGACATTTGTGGTTACAACTGTGGTGACGTCAGTGCTACGTGATAGTTTGACAGCCCCTTTGCCGTTTTTTTTTTTGTTTTTTTTTACCTCTGCTGTGTGTAAGGCGAGTGGCGATCAGTCAAGTTAGTAAAACAAAAAACACTTAAAAATAAAATATTGTTCACAAGTCAGAAATCACGAGACTCAGTCGAGTCTGAAGTCCTTCAAATGCAAGTCTAAGTTGAGTCTAAAGTCATTAAATATGCGACTTAAGTAAGACTCAAGTACTAGTCAAAAACTCGAGTCCCCATCTCTGGGTAATGGTAAAATGAAAACCTAATCTTTATGTTTACTCTATGATACAGTGGCATGGATATGCATTGAACCTCTGGGAAATCAAATATAAATGTTCTGATTAACTGCAAAAAAACAAACCCTGAAAAGTAACTGTAACTATACAGTCGTATGTTTACAGCACTGTTTTTCACTAGTGTTTTTAATCACTGCTGCTTACCTTAATCAAGGCGGCACTTTAAAAAAATGAAAAAGTCTAGAGAGCTGCAATAAACGAAATTTGGTTTTGTATACACTTGTGTGTACAAAATGACTTTTCTTTTCAGAGTATCGGAGTAAAAGGGGGCAAGCAAACACACACAATTGATTTGTTTCCTCTCCCCAGTGTCTGCTGTGGCTCTTGAAACGCCGCCGTTCTGCGAGGTCGTGAGCCGTCATTTGATCGAGCATATTTGCAGGCTTTGAAAACACAGATTTCTGAATTCATCCTCAGATCAAAGGGCCGTCGTCCACAATCATTAAGGGCCATTGAAAGATAAATTGAGCAGCACAGCTCTGCTGTTATCCATTTCCATTTTGCAGACAGATGCCAGACTCTAAGTAAAAGCATTTTTTGTTGCATTCCCCCACCTCCTTCCTCTAATCCTCTTTATAAAAGCCCCACTCGGACTCATGCTTGTATTTGTATGCAGCAAAAGTTAAAGTCTTTTTTGGTTTTTTACTTCTTCAAGTTGATTAATTAAATTCGAGGAGCAGCTTGGCCCTCTTATGGAAAAATGATTTTATTTTTGGAGCCTTACATACTCTGCTGCCTTTGGCATAATCCAGTTAGTAATATTAATATCCTGCACTGTGCATGGTTGATATCTGTCAGCATCTGCTCTCAGAGAGCCCGTTTCTCGGCGGACCCCATTAACCCATTTCAGCGGTTGCACGTTTGACTTGTAGGTCCTCTTATAGCTCATGCACAAACAGAAAAATCATTGCATGTTTTGCCCGGTAGATGCGGCGGCTGTAATCTCAGTTGTTTGGCACGATGCGTGTTAAAGCGTCTTTATCCTCTGTGGCTGATATTTGAATCTGACATTTGCTTCTTAGGACGCCGTCTGCCAAATTCCTATCGAGGGATTGCAGATGTAACGCGGAGCAATCCCGGGTATCATCGTATCCCTCTTGGTCTTGTTAACGGCCTCCGCTGAAAGAGGAGAGAAATATTTACATGGTTCTTACCGGCTGAGATAACAAACTTTATCTTAGCTGACCTTTTATCAGGATGTTTCCAAACAGGCTGTTGAATTTGAAGCCTCTACTCTGAAGCAGCAGCAGCTGGATGATATTATAAGCTCTGACAGATTAAACGGCGCATTTTAAGCTTTTATCAGGCTCTTTAGGAACGGATTGTTTTTGAAATTGCTGCAGTAGAGGCGGTTCTCTTTATGGGAAGCGTGGCTCTCTGCCCAGAGCAGCAGACACTGGGGGTGGAAGGCTCGGTTTGGCAGCCTGTTTATTTCTAATTTCTGCATACTTTCAGGTAATCTAGACTAAGATCATTTCTACATAAAGAAACATTTGAATTGTTGGCATGAAACAACCCGTTTTATATGTTATTAACCTCCTAAAACCCAAATTTAGTTTATAACTGGTGACGAGCCTCGGTGGTTTTAAGACGTAAGAGGTTTTTGGTGCGTTTTTGGTGCGTTTCTTTGCATCATGAACACAGATGTAAATTATCTATTAACGAATAAATCTGCAGTATTTGTTAATTATATTAGGTAATTTGTAATTCTCTGGTCATTGAATAAACATTTGATGTTTGAAATATTCAATATTTTCTTTAAAAACCTGATATATGATCAAAATAAACAACCATTTCAATTCAAAACCACTATTTGCTCTTAAATTATTGACTAGACATACGAGCACAGCAAAACGAATGTGTTTTTAATCCATTATTTAGGTTATCAGATGGGTTGAAATTTACTATATGGTTATAAGTCCTTCATTTTTTTTCTAGACTATAATCTCCTGAACTTTTTCAGCTACTTTGAAAAATGACTTATTTAGTGGTGTGAACTGAGTAGTGCTGTAATAATAATTAGAGCCTGAATTCCTTCTTCATATGGTTTGAAAATATGTATGTATTCTGTCACAACAGTGTTTACAATATTGCCTTTAAGAATTAAACATTTGCTTTACCAGAAGTTAAAGCTTCTTTTTTTAATACTGACAACAGACCTATGAAGATAAAGGTTTTTTTCTTTCGTATAAAGCAGATATCAATTATTGATCTTTATTTTCTAAACACAGCAGAGAAGTTGTGCTGCTATGCCATGCAGCAAGGCTAAATAGGTGCTATTTAGGTGATAACTTATCCAGTTTATAGATTTAAAGTGTATTCTGCTTCCATGTCGCCATTAAACAGTATAAATGATCTAGGACTGGACTCTTTTATCGATCCATGCTTCTGCTCAAGCTTTACTTCTCTTAAGGCTGATTTATACGCAGAAACCAGGACCGCCTCGGCCGAATCTAGACCCACAGCTAGTTCATGATTGATCCTCTTGCATTGTGGCGTGGAATAACAGTGCAGACCACGCTTCAATATTGGGCATAAATCAACAATATCTGCGACAAGCTCACTGCGACACACTGCTGCGGGAGGATAACCAGACTAGAGTCCTGCACGGGTCGAGTTTTACCAACCCGCACCCGCCCAAACCCGTTAGGATGACTACCGAACCCGACCCGTCACCCGCGGATATCTTCAATTCAAATCCGAACCCGACCCAACCCGTTGATATTTAACCCGTAACCCGACCCGTTAACACATCAAGTAATAGGCTATAGTATGCTGCGCTGCAGAACAGCGGCATTAACACTGCAGCAGACGTGTATGCACTGACTGTGGCCTTTTTGGAGGGAAGCCCACACTGCCAGCAGGGCTTTAAGCTACAACAAGGGTGACCCCAGTGCCTGATTAATATAACATTTCTGATGTCCATAACAACACACACGCATAAAAAAAAAAATCACCAACTACCCGCCCGCACTAAAAAAATATCCGCCCGACCCGTTTATTTTTATTTATGTATTTTTCACCCGCAAAAGGGCATTTTAGCGGGTGACCCGTCGTGGACGCGCGGGTACCCGACCCGTTGCAGGACTCTAAACCAGACCTTACTGGTACCAATGAGGCTTTGTTTAAGGATGAACAGTGGCACCCTCTAGTGGACAACAGTAACATTGCTAGGGCTGCAACTATCGATTATTTTGCCACTTCATCAATCTGTTTATTTCCTAGATTAATAATCCAATAGAAAAAAGTCCCTTAGGAGGATTTTTTAAAATTAAAACAACTAAAACTAAAACTTTCCCACTTGGGGAGTTCTGGATAGAACATATTGACAGACAGAAAAACTTTCCTTTATCTTAAATGGAAAAATATTAATTTTTTTTGACAATTTTGGTAAAGTTCCTGCTCTAATTGGGCATGTTTTAGAGTCTCTATACTCCAGTTAACTATGAATTGATTAAGCTGACGATTATTTCAATAATAGATTAATCTGATTTATTGTTACAGCTCTAAACATTACTACACTGAAAGGGGGTGTTATCAATTGATCAGATTGAACAAGTTTTGATCCAAACCATTAATTGACAATTAATCCTAAATAGATCATACGTTTGGATCCCTAATCCTGACCCAGCAGCTTTGGCGGAAAGGATTGTGGGTCTGGTTGCCTTGCAGCGTCTTCTAAACAGAAAAAAGGTGATATTTAAGGAGCTGCAAAGAAGGAGTTAGTGTATCAAAGACATAGTACAGGTTATATCTGGATCAGGCTGTAAATAGGAGGTTATTGTGTGATTGGATGTGGATGGCTGGTAGCCTGGCTGGTGGCCAGACGGCTGGACCTGCCCAGGGAACCATTAATGCCACCTGTGCACCGTGTTTTCCTTTCAGAGGGGATTAAACCGGTCAATATGCAGAACTTTCCACCCAGACTTTATGCCTGGGCCCTCAGTATTAGCATCTTAAGCCAAAATGGGTTATTAAAGGAATAGGGATCAGAGAAGTGCTCTGGTTTCCCACAGATCCTGGTTTCTGTTTTTAGCAGAAGCCTGAGGCTCGATGAGGAGGGTATAGATCAGAAGACAGCCTAAAAAAGCTGGAAATTATAGATGCTGCTTTATGAAAACTCCTAAACTGTGAACAGAAATGGCTGAGACTGCTCTATTTTACATAGAAATCAGACTTTCTTCATTTAAAATGCTCAAAGTAGAGTTGGACCGAGCAGTTATGGCACTCAGAGATGATATAAAACCAAGAATGTGTGTTTTTTTGGCTCGAACTAGCTGCTAATGTCACTATCTGGATTTCTCTTTTTTTTTATTGGTCACTATTGACCCTTTAAGCCAGAAGGCTTGCAGTTAAAGAAAATAAGCTATAGCAGTGACCAGTGTTGCAGGAACAATATGTCTTTGTGTTCTGAATAAATGACATGTTCCAGAAAAGCGTGCACGCTGCCGGCTCAGCTCCTCTATTGTACATGTTCACAGAAGCTGCAAAGTGGAAACCTATGGAGGAGTGAATTGATTGATACTCTGTGCTCCAAACATGGAGGTAAAGCTGCCATGCACAAAGAGATGAAGCCTGTGTTTTTGTTTTTTTTCCAAAGCTTTTCAGCCTTAGTCTCATTTATTCCTTTTCATTTCTGGGAGCAGCTTCAGCAGGTCAGGTAGCAAGTTAAGCTGCTGGAATCCTAAGAACACCTTTGTTTGGGACGTATTGTTGCTTATTTTCCATTTCTCTTCCTTTTTTATTATCTCTTTAAATTTAATTGAAGTGCATTTCGACTGTAAAGTAATAAAGAGTTTATTTTCCAAGATTTTATGCTGGTAATAATCACGATAGATAGATTTTTTTGTTGTTGTTGTTTTTTTGGGAATGGATTTTGTGGGTATTAAGTGAAAAGAAAAAGAGCTGATATTTAGGTACTTCCTAATACAGAATATTGAAACCGTCTGAAACCTAAATATGACCAATTTTTCATTTTTTTTAACATTATCTGATGTGTTCAGCAGAAAAAAGGTGGAATTTGACAGTTTAGATGCAGGTTTCTTTTTGGTTGTGTTTTTTTTTTTGTGCTGAAACAATTCATCGTGGTTAATCGATCATGGAAATTATCTTAAACCAATTTAGTAATCGATAAATCGTTTACTGGACAATAGAGATCCTAAAACAAGCCTTTAAGCCGGGCATATACCGTGAGATTTTTTTTCATTCGTTGCTCGCAGCTACAGCTAACACTACGACAAAACCGCAGGGTTTCGAGTTCGCAGCTCACGATGCATGCTCTCACACTGCGACCCGACGCTCTGATGCGATCTATCTACGTCTAAAACTAAGACGTACTCTTAGCTCCGCAGTGAGATGGCGCTACTCTGACTCGAGTATCTGGAAGCCGAACGAATAGAGGAGGAATATGAAGCTCACTAGAGGGAAATACGCTGCCTTGGCAATTTGTGCAATTTTCTGCTGAAAGCCCTACGAAGACAAGGCGATGACGTATTTGGACAAAGACATGGCTGCGACTACGGTCTGTCAGTGTCACAGAAAGAACTCCATTTCACTCGCACCCCTCCATGCTTCTGTGTTTACATCTGAGAGGAAGAAGAAGAAGAATCCTTGTTTGCTTGTTTTTATGTTTGATTTTCTCCCGCCCCTCGTTACTACCTGTATAATACACGACTCACGACCAGGCTGAAAGTCAGCCCGATCGGAAAATTCTCGCACAACTGGAAAGTCGGCCCGAAAAGAGCAAAAAATCGTACGGTGTACACTGCAAAAATGATCTAGAAATAAGTAAAGATTTCTTAAATTAAGTGTATTTACCCTTAATTTGAGTAGGTAAGTAAGAGGATTTGCCAATGGAATTAGTATTTTTATTCTAAAAATAAGGCAATTGGATAAAATTCACTTGAAATAAGACAGTGCAATTGTTTTTTCTTATTTCAAATGTAAATCATCCTGTTCCATTGGCAAAGTGTCTCACTTACCTCCTCAATTCAAGAAAAAATCGACTTATTTGAAGAAAGAATTACTTAAGATTTAAATTCTTTGCAGCGTAAGCCCGGCTTTAGCTGCCAGAGCGACCCACAGAGCTGTAATTATACCAACATGGTAAAAAAAAAATTATAAATATTTTGCATGTAAGATAAAAAAAAAAAAAACTTTTTTGCCTCTCAATATGCTCTATCCAGATCTCCTCAAGCGGAAAAGATCTTCTGTAGGGAACCTTTGGCGATTTGATTTGATTAATGGAAAATAATAATCAACAGATTAATCGATTTGCAAAATAATCGTTAGTTTCAGCCCTAGTTTTTTACACCTCTTTAGAAGTTTGGTTAGCAAAAAAAAACAACAAAAAAACGCAGTTTGTCTTAATCAAATATAATCCAGCTTTGAGTTTTGATGCTTATTCTGTCCCTTCATTTACTTAAAAACACCCCCACATGGCTGAGTACGAGTACAGACACTGAATGGGCCTGATACCTATGCCACAATCGGTGTGTCTTTACTTTATTTTTCTTTTAAAAATGCATACAACACATTTTTATACTTTGGAGATACATTTTACACATTTGTTTTTATTCCACTATACTCATAAGTGGATGTTATATGTGCATTTGACCTTTAAAATGCAAAGGAGGTTTGATGTGTTTATGATTTGAGGTAAACTTCAATTCAATTCAGTTTATTTATATAGAGCCAATTCACAACACATGTCATCTCAAGGCATTTTACAGTTCACCAGATCATACAGTAGATTGATTCAAAGTTTTCTATCTAAGGGAAGCCAGTTGTTTGCATTGAATCATTGACTCAAATGCAAACCCTCACACTAAGAATGCTTGTAACGACAGTGGAGAGGAAAAACTTCCTTTTAACAGGAGCGGCCATCTGCCGAGGCTGACTGTGGTTCCCGTCCAGGAAACACACAGCCAGGCAGACAAACTCTGAGCTAACTCCCATGTCAGAGGACGAAGAGAGCACATCCAGTTAGTCACAGTCAGAGAAACAGGACTACACTGGAAAAACAGGCTGATCTCCAACATCTATAAAGAAAGGTGTTGATGGCAGCAGCACAGCTGATATTTCTCTCCAGGATGGAGTCACAGCCAAACAGGAACAGAGTTAGTCAATCAATCTTTTGATTGATCAACTCTTTACATCTATGACACCATTATGACTGTTTTTTCACATCCAATGTAACATGAAGCACACTACAGTTCTAAAGTTCTTTATCTTCTTGGTTCTTTTATGACCTTCCAGCTGATTCCTGTTGGTCTGCTCATCACGATCCATCTCCGTTCCATGGTGTCTGCCTGTGTGGATAATGACGTGTAAAACTTCTCAGCCCACGTCTAGTGATTTGTGAAAACGAGCCGTTAATAACATCAAACTGTAGTTGTAATCAAAGGGGGAAAAAATGGTCTGCCATTAGGAAGGCTTAGTTTTTTCCTCCAACATTCAGCAGCTTCTGGGTAGCCATCATGATATCCTTCCCTACAAAGCTGTATGGTTTAGAGCAAAGTAATATCGATTTAAATAAGCGATCTGATTAACGACGGGATGACGGCCCTCCTAGGCACGGCGTGAAAAAGAAAGCTGCATTTTGGACGGCGTACGCTGCAGATGCCGACATGTTTGAAATATTGACAAACGAGCAACGATGTTGGGAGTTTATCCAAGCAGGTGCACACACTCTATTCGTCTTTTTTTTTTTTCCATTTGCCGCAGCCGGCGTGCTTTATATTTTCCATTCCGCTGTGCACAAGTCCTTCCCCTTGAGCAGCCAAGAAAACACGGGGACGGAGACAAAGGGCATTTAGGGTTTGTTTGGAATAATCATTTCTTGGAGCCTGTTTAGTTCTCAGGCGTTCAGGGAGCTTTTTTTTTTTTGTTATTCTTGTTCTCCAGGCAGATTTGTTTTTTTTTTTTTACCCCAGAGAGGCTTTATAAATGTGTTGTGGATAGATTTGAATACTGTTTGTTGCACTCCATTAGCCTGAGAGTTTAGACTGCATACATGCTTCACAACATGAGCCGCAAATGATAAATGGCTTCTCTAAGGCGAGAGCTCTAGGTGTTCCTTTATCTTCCCAGATTACTTCAGGAATGTCTGTCTTATCTAGTTGCCTTTAAGGGAATGGAAAGGAACAGACCCGGGCTAACGGGGGCTCCTTTCTAATATCCAAACTCTGGGCCTCCTTCACAATGCGCTTGATTACGTTCTCCGGATGATTTCTCATGTTTAACCAGCTGCAGGCTTTATGCGTTTTATTGGAAGAGCAGCAATTATTATTCAGTGAATCAACATTATATGCATTCATTTGTTTTGCAGCAGTCTTTTATGTGAAATTGCAGTTTCCTTTCATTTTCAATGATTTGTGTTTACGCCATTAAATCGTAATAAAGTTTGTGGTGGGAACATGAGAAAAAGGGCAGACAGCAGAGGTAATGTGGATCGTAGATATTAGAAACTAACATATATGTGATCACAACATTAATCAGAGTAAAAAAAAAACCCTTCCTGCAGAAGAATCAGATGATGTCACTGCTTTGTTTTTATTTTGGCGAGGCAGTGAGGATATTGAGGTCATTTTTTATTCATTCATCATCGTCTTCATCCATCTTGTCTGAAGGAAGCGGCGCAATTGGCCGCCCTGTCCACACCTGGTGACCTTTTAAGCAATAATCCCCCTCAGGATGAAATTAGTCATTCAACTTAGCTTTAGCTGCTGCACAAAAATCTACGATAAAAGATGTTTTGTTGTTTTTTTTTTTTTTTGCTCATGACAGGTCACCGTGTTTACACGAAATGAACCAGAGGATGATTTGCTTAGTGGTTTGCAGAGCTGCAGTTTGGACTCCTCTCAGAGGGAGGGGGGAGTGTTTGATGAGCTGTGATGACCAAAGGAGCCACAGATGTCCTGTAGGTTTCAAACCGAAACTCGCAGCTTTTCCTGCGTGTTACATAAAACATTTTGAAATAAATAAAAGACACAGCTCTGGATCCATCGAACAAAAACAGACTGGAGATACAGACACAGTTGCAAAAGAATTCCTCTCGCTTAGATGTTTTTTTTCATTCGGATTGTATGACACACCGACACAAAGTGACACATATAACATGGAGGGTACATTATAGATTAGTCTTGAACTTAGCTGTGGTTTTAAACAGTTTGAAACATGTTAAATCAATGCAGAGTCATGGTGAAACATGGTGGTGGCAGCATCATGGAGATAACTAAATGCAGGAAAACCCATTAAGGTGTAACGTTCTTGGTTCTGTTGGTTTTCTCTAAGTTTTCAGTTTCACATTTTTCTTTGTTTTCTAGCTTTATTGGTGTGTTCTAGATTTATTTTTGTGACTTTTTTTTTTCTTTCGTTGTCCTCTGTGTTTCCTTTTCCCTTGGCTTCCTTCTCATCTCTAATCACACCTGCTCCCTATCAGCTCATTAGTCCTGCCTTTGTTCAGTCAGCCATAAATACACTCCCTCTGCAGTCCCTCTTTGCTGGTTCCTCGTCATACTTTGTCTCACCCTGGCTCCTTGTGATAGTTTTCCCCTGATGTCTCCATGCTTCTGGTTAGTGTTTAATTTTTATGTTGGATTTTTGGATTCCTGTTTTTGCTACCTGTGTTATCCCATTAAATCTCAGCCTCTGCATTTGGGTCCTCACAAAAACTTCCAAACCAAACCGTGACATAAGGAGCCGAGATTCTACATAAGTAATAGACAGATCCTTTTTTTTTTTAAGAACCTTTTATTTTTAAAACTTTTCACAACAAAAGAACATTCCCTGAGCCAAGAGTAATTAAATCAATAACAGAAATACTGATGCCACATATACAATATTTCAACATAAATGCAGCACGATAAACCAGGTCACCTGAGACTTTGAATACCTTACAAGAGAGAACTGCACATATATAATACCATATGTACATATACATACACACAAACCCACACCCCTCCCCCTCCCCTCCAGGGTGCTTACCCACAGGCCAAAAATACAACATACAGTAAACAAACAGCAAAAAATTATATATATAATATATACCCACCTACATGTATACATACACACACATATTCAACTATATACCTTAGTAATACCGATGACGGAGCATATTGCGATCCATTAGAATCACTAGAGCCCAAAATCACACACCCAAATATAATTTCACCAAATGCCATCTTTGATTGAACTTGTCCAGTTGTAAACATGCGGTCATTTTTTCCATCATATACACTTGTTTTACCCGATTCTTCCACTCTGCTATAGATGGTGACAAAACTTGTCTCCAGTTAGCCGTTATAATTTTTTTTAGCTACTAATAGTAAAATGTGCAAAATATACTTTTGGTCTTCATTAAAACAGTCTGGTATTATATTCAGTAAATAAAACAAAGCATTTGAAGGTATTTCTCTGTTTATAATTGTCTCTATTTCATCCCTAATCCCCTTCCAGTACTGACTGATAACAGGACAGTCCCAAAGGATGTGCGTATGGTCACCAATCTTCCCACACTGTCTCCAACATAGGGCCGCTGAAGGATTTTTGACAAATCTAGATATTAAAAATGGGGTGCGAAAAAATCTTATTAAAATTTTCCAACTGAATTCTCTCCACATTTGGCTGTACAGATCCTTTTTTTGATGCAAGAGAAATGGCATATTTTACAATAGCAACACAGATGTCTGTGCGCACTAAAAACGTGCACTATAATGTTTTATTTATCCTAATATGTAGCTTTAAGTAATTTTACTATAGAAGTGGAAGCAAAAACCTAAGTGTAAATCTGGTTTTGGTTTAAATTGACTCCACTGTGAAGCATCTTTCATTAAAGGATCTGCTCGTTATTTCTGTTTAAACTAAACTACTTTAGTTAGAGAGGGATTTCTGTGGCTGAGAATAAATGGATAGTTCTGTATCACCCGTCCAGCCATCCATTTTCGTCCGCTTATCCAGGCCGGGGTCGCGGAGGCAGCAGTTTAAGCAAAGATTTCCAGACTTCCTCATCCACACACACCTCCTCCAGCTGCTCTGGGGGGACCCTGAGGCGACACCTGGCCATCTCAGAGACATATGCTCTGTTTGAATTCATGGGCTGCGTCCTCAGAAGGCCAGATTCGAAGGTAGACCGCGTCCTTGGAGGATGCAGCCCATGAATTTGAACAGAGCCATAGTCCTTCTAGCACGTTTTGGGCCTTCCACGAGGCCTCCTCCCTATAGGACATACCTGGAACTCCTCCTCAGGGAGGCGACCAGGAGGCATCCGAAACAGATGCCTGATCAACCTCAGCTGGCTCCTTTCGACGTGGAGGAGCAACGACTCCACTCCGAGCTCCTCCTGGGTAACTGAGCTCCTCACCTGATCTTAAAGGGTGCGTCCAGCCACTCTGCGAAGGAAACTCATTTCGGCCGCTTAAATTCGTAATCTGTATCAAAGCTGATTAAACGTTTTGATTAGAATTAGATAAAAAAATTGGGAAAAAATGGGATTTGGAAAAATGGAGGATGGGGTGCATTAGTTTTATCGCACAGAAACACCAGAGTGAATATGAGTCATTAAAAATAACTCATCAGAACCCCCTGCACTTCAAGGATGGTCACTTTGTCATTTAATTGGATGAGATTATCATTGAAGAATTTTGTTCTTATGTAATTAGAATTGTCGGCTGCAAAGATGTTTTCTGTAACTGAGGTACAGGTCGCTAATAAAAGAAGAGATCAACAAGTGTGGCTCATGATGGATTGGTAGCCTTCTGATTGTGTTTTCCCTTAGACCACATTTAACCCTTTAAAGCCCGATCCAACATTAAACAAAACAGAAAACAACTTCTTTATGGTTTGAAGTCCTTAGTTGGCCTTCTAACAAAATATGTAAAAAGAAAAAACAAATACTTTTTTGATATTAATAATTTATTACTATGCGATAAGTCAAGATTATTTTTTGTGTA
Organism: Cyprinodon tularosa; assembly: GCF_016077235.1. Taxonomy (NCBI): domain Eukaryota; kingdom Metazoa; phylum Chordata; class Actinopteri; order Cyprinodontiformes; family Cyprinodontidae; genus Cyprinodon; species Cyprinodon tularosa. Next base: position 107,823 of record NW_024039077.1, read on the forward strand.
GTCTTCTGCCCTCTGTTATCAGGTATATCTGATTGTGTACAATAGGATTTTGAGCTAAGTTTTTATCATTAAATTATGCAAAAGGTGTCAGACGCAAAACATTTCAGAAACCGTATGTATCAAATATGATACATTTGGCATTACAGGGTTAACACTAGAACTACTACGGAGGGGTCAATGTCCTTTTTACCTAAAAGCCTTACAAGAGGGTCATTTGACCTTTGGACCTCCTGCGGACACTCCTTTTGTTGTGGAAATGTAGCTGTTAGCAGCTCATAGCTGTCACAGAGTCGCTTGAGCCTGTGTGGGGAAGGGAACCCTAAGGCAAGCTTTTAGTATAGTTTTTAGTGGATTTTTCCAGGTCAATTGACCCCTCTCTGGTAGTTCAAGGTAGGCAGAAAAATCCTGGTAGTTCTAGTGTTAAACATTTAGCAAATCATACCTGCAAGTACAAGTACTTTTATTTTATTATGTAAAAATATTTACCCACAACACAAAGTATGTCTTAATTAACCATGCATCTCGTATCAGTTAGACTTTTTGTGCAGGTAATATTTGTATCGTTTCAGTTTTTGGCGTAGAGAGACTGATCAGCCAGATGGATGGAAAGATGTAGCCTAGTCCTCCATTTTAAAGCTCCAACAATTTTGCGTCATTCTTATTAGACATTTAGAAAAGCCTGATTGTACAGGAAAAAAATCAGATTTAAGGCAAAGTAAAATATATTTATTCCTCCATGTACACTAGACGGTACAAAATCGACTGTTTGTAAATCTTTGTGCCTGGTGCGTGGCAATGTGCACTCGACTGATGCACAGCAGCAGCACGCAGCGAGTCCATTGTATCAGCCATAGTGCTCTGCACAGCGTGGAGCACACTGAGGCTGTTTAACTCAGAATACAAGCTCCAGTGAAGCTGTCTGAGGCTGTGGAGCAGTTTGTGGACTTGCACAGCTGTGTGTGCCAGCCGCTGCATAGAAGTCCAATAAATCTGTGCAGGAATGTAGGAAAAAAAGAACCGGCTCAGATGCATTTGGCCTGCTTCTTTGATTTCAGCAGAACTAAGCAGTAATGCATTTGAACTGGGCTGGATTAATTTATGTTAGTCATAAATAATCCTGATGTTTGCGTCGTTTCAGTTCTCGCACATCGGAAAACCAAGAACGCAGATGTTGCCTGTTTATTTTGGTCAATGTCTGTTTCGGATGGTTAAAAATCTCAGCTGTAAACATAAGCATTCTGTGTACAATATAAGGTGGAATCCTCTCCCCAGTTCCTGATTTAAGGTTATATGTAGATAATAAAGCAAGAATGACTGATGTGATAGAAGAAAAAAAAAAAACAGTCACCAGTGTGTTTCCTGCGGCGCATCCATAGTGCTGTTTTCTCTTTGAATGAGATCCTGGCACTCATTAGCTGATCTAGAGCTGAAAATACCTTTACCTTTACAACCCTTACATTGGCGGCATCTCATAAAGGAAAATGTCAAGCAGTATCACATACCTTATAGAAAACACTGCATGCAGTTGTTAAATATTGATGTTTTCATTGAAGAAAAACAGATTTCTTTATTTAGAGAGAAAATGGCTACATAAAATATACTGAGGCAGTCTATGATGAAACATGGTGTTAGCAAAATTATTCTTTAGGGAAATGGGACATCAATGAGGCTAAAGGAGATTTCTACCAGTTTGCATAATTTTGTAAACTTCTCTTGAACTCTTTCACACTGCAGATGATCCGTATGAATTGGCCCTTTGTGGGTTCTGCTTTCTTTTCTGGTTTGTTTCTGCAGTATTGGTCCTAAAGCGGTCTTAGCAGGGTTAAATCACCTCTTTGGTGTTTTTATATCTTTGTCTAGCAACACTGTAAGCTATAATTAAAGCAGAGCTCAGATGTATTAAAAATCATCATTTAAAGCCTCTCAAAGATTAACTCAACTTAGACAGACTATTATTTGAAAATAAAGACAAATATATTGAACTACATAAAATAAATCAGGTGTCAGGTGTTGCCTTAGTAATTAAATGTATTTTTTAAGGCATTTATTAAGCACTGAAGAATTAAAATAACCTGCTTCAGTATTTTGGCTTAAAAAAGCCTAATAAACCTACTAGATGATCACATGTTTAAAGGAAAAGCTCTGTTCCTGAGCTTCCAGCGGTATGAGTGATGGGAATAAATGCTAAATATTTGACGCTAAGATAATGAGTTGATCCAAAAATGTATAGTTTCCAAAGTTCACTATTCCGACCTGCGAGAGAGGTTCGTATGAGTCAGAGCTGCTTTTATATCCTACACCTGCACACTTACTACCGTCAGGTTTTTTTTAGCACTACGGCTGCGTGAAAATATCAATTTAATCGATTTAGGAACGATTCCTTTACATTTCTGCAAAAATCGATGTGTGGGGAATGAGATCGATTAGATTTATAGTGATGCGCGTGACGTTCACGTTCAAATGAGCATGCATGTGCACATGCCAACTCAAGTAACACCACTCAGCAAGCAGTTCCAAATGAAGTCTGATGTCTGGAACCATTTTGGATTTAAAACGGGTAAAGATAATATGCTGGATATGTGACATTAAGCATTAATAATGAGTGGCGCCCCGCATCTCGTGCTACAGACCACCAAGATGACTTCAAGCTGCAAATATAGCCAATAGGTTGAATGGAGACATTAACAAATGGGAGCTGACCAGAAAACACCCTGTAGTTGTTACAGACAACGCTGCAAATATGGTTTGTGCAGCGGAGATAATGCAGCTCATGCATGTCTGCTGTGTCACGTCTGTTTGCTCGCGTGAGAGCAAACAGACTTTCTATCTGATTTACAAGTTTGCACTTTGTGTTCAATGTGAGAGGAAAAAATAAAATACATGAGTATTTTGAAACGCAGTTGAACCACTTTTATTATTGTAAAAACAGATTGAATTGAAATTAATCGATTTAGAACTGCATGAATCAAAATGGAATCGATTCAGGACTATTTAGCACCAATGCTGATTCAAAACCAGATGCTGTTCTCCCTGCTGCCCTCTGGGAAGAGGCTTTGCAGCATTCGATGCAGGACCAGCAGATTCTGAAACAGCTTCTTCCCCAGCGCCATTAGACAGCTGATCTGTTGGGGGAAAAAAACTCTAAATCATGTCACAGACTCTGCATCACACTGACAATATCGGATCAAAACGCTGCATGTTTGCACCATATTTAATGCTCTGAACTTTAATATCAATATGTTTAGTTGCACCATGTTTTTTTCTCCTACACTTTTTACATTTGATCGCTGCTGCACTTTAAAGAAGGGAAATGTCATGAAAGCTGTAAAACGAAAAAATGTTTTACAGTCAGAATTCTGAGATTAAAGTCAGAATTCTGAGATTAAAGTCAGAATTCTGAGATTAAAGTCAGTATTCTGAGATCAAAGTCAGAATTCTGAGATTAAAGTCAGAATTCTGAGATTAAAGTCAGAATTCTGAGATTAAAGTCAGAATTCTGAGATTAAAGTCAGTATTCTGACTTTTTTTCCATATTAAACTGAAATAAAATTAAAAAAATCAGTTAACTTTTTTTTTAAGTGGCCTTAATCTTAATGATAATAATACTAAATTTTATCTGTAATGCACTTTGAGATTTTTTTAAATATAAAGTGCTACGGGTAAAATCATCATAGAAGGGTAAAATCAAAATGTAAAACATCGCTTTAATCTTCTTCCGTAGTTCTGGTAATTAAATTCATCTGGATTTTTTTTTATCGTTAAAAAGCAATAAAGTCTTGTTCTGTCCTCTAATAACACTCTTGGCTTGAAATTTAGATTGTATTTTACTGAGTGTCCTATAAACGGTTAAGTTAGTGTAACTCTTGTTATAATAGTCATTATTATCGTATAAATGGAGGAAGAAGACGCTATATTGAATTCAACAATCGGCTCCAAAAAAAGTCCACCTGTATCTTTGACAGCTTTTAATTTTTAATCTAAAACACATAAGATGATGCACTTATCAGAAAAGTGTGGCTAGAGCACAGCAGTTTGTTTTTAAATGTTGCTTTAAAATTTTAAATGGTTAAATAAAAAGGAGCCAACATGAACAGAAATGTATGCTTCTTTTAATATGATGAAAATAAATATATAAAACAAATCAGTTGATGATCATGAGCTACTTTTGATGTAAAATCCCTCTGCGATGCATTGATGTTTGTGGGAAGACAAAATAAATGTCAGATTAATTTGGCGAGCCGCTATATCTTAAGGTAGTAGTGAAAGTAATTCCAGTTTTATAGAAAATGAATATTTCTGCTTAAGCCCATCACACTGTTTATGATTGGATCTTCCTGTAAGCGTGAGATTCATTCCCCTATTTACAGCAGAAAAAAAACGAGGCAGTGATTAAGTAAATCAGTTTCAAATAGCATTAATGTCTGAGCTCTCCAGTTCATTCGATCAGGTAAAAGCCCGGGCCGAGCCCAGATATGACTTATTTCAGTGTTTCTGTAATGACGGCGTGCAAGCGGCGGACGGGCCTCATGATGTTATGAGCTATTGCTGCCCTCCATCACTGCATCTGCAGCAGTAGGCTCGCCATTTTCCCCCGCATTCATCACCATTAAGAACGCAATCAGCAGAGCCGGAGCCCCGGCTTAGGGCTGGAAAAAAAAAAAAGCACACGGTTTGGATGGCGGCTCCAGATTCACCAGCTCATCCTCAATCACCTTGAGGCCCCTCCCCCGCCTCCTCCCCAACACTTTATCGAGCGCCGTGATCTATTGAGGGAGAAAGCTGGAGCGGTCTTCAAATAAAAGCAATAACTCTCCGACTGTGGAGGACGAAATCAAGAAGCAGGCACGTCCCGGGCAGCCGTCCTCTCCCCGCCTCAGCTGTGGATACGGACATACGTTTCTTATTCCGCTCCTCCTTCTGTAGCTGCCTCCCCTCTCAAGTTTATCACCGGCCTCCCTGCAAAAAAAATGACTTATTGCCTCTCCTGCCCTCAGCTGTCGGCCCGGCTGAAAAGGCCTCCCAGGAAGAGATTAGCAATCCAATAACTGTTGGAGCATCCACCTCAGCAGCAGGTGCTCCCCAGAGTGAATGCTGATGAGAGCAGCCAGGAGTCCATAATACCAGAGCAGCCACTGTTTACCAACAGCAAACAGCCTCCCACAAGTGTTGATAATCCCACCTTGGTCATCTCTGTGCTGTGGAGCACATGTTTTTATAGCAGGGTTAACATTTGACGAACAAAAATAAACACTAAGCTAGATTTATCTTCTTTTTTTTCATATTTCATATTTCTGCTAGCGTTGACATTTCAAATATGGCAGGATTTACAGCCATTTATTTTTGTCACAGACTCTGCTTAGTTTATTTGATTTTATCTGATAGGTCAACATTGAGTTTAGATCCACCCGTCAGCTCTCAATGCATTAACAGCTGCCTGTCTTTATGGATATTAACCTGTTGACAACAACAAAACATGTATTTTTTTGTCCTTTCTACTTTGCAGCTCAGATTAAAAGTGTTAACATCAGGAGGAAAAGTATTCCTGCAGATACCTGGTTATTTTAGGGTTTTGCTTTGATTAGGACGTTCTAGGGCTAGGCCACATGCATTACAATTAATGTAATAAATCTGCTTATTCCCACCTTTTCCTTATTACAAAACAAATTATGACAGTAACTAGTTTTAAAAGTTTTTATTTGTTTTAAATTTCAGCTTTATCCAAGCTGTGAACAATGCTTGTAAATCCAGTAAACAATAGTTATCCATTTAAAGCTACAGTGTGTAATAATTACAGGGATATACAGTCAGAAATGTAATATATTATACATAACTATGTTATTTTATCATCATCTACGAGCTCAGCCTCTTAACCTTAATATTTGCGTTGCCTTAGAATTCGTTATTTATAATTACATAGGAGCGGGTCTCGCAGCCATGGAGGCAGACATCTTTGCGCTACGGCAGCGCAGAGCCAACAAACTAGCGATTACGAGATCGCCAAAACGTCACAACGATGTAGAAAAAATAACGGGTATATTTATTATCTTAAGTCTACATGAAATCTATACCCTACACCCGCGGTTCTCAAAGTGTGTGGCGCGACCCACTGGTGGGGAATTGAGACGTGACGGGTGGGGCGCGCCAAGTTCCGGTGTGTGTGTGTGTGTGTGTGTGTGTGTGTGTGTGACTATAAATGTAGAACGTGTGAGAGCAAACTGTCCTTATAGCTGTATGTTGCCGCTTTTTAGACCAATCAAACCCACAAAGTAATCATTACTAGCCTACATGCAGTCTAATTAAAAGAACATTAGAAAAATTTCACCTGGAACTGAAGTGCCAAAATAATGATTGACGTGACGTCGGCATATTATTTGTAACGGAATAAACTTTCGCGCCCCAGTGTTGCCAACTCAGCGACTTTGTCGCTATATTTCAGACCCCTCCAGCGACTCTTTATCAAAAAAGCGACTAGCGACAAATTAGCGACTTTTGGAGACTCTTACGTGAAAGCACGTATCGTTCCTTTTCTTGTCCTCCAGCGGCAGGTGCTGCCGTGGGGCGCCTCCCCCATCCCCACCCCGTTCTCCCCCGCTATCACAGGAGTCCCTCCCAGCGCTGCAGTCAGACACACAGCATGTTTACCCTCAGCATCCAGACTGCAAATAAAGCGCACATGCGCCGGGATTGGCGGCGCAGGTTGATCATAATTAACTGAATTTGAAATATTTTATCTTAAATAAATAGGACCAGTTTATTGAAATGACGTCTGACTCCACCCTGAGGCTCAGGTTTAATGCTCAGACTCATAGTGAATTCTGGTTAGGAGTGGAGAGGGAGTATCCACTCATCGGGCAGAGAGCTGTGTGCATTCTTCTTCCCTTTGCCACATCATATCTCTGTGAGATGGGCTTTTCAACTGTTGCTTCACTGAAAACAAAATACAGATCTCAGCTGAACATTGAGCATGACTTGAGAGTGGCAGTATCAAGCCTGCAACCCCGCTTTGAGAAACTGTGCAATGCAAAACAGGCTCATTGCAGCCACTAATGCAGGGATAAATAGACCTGTATTGCCAGATGGATTTCACTTCTTTTCTTTTATTAACAGATTGCAGAGTGGCACTTTAATTTTTTCTATCTTTGAGTTTGATACAAATTTTGACATAGCTGCATTTTTATTTTCTTTATTTTTGAGCTTGCTGTTATTTGATGTAGATAGTTTGTATTTAGATACTAGTTATTTCAATAAAATTGGAACATTTTAAGATTGTTGCATATTTCATTAGCATTGTGTTGGGGCAATGGGGACAGGCGGGGCTTGAAAATTCCCTCTTGTCCAAAGTGGGGAATGACAGAAAAAGTTTGAGAACCACTGCCCTACACAGACTAATGAAATACTATCTGTAAAATTATCTATGTAAACAAACCTCATCACTTGAGAAGGTAGGTGATGCGGACGTCGTGGAAGACATTTTGTCCCGTAACGCTCGCCGTACTGTTGGGGGGGAGAAGCGGTGGGGGGAGATGATCATGTTGCTGCAGTCTGCAGTCTGACCGCTAGATGTCGCTAAAAGTTACACACTGTAGCTTTAATAACAAAACGTGAGAGCTTGACGTCATTTTGGGAAGATGAAGGTCAAGAAGTAAATTGCCATAAATAAATCCAGATTTTTCAAACATTAAATCTCCATAAGCAGCTAATTTCATTATTTTGGGAAAACATTTTATGAGGTATATTTTTGTCGCAAGACAGTTCAAAGTCTTGCTGTAAAAAGTAGAGTAGTAGTAGAAAAGTACATTGCAGTGGCAAAAAGGCAACATATTTAAGGTGAATAATGAAAACAAGATAGATGTATGTATGTGTGTTTATAAACCATTTAGAGATTTAGAGCTTTTCCAGTTTTCTGGAGTTTATTCCAGAAAACTGGAAAAGTTTGCATCAAAAGAACTAAACGTACCTGAAAGCTGAACCTCATCTTTGTTCATTTGTTCTCCTATTTAATTTTTATATAAACTCCAATCATCTTACTTTAAAGTCTGATCAGCTTCTCTCTAACAGACAAGAAGTAATGCCACAGTATGATGCTGCCACCTTTATGTTTAGCTGTAAAGCAGGGGTAACAAATTAAAAATGATCAGGGTCCGAATAGAGAAAATCATCAACCAGTAAAGGTCCGGAGGCATTTTTAATTCTAATCTGTTACTTTAAACAGAATTTAACACTGAAATAAAATGCAGATGTTTATGCATCCATGTTATACATTAGTTTTTAAGTTTGGTATATAGACAATTTCCTGATTCACATATTTTATAAAACTCCTGAACTGACTGTTTGTATTGTTTTTTTTTCTGTCTTAATGAGAGCAGTGGGCTTTATGCTGCCCTGCAAGGCTTTAAACCTGATTTAAATGGAGACTAAGCCATTCTAAAGCACATATCAAGGAGCTCATTCTGAGCCTGGATCCAGATTTATTTATTTTTGATTCTTTTCATGGTGGAGAATCCTGCTTAACAGCAGCAGGTTGAGCCAAACATCCTCAAAATGTACAGGGTCATTTTTGCACACACCATTTCACTTTTCTGTTACCAGTTCACCACAGTTCTTCCAGCAGTCAACACTTTCTCTGCTCTCTTTTTCTCATCATCTTCTTCTTTTTTCCCATCGCCTGGATTTCCACAGGTTTGCCTGCTATGTCTAAAAGTAGCAGCAGCAGCAACCCAGACTGACAGCAGCTCATTGGATAATTTGGATCACATGTAGCCTGGTCCCGGAAGCTCCAAAAGGCTTTACCGTATTAACACGAGAAATGGCGCAAGTGAAGTTAGACACTGTCGTCGGACAATATGAGGTAATTTATAAATGTGTTAAATCAGGTTGGGTCTGGATTAGCCAGCAGTTGGATCCAGACCGCTGTCCGCTAATCCGTGACCTCTGCTGTAAAGGAAGCATGTTCTGGGTGATCTTGTGCTACCACCGTGTTTTACTTTGAATAATCTACTGACACCTTCTTAAGGCCCCGTCCACATGAAGTCAAAACGAACACGAAACGCTAATATTTTCCAAAACGTTTGTCGTAAAGACGGAGATGTAAAATAAATGTGATCGTCCACACGAATGCATGAAAACGCTGCAAAATGTATGCCAGGCCTGTAAGTGGCGCTGTGGTGCCGAAGCAAAAATAGGCGACGAAATGTTGGGCATGCGCACTAATATTTATACATGGTTGCCCTGCGGGTCCATTTTCGTGGTTCAGTCAAACTCAGGTGCTGAACTATGTCGTCGATATTGCTCTGTTCTTCCTGGAGATATTCCAGAAGAAGAAGATTCTGTTGTATGCCCGACAGCAGGGTGAGTAACATTAGCAGCAACCATTCAACACAGTACGGCGCCATTGTTGTTGTGATACTGTGTTGCGCATGTGTGTTTAGAGGCGACGCTATGACGAATGCGTGTAAGAAAAAAAATGCGGTTAGAGCTTAAAGATGGAAACGCGAAAACGGCGTTTCAAAATCTTCCCACTCTGAAGGCTGAATAAAAAAAAGATCAATTACAGACCCCCGACCAACTACAAAAAAATGAAAGTAATAAACTCACCGTTGAGTTAGCGTTAGCTTGCATGACCCGCTCAGTCATGCTGGTTTTCCTTCCATATGAGCGCCGCATGCGTCACGTGACTAAGAAAACGTAACAGGATTGGCTGGGTGTTGGACGCCACAATCCATTGCTAATGTCTGTGACCTGAAGTGACCCTTCCCTTTTTACACTGAATTTAGACGCCGAATTTAAGACAGTGAAATAGAGCCAGTTGAATCTCAGGAGGCTGAAAATATTGAGTTTGAATTTTGAAAGGTTGAATTTTTTTATATGCAGATTTTTTTAACACTGAAAAATTAAACTGAAAAATAAGTATTGAAAATGTAATCACTTTGAAATAGTAATGTGAATTTTTAGCTTGCAGAGAAATTAACATGAAATTTCAACTGTGCAGAAATAATGACAATACATTTTTCTTAGGTCAAAAATGTGTTCTGAATATATTTTAACACTGAAACAGTAAGTACAAACATACAACATTTAAATTTCAGTGGCATTTTCAATTCAAATCCCAGTGACACAGATTTACTTCCATACCAATGATCATATTGTTTTTCTATGCATTTTAGTTCTGTCTCTGTTTGTCCAGCCGATCTCTTTCTTCACCTTTTTATCAGATATTAAGCCTTTAACAAAAGACCGGCCAAGCACAAATTCAGCACAGAACAAACCACGGGTTTACATTTTCTCTCTGCGGCCAACACAAAGGGGATTAAACATTGTGTAGTGTCGCCGCAAGTCATCTCCCCTGTGCATAAATCCCTCCTGGCTTTCTGCCGCGGGCTGCGCACTGAATTTACACGCTCTGCTTGCGTTATCTGTACTTTGTGTTTTCTTCAATTTCATGGGGGCTTGTGTTTGATGATAAAGAGTCTGTGGGACTGGGTTCCTCAAGGCCAGCTTACTGTTTGAATCACGGGGTGGAGCAGAGCTCTCCCAAGTCGTCTGGGTCTATCACTTGAAGCTCCGGTAAAATGCATTGTTTCCTATAAGTATCATTCACTTTTTATAGGATGGAAACATCGCTTTAAAAGATTGGTGATGCAAAATGGAAGATTTCTCCACATCAATGACAACTTCCAGGCCAGGATATGATCATGAAAGGATCTGTTTACTGATGAAACGATGGAGGAGTTAAAATAGGAGCTATGGGTAAAAGCATTGTTCACCTGCCTTCATAAGGGAGGGGCTGGTCAAAGTGAGGCACAGGTGCTGCAAAGGATTGCATCCTATTCAGCAGATTGACTAAACCCAGGAGGGACAGCAGGTGCAGGGAAGCTAGAGGTGAGCCCAGGTCCCCGGCAAATGAAGCCAGTCCTCCTGTTGCTGTTTCTGCTGTAATTGTGGTCTGTTTAATCTGTCCCCTGGTTTCCCATCTGTGAAATAAGACGGCAAAGGAAGATAAAAAAAAATCAATAGACAAATGTGGCGTGAACATATTCAGGGATGAAAGAAGAATGAAAACGGGATTCCTGAATGGAGAGATGGATTTTGGAGATGAAAAAACAATAAAACGTACAGAGGCAGCTTTACAGGTGTCTGGGGTGCAGAGATGGATGCTGATCTCCAGGCTTTGGCGCCCGGAGGTGGCATGTCTGCCAACAAATGATAGGCCTTTGTCACAACACAACAGACTGTGTTGAAAAGGCGGGATATTAATGGAGACGGGCATGCCCTCCTCTTTCATCTGCCACCACTGAAAACTGGCATGTCTAACGAGGAGAGCCCATTCTGACTGCTTTCCTTTTCCTCTGTTTACCAGAGTTAAATATAAGACTCAGCCACTGCGTGCCGTCTAATTATGACTGTAGATTATTTACCCATCGGAATTCATTGACATTTTTCTGCTTTGTTTCCATGCTTAACATGTGATTCAACTGCATTTTACATTTGACATCCTCCAACCCATTTATAACCCTTTTAGCCCGAGTTTTACGATCTGAATTAGGGATGCACGATATAATCGGCCTCCTATCGGTATCGGCCTTAAAACTGAATATCGGACATCGGCCACCCCACCGATATTTAACCCGATATTTGATCAGCTTCTGAGTTTCTAAAGTCTAAAAAAAAAAAAAAATACTACTTCTTCCTCTTCCTCAAAAACTTCTTTTTTACAGACTTAAAAACTTCTAAAGACGAGGGAAAAAATATTGATACATAAAAATATCCCAATATCTTCATATGCTGATATATTGCCATTTAAAAACACCATATCAATCTCTTTTACTAATGAAATATTGCTATATGTCATCGTTATGCTACGAAATCCCCCAAAAATGCACGAAATTTTGCCTTATTTTTATATATTGATATATTGACGCGGTATCGATCTATTTTACTAACAAAATCTCACAAGAATTTGCAAAATATCTCGAGAGTTTGTAACAGAACGATGAAATTTCACGAGATTTTCAAAGTAAAATAGATCGATACCGCGTTTTTAAAAATCAATTTGATATCAGCATATGAAAATATATTTGAGTATATTATTTTTCAAAGTGTCAGAAATGGATAACAAAACTGCTATTTTCAATGACTACTTATTTTTGTCCAGCTTTAACATCGGTATCGATATCGGTTATCGGCTACATGAGTTTTAAAATATCGACATATCGGATATCGGCCAAAATCCCAATATCGTGCATCCCTATTTATAATATAGAATCTAAAAACATGGATGAAACCCCTTTTTAAGATTTTTTTTTTTCCATCATGGATGCAGCTTAAAGTCGTTTAGATAAATTAGATCAAAAGTCCTTACCAAGCTTTCAACAATGAGTTGAAAGTTGAGATCAGGGATGAAGACCGTTAGCTTCAGCCAGCATCTGGTAAAAAGGGTAAACAAGGTTTTAAAAAGTTCAGCTTCCAAAATAAACATTAGTCTGAAAGACTTTTTGATAAAATGTGTGACAGAGTTCTGATCGGCAGATATTCCTAAAGTTTGTCGATGATGTCACTGTTCATCTTCTTGCCTATATTAAAGGAGCAGCATTTTTTTTTCTTGTCTTTGCAATATCAAATTATGCAATATCTCACTTCCATAGTCCTGTTAGAAGACTACATTATTTTAAGTTGGGCTGCAACTACAGATTAATTAGCAAATTGATTAATCTGTAAATGATTTTTTTTTTTAATTAATCGATTCTTTGGTCTTGAGTTTGGATAAAACATAATGATAGATGATTTTTTTTTTTTTATTGATTGACATTTTTTTTTGTAATTTCTTTCTATATTACCCCACAGGATGCCCTGTCACAATCTCTTTTACTTATGACCTGATTGCGTGCGAGTCAGCCACTTGGAACCCTCGTTTTGCCAAGATTTGTACATGACTTCCAGCATGTAGACACCCTGTCTAAATGCTGCATTCTCTGTGTTGCCAAGCAAGCATAAGGCCACGAATAAGACTACATAAGGCAGTCGAATTGCTTCTATACTGATCCATTCAGTGATTTATAGACTAACAGAAGGATTTAAAGTCCATAATCTGAAGGATTTCAGATCCGGGTTGATGTGCTCTACTTTCTTTGTTCTAGTGAGAACAGGAGCGAGGCAGGACCTCTGATGGGCTATTTAGGCAAAACTATGAAGATACTGTTGCAAGAAAAAATGCATGGAAGAGTTTTTCTAGAAATTATTCCTTTAATCCTGGAAATGTTCTTCAGGTGATAAAAGGCTGACCTAGTAACTGCCTTTATGTACCTCTGAAGGTTCAGCTCTGAGTCAATCATGGCACCAAGATTTAAGCCATAATCACTGGTTTTCAGCTTCAGGTGCGGATTTCCAGAGCCTGACGTGTGATCTTGTATTGATCTGTTGACTGGGCTGCCTCTGACCTCGTTGTCTAACCTGTGGATCCGTGCTTATAGTGCTAGAGACAATAACATTTTAAACATTTCGATAAAGAAAACAGTCATTACTAATCTAAAAATGAGTAAAAATGTCCTAAATTAAGTGTATTTACCCTTAATTTGAGGAGGAAAATAAGGTTATTTACCAACTGAATGAGTATTTTTACTCTTAAAATAAGATAGATATTAAGCACTTGAAATAAGACAATGCGATTGTTTTTTTTCTTATTTTAAATGTAAATTGTCTTGTTCCATTGGCAACGTGTCTAACTTACCTCCTCAATTCAAGAAAGAATGCACTTATTTTAAGAAAAAATGAGATTTAAATTTTTTGCAGTGTTGTAATGATTAATTTCTATTTTCTTTCTTTTATCTTTGATATTGTGGAGATCTATTAATAAAGACTAGATGGTGATGATTATGTGCTTTTCTTTGAGATGTGATTATTTAGATTTTACATCCAGGTGTAAAGTGTTATACAAAATAAGCATTATATGCACTTACGTGCTTCCATACTGTGTAATATAATCGCCACTCTTCTAAAAGTATAGTAGTTACATAAAACGACTATAGTTCGAGTAGTTTTCTTTGATTTTAGTCCTGGAAAAGTTATATTTATCTTTTTTTTTAACAGCAACATTTTTTTGTTGGCCTTAAATAAAGGCTTAGAGTAAAGCACCTCCCCCACATGTTGCTGACCACTGCTGTTCAACTATTTATATTTTTTTTTCAGCATTTTATTGTCATTACATTGTCACTAGTTCAGAGCAACGAAATTCACTCTCTGCATTTAACCCATCCCCTTGGGGAGCAGTGGGCTGCCATTGTGCGGCGCCCGGGGAGCAGTGTGGTGTTAAGGGTCTTTGCTCAGGGACCCAGAGTGGCAGTCTGTGGGAGTGGGACTTGAACTTGGAATCTCTGGACTTCAAGCGTAATGCCCTAACCACTAGGCCGCCACTCCCCAGACTTTTTATCTTTATTATTTTTTTTATTTAACCTTTATTTAACCAGGAAGTCCCATTGAGATTCAGGATCTCTTTTTCAAGAGAGACCTGGCCAAGGTAGCAGCCAAACCACAAGAAATTCATACATATTTACAACATATTACATTTTTCATAATAAAATCAGAGCAGTAAGTTAAAACACATTGAGCATCTCAGGAAAAACAAGCACATATCTCCATCACCACATTCTTCATGGTTACTTTAAATTCATTAATTATTAATTAACCAAGTATTGCTTTATAGATAAAGATATACCAGTGCTGTTTTCTACGAATTGTTAGTGATGTCCAACCTACTAGATTCTAAAGAATGCAGTGATGAGTAAGGGACTTAGAATTTGTAATGAATCGTAATGATGCATGGTACACTGAGTCAATATGACGCAAGATGCATGTACAATATATCTCTATAATCGATCACAGACAAAAAAGTAGCTTGGCCACCATCCAAAAAAAATAAATAAATAACTTGTCATATGTGGACGCACTTCATATACTGTACAGGGGTTGACATTAAGGATTTTTACCACTTGCCCTTTGGGCAAGTGACTTTAAGATTTCATTTGCCCAGAAACAATTTTTACTTGCCCAGTATAATGTTTGATAAATGTAGTTCCTAATATTCATTTTTGTATATATATCAATGAAACATGTTTGTTTTTTAAATGTTTTTTTTGTAATTCAGTATTTTTAAGTTTCTAGGTTCCTGGTGTGTATATGCATGCGTCAGATAATGAACTCAAGCCTACATTACCGTGTTAACATGCTTTTCAATCCTTCCTGCACATTCTTTTCAAACTAACCTTTGCTTTAAACTGTTGTGTGCTTGAAATACAACATATAAATTGTAATGTTAAAAATCTAACAATCTAAAAAAATCTTGACAGGTTAAAAACTTAAGATAAATCACAAGACAGAAGTCAATGTCACAAATGAATAACTTTTATTTTAGAGTCACAGTATGTTTATACAAGATGATACTATTAATATAATGTGACTTTTCTAGAGAATCATTATACATAGTTATTTTATACAGGGTTTCCACAGTCTTACATAATTTCAGAATTCCCTGACTTTTAACTGACTCAGGATTAGTTTTCCCTGACAAAATAAATGCAGCAACAGGACAATAATAATAACATAACAGGTCACCAATTTAACATGTTCAGCTCTAACATTTAAATGCACCTCTCCGATGTCTAAAAGAAAAAAATTTAATGAACATTTTTTAATGTATGACCTTCCTCACTGTACAGAAGACCGCCATATGATAGCCATATTTACACTGTGCGCATGGCATACAATTATGCCAATTTTCCTAATCCCTGACAAATAATTTTTAATCAAGGATTATCTGGGTGGTGGGTGAAATGGGTGGAGGGTAAAATAGCCTTGTTGTTGTTTTTTAGCCTGCCAGGTCGAAAAAATTGCGTCTGATTCGCGCCGGACAAAAATCACGTCATCTGGCGGAAAATTACGCAGCTTTTTGAAATCACGCGAGAATGTGTACAAAACAACAAAAATGCAGCCGGCAACGCTTGTGGGTCGTTTTCAGCGAATGTCTGTGATTTTAAAGTCATTTTTAGTGATAAATATATTTTTTTGCGATCATTGCACTTGCCCGGCGGGCAAATGCAATGAAATTTGTACTCTCCCGACAATAAAAACCACTTGCCCCGGGCGATCGGGCGATGGTTAACATCAAGCCCTGCTGTATATATCCGATGCACCTTTATCTTCCTTTGGCACATTCGCGTCTTTTGACTATATGAGCTGATGTAACGCTGATCTCCACTGTGGGATCAATAAAGTCAATGGATCGATCAATCAATCACACCCCTAATATACTTTAAATATTCTACTTTTTTAAAGTGTAAAAAAATGGGCAATGATAACATGAATTGAACTCTTTCATATTGACAGCCTTCTTAAAAGTACTGTTAGAGCTACATGTTATCTGTATTTACTAAAATCTCTGAACGAATGCTGCTAATATTAAAATGTTTTACAGAGTATTCAAACTTCTTTTCTTTTAAAAAATCCGAAGGGGAAGCAAATCTAGATTTCCTGCACCAAGGCGTCTCCATCGTGCACCTCTGGATGAAAGGTTTGGCCTTTAATAATCAATATCCATGTGGTTGTCGGAAGAGATTAGCAGCGTAATCTCCACTGTATGCCTTTATAAAGCTCTATACAGTGTTGCACTCAGAAGCAATTAAAGACGAGGTTTAAACGCGCTTTCAGCTAATGCCTGTCACCTTATTGGTTTCCATCGACCAGAACCGTGGAGTTCATTTCCAACACCTTGGTGTCGGCGCTGCTGCTTTGAGGAATCTCAACTTTGAAGCTATTTTTGAAGTGACGTCTCTTGGAGGAACTTGACATTTTGATCAAGCTGACGAAAAAGATAATTTGACAGCAGAGTTTTCAAAAAGAAAAATGCAGGAAAAGGTGTGCATGTGTGGGTGCGTGTGGAAGGATGGGTGAATCATGCTCAAAAGAAGTGCATCCAAACATCATTTTAATTCTGCCTCCTCTCATCTCTGGTTGTTTTAGAGGCAGGTCACCATCTGTTGTAATCACGCCAGAGCAATGCCTTTTTCCCTGCTTAGCGAGGTGTGAAATACTGGCATGAAATCCTCACTATTTCCCCGTCCCTGGCTGGATTTTTAGCCTTTTCATGACAGCCCCTTTGGAACATTATCTGAACACCTTGTGCAGCCAGTGTGACATGGTAATTACGAGAAACAGACAGAAGTCAGGCATGGACGCAAGTCTTCAGATGTGCGCCGTGTGACATCACAATTTATATTAATTGGACGAGTGGGAGACGGCTCTTTCATGTGCAAAGCTCTGTGAGGAAGAGGTCCTTTCTGGATTGGAAAGCAGCAGCGAGAATCTGGGGCTCGCAGACGGAGTCTTTGTAATGTTCAGACCAGGATGAAATCAGGTTGAAAACAAAGTTTGACTGAGCTTTGGTTTAATCAGAGCAATGTGTGAAATGTGAAAAGGTAAGTTTGATTCTGTTGCAAACTGCTGTGTGTCCAATGAGTTTCTTGACTTTAATCTTGGCAACATGTAAGGGCTTCTATAGGTGGTAACATCTGCAGTTTCATAGAAATATTTTCAGGTGCGATGGAGTGCAAGAGAAAAAGGCATCTAGTTGAGTTGACCCCCATCAATCAGTCCTAGAAGCTCATCAGCAACTGACTGAACGGTGATCGGTTTGTCCAAAAGTGAGACTGTACTCCCCTGCAGAAGTGTCTCCCTCTTTTTCCAATGACTTTGCCAGGAAGGTGCATTAGAAAGGTTTGGCAGAAATTGGAATTTTATCAAAAAGATCTAATTAGATCTAAACGTCATTGAGGAACATGCCATTTCAGACAAGTTTACCCTGAGATATTTAGAAGGAACACAGTTCAATACATTTCAAAAAACTGAAAATGTCTTCAAAGCCGTAGGGAAGTCATATTTAAATTTCAAATAATTTTGGCTTAAACATGTATTTAAATGTAGTCTTTATCAGACCATATTGTCCAAAAAGTTAGAAAATTTCTATAAAAAAAAAAAAAGAAAAATCCTGTATTAAAATCTGTTTGTTTTCTTTATCTGATGAAGGCCAGTTAGGTATATGTCAGCTGGTACACCTAAATTCAGCCAATCATATATCAACGGTCATCTGTCAATCAAATTTTTCACTCATAACATCTTGATTCATATGTCGCAGCTAATATATGGGAGGAATAAGAATAATATACTTAACCAATTGAGTTCCGCCCCAGTATTCACGGGGATGGACGTCTGTGTCTTCAGCAGGCGTAGAGCTAACAGAACTGGCAGCGTTGCGAGGCAAGGGCTCAAACATGTACGGCTGTAGGCCTTCTACACCAAACCAAGCTTCTGCTGCCCTGGCGTCCTCTTCCACAACAACTTTGTTCCGCTTTCCTCCTCTGAATAAAAAAATTATGACGGTGGAGACTCATCCACGACCTCCAACACAAAACTCTGCTCCTTTTGCGTGTTTTCCTTGTCCATAGCGTTCCTTGACAGTGTCGTTGCGAAGTACTACTTGGTCCCAATGTAATTATCCATTGGGAACCTACTAGCACTAAGTTGCTAACCGGTTAGCAAGATCCTTCTGACAAACTGGCCTCAACCAAATTTGCTTGCAAACCTTCCGCCACAACAATCCCGCGCCGTTGATATTTGACCAATCACATTCACTCGATTCACTTGTGTAAAGTCGGGCACCACTCGGGAGAATTCGGAACTGGAACCGTTCAAACAGCTGCTTCCCTACGACTTTAAAAATGTAAAAGATGAACAAGCTTGCAGTGTTTGATTATATTCACCATGAAAAGTTGGTTCAAGTTTTCACACTCTGGTTTATGTCCTGGATCCTCGTTTGTAACCACAAAAGGAACTGGACACAACATGACTCTCAGCCAGGCTGATTCTGTCCCTTATTATTCTTCCTGCCTGTGTCCTGTCTGGCTTGCCTTTCCCCGTTAGCGGGACGATTTTGCAGTTTGTGGCACGTCAACTGTTTTCTTAATGGTGTGACTTTGGCTTAGTGAGAAGACTAGTCTGACTGAACCTTAGGATCGAATCCAATATCTCAAAATCAGTAAGGACACTTAAGTGATGCCTAATTTGTGTCAGCGGTCCACATAGAGAGTGCCATTTGAAAAGTTCTGGCACTTTGAGAGGAGCTTGGACCAGGAAGCAGTATGCTTCCTAACGCCAATGCAGTTAGCATAGTGATCGCCTAACGCCTCTAGTTGCCACTTGGAGACATATGGTTGCCCACAATCCTTTGTGTGACCTGACGTAAAGGCACAGCCCACCACACAGTGTTTACAAAATATACATTATTGTACTCTGTGTGATGCAGCTAATGTTCTCGCCTTCATATGTTTTGTGTTTTTTAAAGAAAGCACTTTGGCCTTTAACTACATTTGTGTAACTCTTGTGTTTTATTGTGATTTTCTTGAAGGTTCATCAAACATGTGTGTACCCATAGCGTAATGACGTCCATAAGGGTGAAGGCTTTTTGGATTCAGTGAGGCAGCCTGAAGATCCCTGGATCGAGTTCTTACTGTTGACCTCGCAGAAGGTGAAGGGATAGGAGGTAAGAGCTACAATTTGAGATATTCAGATCCAGCCTTACTTTGTTGAGGTGCCACTTGGCCATGGATTTGACTAATCGTTAGCCACAGATCTGTGTTTTTGTGTGTGCATTTCTTCACTTTATTTTTTTTCTTCCATGGTGGGTCAATATTTATTGCAAAAGGCTTTATGAAGTCGATCTATTCGCTTTAGCTGTATATCCATTATTTCTTTATCCATTCACTTCTCTGAATGTCTGTTAATTTGCACATTTTGCCCAGACATTTATGTCGACCTGTTCATCTGTAATTTTGTCTGTTCATTTCTATGCTGTCTCACCTCTCTTTTGTGTCTGTGCACAATGAAAAAGTACTCTGACTGTCCAACTTTGGTGCTCTAACAGTTGCATGTGTATCTTGTTGCTTCCATCTATGGTAACATTTGCTTGTTAGTTCATTTTCAGGCGTGTATGGACTCCCCTACCTTCACATAGACCACTCTGTTCTGACAAGTTGGTATAAATCATAGAAACGGCATCTGAATTAATCAGCTTCGCCCATAAAATATAGATCCTATAAATCACTGGATTGGGTCACAGTTTGTCCGCAGGGCTCAACTGGTGCAATAATAGAGTAGGTTGTAGCTCTATAACTGAGCTGCGGATAAGTGTTCAAACATACTGGAAATTGGAAACCTACTGGGATTAGGTTTGGTTTCAGCAAGGCAGAGAAGATATCCCAGTGTGGACTGCATTTATTGGCCCAAAGAGTAAAGAGGTAAAGAAGTGTTAATCTAAAATGTTCTTTTATGGCAAAAGCAAAGACTAAAATAATCAAAATACTTTGTTGCTAGGAAACTCTTTTTCCTTTTTTGAAAATTACTGACTTAATTGTTACTGAAAGTCCTGTTTCACTAAATGTTTCTGAATCATTATCAGTTCATAATTATCAGTTGTAATTGCTGAAAAGCCTTGGAACTGTAAATCAGAAACCAGTCCTATGTTTACATTTTATCACTGCGGCACATTGAAAATGGAAATGTCTTGAGAGCTGTACTGAATGAAACACTCTGTGGGAACAAAATGACAATAAAGTCTGTCTTAGTCTAAGAAATACATTTTGTGGTTTAGATGTGATGGCAAAGCAAAATCAGCCAAAATGTGCGACTGTATTTGAAATAACTAATTAGACATTCTTACAGTTTTTTACCCCTGGATCTTTATATCTCTGAGCTTAATCCTTTTTTTTTAAACTTTAGATTAAATCCTAAAGCAATTCGCCCCAATCCAACACCTTAAAGGTTAGATCAGTTTCCTTAGAAGCTGAATGAAGGATATAAGACGATTTCTCCTGACTGATGCAAAATTTACAGCAAATATTTTCTTTACACAGATTGTCTTTTGTTGCCTCCTTAAATAATGTATGTATGTGATCAATAGGGGGGAATTGCTTGTTTGCTGTGATGGTTAGAGCTTGGGTTCTTTGCATTACTTGCAGGGCGCACAAACACTTAATGTCAACATGAACAAGGGCGGCTCTTTGAAGAATTACTCTAGTTCTCTTAGATCGGATGAGAATCGTCAGTGAAAAGCAATTTCCAAGCCTTACTGTGGATTCTTGATTGGATGTGAACTTTGACTGGGCCGTTCTGACTCTGGGTTAACCTTTAGTCAGATCTGTTTCGCTGAAGCTCTGGCTGAATGTTGGGGTCACCTTCCTGTTTGAATGCAGACTTTCAGTTGGTCCAAGTTTTCTTAAGGTGTGTTTTCTTAAAGTAAATGTTCCACCGGCTTTTATTTAGGGTGTCAGAAACGAATGCACACCAAGTTTTTTTACTTGATGAAATATTCTTTAAATGGATTGCAGCTTTTTCTTCCTTTTAAATTAAAAATGAAAACACAAAATTTCAGGATTTCACACTTTTCCCCAAAAACATGGACCCCATTATTCGGCACATGAAATTAAAGCCCTTTGTGGTAATAGAATGAAATTCAAACTGTCCTCACAAGTCTCATCCTAATTAGATACACAAAAGCTGTGAGCACACGAGTGGGAAATTATTAAAAGAACAGCTGGGTGTAAATGGAGAATTACAGTGAGCCCTCTCGCTCGCACTGCGCTTTGGAAAGTCATTGGGAACTTTGTTAGCGAAGGTTAACCCGGTTATTTGAATTCAACCAGCAACTGCTCTGATTTATTCCCCAAAGCACCGTCGTTCATTTATGGATCCCTTATTTTTAGGAGGGAGCCGCTGCCGAGACTTCATCACATGATCTTCAATTGGGGCAACAGTGACACATGTGAGCTGTGTTTCCCAGAAAGATGTTCAGTTTGGATAAAACATGAGGCCCAAGTGGCGTGGGTGTGTTAACACGCCCCCGGCTTGTCAGTACTTTATTTTGGTAAAACATGGAGACATTGAACGTCTGCCAGACTCTCCTTTAAGGGAAGCCGGAGGCCTTACTTTGGTCCCTACTTCTTTTTCTCTCTCAGATAAATGGCTAAAGGTGGAAGACCCATGTTGTGGCTTTGATGAAGCAATTTGTTTAGCTGTGTGAGAAAACAATGACTGTTCATTTTATTGCAGAGTGACTCTGGGGACACATCAGCATGGCTTCTGCTCTGTACGGTGCGCAGAGCAGCCTGATGATAAATCAAAAGAAGCCGGCGGTACCAGGGAGGGCTGGCGTTACGGCTCCCTCTGTAATGGCCTCCTGTGTGGTTTGTTGCTCTGTTCAGATGCAGATAGCTCATGTTCATCTACCAATGCAAAGCCATGGGTGGTTAACCCTGATGCTTGTCGTACGTCCCTGTGGGGACGCACAGCATCTGCGATTGATAATTTTTTCACCACTGGGTTCCTGAAGATTAGGTTTTCCAGGAATTGTGAAACATGATTACTCTAATGAGCCATCGAGTGTCTGGAGTGACTGGGTTAGAGAGCATCTGTGTTGGAAACCTTTTTGTTCTGAAGTCTCTGAAGTGAAAATGAAGAAATGTTTGTTAGAAAGATGCAACATTCTTCTTCCTCTGGAGATGCTTCAAGCTGTTAAAACAAGTTTCCCAATGAGGAACCGTACTTATCTCAGTGGGCACTCAGTTTCTCACTGCCACATTGATTCTCAAAAGTATTCCTACTGTTTAAACTTCTTTATATACTTTGCCATTTCGCTGCAAAGCTTACTGTGTTTAATTATGATTCCATTTGACAGAACAACAAATAATTTTGTGTAATAATGTTTAGAAGGAAAATTATAAAGTGTTTTTTTTTTTTTTTTTTTTTGTGAAAATAAAAAATTTTAAATCTGAAAAGTGCAGAGTGCAAATGTATTTAATCCTTCTTTACTTTAATGTCCCTAAGTCTAGCTTTATTTTTGCATGTTTGCGGAATAGGTTGGTAGAATATACCCCATATTGTCACTTGCATTTAGATTTTGAAAACTAGATTTGGAAAAAAATCCACCAAGTGGAAAAAAAAAAAATGGACTATGCAATAAACAAAAAAAAATTGGACTATGTATGTATGTATGTATGTATGTATGTATATATATATATATATATATATATATATATATATATATATATATATATATATATATATAAATACGGAAAGAGTTTACAAAACCAATTAAAACGAACCAAATTTTAGGCGAGCATGTGGTTTTTTTTTTTTTTTTTGTGTGTGTGTGTGTGTTTATCATAATGAGATGATAATGGGGTCAAGTTTCCGGTTGCTGTTTTTGCTTTTTTTTTGTTCCAGCAGATGATCCTTATCCTTGATCCTTATCTGGGATTTTATTTCTTTATTTATTATTTATTTCTTTTTCTTTTTTTTTTTTGTCTTTGATTTTATATAGTCCCAGGTGTTTCAGTTGTATTACAAAAAAAAAAGCACAAAAAAACACTCAAACTATAAGTGAAAC
Organism: Cyprinodon tularosa; assembly: GCF_016077235.1. NCBI lineage: Eukaryota > Metazoa > Chordata > Actinopteri > Cyprinodontiformes > Cyprinodontidae > Cyprinodon > Cyprinodon tularosa. Next base: position 131,305 of record NW_024039077.1, read on the forward strand.
TAAAAAAAAAAAAACAGCCTGTAACTAAACATGTTCAAAAAATTTTAACTAAACTAGTCAGAAATTAAATAAAATAAAAAAAATAAATGATCAAATAAATAATAAATAAAATAAAATAAAAAAAATCTATGAATATTTCAAAACAATTTAAACCTTGCTCTGGACGTTGACTAGGCCTCCTTTGATCTGAACCATTTAAATGTTGCTTAGTTTCCTTCTTTGCTGAATCTCTAACATAAAATTCTAGATTTGTGGTGTGAACGATTAATAATTGTTGTTTCAACTAGGGCTGCGTAATTAATTGCATTTTAGTCACAATACATTTAACAAGACTAAGACACTAATTTTATCCCTCCAGCCCTTAGGTGGCGTTTATATGATTAAAGTGGAAATGCAGTCGCACAGAAGGGAAGCTAACACCTAGATCTATGCTTTATAGTAGAAGTAGGAACTTTTTCATTCAAGTTACAGTAAAGTTCTGCAACACTAGATTCTGGACATCAGTGGCGGCTGGTGAAAAATATTTTTGGTGGGGCTGATATAGCCTAGTGTATGTCTCCAACTAATCCAGAATAAGAATTCAAACAAACAATTGGACAATAAATACAATTTAACAGTAATGATTTAATTTACTATATAATAACAGTAACAGTGATGATTTTGGTCACAATAACCATGACATGAAACTTTCATATCCTACAACAGGGATGTTCTTCTGGCAAACGGGTAGATAAAATTTGGTGGAAGCTGCACCTCACTCGTTACGTTCGCCACCGTCCCTCTAATTGTCTGCACCTGCGCTTGGGTGCAGAAGCCTGTTAAAGGGCAGTATTTTCAGAGCCCCAAGACCATAAAATTCTGAGACGCTGATTGGCCATTAAATTATTAAATTGACCTAGCAATAGTACATGATTGGCAGATTCTTTGCACATGTGGGGCAGTCTGATCAGAGCCCCAAGACAGAGACGGTAGGAGTCTGTCTGTGGAAATCCACAAATTAATGACAGTAGGTAGGGAAATGTAGTTTATATAATTTGTTTTGCTTATAGGTACACACTCTAGAGAGTAAAACTGACATTTATGAGTTAATTTGTAAAAATATATTTTACGTTTCTCTCTCCTTATCAGGGAGGGCGGTGCCCCAGCGCCCCCTATGGGCCGGCCGCCAATGCTGGACATGCAGGCTTTTAAGGTAATGAAAAAACCTTGGAGTAAAACATAGACATTCTTGTGCTTAGTGCAAAGGAAAATCACAATAAAGTTGTTATCGCAATATTGGTTGAAAATAATCGCAATTTTCCTTTTTGGCAAATAGTTGACCCCTAGTTTTGAATGATTCTTGCACCTTGCTGCTTCTCTGACTAATGCACTGTCTGTCTGGTGTGTAGCTGTCACACTAAGTTGCATTTTTGTAACGCTCTCCTGAGGTATTGTTTCTTCCTCTCCAGCACACTTCGACAACCTTCAGTCAGAAAGTAAAGTGGTGCACGCCCCAGCTTTTGTGAAACAACCCAATAACCTTTTCCTTCCACTTCAGAATTATGCTTTACTTTGTTTTGACACATTGGAAGAACTTTTGAAATCTACTGGATGTGAAAAGCTCTCATTTACAGAGAGCTTTAAGCAGCATGGAAGCCTTCCTTCCTGACGATCCGTCTGTCGGCAAGACAGAATGATGTTAGTGGATAAAAAGAAAATGGTTCTCATGTAAGCTCAGCAGGAAGAAAACGGCTAAGTTGGGGCGTTTCGAATTATTGATGTATTGATTCCCTCTGAATGCAGCAGGGAGGCGGTGGGGGGGCAAAGAAACTGGAAGCTTCCTGTTTGACCTGCAGCCATTCAAGTTTGCAGCCATGAGCGACTGCCTATGGAGATCACACGTTTGCATCATGAAATATACAGCATTTTCTTTGTAAAGTGTAATTATTTTGACGTGATTTATTCTGCGTGCCTAAATTAAACATTTAAATTTATTTCTGTAGTGTTTGGATCCTGTAAGACAAAATGACCAAACATCAGAAACAAGTGAGTTTCTACAGAAGCAGATTGTGTGTTTATGTTCCTGTGTTAACAAATGTGGTAGAGAGAGGGAGAGCATTAGGGCTGGTGCCAAGGCTGTCATTACGGCTAGTGTTGAATGTAGTGCTGTAAAGCTCAGAGGGAAGCTTTCTATGTGTGGGCTGTTTTTGTTTTTTTAAAGCCCTCCAGAAAGCAGTAGCTGCTCTAAGTCCCCTCTTCTCTAATTGTAGCCAGAAGTGTCGGGAGTAGCTTCCAACTTGGCTTAAAGGGATCATCAGCAGGCTGGCCGTGACTCCTGCCTCCCAGATGGAACCAAAATAATCCATATAAACTTTTATTTTCGAAAGGCTTATCTTATCAAAAATCTCAGCTCAGAAATTCAGTGACATCTAGTGGCAAATCTGTAGATTACAACTAAATTATCTTTTATGTTAAAATATTATAGGCGAAGCGAACAAATTTGAACGTTCGTGGTGGTGAAGATGTGGGATATTCTGTCATTTTAATTGTTTGTTTACTAAGCAGAAAGTCTGAAAAGTTTTTCTTAGATTAGATAAGTGCGGTGTAGCATCCTAACACCAGAGGAGGAAGCAATGATCATATTACTGTTTATGAATGGATTCTCTGACCTCTGGTGCTGTCACTGTAGTGGACAGCTACTAAAAAGTAAATTAACTCATTAATTCTATGGTTTCTATAGTGAAACTGCATATTGGTGTCTAGAATGCTCTCTGCTGCCCCACTCCATTGAGGTCAACTAAGTGGTCAGTCATTGTAACTGCAAGTAACTTTCCTCTGAATCCAAGATGGCCAACAATCAGCAACACCTGTCGACCACTGCTGGCATATTCTCTCAATCCTTCTATTGTAGAAGAACCCAACAGGTTAAAAAAATATGATTTACAGTAACGTCTAAGGTTTGAAATATACATTTGTTTTGTTTAATATGTAGAAAATTACGATTAACCATGTGTCCAGTGAAGTGGACGTCATGCATCAGCCATTACATTTTTTCAACATAAGTCATATAGTTGTTTTACTTTGTCTTGTAATGTTTTTGCTTATAATTCAGTCTTTTAACGTTACACATATAAGCTATTCATTTAAAATGTACCTTTTAGTGTATTTTGTGTATACTTTCTGCAGATTAGCTGTAGTTTGTGTGACTGTTTTGAATTGAAAAAGCTTCCTGGATGGGAAGCGAAACGTCTTCAAACTTGGAAAACAAAGTCCAGTGAATTGTTTTTTTAACTTTTTCACCTTTTTTGGAATTAATATACCAATTATTTATATTGTAGACCGCAAACCTGGTTGTGTCTACTGTTGGTATGAAATGATGACCATGTGGATTTCTCTTAAGCTGAATTTTGCATTGAATAATTTTGGATTGTTTTAGGTCAAAATAAGCTAAGTTTCCTAACAGAGTGGTGTCAAACTGGTTCTAGGAAGGGCCGTGTGCCTCCAGGCATCTCATTAAGGGAGTTCAGTGTTGACCTGTGGACTCGATTAAATGGCTGGAGTCTGGTGTTCTAGCAGACACACGGCCCTCTCTGGAACCAGTTTGACACCCCTGCCCTAGAACAAGGATCCCCTCACTGGACAGCAAACGTCACAAAAACTCTTGAGATTGTTCAAAAACTTAAAAAAATTCATAAATTCAACAACGGATTGTTACGGTACCTTTATTTTTAAATATTTTAAAGTAATTCTCAATAGTGTCATTTTTTTATTTGCTGAGTTTAGTATTTTGAAGAATGCAAAAAAAAAATAAATAAATAGACTGAACAAAAGACTTGAAACTTGACCTCGGATTCCGCCCCCAAGGACTTGAGAATTGACTTGGACTTGCACTTTAAAAAGTTTAGAGCACATGACCCATATAGGGGTTTAGTCTGGGCCCTGCTGACCCTTACTAAATATCTCTCCCCTCTCTTGTAACCCACTTTCCTGTCTGCATACTTAAAAATCGCTAAATAAATTCCATTAGAGTCGAGAAATTTATCCTTTGACTTGTTGTTTGACTTGGTTGGAAAAAAAAAATCAGACAAGTACCAAAGATTTCACTGAAAAAAATCTAAATCTAGATAAGTCATTATTTTTTTCTTAAAATAAGTGAATTTGTTCTTGAATTGAGAAGGTAAAAGAAACATTTTGCCAATGGAACAAAACAATTTACAGTTAAAATAAAAAAAACATGATTGCGTTGTCTTATTTCATTGCATTTTATCTAATTATCTTATTTTAAGAGTAAAAATACTAGGGTAAATACACTTAATTTAAGACATTTTTACTTATTTCTAGATCGTTTTTCCAGTGTTTGTTGTTGTGTTACACAAAAAAAAAAAAAAAATAGAAGAAAAACAATGAATTTTGTTTTTTTCCCAGGTGAAACACTTCACTGAGTCATTGACATGGGCAAAAGAATACCCATCAATAGATTAGGGATTCATATTTTTATCTTGAACTTATCAAAATTAATAAAAAATATAGATTTGGAAGTTCTAAATAAAAGTAACTGAAAAAAAGTCTTTTATGATTCATATAAAGTGAGAAAATGAATTTTAGGCAAGTTTGTCTCCTAAATATATACAACCATAAGACACACAGATTTAAAGTGAAAAATAGAAAAGTAACACCTAAGTCAGGCATTTTTCTTTTAGTTCCTGCAATTACTGAAGCAGGCGTCAAACAATGAAATCATTCAGTTCTGTAGTCAGAACAGAGATGTTCATTGTTGTCTTTTTCTAACCACCATCAAAAACGAGGACAATAATTGAGCAGAGAGGCTGAAAGCCTGATGATGATGATGATGCACCACCGCACAGCAGTTTGCTTCCACTCAGAGATGTTTTGCTCCCTCTCAAGGTAATTTTGTTATTCTTTCCATTAAGACTGGTCCTCCTCAGCAGGAGGACTCCGAGTGGGATGAAAAATCAAAAAGAAGAAAAAAAAGGCAAGGACACAACATGATGCTTCCACAGTAGGATCCAAACACACAATAAAAGGACAAAAATCAGGATTTTCAGAACATTGCTATTGACGATATCGAACCGGAACGGGCGACGGAATAAAAACTTTGGAGGTGGCAGAAAAGAGTGCATACTGAAAAGGAGGGATGTGGAGAGCGTCTGAAGGAAAAAGATGCTGTTTTGCACCCCCACTCACCCTCTGCTGTGGCTCCATGCATACATGAATACAGAAAGCAGTGTGAAATCAGTGCAGCTAAGAAGTAGTTTGGCACAAGATGTTGCTGCTAATCAGTTCCCTCCGCCTCCGTCCACCGCTGCATACAAACTACCTCGCACACATCAATCCGCGTTTCCCTGAACAATCTTTCTGCCTGATATTTCCTCCTCCAATTGCTTTTCACTCTTCATTCATCACCTACTCGAACCCAATGGAAATATGTTTACAACTCAATACAGACACTAGATTTAGTTTTGCATATTGAATGCTCCAGCGTGGCATCATCACTTCTTGAAGGTTTATTCTAAAACCACACCCTTCAGGAATTAGCGGTACCTTTAAACTCATCACTTTGTTACCCTAACATGCCAGCACGAGACTCTTTGTTCTCTAAATCTAAATATGTCGTCATATTAAGATGAAAAATCTGGGCTGACTCCTCAGAGTGTTTCAGTAAGGGTAATAAAGGTAACCTAGAGCACTCGGGGGAATTTCCTGCGGATAACACAATATTTTTCTGCCTCATAAATTGTCGAGCCGCCACAAAGTGAAGCAGGTTTAAGAGCGTAGGTATGCTTTAAAGAGGCCGATAAATAAAATAACACCATAAAACGTCCAAATGGAGCGTCTCTCAATATTGTTTATGCTTGTTTTAAAACAAACTGCAGTTTCATCCATTATTAAAGTGGAAACATTGAATCGATAAAACATGAAATACAACAGGCATCTGTTAAGGCCAAATATCAGCCTCTTATCCTGGCTTGCGGGGCCAGAAGTCTTAGCACAGAGATCCTCTCTCCATCTCTCTCTCTCCCAAGCCCCGCCTCCCCTCTGGGGGAAGCCGGCGGCGCTCCATGTCCAATGGAGACGACATCCCCCCAGCTTGTCCTGGGCCTCCTTTTGGTGGGATGTTCCTGGAGCACTGCCTGAGGGACGCATCTGAAACACTTGCCTAATGTGGTGAAGTCCCTGCTGTTGGTTGAGTCGCTTGCCCCATCTCTAAGGGAATGCCTTTCCACCCTGTGAAGGAAGCTCATATCAGCCTCTTAAGTCCAGGATTTCATTATTTTGGTCATGACCCCAATTTCATAGCCATAAGTATGGATAGGGACATAAAGCTGGAGATACATTAAATCAAGAACTTTGTGTTTTAGCTCAGTTCTCACTTCTCAATGACGGACCTGAGCAGCATCCTTATTTCTCCTGGTCTATTTGCCGCTTCCTTGTGAGAAAGATCCCTAGATACTGTCCTCATCCAGTTGAGGTAGAACATTCTCCACAGATCTGAAAAGGGCAAATCACCCTTTTCTCCTTGACAATGCTGGACTGAGACGTAGAGAAGCTAAATACATACTGTAGGTCTGAGCAGGAGGGAGCTGGTAGAACTCTGCTGGTCCCTAAACTGGTTTGAAGTGGTCTGTGGTTCCAAGACCAGGCAGAAAAACACACTGCTTCCCCTGAAACCAATGTTTGGACTCTGAGCCCCCTGTCTAAGAAACATAACCCCAACATAATCCCCTCTGGTTGGATAATTACCACCCTCCACTCTGCCAGTACAGGGACATTGTCCACAAACACAACGCTGTGTTGGTAACGACACCTCTTACCCAAAAAACCTGCGTGTCATCTAGTCAGACGATAATTACTACAGTTTATATGACACTTTTATACTCGGGTGGTTAAAACCTTGACGTTTAAAGGTCCCAATCTGGTTTCCATGAAAGGTTGGGCTCAACTAGTGACGTTTCCACTGCCTTCTTCTCTCGTTTATTTAGCTTTGACTATTTCCAAACTTTTCTTGGCTAGGACTCCAACATCCTCTTGGCTGTTTCTACCCTTAATTGGAAAACCCAAAGAGCTGACACGCAGTGGACCTGAAGGGTGATCTATAAAGGGAGACCAGCCTTGTCACTTTCTTCATCTCGGTGGCGCTTGAGGTGAGCTTGATTCAGCATCGAGTGTGATGACCCATGAGGAAACCTGTTGCTCAAACCTTGTGGAGGAAAAGTGTGTTCCAGATGTCAGCCTGAATACTGAAGCACAACACTTATATTTTCTCTCAAAGACATAAAATAGCAGAGCAGCTCTGTCGGTAGTTGGTGATCTAAAGTCACCAAGCTGCTCTTTGGATATAGGGGTGTAGAAAATAGAAAACATAAGAAACACCAAGAACTCTTTAGGCCTTAAAGACACTAGTAATGCTTGTGTCTTCTGAGGTCATTTGCATGACTCCTTAGCTACATGCCAACATTTTTATCTTCACCTGTACTTTTAATGTTTTAATGTTAGTTTTTAAAAGAAAAGCATTTGTATACTTTAGAACATTGCACATTTTTTGCAACGTGGTTGGTTTTAGGTTTGAATCTCAACCAGGGGCTATTCGACATGAAACTTCCGTGGTGTTTTGTAGGCGTCCAAAGCTGTGTCCTTAGGTCTAAGTCAGGGGTCGGCAACCCAAACTGCCCAAAGAGCCACATTGGACCAAAAATGATATACCAAAAATGTAAAATTCTTATATATGTCTCGTATGGCAACACGGGCTCTAAGTGTGTTAGACCACTATTAAGAAAAAAGGACTATGTGGGCTTAAATATATAATAAGCATTCATGATGAAATGTTACTTCTGGAGCAAAATGTCACATAGTAGCATGAGGTGAGGGAGGAGCAGTGAACGCTCTCAACACAATAAAGGAATCTTTCTATGGTGGAGGTGTTTCTATTGGGAGGAACCAAGCAGGAACTGACATCCATCAGAGCAGAGCTCTCTAACCCCTGAATCCTGCATCCTCCATCACTGTTGTTCCTTTGTGATATCTTCATTTTGAGGATTTGGGGGAAAAAATGGAAAAAAGTTCACCTACCTGCATTAGAGCGCTACCTGTTTGATTCATGGCTGAAACAAAACTAGCAGAAGTAGTGGAGTTTGGAGATGCAATCCATTTCTTAAAGCTATCTTTACTCTCCTCTAATTTATCCAGAAGTTCTGCAATCACATTCTTTCTTTCACTCACAACTGTGTGATCGGCTGAATATTTAGCCTTCCCTGGAAATGCCTTTTCAAATTACTATTTTTACTATTTGACAAATTGCTGGCAAAGTGCCAAAGCAAAAACGCAGGCAATCCTTCCACATTGATAATGAAAGCAAATCCATTCTTCTTTGAATCCACTGTTCTGATCTGGTATTTTCATTTTTTTCCCTATGGGATCCATAGTCCAAGACGCACCCGCCGCTTTCTTTGCCTGGCGCCATGCTGCGCTGAGACACGTGTTGCAGGCTTTGACCACTGATTTCTATGGCCATGACGCACATTTTCATTGAAATAAATATTTACATATATTGTTTAAATGTATTTATTATACAAATGTTTACAGCATTGGAAAACATGAGTGTCTGTTTCACCTCCTGCAAACCATATTAAAACAAACTTGTCAAAAATATATATTTTCATATATTCTGAAGCTGCGGGTTGCCTACCCCTGGTCTAAGGCTACGTTCACACTGCAGCCTGAAGTAACCCAATTCCGATTTTTTTGCCCATATGTGACCTGTATCAGATCTTTTTATGACAGTCTGAACGACACAGATCGGATTTTTTCAAATGCGACCCAGGCCACTTGGATATGTGGTCCTGAATCCGATACGTATTTCATCATTTCAAATGCGACCTGTGTCTGTACGGCCAGGTCGCATTCATCCGACCTACACGTCATTGATACTTGACAAATTTTACTAAACGTTACTAATCTGCGTCCTACTAAGCGGAGGCGGGAAAAACTAACAACCATTGCGGAAGATAACACAGAGAGCAGTCAATGGAGAGAAAGTGAGGTTGCTGACTTAATTCATATTTGGAAAGATAGCTCGATTCAGATCAAACTCGAAGGGTCTTACCGGAACCTGGCTCTCTTTCTTTTTGATCTTCTTAAAAAGATTTCGTTCGTAATGTGCCTGCTCCTGTTGGAGAAGAACTTAAAGAACGCAATATACGCTGCGGTATTACGAGTCATGTTTACTTCCGCAAACACTGAGGACGCTTGCTACATGTGACGTCATCGCGTCCTCGAGTGCGCATGCGGGACACTTCGGTTGAACGCTTTCAGTTCACACAGTAGATCACATACAAGTCGCATATACTTGGAAGTGTGAACGGACACGCAAAAAAATCCGATTTCACAAAAAAATCGGAATTGAGCATTAAGGCCTGCAGTGTGAACGTAGCCTAAGTGGACGAATGTGTCATATGATATATGTTTCTGTATTGACTTTAAATATGTCCTTTGTCTACCTGGGGGGATTTAGCTGGAATAGATAATGGGTTGATGTCTCCAGCATTACATTAAAACTGTGAAAAGCAGGATCTAAAGTGAATATTACCCTTGGTAGTGGTATTATTGATCAGACAAGCAACATTTTTTTCAAATAAACGTACTTTTTTTGTTGTTTTAAGTACTAAATGCTCCATTTTTATCCTTACCCATGAGCCTGTTTCAGCTGCTATGACTGGTTACCTAAAAGAAATGGCAAAGAAAAGCTGTTCTCTTCCAAACTCTGTGGGGATAATGTGTGTGTTTGGCTGAAGGACTTTAGAAATGAGATATTCTCTTTTGAGATTCTTGGCTTTAGAGACAAGTGCTGGTACCTGATAGCTTGCTCCATCATAGTCAAACCACAAATGAAAATGGTCAAACAATTTCTCTACCCTCCTCTCTCGTTGCATTCTGCTGCTGGGTCAGCTACCTGTTGAACTCCAAGCGCCGTAAATCATGTTGTTTCTTCATTCCCACCACCCCTCCTCTGTCCTGCTTTCCGTTTTTCTTTAGCTCTGTGGGAACCCAAAGAAAGACACAGACTGAGAGGTTTTTAATGAAGCACACATCTTTTATTCCTTTGATAATGCACACTGCTAATGTGTCATAAGGATTGGCAGAACAAAGGGAACATAATCACCTGAATAATTCAAACTTTGAAGAATCGGGTCAAGATGATTGCCTGCTCTCCTCCTCTCCGGTTCTGTACACAGCATGCATAGATCAGAGTCGTCCTGTTAGGTCAGACATGCCTTTTTTTTTTTTGCTGTCACATTTTATCATCTTACAGCCTGGACCTTCAGTATAAATTATCGAGGTTGATTGAGACAGACCAACATAAAGCAGGACAGATTTGTAAACGGTTAGTGAAATAATTCATGTTTTTTATTAACGTGTACAATCTATAAATCTGGGTGCATTTTTATGGACCCACTCAGTCTGATGAGCTTAAAGGAAAACTGAATGCAACAGTTGAGTAAAAGGGGACTTGTTCATACTTCTGCACTGGAAAAAAATTCAAATCTAGATAAGTCATTTTATCTTAAAATAAGTGCATTTGTTCTTGGATTAAGAAAGTAAAAGAAACATCTTGCCAATGGAACAAGACAATTTACACTTAAAATAAGAAAACACAAGTGCATAATATCTAATTATCTTATCTTAAGAGTAAAAATGCTTATTTCATTGGCAAACAATCTGTTACCTACTCAAATTAAGGATAAATAAACTTAATTTAAGCCATTTTTTACATATTTCTTAATTTAAGCCATTTTTTAATTATCGGCGGTAACTCGAGCCATGCAACCTGGAATGGAGTTAAGGGGGCAGACACTTTTGATGTACGCTGTGGGTCTAGATACGACCAAGGCGATGAGGAAGTGGGGGCAAGTTTTACGTGACCACGGATCGACATGACGGCAAAAAACAGCGGGGATTCAGGTGGAAAAAGGTCCCCACGTTCTCGCGCACCTCGCTCTTCTAGCTGGTAAAACTTCATGAGTTGTTTTCAGTGATGGGACTAACGGCGTTGAAAGTAACGGCGTTACTAACGCCGCTACCTTTTTTAGTAACGAGTAATCAAAATTATTACTCTTACTGTAACTATAATGCAGTTACCATTGCCGACACTCCGTTACTGCACGTTACTCAGGTCGCACAATTAACCTTTTTTCATGATAGGACTCGTGGGCGTGTCATGAGAGAGGGGAGGATGAAGAGTGAGGAGGACTCCAGCGGCAAAACAGCGCTTTCCAGATGGAAATACTGGTGTTACGTCGAGCTGCGTTTCCCCATCAGATACGGTTTCCCCTGCATCTCTGCACAGCGTGGCGGCACGATTCACCGCGTGGCGCAAGCAACAGGAAACGCGCATGCTCGCTAAAGGCGTGTAACAGCCGCCCTGTGCTCGCGCCACTGGGGAACTACGGAGAGCTTGAACGATCATTAGCCTATATGGAGAAAGAGAGAAATATGAATGGATGGATAGATTGATGGATATAGCTACTTGTTGCAGTATCTATAACAACCCAAACACAGGATTTCAGAATTAGACATCCCCAGTTATTAATTTCATACACTCGCAAAAGTAACGCAATAGTTACTTTTACTACTAACTAGTTACTTGATTGTGGAGTAACTCAGTTACTAACTCAGTTACTTTTTGGGAGAAGTAACTAGTAACTATAACTAATTACTTTTTCAAAGTAACGTGCCCAACACAAGTTGTTTTCCGCAATTGCGGTCATAAAAACAGAACAAGCTGGCCTTCTGTCTGCAGCACTCTATGCGGTCACCTACAATTTGGGAGAGGTGCAGCAGAGTGTCTGCAGAAGGGGCGGGGACGTCTTTGCGTTCAGTGCGACACCTACGCAGACGACCTAGTTTCGAAGTATAAATCAGCCTTTAGACTCCCGTAGCTTTAGACTTTGCTTTGAAAGTCACAAATGACTCAATTTTTCACTTTGACTGACTAGGACTGTGTTGAAAATATCGGATCTTTTCTCTTCATCTTCCGCCTCATTCTGGACTATGTCTTGGGGGCAGACTCCCAGACTTCCCTCCCCACAGACATCTCCTCCATCTCCTTTAGGAGAAGCCTGAGTTGCTCCAAGGCCATTGTGTCCTGAGTCGTCCTCTACGCCTCCTCATGCTAGGCAACCCAGTCTCATGGGAAAATGTACCCCCACTACGTTGGTCCACACTGCAAAACGTAGTGGAGGTACATTAATGGCAATTTTTTTGTGGTACTGTTACATTTCTTCTGCCTATACGCTTTCTATTGTTTTACGTCCTAGTCACGTGACTTTCAAGATTCCAGCTGGGAAAAGAAAAGAAAAATATATATGGCCGACATTCGCTCATTTTTTTGTGGAAAGATAAATGACTTGAGTTTGTTTTTGCATTAAAATGAGTTTTGATTACATTTCTAGTGAGAAATGTATAGTTTGTTGCCAGAATATTTACTCAGGGAATGTACATATTCACTTGCTTGTTCGTTTCTTGCAAAGATTTTTCAAGATAATGTGAAACTGTAACATTTTGGTATAAACATGGCTGAGATTTCTCTAACTTTTAGTGGGAAAATCAATAATTTCAATCAGTTTCTGCATTTAAATGGGTTTTGATTGCATTTATAGCGAGAAGTGTAGGGTTTATTTACATAATATTTACTTAGTGAACATACATAATCACCCGCTTGCTAGTTTTTGCTACGTTTTTCGGATCTCGTCAGGATTATGTGAAATTGCAACGTTTTGGCTGCTACACATCGCCTAGCATTTAGCTGCCGCCCCGATTCAACATTGAATTCTTTGTGATTTAACTCCATCTGACGGATCAAACCCTCGCCACTGCGTGCGTTGCGTCTGAGGTTGATTTTCAGATCAATGCATTACGTCGCGGCATACGGGAGAAACTAATTAAATTAGTTAAAAAAAAAGGATCATGGGTTAAGATCGGATGTGTTTTATTTGGAAATCTACCGGATCCTTTGTGCATTTAACTTCCTGTTTGGTGCGATCTCACTGATGGGTTTTGACCAGATTTTGACCAAAAAGGAACTCAAAAAAAATAAAAAAAAACAATTTAAATACACAACCAGCATATCTGGAATCAATGACAGAGAGCATAAATAATCACCCGCTTGCTAGTTTTTGCTACGGTTTTTCGGATCTCGTCAGGATTATGTGAAATTGCAACGTTTTGGCTGCTACCCATCGCCTAGCATTTAGCTGCCGCCCCGATTAAACATTGAATTCTTTGTGATTTAACTCCATCTGACGGATCAAACCCTCGCCACTGCGTGCGTTGCGTCTCAGGTTGATTTTCAGATCAATGCATTACGTCGCGGCATACGGGAGAAACTAATTAAACTAGTTAAAAAAAAGGATCATGGGTTAAGATCGGATGTGTTTTATTTGGAAATCTACCGGATCCTTTGTGCATTTAACTTCATGTTTGGTGCGATCTCATTGATGGGTTTTGACCAGATTTTGACCAAAGAGGAACTAAAAAAAAAAAAAAAAACAATTTGAATACACAACCAGCATATCTAGAATCAGTGACAGAGAGCGACTGGGACCAGAAGTTTATTAATTTCTCCCGATTGATTTCCATTCAAAATGTTTTCGCTCCCACCGGGCTCTAGGGAAGGGGCGTACATACCGCCACCTACTGTTTTGAGTGTGTAGCAACATTGTTTTACATCTATTAAATTCTATTTTTTTATTTTATATTCTGAAGATAAATAAATAATGCTTTCCTTAATCTATAAATATCCTTAATATTTCCTTTATTTCCCAATAATCCTTTAAGACTCCATTCTTGGCCTGTCCTTTCAACTCTTTTCAATTTCTTCCTTTCAGGTAGAGATGTTTTAAAGTTCATCAATACGTGTTGTACATGTTCTATCTCTCCACATCCTTCACATTTATCATTATTTTTCCTCCCTATTAAGTATAAATTGTCATTTAAAAAAGTATGACCTACTCTTAATCTGATCATTATTATTTCTTCCCTTCGGTTTCTCTCATTAATATTTCTATTTAATACTGACTTTTGTACTTTATATAACCTTCTTCCTTTTTATCTTCATTCCACCTTTTTTGCCATTTTTCAATTTCTTTCCCCTTAATAAATGATTTTCCTTTCCCTAAAGGAATTGTAATTGTTATTGCCTCCTCTAATTGCTAATTTGTCTACTACTACCCCACTACTACCCGTAGTGGGGGTACATTTTCCCACTTTGACCTTTTAAGGTTAGCATATTGACCAAAAGCTGACACCAAAAATAAAGCAATCGATTATGTACAACAATATGCTACATTTAATAAAGACTAATACAGATTTTACTCTCTTATAAGAATTAGTTTTAGGTTTTATAGGGGAGAGTTTGTATCGGCAGTCAGCTGGGAATCTTTTATGTATTTACTGGTAAAGAACAACCTCTCGACCCATTTAATGTAAATGTTGCGTCGAACCAGAAAGTTATTTGAAGAGCATAGATGCATAAATATATGCATAGCTTTAACAAGGGCCTCTTGAAGGTCTGTTCTGTTATTCTCTTTTGGAGAATATAGACATTGTGGGCATTCATTTCCCTGATAAGCTGGTGAAGATTCTTAGACATCCAGGTCATAATCATTCCAAAAAAAAAACAAAAAAAAACTTTGGACTTTGTTTTTCAAGTTTGAAGACTTCCCATTCAGGACGTTTTTCAATTCAAAATTACAGTAGCCCAACAAATCCTTGTTTTGGCTAAGAAAATATGCAAATTGAACCTGATGCCTGATCCCAATAGCTTGACTCTGAACCGAATTTGATCCCTATTACTTTTTGGCCACATGCACATTATTGTACTGCCTGGTCAACCCTAAGAAAATGTTCTGGAACTGCCACTGAACTGACACCCAATGCATGGAGGGTAACCCAAAAAGGGCCATTGTTAGAGAAACTGGGTGCCTACAAAGTGCTGTTTTCAAGCTAATTAATGGAAAGTTAGGTGGAATGAAAAGTAGACAAATAACAATTACAATTCCTTTAGGGAAAGGGGAAGGAAAATCATTTATTAAGAGGAAAGAAATTGAAAAATGGCAAAAAAAAAAAGGTGGAATGAAGATAAAAAGGAAGAAGGTTATATAAAGTACAAAAGTCAGTATTGAATAGAAATATTAATGAGAGAAACCGAAGGGAAGAAATAATAATGATCAGATTAAGAGTAGGTCATACTTATTTAAATGACAATTTACAGGTGCTGGTCATAAAATTAGAATATCATGAAAAAGTAGATTGATTTCAGTAATTCCATTTAAAAAGTGAAACTTGTATATTATATTCATACATTACATACAAACTCATATATTTCAGATGTTTATTTTGTTTAATTTTGATGATTACAAATGACAACAAATGAAAATCTCAAATTCATCATATCAGAAAATTAGAATATTACTGAAGACCAATAAAAACAAAGGATTTATAGAAATGTTGGCCAACTGAAAAGTATGAACATGAAAAGTATGAGCATGTACAGCACTCAGTATTTAGTTGGGCCTCCTTTGGCCTGTATTACTGCAGCAATGCGGCGTGGCATGGAGTCGATCAGTCTGTGGCACTGCTCAGGTGTTATGATAGCCCAGGTTGCTCTAATAGTGGCTTTTAGCTCTTCTGAATTGTTGGGTCTGGTGTATTGCATCTTCTTCTTCACAATACCCCATAGATTTTCTATGGGGTTAAGGTCAGGAGAGTTTGCTGGCCAATTAAGAACAGGGATACCATGGTCCTTCAACCAGGTACTGGTAGCTTTGGCACTGTGTGCAGGTGCCAAGTCCTGTTGGAAAATGAAATCTGCATCTCCAAAAAGTTGGTCAGCTGCAGGAAGCATGAAGTGCTCTAAAACTTCCTGGTATGTGGCTGCGTTGACCCTGGACCTCAGAAAACACAATGGACCAACACCAGCAGATGACATGGCACCCCAAACCATCACTGACTGTGGAAACTTTACACTGGACTTCAAGCAACGTGGATGAAGTGCCTCTCTTATTTCCCTCCAGACTCTGGGACCTTGATTTCCAAAGGAAATGCAAAATTTACTTTCATCAGAGAACATGACTTTGGACCACTCACCAGCAGTCCAGTCCTGTTTCTCTTTAGCCCAGGCAAGACGCTTCTGACGCTGTCTGTGGTTCAAGAGTGGCTTGACACAAGGAATGCGACAGCAGAAACCCATGTCTTTCATACGTCTGTGTGTGGTGGTTCTTGAAGCACTCACTCCAGCTGCAGTCCACTCTTTGTGAATCTCCCCCACATTTTTGAAGGGGTTTTGTTTCACAATCCTCTCCAGGGTGCGGTTATCTCTCTTGCTTGTACACTTTTTTCGACCACATCTTTTCCTTCCCTTCGCCTCTCTATTAATGTGCTTGGACACTGAGCTCTGTGAACAGCCAGCCTCTTTAGCGATGACCTTTTGTGTCTTGCCCTCCTTGTGCAAGGTGTCGATGGTCGTCTTTTGGACAACTGTCAAGTCAGCAGTCTTCCCCATGATTGTGTAGCCTATAGAACTAGACTGAAAGACCATTTAAAGGCTTTTGCAGGTGGTTTGAGTTAATTAGCTGATTAGAGTGTGGCACCAGGGGCCATCAATTTTGAACCTTTTCACAATATTCTAATTTTCTGATATGATGAATTTGAGATTTTCATTTGTTGTCATTTGTAATCATCAAAATTAAACAAAATAAACATCTGAAATATATGAGTTTGTATGTAATGTATGAATATAATATACAAGTTTCACTTTTTAAATGGAATTACTGAAATCAATCTACTTTTTCATGATATTCTAATTTTATGACCAGCACCTGTATATTTTTTTCTTCTCCCAGCTGGAATCTTGAAAGTCACGTGACTAGGACGTAAAACAATAGAAAGCGTATAGGCAGAAGAAACGTAACGTAAAAAAATGGCCATTAATGTACCTTCCAGTACGTTATGCAGTGTGGACCAACGTAGTGGGGGTACATTTTCCCATGAGACTGGGTTGTGCTAGGACATGCCTGGAACACCTCCAAAGGGAGGCGTCCAAGGGGGCATCTGAAAAAGATGTCAGAGCCACCTCAGCTGACTCCTCTCGATGTGGAGGAATCTGAATCAATTTTCATTAATTCCTAAAGGTCAGTTTATTTAACCAAAGATTGATTTTTAAGAAATTAAATTTAATCTGCTGACTAAAATGTGTGAATTACCATTACTATGTAGGCATGTTTGCTGTTGAATGTTAAAACATTACTAGTATCATGTTTTATAACTATAGTCGTGTCATTTATGTAACAGCCATAAAATATTTTATATACCAAACTAAACTGGATCAAAAAGAATACATTTTAAATATGAATAAATTCTTTAAAATTTAAATTGATATTCGGCACTATGAGTGAAGGGTTGTACGATATGCATCAGTATTAATATGGGTATTAGTCAGTGTCAGTGTTTGACAAAATCAGAGCTCAATGTCAGCACTGTGGTCAGATTTCAAGGTGTCCAAAGGGTAGGAAAATATATTAAATATCTGTAAATATTAGGGCTGGGTATCATCTGGGATGAGCCGATTCGATACGATTCTTGATACATAGCTCACGATACGATACGATTCTCAATATAGCTCAGCTTTATTTGATTTGACTCCAATATCAATATTTATTACTTTCAAATTAATGTTCAAAGTCATTCAATCAACTAAAACAGCCAAATATTATATTTATGTTCAATGTTTTTGAACACTGACATCGTAAACAGAAAAATAAAGTGAATAACAGTATGGGCAAAGCACTTGAAATGCAACATATCGGTTAGCTCAGCTGCGATGGTCATGTTAGCTGCATTGTCTGTGACAATAGCCGGGTGTTTGGCTGCTATGCCCAACTCATCCAGTGCCGTTTTCAGTAACTTTGCTATGTTTGTTCCTGTATTGCTGTCTTGCATGGCTCTTGTTTTTAAAACGAATGCCTTTAGCTCCCAGTCCTCAGTAGGGGTGTAAATAATAATTGTTTTGTATCGACGCATCGATCCAACAGCCGACGATCCGATGCATCGATACATCCGCAATAGTATCGATTCTTGTTTTGTTTTTTTTCTCCTCCAGTCTATTTTTATCCATTTGCTCCTGGACGGAATTCTCCCTCACGTGCTGCGGTGGCGCTAAACCTATTTTGCCTTCCTACCTCGCTTCCTGGTTATACACGTACAGCAGTTTGTTGCAGTAAGCTTGATGCAGACATTTTTGATTTATGCTCAATATTGAAGCATGTTCTGTGCTACACGCTGTGGGTATAGATACGGCCGAGGAATTTTGGGGGCAAGTTTAGTCCGACAACGAGAAAGAGGCGAGATCCAGGTGAAAAAAGGGTCCCAGCGTTCTCGCGTACCTCACTCTTCTTGCGGGTCAAACTTCATGAGTTGTTTTCCGCAATTTCGGTCATAAAAACAAAACAAGCCGACCTCCTGTCTGCGGCACTGTTTGCGGTCAGCTACAAATTGGGGGAGGGGTGGCGGAGCGCCTGTGGAGGGGGCGGGGACGTCTGGAGCCGAGGTATTGCATTGCACTCATTGCACTGATTTAGTGCAGTATTTTTTAATGCAACTTTTCTACTTGTTATATGCTGTTGTTTCTCACACAAAAGCATAACGATATTACAGCTTTCATTGATTTATTTCCAATTTGAAACATTGCCTAGCCTGTAAGGTTTAAAAAAAAAAATTAACCAATAAATGGAATCGTATCGTGGTGTATTCTTGAGTATCGAAAATAATCGAATCGTTGGGTCAGGAAATCGATACTGAATCGAATCGCCATGATGCATGTGATTTACACCCCTAGTCCTCAGTAATTAATGACATGTGATCGTCACATATGATTCTGTGGCTCGAGACGTCCACCCATCGCATGTAAGGGCCTCTCTTGCTGCTGAACTTAGTGAAGTTTTTACATCTTCTTTGACTTCTTCTTACTTCTTGGCGAGAGTTTGGGATGACGTAACATAACGTGTCTCCAGTGTATTTACCATGCACCAAAAGCCTCTATTTTCAGCCATGCGGTAAAGACGCAAATCCAGGCAGATAAAACACACCAGAGAGTCGGTAATCCTATAGATGGAAACCTATATGTGGTTTTGTCCAAAGTCATTTGCTTCAGGTCTACGGGTGTCTTCGCGTCTTTGGTGCTTCTAGCTTGTCAGTGTGGTGCCTCTGTACGTGAGCCTGCAAGTTAATCATGTTTCCAGTATACAGGGTTCGTACTGGTGCTGGAAATCCTTGAAAATGCTTGCATTTTGACGTTGTTTTTTCAAGGTTTGAAAAGTTTCAATGAACGTTGGCTGGAAGATGAAAAATACAAATTATGGATTAAACGGGGACAAACCCCATGAGTTGCCTCTTGTAAAGTCTGCAAAAATGGGCGAGTCTGCACTCTTGAGTCACATGAAGGGTAAGTCATAGATTTTTTAAGAAAGCCAACTGAAGTAGCCTAGTACACGTTTACGTTAGCGCCTATTTGTTTACGCTAGTAACTGCTAGCTAGGAATTCACAGGCTAAGTTACTGAGTGGTTTAGAGTACGGTGTGTGATAATGTAATGTTAGTATTGCAGTGTCTCCCGCAGCACTATCTTGGCGAACTCACGCTACCGCCTCGCCAACGTTCCCAAAAAAACGAAAACAAAAACAAACAAACAAAAAAACTAAGTTTTAATTCATTGCCAGGCCCAGACCCTAAAACAGCATTGATAACTCTACGGCTGATAATACTGAATTGCGACACCCTCTGGTTGGTTATATTACTACGCCATGGCAGAGGTTTAATTTTCTTTGATCATCCGAGGAGACGTGTGGGGGAAAAAATGTCTTCGTCGTCTTCATCATCGGTGAACTATATGTGGAAAGGTCAGTAGTTAATTAAAACTCATAATAGAACATTTATATCTGCCTCGTGTGCTCTGACAAATTAAGATAGGATTTAGTTTTATGTATTCATTTTGAACCCCCCCTCCCCTCCCGCCCCCCGGCAGTCATCCGCGCAAGACTGGTTCCGGCCGACAACTGTTGGTGGTGTAAGGTGCTGGAAAAAGTTTTAAAATGGATCTTGAAAGTGCTTGAAAAGTTTGGAAAAGGTGTACGAACCCTGAGTATACCATACCGCACCATTACAATACTTGCATATTGCATTTGTTTTTTTGTAAGTCCTTCGCTTGCTGTAAAAACGTTTTTAAAAACATCGATATTAATCTTTATATCAATTTTTATGCACAGCCTTAGTAAATATCAGCCTTAATTAAAATCCGATATCTGTATTTGCTCAGATTTCTATCCCTTCCCTTGATCTCACAAGCCTTTAAATTTTACATCAATCTTAAAGGTTGTAGCAAATAAAGCTCACCTGTGCTCAACGATGGACTCCTGCCAGGCAAGCGCTCCAGCCAACTGTGACCCCCCCCACTCATCCTCACCATCCGTCAATATTTTCACCTCCTGTTGCTACAGCAAACATGCAGCATCTACTGTGCTGTTTACCTGCTTTTCTTCTGCATCCTATAATAGCAAAAGTGTCATAAAAGCAACGTTTGTGGCTTAGCGAAGCTTCTAAATTAAATTTCAGTGTCGCAATAATTCATGGATTTGCTCCTCATTTCGTTTCGCCCTATTTTGTTATTCACACGACCCTCATGTTGGAGAAAGTCGGCCTCCTTTATAGTCAACAGGTTCTGCATGGAACAGAATTCTGTTTAAAAGGTTTTTCCCTTGATGAATGGGAATTGAAACGTATTATAGATTATTTGCGATGATTAAACAGGGCCATGCAGACGGGGACGGACACCGGATGACACACTTTCATTCATTCACACCCCGTATTAGCAGCTCGCCGCTTCAGATCATTTTTGCGAACACGTAACGGGGGTAATTCGCAGCGGATTGCACGCTCACGTCGTGGGATAAAAATGTGTATTATTTGGCCACTATCTGGTCTGCTCAGACGAGCCTCCCCCTCTCCTCCTCCTTGTCAGACATCACTCCTCAGAGCACATGTTTGGTTTTCTTTGCAGCAGTGCGTCAAGCACCTGGAGGGGGGGAAAATTACTGGGTGGCACTTTGACATGCTGTTTCCAGCTGACAGGCTCAGGATAATCACTTCAAGACTCCCATGAAATTTCCTAATAAGCTGTTCTCCAAATGTCAATCTGACTTTACCTGCATGAGGTGTGACTGCATTCGGTTTATTTTTTTTTTTGCCCCCCTACCTCTTCCAGTGTCTTTCTCCTCCTCTTTCGCTGCTCTGCACCTCAGTCTCTGATTTGACAGCTGTTGTTCTTAATTTTCTCCCTGGCTATTTCCACAGGATCCATCTGGTGCTGCTGGAGGTGAGGGACTGATGGGAGGAACACTCGCACACAGACATCAAATGCTTGAAAATACACCAGGGAAAGAATACTTTTCTGCTTCCGATTTATTTTTATTTTTTTCTCCTTTGCTCTCAGAGGACTTAGTGCATCTAGTGTGCTCTCAGGGAAAATACTTTAACAAGTTGTAGAATGAGGGATAAGTGAGTCTGAGAGCAAGTGCAGAATGAAAGCATGTTGGACTCGGTGTCCCCTATGGCAAGCTGTTGTGCATTCATTTGATATTAAAGATGCATCTAGAAAGCAGTTGATAAACAGATTGGGACACTTTAGAGTATGATCTGCACCAATTAATGACCAGCTGGTAGAAAATTAAAACTGATCCTTTTTTTTGGATCACTTTCTGATTACATTTCATTACCGTTTCCATTTACACATGAAAATGTTTTAATTACAACCTCTGTGCATTTAGTGCTAGTGGAAGCTTATGCAGTTGGCCTGCCACACCATAAGTTAGCAATACACTGAAACCTAACTGATTCCTGCTTACCTGCATAGGTCACACTATTCATGTTCCAGGGCTGCCTCCGTCAAGCTGACTGTAGAGTAATAGAAAACGCAAAGTCTTTAAGTTGGACCCGATTAGTGGTTAACTAATATGCTCAGTGTTGGCGCTATGAGCAGTACGGATGTGAATCACCAGCTAGTTTGGATGATGATACAATGTTTGACGATATCACAAAAAGCCTGCCTTTCCAAAGAATTCCTGGCTTCGACTTTGAAGCTTAAGTTAGGTCAACTTTCGGAATTTCAATGAGCAAAACGGCCATGGAAAATCAGTATTTCTTAAAAAATTTACCTTTTTATTTTCACTTATATAGGAGAAAGATGTCTGAGGATTTTAAGTTAGGAATATATGAACCATCCTCCCATACCTTCAGGCTCTGTCATCCCCTGAGTGTGCTAGACGGCAGGTGAACACATGGGTCCTGCCCTGCCAGCAGACAGAGAGCAACATTTGAAAGCAATAATCGATTGTCCAGTTTAGAAAGGAATCCCAAACGGTCTTTATAGTTGTTTTTACGAGTTCATATCAATAATATGGCCGATTTCCACTGTTTTTTATTTATTTCCATTAAGTTCATTATATTATTATATTAGAAAAAAACAGAACTCAAATATCATTTGATTTATTTTCTAATCTTCAGACATTAATCAATAAATCCAAACTACTCGTCATAAATACGACACCGAACCCCCTGTTCACTACTTTTTTTCTTCCTTGTGAATTTCAAAATAAAGGCATGCAACAAATTAACTAAACTAAATTAACTGTTTTCAGAATGAAAAACTGGTGGAAGAAACCATAGAGGAACCATAGAGGAAAGCTTGGTTTATGAACCAAACATGCCTGGTTTTATTTAAGTTTTCCACTTTTGTTGTCAAAGAGCAAATGAAATTGGAAAATGTTCACGACTTCCAAGAATTCTCAGATATAAGGGAAAGGTTTCTTTACTTTAGGTAGTTAGACCCCAAATCATCCCAATCTCTGGTAGATTACATTTTAAAATGGTTTTCCTTCAAACAGGAAGTTCTGAGAAATGTTTCAGTTTTAATCTCTACTATTATAGTAGTATTTTTTAAATCTGATGTTAAGTGCAGTAGGAGATTTTGGAAAAACAGTTCCAGCAAACTATATTTTTGAACATGCACAACCATGCCTTACCCTTCAAACCCCTCGAAACATGCCTTCAAAACACATGAATGTGCATGCTGTCTGCAGCTCGTCTAGAGCAGCACATCTGAGCACTGATGATGCAGAGTGCTATGATCACTCCTCTGAAACAGTTTATTAACGCCTAAATTAACTTAAAATGCATGCATGAAATCTGCTGGCAAAACATGTTCGCTTTTATTATCCTGGTTCCTGAAGTTTAGATTACGTACATGAAAACGCCTTCTAGCCACCGCGGCAAACTGCAGGGAGGCGACCAGGCCATAGGCTGCTGTTGAATGGGATTCTCATTGACAGCTTACCGGCAAACTGAGCGACTCCGACAGGAGTAATATATTTGAAGGCAGGATGGTAATCTGGATGAACTGACTGCACTGACGATGTTTTCAGGTGGACTTTCTCACTTCAAAATAGATTCAAACTACTTTTTTACCCACTGATCACAGCAAATATAGATGCCATTGTTACATGATGCAAAGAAAGGATAGGGTAGCTCCGCCCAACAAGCATCAGACCCACATTTTTACACTGCGTAGACAGAGCAGCAAAGATGGGGAAGTGAGACATCCTTTTTTCCCCTGACATGTCCTACTTTTCAGACCTAAAAAAAATGTCCAGCGGGGATTTTCAAAATCAACCGAACCTGACCCGGTGACGGTAGCCTGGACACCTGCATACCCGCGTTTCCCCCCGCCTGCCTTAACGGTCTCATGGCTCTCTGCAAAGGTCTGGTCCAGTCAGTGGTCCAGCAGTCGACAAAAAAAACAACAACAAACATTTCCTCCTTTTCAGAAACCCAAATCTGGTCACCCTAGCAATATTTTTCAGCCGCGCGTCAGAACTAAACTTCTACAAGCATCGAAAATGAAGCAGCACGCGCGTTTTTGCTGCTCTTGCTGCTTTACATAAAGCAGTGAACGTAGCATAACAGTGGCTAGCTTCCAGCCATGGCGTCCTGTACGAGCATTGGGGGGTTAATTTGTTCATGTGTCAGGGTGTCATTACCCGATCCGTACCGGAAGCACGATCCGTACCACTAGCTCATTTGCGCGTGCGCCAACAGAATAACTTCCGGTGGCAATATTTCCTTTTTCTTACTTTTTTATTGTTTTGTATTTTTCAGAGGCATGGGTTTCTTTTTGTATATCTTTGTATTTTTTTTGTCAATATTGCATTTTCTAAAAATAAAAAAACAGAATAATATATTCCCAGACTGCTCTTAGCATGTCTGATGATGACGTCAAGAAATACAATGGATTGAATTTAAAAAGCATCAATTTCTTCCAGAAAAGTCTTCAATATTGTCTTTACGATGTAGTTTAGTATTCTTTAATTATTTAAGGATATAAATAAAGTTTTTTCAGTACCGTAATGACATTATTTTTTGGCAACCCGGAAGTTATTCTGTTCTCGCAGGCGCAAATGAGCTGATGGAACGGATCGTGCTACCGGTACAGATCGGGTAGCGACACAGGGTACGCGCACAGGGGGTAGGACAAGCAGACAACCATGATTGACTTTTCAGGAACCAATCGTGTATAACGGACCGTCTTTTGTGATTGGTTGGGGTTATTCATTGAGTTCTCACCATATCAGGGACCATTTATTTTAGTTTCACTTCCAGACCTTCTATTTCACTGCTTGCTAAGCGGCTGTGGGGAGATCTTTAAGCCACATGCTAAAAAAATGCGTCAGAAAAGATCTCCTACTGCACCTTTAAGGTTGAAATAATATGTTTGATAAATATAGCATTTCTAATGAGACCTGCTGTCAGTGATATTAAATGCCCAAATGCTTGTCATACGAGTTGCCTCCAAGCTTGTATGGCATGTTCTACCCTGCATCAGCCATGGTGGACATAATGGGAAATCCGAAAGCAGCTGAAACTGGATTAGATGGAGAGTGCTGACCTGTGTAGGTGCGCCTAAAAGTGGCCAATTATTGCCTCTCTGCACTCACTGGAAAACATAACTATGCGGCTCGGCAGGTTGATAAAGATGCCAATAACACACTGTGATGCTCTCCTGCTCCTCTTTCTCTTCCAGCAGGTGTTATTGTTGTGCTGCAGGCAGTTTGGTTTGTTATCTGCTTCCAATTGCATATTATTCCTGGTTGGAATATTGTTTGTTTTGACAGGGTACCAATGGAGCGTTCCTCCTTCCACCCTAAGAAGTTATTTTTTTAGAAGCATCCCCTCGGTGTCCCCTGTAGGAGGATCTGTCATCTCCGAGGTTTTAGCATCAGCTCTAATCCTATTGATCCAGAACACAGATCTCTGCTATTCTTGTATCTTGGAAGTTGGGTCTATTGTGGAGGACGCAGCATGAAGCTGCCTCCGGAGGCGATTGATGGCTGCTGCCTTAGAGTCGGGAACAGTTCAGGAGTTAATCTCAGCTGGAAAGCACGCTCTCTTATGGGAATTTGTTCTGTTTTTGTTTTGTTTTTTTAAAGCGGAGTTTAGTGTCCCTGAATTGGTTCCTGTTATATCTGGAAAAGTCCATAGTCTGCTTTGAAGAACAGAAAAGAAAATATCTGAAAGATGGGAAACAGATTTACATGATCAGGCTGTTTCTTAAATCTGTTGTTATATAAGGGGAAAACAACTTTTCATCCATCCTGACTTCTGTCCTTCTCTTCATTCTTGCTTTCTTACATCCTCCTTTTAGCCGTTCCTTTGCTCTCCATCCCCCATACCTTCACATCTTCCTTTCTTCATCTATTCCAGCCTTTATTGATTTTTTTTCAACTTCCCTCATTTTCTTGCCATCCTTTTCATCCATGTCTTCCCTGTTCCTGTTCATTCTTTGTGCTTTTAATGCCTCCTATCCTTTTTTGTCCTCCTCCTTTCCTCTTCTTTCATAATTCCTCAATTTCTTTCCTTTTTTCATCTAGCTTTAAACATCATTTTTGTTTTTTCCTTTGACTTCTCTCCTTCCAGTCCTTTAACTTTAAAGTTCTCTTAAAACATCACAATGAATTCTGAACGTCAGTATTCATAGATTTAAAACAAAATAAAAAGGAATATTAACTGTGAGGATGTTTGCCATGAAACCTGTGCAGACCAGAACCTGAGGATTATCAGAACAGCCTCTGGGACTGAGCCAGGCAGACCTCAGACTGTCTCACCTCATTTTTTAGGCTGGAGCACATCGTCCCTCTCAGGCTTAGTTACAACATCCTTCCTCTTATTCCTCCTTAAACATCTCCAGCATCCTTTTGGTCCTCTTTTCTTCCCTTTTTGTTTTCCTTCAGCCTTTTTACCTCCTCCCTCACCTACCGCCTGCCTCCAGAGTGTTACGGTCGGGCTCAGCAGTGTGAAGCCAGAGGCTTTGTGACAGTGCCCTGCCAGGACCAACACTCCTCGTTGCCAGTTAATGACACTCCCAGGCATCCCAAGATGCACATCAGCTCGGCTGAATCAGCGGTAAAAAGTCACACTTTGGCAGCACTCCCCTTGCGGGGTGCATTGGAGGTGACATCAGCGACTCGGGGATGATACTGTTCTGGCAGCCTCTGCCTCCCACACTCTGTCACCATCTTCGATTTCACAGCGGATGTTGTGACAGAGGGGGAGGATAGGAGACGGAGGGTTCGTAAAATCCAGGAGATAAACTAGATATATTTGGCAGAGCCGTCAAAGTAGTCATGAATAGGAAAGAAAGGCTTTGTTAGAAAAGCTTCCTCACACCGAGGTGATTACTGAAGCCCCACTTAGCCAAAACGGTTTGTATTTATGCTTTTCCTCTCTTTAATTCAGCCTGTGTAGCCATCTTTGCAGAAGACGGCGGAATAGGAATGGCTCTAATAATTGCCTACATTAAAGCGTCCCCCCCACCCCACCCCGACTAACAGGCTCATTCTGTGTGATCATAAAAGTATGAAGTGATGATGCCCACAGGCAAAAACACAGGCGGTAAAGCCAAATTAAATGTTTTATTATCCCAGCAATCCTCCAGAGATTTCTTTTCGCACACAGTACTCTGACCCACCAAAGATTGAATTTACTTTCTGTCAACATGTTATCCATTCAGTCCAATGGAGCATAAAAGGACTTAGAGGACAATTTAAATGTTTAAACCCGGATGATATTGGATGGACCAACATTAAACGGTTTGTAGTTTTGAAGTGGAAGAAATAAGGGATATTTAAATGTTTAAGAAATAAAAATCCAACTAAAGAGCTTATATTTCAAAGCTGAATTGTCCATGTTAGTTCAAGCTTAGTCAGATAAGACTGAAAGCATTAGTAAAGGAGATTTAGGTTTGTACTTTGACTAGGCCATTCTGAAACATGAACATGCTTTTATCTAAATAACTTCCTTCTAATTAAAACAAGCATGTTAGGTCCTGCTAAAGCTTCCAGAAAGCATGACACTACCACCACCGTGTTTCATAGTCAGTCCCTTTGGTTCACTGGGATTTATCATCAGAGAAATGGGTATATGAAGCAAAGTACACTATTCAAACTTTATTGGTGGTGGGGGAAAAAAAGTAAAATTTTCCTTTAACAATTATCTACTGTCACAATAAACAAGAACCTTCTAGGACTGAAGACACTTTCAAAAGGTACACGCTCTGATTTTTAAAGTTTGCATCTTCAAAAGCACGTGCAAACTGTTTTTGCATTTAAGAAAGGGAAGAGAAGAGTTAAAAATTATGAAAAAAGGTCGTATTTTGTTAAAATTTTTAGGAAAATAATAAATAAATAAACACTACAGAGCATATTTTCTTAAAGGAGGTGCAACGAGATTTGCATGTGCAGTTGAGTTGTCAGTGC
Source organism: Cyprinodon tularosa (assembly GCF_016077235.1). Taxonomy (NCBI): domain Eukaryota; kingdom Metazoa; phylum Chordata; class Actinopteri; order Cyprinodontiformes; family Cyprinodontidae; genus Cyprinodon; species Cyprinodon tularosa. The sequence continues at coordinate 159,212 of NW_024039077.1, forward strand.
ATTGAAAAGCTGTTTATGTTGCATTTGTGTTTTTAATATACATATCACATTTTAATGACAAAACATGGCAAATTCATTGGTGGAGGATATGCAAATGTAAATTCTTAACTCGTTCTAAGTGATTAGTGTGACCTCATAGTGATTGGAGGTGCAGGTTTTTTTTAATCTTTCTGTTATATGTTTGAAATGCAGGTACTTGCAGTCTTTGTAGACCACCTACAACATGCTCAACTTGATGCACAAGTAATTTTTTCTGTTTTAAATGTTTGATCTGGACCAACATGTATTTTATTTTGCAATCTTGTTTCCAGATAATGGCAGTTCCTTCTCTAATATCACTCTAGCACCACTTTATTTAATCAAGATTTTGGTTGTTTGAATAAGTTCGCAAAAAAATAAATCTTAAGCAGTTTATAATCTGGATAAGGATTTAGTGCAGGGGACTGGGTAGATTGATTTAACAGAAAAATGTTAACCTCACATAGTTTATTTAGATCTGGTTATATATGATGGCTTAAAAAGCCCGGTTTGTACTTGTTATCTGTCAGAATGCATGTTAAAGCAATCTCTAGAGAAGGTGAGGTTGCTTTATCTGTCTGTTATTTGCAGATTGTTTTCCGCGTTTAGAAAAACAAGTAAAAATAAGACGTATTAGATTATCATTTAATCCATAATAAGTGGATAGCATAGCCCTCCCATACTGAACTGTTAGATAAAGCTTACCTCCCTGAGGGAGAGGAAGCTGTGTTTGGATAAAAGTCAGGCCTTTTAATATAGATATAGGAAGAGTGTTGGTTTAAGCAGTGGAATAAGTGAGGGTGATGATGTTGAAATCAGGGATGTCCTGAACCAGTCCCAGGTGTCCTGCATAAGGTGCAGGTGTAGGCTTAAAAAAAAATCATTAAAGAGTTGAAACCCAGCTGCTCATATCTGTTGCTTTAATTTTTTCATTTTATTTTCTGCAAAAAGCTAGACTCACTTTGAGGAACACAGTTGTTACCTTTTTAATCTGACTCTGAATTTTCAGTGACAGTCTGTTTAAAGTATAGACGTTTATGAGCTGTAGGTGCTGGTTTCTGGCTTGTTTCTGGTTTGCATCTACATTGGATAATTGAAATCAGATTGACTGTAGGATGCAAAATGGTTCAGTCATATACAGGTGCTGGTCATAAAATTAGAATATCATGAAAAAGTAGATTGATTTCAGTAATTCCATTTAAAAAGTGAAACTTGTATATTATATTCATACATTACATACAAACTCATATATTTCAGATGTTTATTTTGTTTAATTTTGATGATTACAAATGACAACAAATGAAAATCTCAAATTCATCATATCAGAAAATTAGAATATTGTGAAAAGGTTCAAAATTGATGGCCCCTGGTGCCACACTCTAATCAGCTAATTAACTCAAACCACCTGCAAAAGCCTTTAAATGGTCTTTCAGTCTAGTTCTATAGGCTACACAATCATGGGGAAGACTGCTGACTTGACAGTTGTCCAAAAGACGACCATCGACACCTTGCACAAGGAGGGCAAGACACAAAAGGTCATCGCTAAAGAGGCTGGCTGTTCACAGAGCTCAGTGTCCAAGCACATTAATAGAGAGGCGAAGGGAAGGAAAAGATGTGGTCGAAAAAAGTGTACAAGCAAGAGAGATAACCGCACCCTGGAGAGGATTGTGAAACAAAACCCATTAAAAAATGTGGGGGAGATTCACAAAGAGTGGACTGCAGCTGGAGTGAGTGCTTCAAGAACCACCACACACAGACGTATGAAAGACATGGGTTTCTGCTGTCGCATTCCTTGTGTCAAGCCACTCTTGAACCACAGACAGCGTCAGAAGCGTCTTGCCTGGGCTAAAGAGAAACAGGACTGGACTGCTGGTGAGTGGTCCAAAGTCATGTTCTCTGATGAAAGTAAATTTTGCATTTCCTTTGGAAATCAAGGTCCCAGAGTCTGGAGGAAAAGAAGAGAGGCACTTCATCCATGTTGCTTGAAGTCCAGTGTAAAGTTTCCACAGTCAGTGATGGTTTGGGGTGCCATGTCATCTGCTGGTGTTGGTCCATTGTGTTTTCTGAGGTCCAGGGTCAACGCAGCCACATACCAGGAAGTTTTAGAGCACTTCATGCTTCCTGCAGCTGACCAACTTTTTGGAGATGCAGATTTCATTTTCCAACAGGACTTGGCACCTGCACACAGTGCCAAAGCTACCAGTACCTGGTTGAAGGACCATGGTATCCCTGTTCTTAATTGGCCAGCAAACTCTCCTGACCTTAACCCCATAGAAAATCTATGGGGTATTGTGAAGAAGAAGATGCAATACACCAGACCCAACAATTCAGAAGAGCTAAAAGCCACTATTAGAGCAACCTGGGCTATCATAACACCTGAGCAGTGCCACAGACTGATCGACTCCATGCCACGCCGCATTGCTGCAGTAATACAGGCCAAAGGAGGCCCAACTAAATACTGAGTGCTGTACATGCTCATACTTTTCATGTTCATACTTTTCAGTTGGCCAACATTTCTATAAATCCTTTGTTTTTATTGGTCTTCAGTAATATTCTAATTTTCTGATATGATGAATTTGAGATTTTCATTTGTTGTCATTTGTAATCATCAAAATTAAACAAAATAAACATCTGAAATATATGAGTTTGTATGTAATGTATGAATATAATATACAAGTTTCACTTTTTAAATGGAATTACTGAAATCAATCTACTTTTTCATGATATTCTAATTTTATGACCAGCACCTGTATAGTGGTGTCAAAAGTACACACATTTGTTACTTAAGTAGAAGTATAGATACTGCAGTTTAGAAACACACTGGTAAAAGTTGAAATATCAAGTAAAAGTGAAAATCTATGTGCTCCAAAAACTACTTAAAGTATAAAAGTATAAAGTAACCTTTAAAAAAAACAGCCAGATGCCACTATATGAATTGAAAGATCAATTTTTCGTACCATTTATAGGGAACTGTTGTCGGAAATGTTTTATTTCTCTTCTATTATGTATTGATTTATCCTATTTACTCACTATAAAAGTTTTCACTCAGTCTGTTTCACCTTGAAGGCCACACCATTCTCTGCAGGATGGTGTTTGTAGACCAGACATACTGTAACTTCTTCCCAAAACAAGCCAGATTCTTTCTCAAGGTTTATTCATAACATGTTACTGTTAACCAAAGTGTCTGTAATGTGTTTTGACTCTGACTACTTTTCCATTGTTGTAAGTAAGGGGGAACGAACGCTGCTCAGGCAGAACAGGGCTGATTACAGTGCCATAGGGGCTTTATGATGAACTGTTCTCTCTTTGCAAAGATATGAATAAATGTGCCGACTGAGTGAAATCCATCGATCTAAATTTATTTAACTAGGTTGAATAGTTGAATACTTTTTTGCCACTTCTCCGTCTCCATCTCCCGTTATGCTTTTTTTTTTTTTACCTTTCAGACATTTCAGCATCTTTTTCTGAATCCTACATTGTAGCATGGCATAGACAATTCACATTTGCAGTTGGAAGAACACCTGCTTGCTTCTGATGATTTCCTTTAGCTAACCAATGAGTGTTTGCGTTCTATGACTCATCCAATTACACTAGTTTTCACTAGATGTGGATGGAGCCAATGATCTGCATTGGATGGAGCACATGACGTGAAATAAATATTTATAAACATTAAACCGAAGCCAAGAGTAACGAGTAACGTTTGTTTTAAAAAATGTAAGGAATAGAAAGTACAGATACTTGTGTGAAAATGTAATAAGTAGAAATCAGAAGTAGGAAGAAAAATAAGTAATGGAGTAAAGTCTAGATACCCAAACAATTTACTTAAGTACAGTAACGAAGTATTTGTACTTCATTACTTGACACTTGCCAGTCTGCTTGTCAGTCTTGTTAATTAGAGGAAAGTTTGCTGTAAGCATCAGCAAGTAGTACTATGTGTAGTTTGGAAATCTGGGGGTGGGGTAGTAGATATTTCAAATTAATTTAAACAACTGAAATTGTGCAACAGAAACTTGTAGCTGGTTTAAATCTAAGTATTTAACATGTGGATAACTCAAACAGTTTTTTAAGATATTGTTTATTTTAACTCCATCAAATACCTTTAGGGTTAATTTGAAAACTTCCTTTTAATAGAATTGATTATTTTAGGTCAAACATTTGGTCTCTTCTATGAGTTTGAGCCATTTTTGGCCTGTTTGCGGCACAAAGCTTGAACTATTGTACCGATGATGAAAATATATTATAAAGGCTTTTCCTTGAGACGGGAAACGTCTGGGATTTAATCAACAAATTCTTTTCAATAGAGTTTTAGCTGAGTGTTCCCATGGCAACCGTTGGCTGCCCCTTTGGTTTGGATTGTGAATCATGTTTGACCAGGTATTTTACACGTGTTTACAGAATTAATTTAGCATGAAATATTTTTTAACTTTAAAAGTTATTTGTTTTTAAATGCATAAATATCAAAGGAATTTTCTTTGTTTTGGGCTCCCTGCAGGTTTGGTGAGTAAATACGTAGGCAGTAAATTGTCTATCGATGAGTTCAGCTTTTAAAATAGTTAATTTGTTTAAGGATTTATTATAAGTCCTGAACAGGGTCACAGAGTGATTTCTATGTCAACATCAGATTGAATCAGGCGAGTATTTGTGTTCCATCAGAGCACAGGGTAAACAGAATCTGCATAACATAAAAAAACACCCACAGAAACAGCAAAGTATCCTCTCATACTGCAGATGAGAATACAAAGTCTCTACTGTTTAAAAAGTCCTTCTAAATCTGATCAACATCTTAATCTAGAATTTATAACTCTGTAAATCTCCTAATTAACCCCAGTTTTGTAGCTGATAAAACTAAGACTTTTAATTTTTGACCTAGGCTGACCAAAAGAGTCATAAGCTTCTGCAAAAAAGTGAAAATATGATTACACCCATATTCTCAGCAGAGTTTACTGATATTATAGGCTTACCAACATCCAGAAATCTTATCAATTATTTCTTTCATAAAAATGTTTGCTTCAATTAACAGTTTTATTAAATTACCTCATGCAGGAACATCAGGAACATTGCACCTGATAAGATTTCAGAATATCTCCGACTGAAGGGGGCGCAAAAGTTTCTCATTACCTCTGCAGCACTTAGTAAATATCGGTAAAAGATCATATCTGCAGAGACAGGAAGGGCTGTAAAGGTCATCCATTTATCCAACGATCTAACCTTTGTCTTCTGATCAGCCAAGGTCAGGTCACGCAGATGTCATGACCATAGGTGAGGGTCAGAACTAATGGTCAGGTATAGGCAGTCCTCGAGGTGACGGGGATAGCATCTAGCCTCGTGAGACCATCCTGATCTCTCGAGCTTTCAAGGTTTCACTCGCAGATCAGTCTGGAGACTCTCCGTTGAAGAAAATTTGGAGCCGTTCACCAAACAAACGTCCAATCAGCGTTGGCTTTGAGGCGGGTTGAGGTGTGACGCAACGAGAAGCGCGACAGTTCAGTCTAAAGAACATGGTGGCTTCAGCCGATGAAACTAGCGTTAGCGTGGCTATCAACCAAGTTTTATCGGAATTAGAGTATTTCTTCACTAAAAGAAGAGCAAAACACTGCTCTGGAGGCTTTTCTCAGAGGAAAAGGTGTTTTTGCTCTTCTCCCGACTGGTTTCGGCAAGAGTTTTATCGATCAATTGGCTTGTGCCTGGCTTGTGGTTGTGTTTTCGTCGTCGCTCTGTTAGTACGTCATATGCTTCGTTGATTTGATTGGTTTATTTGGCCCGTCTATCACCAACAAAGGCCAATCAGCTAACCAGTATTTTTGCCCCTCCCAAAATTACTTCAACGGAAGGTTTCCAGATGGATATGCGGAGCGAATCCATCTGGCGGAGTCAGGTTAGATAGCATCCCCCTTTTGTTAGAAAAAAACAAAACAAACAAACTTAAAAATCTTTCCCCTTCTTAAATGAACCTCCACCCACACCGTCTCCTCTGACATTTCATTACTGAATGTGTAAAATTTCTACTATATATTAACAGTAATGGAAATATTGCCCTTTTAATATTTGGCAGGCTGTGGGCTTACGAGTAGCCTGAGCAAAATAAATAAAATCAAATTGGCCTACCATAACCATGAAACTGATGGTTTTCCAGTGGGAAATGTATCCTCTGCATTTGTCCCTAACTACTGACTGACAGCAGTTCTACTGAAAGGTGCCTTGGTGAAGGTCAATGACCGGCGTACCTGACATGTAGTATCCATATTACTTTAGGTTAATAGACTATGTTAATTAGGCTATGTATGCCTCCAACAAAAAAACAAAACAAACAAAAAAAAGAGATGGTGACATTTTTTATAACTAGACTACTGGATATAGGTCCTGTATGTGGTTTATTGGGTTGTTCCTTCTCCAAAATGGATCAGTTTCCAAAAAAGCGGGTCGTTTTCTATTCTACAGGGCCTGGAAGTTGCGTTAAGGCCCTTTGCATTGGGAACTGAAGTATCAGGAATTAAACCAAAATAGAAATGGGTGGTCATTGGGTCTTCCAGCAGCCAAATGGTCCAAAACTGCAGAAATGGCTTACATCCACTATATCAACCTTTTGTCTACTGCTTCCCCCCCCCGCAAACCTCCAAAATGGAAGACCTAAGTATCACAGTTTGGCAAGAATTTATCAGAGGTACCAGTAAATGTGACCAGCAAACATAATCTATGTATTAAAAGTAGAAGGCTACCAACCGAGACCAGGGATTAGAGTTCATCAACCCATAGTTTTATTGAACACCCATCCAAACTGGCTCTATTTCTCCATGCACCTCTAAAGCATTACTCTGTGAGCCTTTCTTGGAAGGAGTCCCTACTTAACTTGTATAATTTGTCTGAGACTCGTGGGGGTATGAAGTGTGCCAGTCGGTATGGTTCAAGGGAACGTCTCATTCAGAACACTTTGTCCTCTCCGTGAAACATTAACCTCCACCAGTCTGCCCTGCAGTGACGAGGGATCCAATCAACTCGCATGCTTTGTCAACCCCCCAATGTCTCCTCCATCTGAGACTGTGACACAAAAGAAATTAACACCCCACATATTCATCACTATTACCAACCAGGAGACTTGGAATTTAATTGAATATGTAACGGCACGAGAGAGTGAAGTGGGGCTCGGCTCATTGCTTCGTTGAGGCATGGCTCAGTCACTGGGTCTCTTCGTGGGAAGATAACAAATGCCAGGCTGTAGAGATGACATGCAGGAATCCCACAGTGAGATCTCCCAAGTCTAGCTCTCTATCGGAAAGAAAAGCTGCTTTGAGATCTGTGAGGTGGTGATAAAAAAAAGCTGCTTGGATTAAAGTGCTGTGCAGCAGAATTCACACCCCTTAAAATTTTCTTGATTTTGCCAATTTAGAGACCGGAGCTGTCCCCATTCCTTTTGGCAGAGCTCAAGCTTGATCTAATTGTGAACAGAAATGTTCTAGTCTTTACACAGGTTCTTAGTTCTCAAGTTGGCCAGAATTGAACATGAATATGCTAAATCTGATCTATATCAGACTTTTAAAGGTGCATTTGGTAAGTTTAGAGGGTAAATATGTTTTCCTTCTGATACTTGCCCTTACAATTGTCTGACATGCAAATGTTTTTTTTTTTCCTTTTACTGCAGTTGCCTCTAAAGGCTCCTCACAAGAGTAAGAAAATTAAAGTCTAGTGTAAGGAAGATGACCAAACTGGTCAGATGGCAAGAGTGAAAACTGCCACACTTGACCACTTTTCGCTAAGATGCTTCATTGAAAACAAGATCAATAACTTTCCTTCTCAAGATGACATTAAGTCTCCAAACAAAAGACACCACCTTAAATACATTAGAGTCTGGGGGGATTATTATTTAATGAATACAGGTCTTATGTTGTGCTAATTATACCTCAGATTAATGCGTTTTTCATTTTCACATTTTGTCTTTCTAGCTGTTGTTGTTGCAGCTCTCTTTTGCCCTTTTTCTTGATCGATCTATTTTATTTTTTATTTTTTTACTTAACTGTGTAGTTAAAGGAAGAACATATTTTTTAAGCATGGAAAACCAGCCAAAAAGAAAACTTGTAAGGTTTCCTATGCAGCTTATATATTCTTACCTCAGATCAATGCATATATATGCAGAATTTTGCTTTTGTTGTTTCTTTTTGTGCAACAAAGTAAGCAGTTTTAAGAAACCCATTTATTTAATCTTCGCGCTGGATGACTTTTGGACATGGCATTTTTAGCTGAATCTGCCTAATGTTTCCTTTTCACTGTTGCAGTGAGAGAAACACTGTCAGAGTGGCTGCAAAAGTTCAGGTTTTATAGCTTTGGCTGGTAAAGGGAGTGGAGCAGCTCATTTCACCATTATTGTTTTCATGCCAGGGATGTAACTTTAGCCAGTGATATTAACGCCATTGATGCTACCTGTTGGAGGAGCAACGGTATCTGGGTCAATTCTGACATCACTGGGTCCGGCATTTATATTTGTGTTGTTTTTTTAAAGAGCTGGTTCATCTGTTGATGCGATGATAGATTTGTGTTTTAGCCAGCGATCCATATTTGGAACGTTTGGAAGGTTAAAGACATTCAATCTGATAACTAAGTGAATTTGACTTATTTATATAGCGCCATCCACAACATGTGTCATCTCAAGGCACTTTACAGTTCACCAGATCATACAGTCAAATTGAATCAAAGTTTTCTATCCAAGGAAAACAAGTTAATTGACTCGAAGACGATCCCTCACACTAAGCATGCTTGTAGCGAAAGTGGAGAGGAAAAACTCCCTTTTAACAGGAAGAAACCTTTCAGCAGAACCAGGATCAATGTGAGCGCCCATCTGCTGAGGCCGACTGGGGTTCAAGGAGACAGAAGCAGAGATAAAGAAAGAAGCAAAGTTTCAAAAGGCGCCTGTAAAACAGCCCCATCCAGGAAACACACCGGCAAGCAGACGAGCTCCGAGCAAGCCCCCATGCCAGAGAAACAGGACCATACTAAAAAACAGGCCAATCTTAAACACTGAATGTATAACCAAAGGTGTTGATGGCAGCAGAACAGCTGATATTTCTCTCCAGGATGGTGTCACAGCCAAACAGGAACAGACGAGATGAAGTTACTATGAGAAAAAGCACTGAGAGCATAACATTAGAGATTGATCTAACAAATTCTGCATAGTGGGAGAATAGAAATAGAATGAAGCAGAAAAAGGGGTCCCTTTGTCCTCCAGCAGTCTAAGCCTATAGCAGCATAACTATAGAGATACACGATCCACAGGAGAGGAGCCTGATAACTAAAAGATTTGCCTCCCATTCTACTTTTAGAAATTCTAGGACAACAGGTTAACCTGCAGATTGAGAGCGAAGTGCTCTTTTAGGAACATAAGGAACAATCAGATCTCTGATATAAGATGGAGCTGGTTATTTAGGGCTTTATATGTGAGAAGGAGGATTTTAAAATCTATTCTGAATTTAACAGGAAGCCAATGAAGAGAAGCCAGGTGGGAGAGATATATTTTAAATGTTGTTATTCTTAGAGCACAGTGCCGTTTTTGGCTAGCCAAAAAAAATGACACTGTGCTGTACGAGAAGAAGAAAAAAGAAAAAGAATTGCGTGCCCGTGAGTAGCCGAGATGTTCTTCTTCGTCTAAACCCTAAAACTTCCACATTAGCACACATCGCCATTATTTTTTTAAGAAGGAATTTCTCGCTTTATAAAAAGCGGATTACCAGGGATCGATCAGATAATGCGATATTCATGTTATCCTGCAGTGAATTTCAGTGCATGTTCACAACACTGCTGTAATTTCCACTTGTTGCCAGAGGGGGCAAACTCTGGAACCTGGACTGTTCTCATTAAAACTTGCTACCGGTTGATTAAAGTGGAAGAGTCGTGATCCTGATAATCATAGAAAAGGAGCATTTCTACTAAATTAAATAAATGATAGAAAGGAAGGAATCACTAATAGACATTTAAAACATTTTTAAACAGTGTTTTATATCTGCTTCAACCAGCTGTAACATAATTTGATTTCTAAAGAGAATATAAACAATTTTCTAGATGTTCCTTTTCCATAATAAGGTATTTACAAGCTAAAAATAAAAATATGAAAGTTGAATGGGTGTTGGTACTTTGCAAAGCTCTCAGCATTGTGTAAATGAGAAGTCTAAATTACAGCCTCGGCTTGGGTTGAAACCCCTCCTCTGGCCTTGAATTGATTGCTCTACTATATAAGAAAAAAAGAAATAAAGGATGTGTTAACCAAGCTCTTATGCACATTTAATGCGAGAGTGGAATCAATGCCGCTGGATTGAACGCAGCACCTCATTGTTCTTAGCACTCATACGCTACGTTGTCGGTGCTTCAGTGGAGTGATTGCAGCAGTTAGCTGTTAACAGGGAGGAATGAACCCTCAGTGCTGACTAATAAATGCACTTCCAATGCCACAAAAAGCCCACTCCAATCAGCCACTGGGCTTAAGGGGGTGGGGAGGTCCTTCTGGGACATCCGTAAAGGACAGGGCATGAGGTTGAAAGGGCCTGGCGAGATGAGGGAGCTGAGACAGGCCGAGCCTTCAGAGGTCAGACAGCTCCCACAGCCAGGAGGCAGAGGAAGAGGATGGGAGGAAGAAAAAGGGAGGAGCAAGAGTGTCTGACAGGGATCAAAGGTGCACTCGACGGGAACTTGTCTAGTCTTTGCTTTGACAGGGCTAAAATGGTGGGGAATAGAATGAAACGTCAAAGATGTGCAGGAAGGAGAAGCCGTAGACTTGTAACAGGAGCTTAATCCTTTCACCTGTCGCTCCATCACTGTGTATGCCTCAACAGGCTGCAGGCTCAGCTCACTCACGCTCCCATATAACATGATTTGCTTTGCTTTTTCCCTGGAAGCTTTACACATTTACAATGCAGCATGTGCAAGGTGCCTTTCTGGCATCATGTACTTCACAGGTGAATGAAAAACTGGTAATTAGACTGCTTATATGTGTTAAACAGATGAATGGAAATGGTAAGATGTAAAGAAAGGAAGTACGTTTGACGAGAGAGGGAGTTAAGATTTGCAAAATGAAGCGAATGACAAGGCAAAATAATAGTTCTACGAATTAAGATTCTCCGTAAAAACCAAGCTGGAGAGAAAGCTTGAGAGGTTGAACTAAAAAGCAGCTGTGAGCCGGTCTGGGATCTGTAGAGCAATGCCTCGGAGCATAAAACCTAAAAGCTGCCTGGGAAAACCTTTTATCACTAAACCTATGAGTAAGTGAAAGACTTGGTGTCCGACATCTTGCATCAGCCTTACGTTCAGACAACATGCAGGAAAGTCTTTCACTTCTCTAAGTGCCGTTTGGTGCAAGGAATAAGAATCGATTCCAGAAATAATGTTGTAGATAACAGATATGCATGTAGTTATTTCCACATGTGGAAATAGAGATAAGAAACACTAACCTGATGACAGCCCTACTGCATCGCTACTCTCTTTTATAGAGCTTTACCCATATGCTTAAAGCTTATGTTTAAAACAGATGAACTTCCAGTCTTACCACTGGGACTGTTAGTCTGTCAGACTGTTGACTAGCCTGATTAGATACAGGTTAAAACCGCTATACCTCTCCCCTTTCTGCTCACAAGTTTAATTTCTGTTACAAATGTGCACAAATTATTGATATTCTGCTAATTTGGACAATGCAAATTTTTACAATTGTGGAATTTCAGTTGAGTAAGAAATATAATTTGCACTTGAATGTAAAACAAAATCTCCTTATGAATCCAAATATGCTGCGCCATCATCCTCCAATTACTTCTGGTCTTCTTCTACTTTGTCTACTACTCTTCTATATGTTAAATCAATCAATCTGGTAATAACAATGGATATCAATAACCTGACTCCGCCAGATGGATTTGCTCCGCATATCCATCTGGAAACCTTCTGTTGCAGTATTTTTGGGAAGGGGCGAAAATACTGGTTAGCTGATTGCCCTATGTTGGTGATAGACGGGCCAAATAAACCAATCAGATCAACGAAGCATATGACGTAACAGAGCGACGACAAAAAGGAGCCAATTGATCGATCAAATTCTTGCCGAAACCAGTCGGGAGAAGAGCAAAAACATCTTTTCCTCCGAGAAAAGCCTCCAGAGCAGTGTTTTGCTCTTCTTTCAGTGAAGAAATACTCTATAGTTTCTATAAAACTTGCTCGATAGCCACGCTAACGCTAGTTTCATCGGCTGAAGCAGCCATGTTCTTTAGACTGAACTGTCGCGCTTCTCGTTGCGTCACACCTCAACCCGCCTCAAAGCCAACGCTGATTGGACGTTCGTTTGGTAAACGGCTCCAAATTTTCTTCAACGGAGAGTCTCCAGACTGATTAGCGAGTGAAACCTTGAAAGCTCGCGAGATCAGGATGGCCTCATGAGGCTAGGATATCAATGCTGAGTTTTAACATCTTTGGGCTAGAGGTCTCACAATACTCAAAGTAATTCTGGTAGGTGTATAATGTGCAATTACTATTTGATACCCTGTGCAATAATCTGTTTCTTTACATATATCTCTCTGTTTATATGAATATCCATCTATATAAATACCAATATAAACACCCTGTGCAATAACACTGTATAATAATCCTACATTTATAAATTACTGCATGTTGTCCAACGACAGAGTTGCACGTGATACAAATTAGCCAATGAGCTGCTGTCAGTCTGGGTTGCTGCTGCTGCTACTTTTAGACAGAAAGAAAACCTGTGGCAAGCCGGGCGATGGGAGACAAGGAGAAGATGATGAGAAAAAGTGAAAGAAAGTGTGGACTGCTAGAAGAACTGCGGTGAAATGGTGACAGAAAAGTGAAATGGCGTGCTCAAAGATGACCCTGCACACAATGACAATGTTTGGCTCAACCTTCTGCACCATGACCATAATCAAAAATAAATATCGGTCCAGGCTCAAAATGAGCACCTTGAAACCCAGAGTCAAAACCGTTGCAGGGCAGCCTAAAGCCCACTTCTCTCATTAAAGTATAAAAAACCAAAAAATAAATCAATAAAAACAAACGTTCAGTTTAGGCGTTTTATGAAAAAATGTGTAATCAGTAAATTGTCTATATACCAAACTGAACGATTGTTGTTCTGTACTTAAAAAAACACTTTAGATTTTAAAATGTAAAAAAAATAAATTAAATTTTTTTCTATTTTTTTTTATTCAAAAACTCATTTTAAAACATGGATGCATAAACAGCTCATTTTATTTCAGTGTTAAATTATGTTTAAAGTTTAAAGTTATGATTAAAAATGTCTCTATACCTTTACTGGTTTACTGGACCTTGCTCTAGATTAAGTACCATTCACATCAGCTGCTGTCAGCTTTTCTAATCTTTAATCACAAGTTACACCCAAGTGATCTAAATGTCAAGATTTAACGTTTAATGAAGAGCGAGAACAAAATGCAGATTGAAAACATCACTTTTTCAGGTTTTCTTATTGCTCACAACTTAAAGATGTCTTCATGGATTTCCATGAACTTTCCACCTTTCTTTTACTCAAAGATTTATTTATTTTTCAAATTTTCTCCCATTTAAATAGTTTTATATATTTACTTGGTAACCTTGTCTCAACATCCAGCCAAACCTTTTTTAAAATCAGAAACCTTGGCTCTGTTATTCTGATTCTATAAATGTTATCTAAGCAACAGTTGAACATTGATAGTTCAATATTAGTTTGACCTAAAGTAAATGGTCTTAATTAAAAGAGAGATGTTGTGGTTTTGAAGTCTAACCCCTTCAGGTTTTAAAGAATTTCTAAATGATTAGATTGGTGGACAACTTTGGTCAATTATGATAAAACACCTTTGTTTCAGATTTTTTACATTAGATATGTTTAGCATTTCTTTTATAATTAACGGCCTTAAGATTTTCTTTTCTTTTTTTTTTTTTTTTTTTTTACAGCACTAGTGAGTCGTTTTTTGTTTTTGACAGTAGGCTGACAGGAAAGAGGGTATGAGAGAGGGGGAGAGACATGCGGCAAAGGACCACAGGTCGGGGATTCATACCCGGGTCTCCCGCGTCCAGGACTAAGGCCTCCATGCATGGGTGTTGTGCGCCAACCACTGCGCCACCTAAGGCCTTAAGATTTTAATTGCTAAAAAGTAGCTAAACCAGTGGAATTATTATCCCATGTAAAGTTGTAATTATGTTAAAAAATATACCTCAATTCATATGTGAATAGATGTTGCAGGTATTTTTTCATCTACACCATATTTAAACAGAGGTGGGTAGGAATCAGTTACATTTACTAATGAACTTTAGTAGCTTTGAAAGAAAAATATTTTTATCAGTAGAACTACAATTCTCCGCCAATTGCAGCAAAAAGGCCCCATAGCATGATGCCTTTACCACCATGCTTAATAGTTGACTTTTCCAGACGTATTTGTTTTACTTCTGGAGAAACGTTATAATTATCTGGATTTTACCTTAAAACAGGCTGTTTGCTTGTATCTCTTTATTGGTCTGTTGAGTAAGAAGGCATTGATTTTAAAGCAGGAGTTTGACCTCACTCTATGTAGGAATACTAGTTGTCCAGTTCATGGCATTTTAAGCATTAGTTTTTCAACTGTTTCAGTGTCTGAAAAAGTCAGAACCTTAATGAAAGAAAAGGCCTTCAGGAAGGAACAGTGATGAAGAAAACTGATGTGGAGACGATATTCTAAGTGTTAAGACAAGGCTCCTCAGCTTTATAATTGAGATTGACCTGTGAATAACAGACTTCCAGTTATTGTCTGGAGTTGAATGCGATGTCTGGCATGCTTTGTTCACATTTCATTCTACCCAGAATTACATTTGAGTGGCAGTGTAATTATCTCGGTTGTATTTAGAACAACGTTGGTTCACTGTGTGGCATTATTTTTTACTTTCTGAGAACTTTTGTTCGCTTTTTTTTTTTTTTTATTCAGAATCTCGACTGTTTTAAAAACCCTTCCTTCCAAAAAACACATTACATTGCAATAGCTCTGACCTATACCTCCCTGTCAAACATCTCTCCTCTCTTCCATTTCTAGAAATTAATTAACCAGATGTTTATTGTAAGAGCTTTATTATGGTTGAGAGAGCACCTTGCTGCCTTATTACCAGACATTATTCTCTCATCTACACTGATCGGTACAAGTTTGACTTGGGATGCATAATGTGTTTGCTCATTCATGTGTCACTTTGAATATGTCAGACTCCACTAATCTCATATTGACAAAACCCGCAGAGAGATCTACCAAACCTCGCTAGAAATTGGGTTTAATATAAATGTATTTTTGGATTAAATGAATGGGGAAAAGCATGTGATTCATATAAATAGGATAATGTAGGATAATAAAAAAAACTACATTACTTGAGTAATGCATTAAGGGTTTCTGGGAACCTTGATGACTGAGTCTAAATAGTTTATAACATGGTAATGTGATGTGTGTTAATGCCTTAAGTATCCTAAACCTTAAACACATTTTCAAAGGTATTCTTCTAAAAGATGGGGGCCCTTTTTCAGATGTTGGTCATGACCTTGACGGAGGATGTTGGATTACTTTTGTCTGCCTGACTGTTAAAGCTGCTACTATAACGCAATATAATACAAAAAATATTCACTTTTAAATCAGACTTTACAATGCGCCACTATAGCTCCAATAACCTGTGCAATATCTAATGTTCAATTACTATTTAAAGGAATAGTACACCCAAAACATGATTAGCCTTCATTTTCTACTCACCCCCATGCTGAACAACACTCTGGAGTACTTTTTTGATATCTCAAATGCATCTGGAGATCTGGGAGGCTTCTTGCTGTCTGCTGACATTCAAATAATGGAGGTCTATGGTGCCCGAGGCAGAAAGGTCCATAAAAGTCCACAAAAAACGTGTCAATATTCCTCCATACTGCTCGTCCAATGTATTCCAAGTGTCCTGAGTGGTAAGCATCCAGAATTTACTCGAAACGAAGTCATTTAGAATGTTTTTAGAGCATAAACAGTAGTGTATAGGATTTCCTGAAAGCGCGCACATGCGCGTTCACGAGTCTACGGAAGCCGGCAGACCAAACCAGATGAAAGTGCGCATTCAGCGTCTGCTCTGACAATAATGCAAGCGTAGAAGAAGAAATGTGCTGTTTACCTGTGCAAAGAAAGAATCAACGAAAGAAAAATGTCTGAGGACTTCAGTGTTGAGGAAGAGCATGAGTTCTTTGCCGAGCTGAATGCGCACTTTCGTCTGGTTTGGTCTGCCGCGGTTTCCGTAGCGTCGTGAACGCGCTTTCAGGAAATCCTATACACTACTGTTTATGCTCTAAAAACATTCTAAATGACTTCGTTTCGAGTAAATTCTGGATGCTACCCACTCAGGACACTTGGAATACATTGGACGAGCAGTATGGAGGAATATTGACACGTTTTTTGTGGACTTTTATGGACCTTTCTGTCTCGGGCGCCATAGACCTCCATTATTTGAATGTCAGCAGACAGCAAGAAGCCTCCCAGATCTCCAGATGCATTTGAGATATCAAAAAAGTACTCCAGGGTGTTGTTCAGCATGGGGGTGAGTAGAAAATGAAGGCTAATCATGTTTTGGGTGTACTATTCCTTTAATACCCTGTGCAATAACCTGTTTTCATATTTGATACCCAGGGCAAAAGAATCTATATAAATACGCCTTTAGCACCCTGTGCAATAACCCTTTATAATAATCCTGTTAAATAAGAGACTTCAGCTGTTTTATATATATAGATATATATATATATCTATATATATATATCTATATATATATATATACACCAATGTAATGAGTACATTTCTCCACTGTTAGATCAATAACGTCAATCAATCAATCAAACCCCCTGTTTTGTCATTAGCATGATTTTTAGTGACAAGCTGTGATTGTCCTACATCCTTAAAATATTTTTGATAATAGTCTTACTATGGTCTGAATAGTTTTTTAATATCAACTTAAGTAAATAATTATTACCTTTAATTTTGGTAAATAAATATATAATCAATATAGGCCTAAAGTGAATCATTGTTGATTAGATTAGACCTCTTGACACAGTTTTCTAAGAGACTCCTACTTGAACATGTCGGAGAAAGGTGGCAGCTACTTAACTGTTGAAAGGCCAAGTACGCAGCTGAATGAGGACGACACACTTCCATGTTAAAGATTGCCTGAAGAGAGTTTACTCATTAAACATGGTCATTATGAACTGAGAGGTTGCAGAAGGGAAATGGGGTGATATGACCCATTTCTTCCTGCTGTGTACAGCTGCACTGATTGAAAGTAGGAGAGAGGAAGTGAAAAAAATCTCATTACATTGTCATTCCAATCATCTAATGTAATTTTCATAATTTACAATGCAAAAAAAAAGCTATTTGCAATAAAGAGGGTTATTTAACTGGAGTGTCTGTAAAATGTAATAGGGAGTGCAGATTAAATGAATGTTGAGTCTCTATTTTGATTGTCTTCATTTTATTTAACACAGGAAATATATCAGTTTCTCACAGATTTGTTGAAGTATAGCTGAATCAAATGAACACAAAAAACCCTTTGAAAGATTACACTAGATACAATTTAGTCATTACATATTAAAGATGTAGAAAGGGTATGAGATTTAAAATATGGCGAAATATGTTTATAAAGTTGTATATCATCAGCATAGTGAGAGCATGTTGTCGATTAAAATGGGTCCAAGAATCAAGCCTTGGAGAACTCCACATGTGATATTTATTCTATCAATGGCAAAATTACAAAAGTCAATGTCTGATAAGTGAGATTAAAACTAATCATCAAGTATGCTGTGATGATGTAAAATTCAATATTGACATCTTTTAAAAATGTTTGATGCAGCCCTCCCAAGAACTCGGAGATGGTAAAAAAAGCTAACTATTGTGAGTCACTTTTGTTAACCTTTGCTTAAAAACCCAGACAGATATAAACTGTAATTTCAGATGAATCATTCTAGGACGGCATATTTTTCCTTATATAAGCCGCCTTTTTCACATCCCAAAATGACATTCCCAAGAATGATTGATTGCTTAGAGGTTTAAAAAGACCTTAATCTTCATATTTAGAGACTTAATTATCTGGATCTCAGATTCTAATTCGAATCATAATAAGGGATTTATTAACACCGCGTCTACTGAAAATGTCAACAATGTACAGATAAGTCATTTAAGAAAAAGAAAAGGTCATATGACTTTTTTTGAGGTGTGATTGGAGAAATTAAGACTTGAGCTTGAATATTGATGCATTGATCTTGCATGAGCTTGAACAGAAAAGTATGTAGGTTAGATTGTATTTTAGCTTCTCTGTTTGCTGTAAAATGTCAGGAAAAAAAAACAAGATGGATGGGAAACAAAGAAAAAAGATGGCGGAGGGTTAAATCGGGTGAAGGTTAGCAACAAAAAAGGAAGCAACAAAAACACTACAGCACAGGCTGAAAGGGGAAAACAGGATAAAAAAAAAATTCTCAATACATTTTATGTTGGGTTATTTTTCCTAGTTGAAGACAAATGGGGGGAAAATTAAACTTTGATAAAGAATGCATCTTTTAATTTACAGAGAAGGAAAACGGTCTGTTTAAGCATTAATTTATCTGGAACAGAGCACAGAAAAGACAAATGAGGTGAGGTTGATATTAATCATGATGACAGCAGCATGTTATTCTAAAGTCAAAAAGGACTTGCAATAGGCTATCCAAAAAATAAAGATGGATAGGGATTACATCTCAGACCTAATAGATTTCATTTGTTGTATTCATCCAACCTGAGAATCTTTCCTGGTTCCTTGGTAATAAAGTGGGATCGTTTGTTGATATTTTAGTTTTCATTGTCTAATAAGTTAATATTCTTCAACAATAAATTTTTTTATGTTTTCCAGAATAAAAACAAGGTTTTATGAATTTTAAAACTTTCACTTTCTCTCGTTAGTTTTGAATAAATAAAATCTGGTTTGTGTCATGATTTTATCTAAAGCTCGGACCCACATGCAGAGACACCAGGTTTAACAGGTTTATTGAAGAGATAAGGCACGGTGCAGAGTTGCTTTGAACTCAACTCGACCGGAACTGGAAGGTGAAGGGAAGACAAACGATTAGTTCAGGCTCAGTGGGAAATTTCATTAGTGGATTTGGAGATGAGGATCTGGTTGTTGACTCACGTTTCCAGAGAACTTGTAGGATCTTTGACTCCAATCTGTGTGCTGTTTTCCAGTGTTATTCTGATTCGGTGGAGGTTGGAACAGGGTTTACCCAGAACTCGGATGGTTGTTGGTGAACAGAGAAACTGACTGCCACTCAGATTTCCTGCTCTACTTGAACGGGTCTTAGTGAGATGATTCCCTTGCTCAGAGAGTTAACTCAACGTCCTCTCAAGGAAACTGGATCCAAACCTCCAGTTTGAATCCCCAGCTCGGTTTGAGGCTCAGTTGATCCCTCCTGGGAGTGGAGGTCCGAAAAGGTCCAGTTTGCCAAAAACAAAAAAAGAAAAAAAACAAAGTTAACTCAGTCTTACTCAGCAAAAACTCAGCTTGGCTAGAGTACCAAAAACTGGCAAACACTCTGGCGTCGAGGTAGTGGCAGTCAGCAGCTTAAGACCACTCCGTTAACGAGGTAACCGTCAGCAGGTGTGTTAGGAGGCGGACCAGAACCAGGTGCCTCCTGCTGGTGGAAGGGAGAACAACACAAAACACAAACACACAGACTGGAGTCCTGACAGTTTGACTAGTCTATGTATTTTAGAATTTAGGTGAGAATCAAATCAAAGGTGGTCAAGTCTCCTTTAAATGACTGAAATACTCCTTTATTAATGGGGCAAATTAAAAGCTGTACATTTTAGGCTAACTTAATTATTATGCCTCCCAACACAATAGAAATCAGGTTAAAATAGCACTCAATTTTGATTACATCACATTTTAGTAAGTGTTATACTGTGGGATTTTCTTGGTATGCATTATGGTTAATGTTTTGTTTTGTATTTCTTTTCTTGCTTAATTAACTTTTCTTAAAATTATTAAACATTACTGGTAATTAATACTAATTTGGGGGAATTTGTATATTTAGCTATTGTGGTTATTTTGTTATTTTCATTACTTCTTTGGTTTAAGGATGCATATGTGTCACTTTTTAAGGATGATGTATCATGGGAACTTGGTTGTTGTGTATCTCACAGAGTGGAGCCAAATGTTTTTTTGACCTCTGTTGCCCTTATTTTTTGTTTGTAAGTTTGGAACCACTTTATCCTATCTACTCACTAAAACGTTTTTAAATGCAATAACGTCTCCGTGGATGTCTTGGCAGAATCATCTGGACAACTTGTCTTTGGAAATGTTAAGGGCGCAGCAAGTCAGGTCGGCTTCAGTTGTTTTTGAACCCTACAGTAAGACGCTACATTTTTCATTCCAGCCCTTTAGGTGGTGTGCATGCAGATCCATGCACGCTCGAGTTGAAGTAGGACATTTTTCACAGAGTAGTAACGGTACAGTCCCACACTAACAGAGTCTGGACCAGCAAGCTCTTAAGGTCTTAACGAATGAAACACAGGTGTGAAACATCTAAATGGTTGTGGTTAGTGCAGAAGAAATTCAAAATAAAATCCCAATATTGGTAAAAAAACAACAAACTTTTTTGCAAAATTCTCCTCATGGAAACGGTCAGTCTTTGAAGATGATTCTGAATTCAACAGCATCAGCTTGAATAACTGGTACATTAATGAAGAGATGAAAGTTTCCCCAAAGCTCAGTCAGATAATTTTCTTTTACAGCTCTAACTAATGTTAGGCCCATACCTCAGGAAACCAAGATATAGACTGGAGCTAATCAGATCAAGCAGCATAGAAACTCATAGTTGAAGTCAGATGTAGAATATCCTTTAGATTATATATTGCCAAAAATGTAGATGCTGATCTTTACAAACAAATGACATCCAGCTCTTGACATAAACTTTGATATAAAGGTGTTCCAATATTTGCATTTAGAGGCCTCCACCTCCGTTGATCAGATTTGACCATTTCTGCTGATTAGTATTTGTGAGTTACTCACTGATGTATCCGTCAAGAAGGCCTGACTCGCCTCTCTTTAACATTCTGCCAAATTCTGGTTGAGGTTCTGTCATGGCAAGTCAAGTTTTTCCGGACCAAAATTCCACATCTATGTCCGTATGGATTGTAATTTATAAACTGGTTTACAGTTTACAGATATTGGCAGAGTCCAACCCAGAATTATAAATAAATAATAATAATAATTGAACTTTATTGATCTCAAATTGAGAAAATTCACTCTCTGCATTTAACCCATCCCCTTGGGGAGCAGTGGGCTGCCACTGTGTGGCGCCCGGGGAGCAGTGGAGGGGTTAAGGGTCTTGCTCATGGACCCAAACTACCAGCTGTGGGGATCAAACCAGGTACTTTTAACCTTCTCAGAGCACAAGCGCACTGCTTTAATCACTAGGCCAACATTCACCCTTCAGATGGAAATGTCTAGAATTGTCTCAGTGCTGCAGGATTAAAGTTTCTATGCCAGGTTAACTGATTAACTAAACCCCATGCAATCGTAATCCCCCTTAACCAAACTCTGTGTTCATTACAGTATTGTCAGCCAGGGGTCTATTCTTGGTGTACATTATACAGTTTGGTTCAAAGTGAAGGAGAAGTTGGGTTTTCTTTGGAAAATCAATCATTAATTCATTGCTAAATTGAAAAACATAACTGTTTGCTTTTTCTCCCATAAGCTAAACAGTTTAGACGTCAAGCCTTCATGAATATTTTGTCAAGTTTTCACTTACTCTCCCAATAGGGACTGCTTAATAATGTTGAAAATATGTCCTGCTCAATCCAATAACTCACATCTCGCCTGATCTGAAAGGCTTTACAGAGACTTCACAAGAAAGAAAGCTGGCTTTTGTGCAAAGCTGGCAGGGTAGAAAGTACAGCTCTGCTTTGACAGAGACCTATGTGATCTGGATACGTGGCGGAACTTCAATTGAAACCGAATCCGCCGAGCAGGCGAGTGAAATGTGACCTTGAATTTCATTTCCTTTGGCACAATACACTGATGAGAGCAGTGTTGGCCGGGCAACGGCTCAGGATCACTGCAAAGCATGGAGCACCTGCAGAAACCGGGGGGGAAAAATCAAACATAATTTCCATACCTGCTTCGGGTCTTCTTGGAGTTTGTCGTGGCTGACAGGAAGTCTTTAGAGCGTCCACTGGCTAAACGTTAATCATCTTATCCGCTCTGCTGGCTATCTCCAGATCTAACAGTATCTGTGTTAACCTTTCAGACCACACAAAGGCAGTGCCCCCACCCCGCCGTCACAGTTAGCAGTTCAGATCAGCAATCATGATTTTTGGCCGCCAGTGGGATGTTGCAGCACATTTTAGCGCTGATAGATGTGGCTGTTGGTCGTTAGATCTCAACCAAAGGGAAGTCGATTCGTGAAAGCTTTGATGAAATTATTAAACATTTCCTCCGATGTGTTGAAGTCATCTCTGCCACGCCACGTTCACAAACTTCATTTTCTTTTGAAGGGCAGCAGTTCAAAGCTGTGAATCATGTCCGCTGTAATCACCATGTCAAAGTAGGAAATTGACTATAATTTGATTGGCGGCTGATTCTTAAAGGTCAGAGAAGTCCTGCAGTTCCATTTCTGGATGCAGCTTACACCTATTTATATCAAGGGAAATGCATTACGATGCACTGCTTTGCAAAACTATTCATAGCACCTCAACTTTGGAACATTTTGTCATCTTAAAACCACAAACCTGAATTTGTTTGGTCAGGATTTAATGAAATAAACCAACACAATACGAGGATAACCATGAGGTGGTGTAAAAATAATAGTTTTTTTACTCAGGATGCATTAACTCTCAGTATTCTTCATTGGTCAGATAAGTAAATTTGGGATAATATACAGGTGCTGGTCATAAAATTAGAATATCATGAAAAAGTAGATTGATTTCAGTAATTCCATTTAAAAAGTGAAACTTGTATATTATATTCATACATTACATACAAACTCATATATTTCAGATGTTTATTTTGTTTAATTTTGATGATTACAAATGACAACAAATGAAAATCTCAAATTCATCATATCAGAAAATTAGAATATTGTGAAAAGGTTCAAAATTGATGGCCCCTGGTGCCACACTCTAATCAGCTAATTAACTCAAACCACCTGCAAAAGCCTTTAAATGGTCTTTCAGTCTAGTTCTATAGGCTACACAATCATGGGGAAGACTGCTGACTTGACAGTTGTCCAAAAGACGACCATCGACACCTTGCACAAGGAGGGCAAGACACAAAAGGTCATCGCTAAAGAGGCTGGCTGTTCACAGAGCTCAGTGTCCAAGCACATTAATAGAGAGGCGAAGGGAAGGAAAAGATGTGGTCGAAAAAAGTGTACAAGCAAGAGAGATAACCGCACCCTGGAGAGGATTGTGAAACAAAACCCATTCAAAAATGTGGGGGAGATTCACAAAGAGTGGACTGCAGCTGGAGTGAGTGCTTCAAGAACCACCACACACAGACGTATGAAAGACATGGGTTTCTGCTGTCGCATTCCTTGTGTCAAGCCACTCTTGAACCACAGACAGCGTCAGAAGCGTCTTGCCTGGGCTAAAGAGAAACAGGACTGGACTGCTGGTGAGTGGTCCAAAGTCATGTTCTCTGATGAAAGTAAATTTTGCATTTCCTTTGGAAATCAAAGTCCCAGAGTCTGGAGGAAAAGAAGAGAGGCACTTCATCCACGTTGCTTGAAGTCCAGTGTAAAGTTTCCACAGTCAGTGATGGTTTGGGGTGCCATGTCATCTGCTGGTGTTGGTCCATTGTGTTTTCTGAGGTCCAGGGTCAACGCA
The DNA here is from genome assembly GCF_016077235.1 of Cyprinodon tularosa. Taxonomy (NCBI): domain Eukaryota; kingdom Metazoa; phylum Chordata; class Actinopteri; order Cyprinodontiformes; family Cyprinodontidae; genus Cyprinodon; species Cyprinodon tularosa. Next base: position 183,076 of record NW_024039077.1, read on the forward strand.
GCCACATACCAGGAAGTTTTAGAGCACTTCATGCTTCCTGCAGCTGACCAACTTTTTGGAGATGCAGATTTCATTTTCCAACAGGACTTGGCACCTGCACACAGTGCCAAAGCTACCAGTACCTGGTTGAAGGACCATGGTATCCCTGTTCTTAATTGGCCAGCAAACTCTCCTGACCTTAACCCCATAGAAAATCTATGGGGTATTGTGAAGAAGAAGATGCAATACACCAGACCCAACAATTCAGAAGAGCTAAAAGCCACTATTAGAGCAACCTGGGCTATCATAACACCTGAGCAGTGCCACAGACTGATCGACTCCATGCCACGCCGCATTGCTGCAGTAATACAGGCCAAAGGAGGCCCAACTAAATACTGAGTGCTGTACATGCTCATACTTTTCATGTTCATACTTTTCAGTTGGCCAACATTTCTATAAATCCTTTGTTTTTATTGGTCTTCAGTAATATTCTAATTTTCTGATATGATGAATTTGAGATTTTCATTTGTTGTCATTTGTAATCATCAAAATTAAACAAAATAAACATCTGAAATATATGAGTTTGTATGTAATGTATGAATATAATATACAAGCTTCACTTTTTAAATGGAATTACTGAAATCAATCTACTTTTTCATGATATTCTAATTTTATGACCAGCACCTGTACATGTTTTTGTGTTTCAGGAGGAGTTTGGCTGTGTGATATTTATTTTTAAGAGCATCAGTTAAGTTTAATTTGCAAAAATACAGTAATTTGCAAAAATACACTGTGTAGTATTTTCCCCCTCATTCTCAGAAAAGTCACCAGGTAGCCTTACCCCATTTTTGAAAGAAAAAACTTTACTTTTCACTGATTTTCTAGATTAAGCCCTGAGCTTTGACTGTTAGAATAAAAGTCACCTGCACTACATTACATATTGCAATAAAATACTCAGTAGTCTCCTTTAAATCCCTTTATTTTATTGTGCTACAAAATTATGTATTGATATCAATAAAAAAAGAAAATTTTTCATTGATTCAACTCAACTTAGAAACTACTAAACCACAAGACCAGGCCATTCTAAAAATATAAATGACCTTCAGCCAAACCACTCAACTGTAATTCTTCAAGTTTAGTGTTGTTGTCCTTCTGGAAGGCTGACCTCATCCCTTTTTGCAGCCTTTAAAAAGTTTTTCCAATGTTTCATTGTCATTACACTGTCACAAGCACAGAGCAATGAAATTAACTCTGCATTTAACCCATCCCCTTGGAGAGCAGTGAGCTGCCATTGTGCGGCACCCAGGGAGCAGTGTGGGAGTTAAGGGTCTTTGCTCAGAGACCCAGACTGGCAGTCTGTGCAAGTCGGGCTTGACCTCAGAACCTCTGTATTCTTAAGGATTGTCCTTTATCTTTGCCCATCTTACATTCTCTGCCAAAGAACTGCATCCCCTTATCATAATGTGCCTCCCCCATGGTTCACCAACAATATTAGTTTTCATCCCATTGTAGCATTTTGCATGTATGTCCAAAGGTTATAATTAGTGTTGCGCCGTTGCCATTTTTTTGGCCCCGATACCGATAACCGATACCTGGCTGTGCAGTATCAGCCGATACCATAATAATGTAAAATAATTGCCATCATGGCTTTGTCAAGCAACTGCCTACCTTTGTGAAGCAGGAAAAAATCTAATACAAAGTGAATCCAGTAGAACTTTTTATTGCCTACCAGGAGTGGGTGACAATAGTTGAATAAACTTATGGCTCTCAAAATGGTATCGGTGCCCTATTTGTTGGTACTCGCCGATACCGATACCACCATTTTAGGGCAGTATCGGGGCCCCGTCCGATACTGGTATCGGTATCGGTGCAACACTAGTTATAATTGGATGTAAAAATTTAATGAGAACTTTGCATTGATCATCTCTGCCAAGTAGGTTATGTTTTCAGTCGTGTTTGTCTCGGCAAGATTGCTTGAAAAGTTATGAAGGAAGATTTTACATTCTTTAAAAAATGATTTGGCGGAATAACCATGGCGTGGCAGCAGTGACTCTTGACTTCTATAGCATGCGGAAGTATTAAACTGAAGACAAAAAATACGAAAACACAAGAAGGGGGAGCCATAACTCGATAGAAGTCTCGATCTGCTGGTCAGAGAAAAAGCGGAGTTCAGAGGGAATGAAGAAGGTGAGAGCAGAACAGACACCAGAGGCTGCAGACACAGGCTGTCCCTTACTTAGGAACTTATAAATGGATTTTAATCGCATTTTTACCAGAGCTGCATCTCATGCTAAGAAACAATTCAGTAAAATCTTGTAATGATCCAGATCATGTGAGTTTTAGCTGTTGGTGTCAATATTGGAATGCTTGGTGGAAGTCTGCGGTCTCAGTGCTTTTTTTAGTTTAAATTTTAATCTTATCAAGGAACACTGTACAAAGAGATTAAAGGGACTGCAGTACTTACATTTTAAATTAATCAGCTCTCACTTTGCCTTTTTAACCGGACAGAAGCTTGGATACCATCTTTTTTTATGCATTTGTATTTATAAAGACAACATATTTTCAGCTTCTTCCTTTGCCTTTGGTTCTCACAAATCTAAACTGATGGAACAGTGTAAGCACTGACACAGATTAGACACGCATTTGATGGACACATTTACCTGATCAAATCAGCCGCTCTAATTTCACCTGACAAAGAAAGAAAAAGTCTGTTTTAATTTTCTCTATTAGAGGAGCACGGCTGAATAAAAACCAAGGGAACAATGCGACACAGCAGGCAGAAATGATTTGTGTGAGGCTTTTCAAAAAAGCCAGCTGTGATGTTTCCTTTCACATGTTGATTGGAATTCACATTTTGTCCCTCTGCATTGTGGATTTTAATTTGATAGACCTAAACCAGGGAATAATAAAAAGACGGTAAAACTCTGACCCCTTTATCCCCAATACCCCTAAATAAAAGCTGATGATTGCCTTTAGTTGCCAAAGAGGAAAAGTGAGTTTCTGTTCGTTATTTGGTGCTTTGTAGGGTATAAATAAGTAGAAAATAGAAACAGCAGAGAGTATATCATGTAAATATTTTTGACTAACAATGCAGCCAACTTTAACTTTCAAAATGGAAGTTCATTGCGAATTAAAAATGAGTTTCAGAGAAATTACACCCCCAGTTTTCTTTAATTGCACACACAAACGGCGCTAATTAGCGGGAGACTTTGTAACTTGATCCAGTTGTGAGTCACACATTCACAGGCCTCGTCTGATCATTCCCTCACAGATCAACCCCACCCGGGTTAGCATCAGGTGGGGTGGGGGCGCGCTCACTGCTCATAACAGACTTCTGAATCATTCCCACAACAGACACACAGAACCTGGTTCTGCTCCCAAAGGGGAGACGGATACAGAGTCTAATGATTGTTGGCAGCACAAACTAAAGGTGCTCTGGCTTTCCCTTTATTATTTCTCATTGTTGAATAATTAAGACCTACTGTTATTTCTCAGCCACCAACTGTAATGATAGCAATAATTCATATTATGCTGATTAGCACGGTGATAGGGAGAGGCGTAATGCATTCCTAATGGCACATTTTCCCCCATCATCCATGGAAAGAATCCTGTAAATGGAAAGCAGAGGCTCGGTTCAACTGTAATGCGAACGTACGACAGAGTCGTCTAAACGAGCTTCTAGAGTCAGGGTGGACTGCTCTGTTTGTAATGCACTAATAAGTGTTCCTCTGCCTCTGTTTAGGTAGGTCATTTCCCTCCCTGTGAGCCATCTTGGAGCATGAGCAGCTTGTTAATGTTGGTGTTTGATTAATTCAGATCTGAGCCGACAGCTGGGTGTATCTAAGCCGCGATCGGGTTCCTGACTGATGAGAAAAGACTCCGAGTCCACAAATTAAAGGCTTTTTTCCCCCAATTACTCAGCTCACTTCACCTTGTGCATTAGTTTTACTACTACAAATAACACTATTTACACCCTAACACAAACCATTTTGTTGGGTTTGCTAACCAAGTTCAGGATTAAGTAGAACTAATCTTCCCAGGAATATTTAAAAACACCATTGTTGCAGAGTTAAATTTGAGTTTTAAGACAACAAAATATCATAAAGTAAATGATTTTCTATGAAATTGTGTTATATTAAACTGGTTCTATAGTAGCCCCATGAGGCCATCCTGATCTCGCGAGCTTTCAAGGTTTCACTCGCAAATCAGTCTGGAGACTCTCCGTTGAAGAAAATTTGGAGCCCTTCACCAAACGAACGTCCAATCAGCGTTGGCTTTGAGGCGGGTTGAGGTGTGACGCAACGAGAAGCACGACAGTTCAGTCTAAAGAACATGGTGGCTTCAGCCGATGAAACTAGCGTTAGTGTGGCTATGGAGCAAGTTTTATCGGAACTAAACAGTATTTCTTCACTGAAAGAAGAGTAAAACACTGCTCTGGAGGCTTTTCTCAGAGGAAAATGTGTTTTCGGCAAGAGTTTGATCTATCGATTGGCTTGTGCCTGGCTTGTGGTTGTGTTTTCTTCGTCGCTCTGTTAGTACGTCATATGCTTCGTTGATCTGATTGTTTTATTTGGCCCGTCTATCACCAACATAGGCCAATCAGCTAACCAGTATTTTCGCCCCTTCCCAAAATTACTTCAACGGAAGGTTTCCAGATGGATATGCGGAGCAAAACCATCTGGCGGGGTCAGGTTAGTTCTATAGTCACTCTACTACAAATGCAGTAATGTAACGAAGGTAATTTCTCCCTGGGATTATTAAAGTATTTCTGATTGTGATTCCTGGTTGATGGGACAGGTGTTGTGAATGAAACGGTGCCCAGCTTTAAAGAGCTCCTGTGTGTCTCTGAATGTGTGCATTGTTGACTGAAAGACATCTTCTGCCTCCATTTATCTGTTTACTACAGGGTGTTGAATTCATGTTAATGTGGATTTTAAGACATTTCAATTAGTTGAAGAAATTGCAGGGTGGAATATAAAAAGCAAATATCTTATTAACCTTTCGGGACCCCATGCAATACCTCCGTGGACCCCCTGTTGAAGAACTCTGTGTTAGACAATTACTACAACAAAGCAAAAAAATTAGCTTAATATTTCATAATATATGTAGTGGTTTCTCTCTGTATTGACTGATTGCTAGTGCTAGCTTGTGCTAAGTAATTAGCAGGTAAAAGAACCTGAGTGTAGTTGGCCAACCCACCTTCTTGAAATCAGACAAAATTAGTGTCAAACGTTTGTGCTGGTTTGTGCAGCAAAAATTTTCGTTTGTGCTGCTTTGGCTTTGAAGATATTAATGAAAAAGTAAAGGTCAAAAGGTCAACCAGCCCCCCCACCTTCTTCAAATTAGACAAAATTGGTGTTAAATGTTTGTGCTACGTTTGTGCAGCAAAAATTTCCGTTTGTGCCGCTATCGTTTTAAAGATATAAAGAGATGTTTCTAAAGGTCATCAAAGGTCAACCAGACCCCCCCCCCCCCCCCCCCCCCCCACACACACACACACAAACACACACTTTCTTCAAATCTTCAAAGCCAAAGCAGCACAAATGAACATTTTTGCTGCACAAACCAGCACAAACAGAGCTGAGTTGATTGACACCTATTTTGTCTGATTTGAAAAAGGTGGGGGGGCTGGTTGACCTTTGATGACCTCTAGAAATTGTTCTTTATATCTTTAAAACAATAGCGGCACAAACGAAAAATTTTGCTGCACAAACGTAGCACAAACGTTTGACACTAATTTTTTTGGATTTTTTTTTCAGCTTGTGAAATTTACCACCAACATTCAGGTAAAGACCATCCCTGCTCTTTTAATGGTTTTCTACCCCACTAAGAAGTTAAATTTTTATCAGCTGGCTGAAATCGGATTTCACAAAAAAAATCGGAATTGAGCATCAAGGCCTGAAGTGTGGACGAAGCCAAAGGCATCACTCTTTGTAGGATATTAAAGGATTATTGTGGGGCTCCCGACTTTGATGCTAGTTTCGAATATGCTCCGGACCTGTAAATGAATAGCCTTCATCCACAGTTATGAAGTTTGTTTGATTTCCCTTAACGTGCAACAAATGATTTGCCTTCACAACAAGAGGCATGGTGACGGCCATGTTTTTCTGACATTGATGAAACATCAGTATCTTAGAGCTGAATGCCTGACATAAAAATGTTAGGTAACAGAGGATTTCAGACTATTTCAGCTGATCAAGAAGAAATTGAAATGTAAAAGTCACACTGTGCTCGCCAGTCAGGCCTGTATTAACTGGTCGTATCCTCAAGGTAAGAGACGGCTTGAAGCACTCTCGAGATTCTTTCAGGCCCAGCATCTGCACCAAAAGCTTATTAATCAAATGGAAAACCCAGTTTGATAGAAGAGAATTTCATTTGACCTTTTGCAGGCGTAAGTGGGCCTTGAATGATAAGTTCTCATGAACGATCGCTCCGTCTCCCATCGTGTCTGTTTGTTGCCACAGTTTGGAGATAGGGGTGTCGGCGGCGGCGGCATACTGATGAGCCATCGGCTGATTGCACTTAAAACTCCAGTCAAGATGCATTTCAGTTTACTGAAGCCGTTTTGCCGTTTACATAAAGGAGAGCCTGTGTTTGCGTGTGTCCAATTTGCCAGTGCAATGCTGTTCTATTGTTTTATCTCCTGACAGAATGGGTTCAGCTAAAGTAAATTGAAATTCATGTATTCATCTAAGGGATTTATTTTCTGCAGATGCACAATGATGCTTAAACCTCTGGAAAGCATGTCGAGGAAAGTTGCAATGCTGAGATGCAGAGCCATTTTATTCTCTGAGAATCTTCTGACCTCTTTTCTTTTTTTTCTTTCAGGGACGGCGTGAATAGACGGAGGCCATATTGCATCATAAGAGAGCCAGCAGGCTCAGGTATGGCGTGCTGGATTTACCGTACCTCAGTTAACCTGTTTTTCAAACCACTGCCTAGTCAGGGGTTATGTCTATTTCTGATGTAAGACTCTTCATAACGGTCTGAAACAGTGGTTGTCTACCTCACTGAGATTTTAAATGGAAGAAAAGCTAGAAAAGGGGAACAGAAGAGTGAAAGCTGGAGTAATTCCCGCCTCTCATATGCAGCGTTGCGTTCACGATCATGGGAAAAAAGCAGCTTACGACCATATTTAGAGCTGTCATTATGTTACAAAACAAGACAAACCTTAGAGAATAAACGTAGCTGTCCGTTAATCTAAAGATTTCTAAGGTTATTTCTAACAATTTACAGATAGTTGTTATGCTGAGAGGAGTGGAAAGTATTAAAACAAAACATCTCTAGAATCTTTGTTAAAATGTTAACTCTTTATAGGGCAAGTTAGCGTTTTTGACCACTTGCATAACCCTTGCGAATGGGGTCCCCCCCCCGTCCCTCAGTGAGATCTAGAAGCACAAGATCTATATCCAGCCATTCAGCAGCAAAGATGCTGTTACATGGCTGTATATCTTATTTTGGTGTTTGACCAATTAGATGAACACTTGAATGATATATTACCTACTAGGGGTGTAAATCACATCGATCATAGCGATTCGATTCAGTATCGATTTCCTGACCCAACAATTCGATTATTTTCGATACTCAAGAATACACCACGATACGATTCGATTAATTGGTAAAATTATTATTTTTTTTTTACACCTTACAGGCTAGACAAAGTTTCAAGTTTGAAATAAATCAATGAAAACAGCAAAAAACAAAAGTAGAAAAGTTGCATCAAAAAATACTGCAAAAATACTGCACATAATCAGTGCAATGAGTGCAACGCAATACCTCGGCTCCAGACGTCCTCGCCCCCTCCACAGACGCGGGCTACAATTTGGGAGATGCACCTCTCCCAAATTGTACCTGAGCGCAAACATTGCCGCAGACAGGAGGGACGCTGGGACCCTTTTTCCACCTGGATCTCCGCCCTTTTTGGCCCTTGTGTCCCTCCGTTTGTTGGACTAAACTCACCCCACTTCCTCGCCGCCTCGGCCGTATCTAGACCCACAGCATGTAGCACAGACCACGCTTCAATATTGAGCATAATTTAAAAATGTCTGTTTCAAGCTCACTGCAACAAACTGCTGTAAGAGTATAACCAGGAAGCGAGGTAGGAGGGCAAAATAGGTTTAGCGCCACCGCAGCACGGGAGGGAAAATTACGTCCAGGAGCGAATGGATAAAAATAGACTGGAAGAAAAAAAAACCCCACATAATTCAATTATCTTGCGGACGCATCGATGCATCGGATCGTTGGCTGTTGGATTGATGCATCGATACAAAACGATTATTATTTACACCCCTATTACCTACTGTAAATTAAGTGGAAAAAAAAAAGTTAACAAGTCAAGAAAAAAAGGTAAAAAGCTAATTGAAAAGTTAAAAAGTCAATAAGCCTGGTTAACAATTATATTTAGGTTTATAAACTAAAAGATGTAAGTGCCAGTATCAGCATTAATGCCTCTAAGGCAGGGGTCTGCAACCTTTCATATCCAAAGAGGCATTTTGCATGGAGTACGACCAAGTAAAAGTTGTTTAGAGCCGCAAATTATAACTTTTTCAAAAGAACATTATGTATTTCTAGGTTTTAAAATATAAAACACATAATTTCTCATAAAAGCTTTTAAAACATATTTCTGTTTTCCATGTTATAAAAAAAGACTAAAGCTTTTAATACTGGTATTTATTATAGTAAATTATTTATCTCTTTATATACATTTTAAGAGCTGCAGGAGAGGATCCAAAGAGCCACATGTGGCTCTGAAGCTGCAGGTTGCAGACCCCTGATCTAAGGTGACTTTCAAAGTATCTCACTGAGTTCCCTATAAAGGGTTAAAGGGATCCAGACTATGAGAAATATGTAATCTTGCCCAAGCAAACATTTGAGGCACAGCAGCATTTATCAGTAGTGGCTACAGAGGCTCATTTTTGTTTGTGTTTCTTTCTCTCCTCTAAGTAAACACTTTGTAGAGACATCAGGGCTTTGAAAGGGCCAATCTAACACAAGCTAACGCAAGACCATTCAGACCTGTATCTGAACCATTTGGTTCTGGTTCTGACTGTATGTTGAGGGTAAATTGCTCATCTCGTTTGCAGCCTTCTGGCAGGTTTTCCTCAAGGACTCTGGTGTGTTTACCTCTACCTTTCTTCTTGTAACATGTTCTCTTGCTTTATTAACAGGGTTCCCGCGGGTCCTTAAAAAGTCTTAAAAGGCATTGAATTCTTCAAAATAAAACTAAGGCCTTAATTGGTATTAAAATGTCTTAAATCAGTCTTTCGTAGGTCTTAATAAAAAAAAAAAATCATAAATAGGACTATTTTATTACGATTTATTTTTGCAATCTAAATAAAACATTAAAATTGACAATTTTTCTTTATTTAAAAGAAAATAATGGCTCGCCATTATTGGTTCCGTCCCGATAGCGGAACCAATGAAAGCGTTGTTGCGGCCGGGACATTTGGGAGATGCACCATTAACTTTTTGTCTGGAAAATATGAGCAAATGTAAATGTAACCAAAATTGGCTCCAGCCAAGAGTTTTCTCCATGGCTAAAACCAGGGAACATACATGAGGCACAGTGTATTTTGTACAAGAAGTCATTGAAGCTCGGAATGATGGGAATTAAGGCAGTGGCGTCACATGCGAAGCGCGAAACACAAAGCGTCAAAATCGAGTTACCGAGAAACAGCCGGTATTTCTCAGTTTAGTTCCACCCTTGTCTCTGCAACACCTCCACTTATCACCAAATCAAACATACTAAGAAAACGATACAAAGAAAAATAGCTGAACAAATGACTTAGCACTGGTTATGTTGTGGCTTTAAAACTGATTTGTTTTGTTCCCTGCTAAAACAAAGTTTGTGAATTCAGTTAAATAATTGTTAAAATATATCTGTCATTTGTGTGTTTTTAGCTTTCTACCTGTATAGGAAGCTTTTCAAAATTTGAAACATTAGTGCAGTGGTTTATGTTAAAATAAACCTTTGGGTTAAGTTGTCGCAAGCAGGTTTTTCTTGTGTTTCTTGTGAATTTGGTCTTACATTTTTATTTCAAGTGGCATTAAAAAGTCTTAAAAAGTCTTGAATTTAACTTCCTTATGCTGTAGGAACCCTGTATAAAGAAACACCACACCATGTTTAGGATGTTTTGTGTGTTGCTGCTATTTCTGGTTTCAAACCGTCGACTCTCTGTTGATTTCTTTGAACAATTGCCTTCATTTATGAGTTCTTCAACACCAGCTGTTAATCTATGCAGTCTATGCTTTAGATTTACTGTTGGGTTGTTGGTTTGCAACTGTGCGGTAGTCTTTATATAATCGGATGAAGAAATGGATTTCAAAGCAGGAGATTTTAGACAACTTGACTCAACTTTGAACTTCATACCTAAATAATGTTCCTTATCCTCACAATGCTGTTTCTTCACTAACGTCCTCATATGCAGCTCTAAAGGCTTTGCAGAACAGCTGGATTTAAATGGAGATTAATGGCTAAATACAAATGGTTGCTTTTGATTTTAATTGATGGTATCAGAACTGTGAAGTAGTTTGGTCGAGGATCAGCAAGATTAACAAAAAAACAGCTTCAGTCATCGGTTCCAGATGTCTCTGTTGTCTTTTATTCGGCACTTTTCACTCTAACAACCATTTCCTGAGCTTCCAAGAGCTCAGTGCTTGTATAACCAATTGGCAACACATTTGCACTTGAGTGGACCAGGCCACATTTAAACAGGGAGAAAAAAACAAAGTCGAAACAGAGAAACAAGAATAAAATTATTAATCTAATTTACAAACTCATCTACATAATGAAAGAGTCTGCGAAACAAACAATGTGATACAACATAACTCAAGGAGTTACTTTAAAGACAAACAAAGCATTACTCTAAGTGGTAGAATCCAGCAAGGTAATTGATGACATCATCTAGCCAATCTAGCAGGAAATATTGGACAAACAATGGTGAGTAAAAAGGAAAACAAATACCATTAATATTCTTTGAAACAAAATACAAATTTTCAACCAATAATCCAGAAGTAATACCTTTAACCTAAACATATAGAGGAAAACTGCAACATAATGCTAACACAAACAAACCCGGGATAGTAAGTGAAGCAAAGCTGCAAACTAATGTTTAAATTTAAGCATACGAATCAGAAAAAAGAATAAGGGACAAGTGGTGAACAAACTGAACCACTTTGTCAAAAGAACCAAATGGGTAAATTTAGCTCCCTACGTTGTGTTGGTCTATTAAAATAGAAAATGTATTAAAGTTTGAGGTTGTAAGATGAACAAATATCGACATTTTCAAGGAGCAGTAATAATTTTTTTCCCCCTTTTCATCTTTTTTGTCATTACACATCAAAAGTACAGGCCAAAGAAATTAAGTCTCTGCAATTAACCAATCCACTTAGGGAGCAGTGGGCTGCCATTGTGCGGCGCCCGGGGTGCAGTGTAAGGGTCTTTGCTCAGGGACCCAGAGGCACAGTCTTTGTGAGTGGGGCTTCAACTCAGAACCTAAGGATTCCAAGCGTAATGCCCTAACCACTTAACCTGACTCTGCCAGATGGATTTGCTCCGCATATCCATCTGGAAACCTTCCGTTGAAGTAATTTTGGGAAGGGGCGAAAATACTGGTTAACTGATTGGCCTATGTTGGTGATAGACGGGCCAAATAAACCAATCAGATCAACGAAGCATATGACTTACTAACAGAGCGACGACGAAAACACAACCACAAGCCAATTGATAGATCAAAATCTTGCCAAAACCAGTCAGGAGAAGAGGAAAAACATATTTTCCTCTGAGAAAAGCCTCCAGAGCAGTGTTTTGCTCTTCTTTCAGTGAAGAAATACTCTGTAATTCCGATAAAACTTGCTCGATAGCCACGCTAACGCTAGTTTTATCGGCTGAAGCCGCCATGTTCTTTAGACTGAACTGTCACGCTTCTCGTTGCGTCACACCTCAACCAGCCTCAAAGCCAACGCTGATTGGACGTTCGTTTGGTGAACGGCTCCAAATTTTCTTCAACGGAGAGTCTCCAGACTGATCTGCGAGTGAAACCTTGAAAGCTCGCGAGATCAGGATGGTCTCACGAGGCTACTAACCACTAGGCTGCAACTTGGCGTGAAGAGTCTTGCCTAAGGACCCACACTGGCAGCTCTGCCAGCTCGGACACGGACCCAGCCTTCCTGTTTTGCAGCACGGATGACTTTTCACTTGAGCCAGCTTATGGAGGATGCCATGCTTGCTTTTAAGCATGGTGGTAAATGAGAGATGACCTGGGCTTGTTTCATAGCCACACTTCCAAGGTCTTAGAGAGCTTTTTCCACCAAAGTATTGTGTTAAATGGGAGGCTATCCATCCTAGAGCAGAGGTTTGGTCCCAGCTGGGTCATCAAAAGGACAGAGATTCCAGTATAGCTACAAATACTTTGAATATCATGAAAAAATCAAGACTAATCAAAAGTATGTCTCCTTACTTGCCGCATTATTACTGTTTTCTGTTATATTCCGCCGTTCCCCAATCAATGCATTTCATTTATGTTCCATAAAACAGAAATCTTTAAATCTTCGGTATATCAAGCCGGGATGGCTGCTGTTGGGAATTGGCTCTGCAACAAAAGACTAAATTGAATTAGAATTGATCGAAGATAGCTGCCCACTTTTATTTATTTCTCTAGGCTCGAGGTTTCGTGATGTGAAACACAAAATAGAGGAGATAAAGAAACGCATCAAAGCACAACAGCCATCAAACCTGTGTATATTTTGTGTGCAGAATTAGATTACGCCTTTTAGAACCTCTTGATCACCCTGACTGAGCCAAACTACTCCTGAGGAGATGAAAAGGAAATGGTTTTAAAGAAATCCTCCAATACAGGAAGGAGCTCAGTGGGTTTTCCCTCTGGCAGGTTTTACCCATCATGCCAGGAAGTAATGGGAGCATTTCAGACACCAGGGCCCACAGGTGGCTGCTGGGAGGGCTGGAAAGGAGAAGATGGCATGCAGGGAGCAGTGGAAGATGGAGGTGCAGAGGGAGGCGGGGAGCTTGGCATCTGAGACTGGCTTCACAGATTGGAAGAGTTTTATGCCCAGTGAACAAAGGTCCCTATGATGTGTCGCGTAGAGATATTAGATGATTCCGGCTTTGACTCATATTTCTAATGGACAAAATACTAAAAAGTCTAATTGTCAGACTTTTTTTTGTGTCAGGGATATTTCTTTTCCATTTTCTTTAATCCACTTGTCAACAATATTTCATACATTTGAATAAAAAAAAAACATGTAGTTCTTTGTAGCCAATTGACAAGCACCATGCAGCAACAGGTAGGGGAGGGGCAATGTTCTATATAACCAGAAAGAAATGCATTCATGCTGGTTTCCTCTGTTTTTATACATAATATGGGCGGTTGCATAGGGCAGTGAACCTGGGGAGACTTGTACCCCTAGTGGTTCGCGAGTACATTGCAACGGGTACACGAAAATATTTCATAGGTAGTAAAATAAAATAGGTTTGGCATATGTTTTGCTTTGTGAGGACCACAAAACCAACCAAAAACCAAAAAGTACGTTTCTCTTATACGTTTGAGTTTATGGAAGCAAATTTTTACCATATTTTAGGAATGTGAATGAATGAAAAGAATGTTGCTGCATTGTTTGACTTATAAATGAAATTAGTAATCAATAATTCTGTTTGCATTTTCATTTTCTTCTTTAACACTGCTCATCCTTTTACTTAATTAAAATGAAAAAGAAAAGACATTTGAGATTCATTTTTCAAAATGTACCCCAGCAAATACATACCAAAATTCAATTTGAAATGTAAAATTTGAAACGATTTGCTTCCATATGCATATGAGTTTACCTTCAACTTTGACACATACTTGACCATCTGACCATAATTTATCAAGTTTAAATGTATTTATAAGGGAGTTACTCAGAGGAGCTCCGGTTTTTATAAACACAGATTTTATTTTGTATTTATTTTTATTCCTTACCAACTTCCAGGCAACATATTTATGTTTTTTTTTTATTTGACATGGAAAACATGAAAATAATTAAATGATCAAATTAAAAGATTAAGTAAAATAGTTTTTATTTTATAATCAGTTATTGTACGTTCCACTTTCGGAAGACCCTCAATACTTTTGACTGAGAGGGGAACTCATGGTAAGACGAAATGTCCAAAGGGGCGCACAAGTTGAAAAAGGTTGGAAACACTGGCCTCCACTGTGCCAAATAAAATAAAATGAAAATAATAATGTGCAGCACTCCCTACTGGCCTTATGATTTGTATTGAAAATATAACAAACAGAAGCTCCCATCCCTGCTGTTTCTCATCTAACAACCAGCCCCACTGCTATCAACCCTCCCTAATGAAGCGCAACAATCGGCTAATTTAAAGCAGATAAAAATGTTTAATTAATGGACTGTGGCTTTAAGACTGGAGAACAGAGCTGCTGTGAATGTTTGGTAGCAACATCTCCCTCTTTTTGTTTCATGTTCAAGGTCGGTGTTTGTTTAGCTAGCTTAATTAAAATGGAGCCAAGTTGCCTAATGATGCCATCTGCTCCTCTGTACGTCTAGTGCCGTCTCTTTATTTAGTAAATCCTTAAACCTATCTGGATGATTACCGTATTTAAGCTTTATTGAAGTAGTGTAACCTCGGGTGGGACATTTTTTTGGCATTCCTGATATTAATAAGGGCAAATGAAAATGACCCTCGGCATCATGGATCCTTCACTGTACTGAACAGTTTCAAAAACTCCATGTTTAAATTTGTAAGGATTTATGTTTGACTTTAGCATACCACTGCTTTCTGCGATTTGGAGTTTTTTCCCCCCAACTTATATTAAATCTCAAACTAAACATGGAGGTTTTCTGAATTTGTCGAATTTATATTAACCCTTTAAAGCCCGATCCAAGAATAAAACAAAACAGAAAATTACTTTTTTTTTGGTTTGAATTCCTTATTTGGCCTTAGAACAAAATATGTAAAAAGAAAAAACAGAAATAAATTTTTGATATTAATAATTTATTACTATGCGATAAGTCAAGATTATTTTTTGTGTAGTCTTCTGCCCTCTGTTATCAGGTATATCTGATTGTGTACAATAGGATTTTGAGCATAGTTTTTACCATTAAATTATGCAAAAGGTGTCAGACGCAAAACATTTCAGAAACCGTATGTATCAAATATGATACATTTGGCATTACAGGGTTAAGAGATAAATGGATACATGAGCCGGTGAATATTTTTAGCTTGGTATTTTTTTTTTATCTTGTATTAACATCACACTTGTTTGCATTCGCTGGTTCATTAAGGCATTTAGTGGCCATGCCTTTAGATGATGTGTAACATTTATCATTTAATTTTTATCATTGCAGTAAATTTAGAAAGAAGGAGCGATATTGACCTTAGAAATCGACCAAAGAATCTGCAGCATATATCAGTGACCAGCTTTACTGGAGCCTAAATGACGCCTTAAAAACCTGCATCAGTTAATCTCTATTTAGATTATATCACTATGATTACAGTTGTTTTTTTGTTTGTTTCAGCAATTTTAAAGATATTTAGTTAATGTAATTACAATTTTGGTTGAGATGTTTGTAATCTTAGGTTGCTTTGGTTTCGTCCTATAGCCAAAGAAAAGACCGTTTTACTTGTTTTAGACATCATATTTTCGAGACTTACAAAAATTAACATGCGTAAATCGCAGTAAGACTTTTCATTGTTTTCATTTCAAAAATACATTTTTAGCAAAAGGAGCTTTTGAGTTATGCCTACCAAAACAGGAGGCGGCTTTTATAAAAAAGAAGTAACTTCAGTAAGTAGAAGTTTGCTTCCTAAATAAAAAAAACTGCTTGGGAAGATGTTAGTGCACACACAGCTGTTGTTTGTGAGCATGAAATTTGTCAGTAAAGAAAATGTTTGTGAAAAGTGAGACTTGCACAATCACTAAGTTTTCTAATGAAAGAACAAAACCCCTTTTTTTCCACTGGAAAGTAAAGCTTTAAGAGTTTTGTGTTAGAATCGGCATCCAATCTTACCTTTCCCATTAAATGAAATACAGCTGCTTTTTATCTCTTTGGTCGGAATCCTAACCAGCAAAAATGTGAAGTTTCAAACTTTAACTTCACTTCATATTATCCGGATTTTCACCCGATGACAGGGTGCAAATCTGGTGGCTTGCTTTGCTCTCGGCCACCGTGACAACATTCAGCAAATGCCTGTTTAAATAAGACATGAAGAGCAGCTGTCATTCTGCCTTCTATTTGCTGCTCAGTGCATGCTGTAGCCTGCAGAGACAGAAACAGTTATCTTCCATATGGCAGTTGCTCCGTGTGAGCTAAAGTTCAAATCCCCTACATACATGCATGTGAGCTTCCCCGACGACTCTGTGAAAAGGTCACCTCTCCCTCTAAATGAGGGAAAAGGCTGGCCTTAGCTCCCCTCTCCCTCCCACCATTATGTTTTTAGCCATTAGCGAGCTTCTATGACTGCCTCCAACTCCCACACACCTAATCACCGCTCAGCACGGCAAATTAATACATGAATCATATTACCAATCTGCATATCATTTGCATTTAAGCCATGAAGAGTATTTTAGCATGATGTCATTTTTAATTGCAGCAGCTCTGCAGCTGTAACGCTCTAATCCTGGCTGGAATCTAATGTTATGCTATAGTTAGAGTAAGTTCTTAAAAAGAAGCTGTAGCACAACGACTGTAAGAGTGGAGTCTAAATAGATGTTACTGAGGTCAACCTGAAATCCTTGCTGTTAAATCTGAATGCACGGCTTATTCAATTGTCGTTTTATTAATATAAAAGATAGCCAAGTACTTTGGTGGGATTAGGTGAGAAATAGACCTTAATTTACCCTAATATATTAATTGCTTCTTCCGATCTGCTCCACTGCGGTGCAAAGTCCAGAAGAGCATGGGCAGATACAATAAGACCCAATGAAACATGTATGTTAGACCGAAACAACTCCTCCTGTAGATTCTAATAGTTAATTTCTACAATTGGTAGACAAACTGAGTGGAGAGGATCTATATTAGTTGTGAGGTTGGACGATATTTAACCAAATGGCAATTGAAGTAATATTCATGCAGATGACTTTGTGGACAAAGACAAGAACCCCTTCAGAGCTCCTCTTGTGCACGGTAAAAAAGGCTTGCTTTCTTGTCAGAAGTGTATTTGTTTTATCTAGTTTGAATAGTTTCCTTTTTTTAAGTTCTATGTTTGGAGATATTATAGTTTTTTTTTTTTTATAGTTATTAATTTATTTATCTAAATGTGTAAAATCGAACAGAAACAAAACCAGTGGAGATTCTTTTTTTCATGAAAAGCACACCGCATCACTGAAGGAGAGAATTTTCCCTTATTTATTTGTTGTTTAATCATGTGTTTTCTTGTGTTAAATTAAATCTGTATAAAACACTTGGTTCTGGTTCTGTTGTGACATAGTGGCATTGGGGAAAGCTTGTGTGTCCCATTAAAAACTGTATTACGTTTATTTCTTCGTTTGAACCCATAGGTCCAAAAGAGAAACAGAGATATTGCTCTTAAAAAAAAACGATCGCTGAAGGCCTGAGTTTATCGTCGATGCTCGATAGATTTGTCCAATCGGCCATTTGTTATGTTTTGATTACCAACATTTCTATATGCAGCCCATTAATTGATCTTGAGTGCAAACGCCTATATATAGATTCAAGGTTTATAAATAAAGTGAGTTTTCCAGATAAATCTGGTCACTTTTTAGGGAATTGTTTTGAATTGTGTGATCGTTCGTGATTTCTGTAGATCCATTGCAGTCTGGCTCCGGCATCCTGCAAAAATAGAAAAAAGTTGAAATTTGACGACTGTCCGTTTGATTAACACCACCATGTGGAGGCTGTGTAAACTTTGAAGGAGTTTGAAACTGAGCTTACCACAGTGTAAATTGAGTGTTAGTGTCACGCACCAATCTGTGCTGGAAGTCTGATCCTAACCATGTGTTTATTTGAGCATGCGCAACCACATCCGGATCGCCACTGAATGCATTTAGAACTTAATTCTGTCCTTACTTACATAAGAAATACTAAACAATATTATTAAATGATTTTGTCTGTACCTGATCTGTTTGAGAAGTACGATGTCCTGTACTCAGTGGTGCATTTTTCCGGTTTTATTTTTGCAGACAATCGTGGCCATTTTTGTTTTTTATGTATTTTACTGTACTTGTAAACTGTATTGTTTGCATACAATCCAAATGTATATATCACTGGACTGCTCTGAGCATGTACGGTGATGACATTGGACAAGTGATATTACAGAAAAGATGGAAACATTCATTCTCTGAGCAAAGTTGTGAACATTTCACACTGTGTACATTTGCTTGGTTTTATGAATATGGATTGCAAGAAGTATTACTAAAAATTATCTATCCAGTGGTTTCCTGGATAAAGTCGAACAACCTGGATCACGCTTCTAGAACATGTTTCCTGGATCAAGACAAAAAACTTGTAGGTATGTGATTCTTGTTGATTTCAACAAGTGTGCGAAATACCTGTCAATATTTGTGGGGGTTCCCATCTCCTGATTGTTGCGCAACACCGATCTATATTTTCTCAATATGCAGTAGGCCTATAACATTTCATAGTCAAAGTCAGCTTTAATGTCAATTCTTCAGATTCACCAGACATACAAGGACTCGAGAGGACGTTTCTCATTCACCAACAGTGAAACCGATAAAGTGCACAGGCACAACAGATAAGATCAGTTCCTAATACTAAAATTTAAACATTCAATTTCACAATAAAATATAAAATGTACAATAATATAAAATACAATACTTATGCTAGTGTAAAAAGGCAGATGGTAATGGCAGCAGAAAAATTATTATTATTACCAATTATGTAAGATATACATTTGTAAAAGTAACAGTGCAAAAGAACAGTAAATAAATATAGTATTAATAGTAGTGCAGGAGACAGTTTGTCCGGAGTGATTTTTTTTTTTTTTGAGGGGGGGTCAGCTTCCTGACAGCTTGGTGGATGAAGCTTTCTGTGAATCTGGTGGAGCGGGCAAGAGCCGGAATAGACAGTCAGTCTATAAAAACACACACATGCACAAAGACTGTCTGTCTGTCTGTCTCTCTGTCTGTCTCTCTCTTTCATGCACACACATGTCCTGCTTTAATCCAGTTTCTGACGAATGGAACTGGGTCGAATTAGTCCAGAGGAGGTCCGTTGAGGTCCACAAACAGGCGTGAAGACCTGCTGTTTTCGTGCAATCTGTTCCGCGTTGCCCGCGTTATCAACTGCGGAAAAGCACATGGCTAATTTGCATACACGAACAGGATTGGCTGGCTCCACTTCGCAAAAAACAGAACATATTTGTGAATAAAGGTTTCGAATTTTAATACTGGACATGTTGAGCTTAAAAACATTTTAGTGACCATTAGTGACAAAAAAATATTTTAATTTACATTTTTTTGACACAATTCAAAACCCTGTTTAAATTTTGCTTTTTAGGGGGTCTCATGAGTTAATTGGTGAAAGAGATTCTGCCCAAATTAAAGCAAAGTGAATGTTTTTTTCTGATTGGATTTTGCCGAAAATCCAAATAAAAATGTTTCTTGATGGAAATCTCGAATATTTAGGGGGATATTTTATATAAACCAAAGCATTAACCATTATCCTGAAGAGGAAAGAAAGTGATGCGTGGCTATTATAACAAGAAGAAATGTGTATGGTTGTGAGTTCCCTACCTGAATCATTAAATTATGGCAAACCTTTCAGAGCAAGTACAGTTGTGAGGTTTTGAGCTGCGTCTAAAGCCGCTTTTATTCAGTCGTCTGCAGCTTTAACAGCTTTAACTGCAAATGCAAACTCTTGTAGTGTTTCTTTTTTTCTTACCACTCAGACACAAGGTCCATGTATGAGAGGAGCAAACCTAATAGTTTTCCTCTCAACAGAATGTATTTTTAGGGCTCTGTAGATGTTCACAGGGTTCATCCACCAGCAAGTTTAGAACTAATTGAGCAGCTTGTCTCTCAGATCCAGCCTAAAGCCACATTTGCATAACTTCATCATAGTTCTTTAAACGCACTCCAGAGAGCACTTTATCATGTCTCTGGACCAATTTGCAACCTTTTTTTTATGAATACATTATGCCACCAGTTCATTCTCCCTCTAAGGGAGTCTTCATATAAAGTCACAAACTCCCAGCCTTGTCAGTCCGGCATCAGCCAGTGACCATGATTTGTGTCATATAGCGGCAAAATATCGGCAAAAATGATGCTGGATGCAGCTGTTTGTTTTTTGTTTAAAGGTCTTTGAGATGCGCTTCTTGGAATGCTGTAACCCATAAGTCGATTCGGTGGATCAATCACGCTTCAATTATTGTGGGTCATTACAAATGTAAAACCCTGATTGCTGGCCTCGAGGGAAAATCCATTTTGGTGCGTCGGAAGTTGGAAAGCTGAGTGGAAAAGAATTAAGTATGTGTAAGGGAGCATGAAGTCAACATAATTAATTGACGAGCAAGTATTAATTTTATCTGCACAAACGTCGGGGTTGAATGTCTTTTCCTTAAGGGTCATCCTGTGTTTTAAGTGGAGCTTCTGTGTTTACTCTAAATGAACTTTGCTGCCGCTTGATTAATCACAAGGAAAACGGTGACAGTGTATACACACTGATGGACCGCACACCTAGAGGCTTTTATTGCACTTTTCTGCGCCCTCACTTACCGCCATTGTTTGGCTTTATTCCATTTCAAGGGATTCCTCAGTGATAATGGAACGGGAGCCACAATAAAGCCTCTTAGTGTCCTCAGATCAATGAAGGGACTATTTTATAAGCTTCCCGAATATCGCAGCTGGAAAGGACAATTTCAAAAGATTACACCTGTCTCTTTAAATGAGAATGTGGTGAGATTTCTATTAGCGAGCAGCAAGGGGAACAATCACATCAAATAGCCTCTGAAACAGAAGCTACAGGAGATTGTCGATCGTTCTGCGAGATGATTAAAATGTTAGCAGGTTTACATAAGGGGTAATGCATAACCTGAGTATTTGTCTGGGCTGACACGAGAATCACAGCAGGCATCAGTGCATTGGTTGAGAGGGAGGTAGCAGCAAATCATTTATAGTTAAAGTAAAAACAGAAGCGACCTGAGTAGAAAGCCAGATCAAAGGAGCAATTTGTGTTATTTTGTGCTGTTGTGAAATTTTACCCTTTTGATAATGATTGTACTTGTATTATAATTGGAAATTATAACTAATGTATTCTAATCATAGGCAAATAATAATGAAAAATATCTCAAATGGCTTTTATTATCATCTGTGAGCCTTTTATGCTTATAACTAACAATTGGACTTTTCAGCCAACAATTAAGCTGTTTACCTTTGGAAGGAGAGACCAAGTTATCTGAACCTCTAGTAAATGTTTACAGCCTTAGTTTATAATTGCAGACAATCCAACTTTATCTAGGTGAAATATATTAACCCAATAATTCCCTGTAACAGCAGCTATCTGTTTAATAAAACCAGTTTAACAGATTTTAAACTTCAAAAATGGACCAGAACAATAAGTCAACTAGTTCGCCCCAGTTAACCTTAGCTGGCAGGAAAAGGGAGGAGCTAACCTGACTCCGCCAGATGGATTTGCTCCGCATATCCATCTGGAAACCTTCTGTTGAAGTAATTTTGGGAAGGGGCGAAAATACTGGTTAGCTGATTGGCCTATGTTGGTGATAGACGGGCCAAATAAACCAATCAGATCAACGAAGCATATGACGTACTAACAGAGCGACAACAAAGAGGAGCCAATTGATAGATCAAACTCTTGCCGAAACCAGTCGGGAGAAGACCCAAAACATCTTTTCCTCTGAGAAAAGCCTCCAGAGCAGTGTTTTGCTCTTCTTTCAGTGAAGAAATAGTCTGTAATTCTAATAAAACTTGCTCGATAGCCACGCTAACGCTAGTTTCATCTGCTGAAGCCGCCATGTTCTTTAGACTCATGAGGTGTTCCAGGCCCAGGGGGAGACCCAGGACACGCTGGAGGGATTATGTTTCTTGGATGGCCTGGGAACAACTTGGGATTCCCCCGGAGGAGCTGGCCAAAGTGGCTGCGGAGAGGGACGTCTGGGCCTCCCTAGTGAAGCTGCTACCCCCGCAACCCGATCCTGGATAAGCGGAAGAAGATGGATGGATGCAAACGACTTAGTCTTGACCGAGTAAAAAACTAATAAATCTCATGTTAAACTATACAGACACTCTATCTGCCCCGATGAAGATTCAATTACCCAGGTATTGAACCAAACCCCTTAACGTAATGATTACACAGCCTAGTTTCCAACTGTGTAAGTGATTACTGGACAAATTGGAATAAATTCCTGGATAGTAGGAATAATGTTAGATGCGAAAAAAGAAAATATATGAAAATAGAATTGAAAATTTCAGATCGTTAATCTTAACACTTGCATAAACAGGTTTTCCTTGAATGAAGTTTGGTAAAACAATAAATAGAACTGAATTCATTACAGAAAATGATGGAAAACTAGTTCTGCAGATATGAAATAGAAATGCTTCCATGTGAGACATTTAGGTTCCAATCAAATACCTATTAGGGAACTTAAATTAGCTCATTTTTCTGCTGTTACTATCAACTCTTTTGATTTTTACAGCATAATTGTGTTAATAATAATTACACTTGAAAATGTAATGTGTATATTAAAGCAGCAGTCTGTAACATTGAGAAGAAAGCAGACTTCGACTGAAAATTTGAAGAAAAACAGGTTTCACGCCACTCCCCCACCCTCTCTGCTTCACTCATGCCCCACCTCCAAGCTCCACCCCTCTCACAGCACCTGCGCGGCTACCGCATGCGACCACAAGCATCCAAGCAGCGTACGCGGCATGGAGTGTGAACCGGTAAGAGCGATAACACTCACCTCCAAGCAGCTAGATATAAGATGCTGGTTATACCGAAGTTTGCCATGTAAGCAGTTGCCGGCAGGGGCAGTAAGGGCAGTTTCTCTTTCGCTGGTGGCTGTCGCTCAGCCATGACTTCCACGCGCGTCCTCCTGACTGCAGCAGCCGGGCGGCAGCGGCAGGTTAAGCGGTGAGGTGGGGGGGGGGGGTGGTAGCTGTGATTGACACTCCATCAGACGCTCCTCTGGCTGTGATTGGTTGTTTTGACTCGTCCCGAATTATTCTTTCCAGATTGAAATACAGGCAGTAGGCGGTACCAATTGAAGCAGTTTTTTTCACAGGTTACATATCACATGTACTGCTGTCTGGGCATAGGGACAGTTTTAGCCAATATGACAAAAAAGTGATTTTAAAAACTTACAGACTTCAGCTTTAACATAATGTTATGATACCATGTTCTGAGAGAAAGGAGATAGGAGGGAAGCACAGTGGACATAAAAATAGTTTTAAAATAGGCTATGCTGCAATCTCTTTAATTTATATATATGTTGGTGAAATAGCATTAAAGGCATTTATTGTTTAAAGTAACAATGAATTATTTAGGAGATGAAATGGAGTTAATATGTGAGATTGAAGGAAGTGTCACCAAGCAGCTCAGTGATAATAGTTTATTTTACACCAAAGAACATATGGAGGAAGGACTTTTAAAGTGTTTGCAACACATTTGATAAGATTAGCAGAGTTAGCGCTGTTCACGCTGCTGACAGATGCTTCTGCATAATTTAACAGGTAACCTGCCAGTCATTGCTGGATTTAGTTTAAATCCTTTTTATGCTTTTTTGTATTAATGTATGCTGTCTCTTATTATACCGCAGTGAGGACATTTGTCCTATGCCAAATTTGGAAAAAGTGGGCTGCAGATAAAGCAAAGCGGCAACAGGAGAATATTCTAGGGTCAAGGGTCACGCTCAGATAGTTTAGAACCGGTATCTTCTGCATCTGCTACAGGATGCAAACCTTCCTCTCTTCACCAAAAGGCCATAACTCCCAATATAGAACAGATATTATTTTTTTTTTTAATCATATTTTTATTGTTGTTAAAACAGATGTACACTCACCGGCCACTTTATTAGGTACCCCATGCTAGTAATGGGTTGGACCCCCTTTTGCCTTCAGAACTGCCTTAATTCTTCATGGCATAGATTCAACAAGGTGCTGGAAGCATTCCTCAGGGAGTTTGGTCCATATTGACATGATGGCATCACACGGTTGCTGCAGATTTGTCGGCTGCACATCCATGATGCGAATCTCCCGTTCCACCACATCCCAAAGATGCTCTATTGGATTGAGATCTGGTGACTGTGGAGGCCATTTGAGTACAGTGAACTCATTGTCATGTTCAAGAAACCAGTCTGAGATGATTCCAGCTTTATGACATGGCGCATTATCCTGCTGAAAGTAGCCATCAGAAGTTGGGTACATTGTGGTCATAAAGGGATGGACATGGTCAGCAACAATACTCAGGTAGGCTGTGGCGTTGCAACAATGCTCAATTGGTACCAAGGGGCCCAAATAGTGCCAAGAAAATATTCCCCACACCATGACACCACCACCACCAGCCTGAACAGTTGATACAAGGCAGGATGGATCCATGCTTTCATGTTGTAGACGCCAAATTCTGACCCTACCATCCGAATGTCGCAGCAGAAATCGAGACTCATCAGACCAGGCAACGTTTTTCCAATCTTCCATTGTCCAATTTCGATGAGCTTGTGCATATTGTAGCCACAGTTTCCTGTTCTTAGCTGAAAGGAGTGGCACCCGGTGTGGTCTTCTGCTGCTGTAGCCCATCTGCCTCAAAGTTCGACGTACTGTGCGTTCAGAGATGCTCTTCTGCCCACCTTGGTTGTAACGGGTGGTTATTTGAGTCACTGTTGCCCTTCTATCAGCTCGAACCAGTCTGGCCATTCTCCTCTGACCTCTGGCATCAACAAGGCATTTCCGCCCACAGAACTGCCGCTCACTGGATGTTTTTTCTTTTTCGGACCATTCTCTGTAAACCCTAGAGATGGTTGTGCGTGAAAATCCCAGTAGATCAGCAGTTTCTGAAATACTCAGACCAGCCCTTCTGGCACCAACAATCAAATTAAGTGTTAACGAGCAGTTGGACAGGTGTACCTAATAAAGTGGCCGGTGAGCGTACAATGCCATTCAAATTGTAGTGTTTTGCAGTTGTTACAATTGTTTTGACCATGTACAGTATAACAAGAATCAAACAGCATTTCAACATTTTTATATTTTTATAAACCCCATTCAACCCCAGAAACCCCTGTGCCGACAGGAAAATAAAAATAACTAAATATAAAAAAAGAGATTGTTATCCCAAAATGAAAACACTTTACATTGAGACTTGTTTACTAGCGAGAAGGGAGATTTGTAAGTTTATCAAAATAACCCAACAGAGGGTCCCATACCTTTTTTTTTTTTTTTTTACTTACCATACTATTTTTTGGTTGATCATTTCAAAAAATATTTCACTTGTTCGATTTTTAGGAACATCATCATATCCGAGAGCCACATTGCTGCCTTAGGTGGAAATTGGGATTTCCATTACAGAAGTATTCTCCTTCGAGCAACCAGAGTTGCAAAAGCAATAAATTTTCCTTTCTAGAAATCGCAGAGTCAACCCCAAAAATAGCCATTAAAGGACCAGCATTTAGATGTAGACCAAACGCATTGTTTAAAATCCCAAATACTGAATTCCAATACTCTTTCAGCTTAGATCACGACCAAAACATATGAACTAAGTCTGCGTTGGTGGCTCTACAGCGATCACACGATCAATCTATTTCAGGGTAACTCACTATACCAAGCCTGACTTTGCTATAGTGAGTACGGTGGAGAATTTTAAACTGAATCAGATTGAGACGCACACAAGAAGTAGTATCGTTTACAAGATTAAGAGCTCTAGCCCAGGTCTCTTCTGAAATGACTATCCCTAACTCTTCTTCCCATTTTGTCTTGATGTTGGCTGCTGATACGTTACTAAATGACATAATTAAGTTATATATATTAGAGTTTTGGTCCTTTAAATGTATGGGGATCTTTAATATCCAATTTTGACTCCTCAGGTAATTGAGGAAATGATGGGTTGTGCATTTGAATAAAGTGGCGGATCTGAAGAAACAGATATTTAGAGATCACTGCCCAAGTGTTCCTTATTGGTCAACAACAACAATAATAAAGGTTATTGATGGGTGGTCAGTAAGTTATGGTTTTACTTCTATATCATTTTTTGCTCAAATCTTACATCAACATCAAGTCACATTAACATCTTTACAAGATTTTGGAGCTTGACGATAGACACAGAGGCTTAATTAAAGACTGTTGTAGACGATAAGATGACTCAATTACTACAAGTGGGTTTGGATAGAAAGTCCAGATTTAGCTCATCTGCTGAAGGGCGAGGGTGATGAGCATGAATATGCGGAAAAAGGTGAAATGAAACGTAGCACACCACTACAGAAGTTTAACCGTGCCTTTAGGCTGTTTCAAAGAAAGCTTTGTTCAGGATGTCATGCTATCCATTTAAGTATTTTCTACAGAATACTTCAAATTTTAAACAAATAGTAATGAATTTAAGCCTGTTTTCTGGTGCGCTTGATCTGAATGACTGAAAATTTACATTTAATGACTGCTGTGGATTTTATATGTTTAATTGCTCCCAAGATCCTAAAACATATTTTACGGGAAACTGGAGCGGTTAGCACGCTTTTACTGTTTGTAAAACTAATATTTATGAGGATAAAAACAGAAATTGCATTAAATGGGTTTTGAATCTGACATTTTAAAGTCTAGTGAAGAGAAAGAGTTAGAGGCCTTCTTGGATTTCTGGGTAGCAGTAACAGATCCTCACTAGAGCAGACGGCTCTTTTCCTTGCCAGTCAGAGCGTCTCTTGACAAATGAAGGTTTCATCTAAAGTGAAGCTTGGAAGCTGTTTTTGTTTTGAAATCAGTGAAGCATATCCTCCCCTTAAAGTTGTTTTTCCACTTCGCCGCTAATTTAAAGTTTTTGGCTGACACATCCTGGAGAGGAGTCCATAAACATTCAGTCACCAGCATGAGCTGTCTGCAGCTTTAACGGTTTCTCCTGTGCTGGAACATCAAACTTCTATCGCCTGCAAACCATTTTGCAGACACAAATACAGGAGCTTGTTTATATCCTTAATCATTGGATGCCCTTACGCATATACAGTAGTATGCTTCCCCTTT
Source organism: Cyprinodon tularosa (assembly GCF_016077235.1). NCBI lineage: Eukaryota > Metazoa > Chordata > Actinopteri > Cyprinodontiformes > Cyprinodontidae > Cyprinodon > Cyprinodon tularosa. Next base: position 210,222 of record NW_024039077.1, read on the forward strand.
TTAATTTTAAAAGTAAAAATAAAAGTAATGTGACGGTTTCGTATTTGTGTGAAACACATTGGGTATGCAGGCTGGAAAGAAATCCTGGGTCAGGCTACTTGTCAAAAATACAATGGAAAGTGAACCTGAGAGCACTTTTTGTTTTTTCCATTTCAGTTTACAGCAGAAAAGAAATACAAAATCGGATAATGGTTTATCTTTTTCTCTGGTTTTAGGTCAATAAACGGAAAACAAAAATACTACTGTGTTTATTTCTTTGGTTTCAAACAAAAAACCAGTTGCAAGGAGCAGCTGTCCTGTCGGAAAGTGACCTCCTTGGTCCGACAGGAGAAGAGGTCAATTGTGACGTTTGTGCAGATGGATCAGTGACCTATGGAAGAGCAAAAAGTCATTGTCAGAGTGTCGAAATAGCCGATACCGTGAGCAAGAAATACGGCTTAACGCTAATAAAAAGATGCTTCGCAGTTCATCAATAGATAACATCAGAATATGAGACTAATTTTTTCTCATAGATGCCAATTAATTACTTATTAATTTCTTTAGTTTATCAAAAACTAACGGGTAACAGTAAATGTCGGATGCAATAATTTCTCTACAATCTTAAAAAACCCATTAATTTATCAGGTTATTTTGTTAGATTTTCATAACAGAATAATAAACTATTTCTTCATTAATGTAATTTTCAATTTGGTGGGAAGATACAATTCATGCTTCATTCAGATTTATTTTTCTAACAAATTGATTTAAATTTTTTTCTGGATGTATAAACTGAAGAGAAATGCAGCTCTGCCTCATTTAAAAGGAAAGAGACAGTTAAGTAGTGTTGCTCCGATGCCATTTTTTGGTCCCAATACCCGACTGCAGTATTGGCCGATACCATACCGATACCATCTGTTTGAAATTGATGTGTGTGTGTATATATGAAGAACTGCATAGTACTTGAATGTAAAATAATTGCCATCATGGCTTTGTCAAGCTGCTGCCTAGCTTTGTGAATACAGTGAATCAGTGTCCTATTTGTCGGTACTTGTTTATCTTTAAACTAGTGTTGCACCGATACCGATACTGCACTAAAATTGTGGTATTGGTGCAACACTAGTTTAAAGATAATGATAGATAAGTATGAATATAACGGTACAAACACTGGGTGTTGGCAGAATTGTGGATCAGTGAACGTCGACCACTCACACATATTTTGGAACTGTCCTAAAACTGTTAAATTTTGAAAATATTTCCATGAAACTGTAAAGAAAATTCTGGGATATTATATTCTGATTAGTACCGTGGTACTATATCTTTGCTATTTGAACAATATCGAAGCAAGGGTAAAAGAGATGTATCTGATTAAGATATTGTTAATAGCTACCAAAAAAGCAATTATCTGGCAATGGGGACAGGCAGACCCCACTTGTCAAGAACAATGGACTGGAATAGGGATGCATGATATAATCGTCCCCCTTCGGTATCGGCCTTAAAACTGAATATCGGACATCGGCCAGCCCTGCGATATTTAACCCGATTTTTGATCAGCTTCTGAGTTTCTAAAGTCTAAAAAAAAAAAAAATAAATACTACTTCTTCTTCTTCCTCAAAAACTTCTTTTTTACAGACTTAAAAACTTCTAAAGACGAGGGAAAAAATATTGATACATTAAAATATCACAATATCTTCATTTGCTGATATATTGCCATTTAAAAACACCATATCAATCTCTTTTACTAATGAAATATTGCTATATGTCATCGTTATGCTACGAAATCCCCCGAAAATCCACAAAATTTTGCCATATTTTTATATGTTGATATATTGACGCGGTATCGATCTATTTTACTAACAAAATCTGACAAGAATTTGCAAAATATCACAAGAGTTTGTAATAGAACGATGAAATTTCACGAGATTTTGAAAGTAAAATAGATCGATACCGCGTTTTTAAAAATCAATTTGATATCAGCATATGAAAATATATTTGAGTATATTATTTTTCAAAGTGTCAGAAATGGATAACAAAACTGCTATTTTCAATGACTACTTATTTTTGTCCAGCTTTAACATCGGTATCGATATCGGTTATCGGCTACATGAGTTTTAAAATATCGGCATATCGGATATCGGCCAAAATCCCAATATCGTGCATCCCTAGACTGGAATAATAAAAGAAATCTACACCATGGAAAAACTGACACATCGTCTAAGACTTCAACAAACTCAAATGGAAGAAAAGTGGAGGAAATGGACAACATTCAGGACAAAAGACTGCGACAAAGATAAAGAACTAGATAAACTAGATGGGACAAAGGTCAAAGAGAGGAATAGCTACCAAGTGAAAGTTTTATGTTATATTAAGTTGAATGTGAAAAGGTTAATCTGCACTGTTTATGTGAAAAGAGTGAAAAATACCAATAAAAAGTTAAATGATAAAAAAGGTTAATCATAGATCTCATCTAAGGAAGTTTTTAAACTACTGAAGGAAAATTTAACATGTTTAGATAGATTTAGAGAACGTCTGACCCTGTGTTCTTTCAATCGTGAGGTTCTTTTTGTTCATCTCTTTTCAAATTCAAATCCAAGTCGGGTCGGTTTCTATTCATGTTTTGTGGGCTTAAATCACCCGAGGAACCTGAACGCACCGCTCACTTAGCTTTTTACTGTTAAAGTGAAAGGGGTGAAAAAAACTGCCGTTGTTTGTGTGTTTGCAGTAGGAGGAACCCACATTTGAACTAGGGGTGGGTATTGGCAAAGAAGTCACGATTCGATTCGAATCACGATTCACATGCCACGATGCGATTCTATCACGATGCATCACGATACTTGAAATATTGCGATGCATTTGGATATTTTCACTGAACACTGTAAGAAAAAGATACAGCCCTTACCAGTGGCTGACTGGCTGGGTGTGATCTGGATAGTGTCTTCAATTGATACATAACTGAAAGCAACTGAATTCATACATAGCTGTATTTATTTAAATTACTTTTGGAGGTGTTGCCATGAAAACAAATACTGGACAGAAATATTACTATTACTGGCATGGACACACTAACAAAAAGATCTTAGGATTCATCAAACTTAAAATAACAAAATGAGGATAATCAGTCCGGACATGCTTATGACACAAAGCAGCAGGCGTCAACACATCCGCAGCGACATCTGCTGGACTGGAAGTTGTATTCCACTTGGTTTGATTGATGTGCGCCAACCATTAATGTATTTTATTTGTTCATTTTTTTTTTTTAATAATCGATTCTTGCCTTCAAGAATCGATTCAGTAGATCACAAAAATTAGAATCACGATGCATCGATTTGACGATTATTTTGCACACCCTTAATTTGAACTTAACCGGTGATGGCAAGGTATCAAGGTGAAACGCGTGAAAATGAAAATGTTGTTCCAGAGAGAGACGTGTTGGCACAACCTCCTCCACTGAGCCGATGCATTTTTTTTTTTTTTCTATTCTCTCATATGCTAAACCTCCTTTGCCCACCTCTGCTTTGGCTGTTTACCCCCTGCTTCTCTCCTATACTCTGTTCACTTTCCATTTCCCGAAGGTGATTTCAGCTCTCACACATATTCAGCACCCCACCTCTTTGAGTGAGGCTGTTTGATATTTGAAATGAGTGGAGGAGTCCTGGCTGTGAAGCTCCCCCCCACACCCCCCCCCCCCCCCCCCCCCAAGCAAATCCTCTGCTCCTTTGTGTATTTAATGAGTGATTGCATACTCTTAACCATGCATGACTTTGATAAAGCTAAACCCTGTGTAGATGAATGGGCCTTCCCTCCACGCATTGACGTGAGACTTCATTGCCTTTGCTTCATGGTAGGGGTTTGGACTTTGGGACAATAGTGTGTTGAGGCTGCGTAAAATTAGAATCTGGCCCAAAACCGAGAATTTCGGATGCACATATATCACAGTCGCCTTTTGTAAACTCTTTGTTCTAAAGGCAGATGGGGAAATATGGTGTAAATACAAAATAAATGATGGAATGTGTTCATCTTTGTTTACTCATACTGTTCCCTCATCAATTTGAATTTTACTGCTACATCTCACCATAACAACACATCTCTGTTACGATGCTGAAAAACAGACTAAACTTTTTAAAATTCTGCCCAACGCACGTAGAACACAGTTTATCTCTACTCTGCACGTGGGAGTGAAAGCTCTGAGGCCACCTCTAGTGGCTCAGAGTGGGCTGGATAGCCTACAAAGGGCTATGTGTTGGTGGCATGTTATGTAAAGGTAGTTGTAACGGGTCAATTGAGACACAGTGAGGTGTTGTCGATTACAGATAAACAAATATCTCTGGACTGTTAGTTCAACCACTGGTTTTACCTCCAACTGTTTGGGTGAGAATGGTAATCAGTTCAGAGGAGAGATGGCATGTGTGTTTGTGCTGCGAGTTAAAAATCCCAAAGCAGTAAAGCAGAAGAATAAAGTCTAAATGTTTAGAGTCCAGATCTGTGATCTCAAAAGAGTGGGCAATGGTTAAGATTTTAGCCAAACTTCAATTAAATTCAGTTTATTTATATAGCAACAATTCACAACACATGTCACCTCAAGGCACTTTACAGTTCACCAGATCATACTGTCAAATTGATTCAAAGTTTTCTATCTAAGGAAAACCAGTTGATTGCATCGGCTCATTGACTCGGAAGGCAATCCCTCACACTAAGCATGCTTGTAGCAACAGTGGAGAGGAAAAACTCCCTTTTAACAGGAAGAAACCTCCAGTAGAACCAGGCTCAGTGTGAGCGGCCATCTGCCGAGGCCGACTGGAGTTCAAGGAGACAGAAGCACAGACACAAGAAGCAGCTGTAAAAGGCGGCCCCGTCCAGGAAACACACAGCCAGGCAGACAAGTGCTGAGCCATCCCCATGTCAGCGGATGAAGCTGTTAATGGCAGCAGCACAGCTGATCTTTCTGTCCAGGATGGTGTCACAGCCAAACAGGAACGGATGAGGCAAATGTACTATGAGAAAAAGCAGAGAGAGCATAATGTTAGAGATTGAACTAACAGATTCTGCAGAGTGGGAGAATAGAGATAAAATGAAGCTGAATGATGAAATGGTGGTCTCTATGTCCTCCAGGAGTCTAAGCCTATAGCAGCATAATTATAGCGATAGCTTCAACCTAGTCTTCACACAAATTCAACGTAATCATATATTTTCCTCCCTTACTCTATTAACATTCATAAATTGTAACGTATATAGTTTAACTGAGCTATTTCAATGAATTGAGCCTTTTATTTATCAATTCCATGTGTACCAGTGGTGGCTGCTGGTCTCAGCAGAGGCTCAATGACGTTAATGAAATCCAAATGTAACGTTTTGCGTTATCAAATGTGGAAACCCATTAAACACATTACTGCAATGGGTAAAAATGTACGTATTAGCGCCACGAGAAAATTTTTAAAAATTAAACAGTCATCAAAAATGTAGATATTTCGCCAATAAAGAGGAAACGACAGTAATCAAGGGGAAATGTCGAGAATAATGTCCAACTGTCAATAAAAAAGTTGAAAAAAGTTTGAGAAATAAAGTACCGGTAGATGACACCAGTGGACGTTTTTAATGACAGACATCAACTCGACATCATGTTATTTGGTGACATTTGTAAGCCTGCATCCTCTGAAAAAAACTGGTTTTGCTATTCATATTTACAGTAAAACTATATATCAACTTTATTCTTGACATTCTGGCTTGACTGACCTCACCCATTTTTTTTCTCAATGACTGTTCTGAATGAACAATTGCTTTTTCCTTGTCTGTTTGGTTAGGTGAAAATCCCGTCTTTCTGGCTGCTGTTGGTCAAATCTTTAAGCGTGTTTAGTCAATCGGTATCGAGCAGCCAGCTTCATATCCTCCCCCGGCCCGTCCCTGCTCCATAGATTCCATAAGAGGCAAAGCGTCACTGTAAGTGAAGGATTTTTTTGCTTGTTATCCAATCAGGGTACAACTTTCTTGCTGGTTGCTTCAATGCACAGAGGCTAACGCCTCAACAGGGATTAAACATAGACACCAACAGGGAGCATCACGCTGCTCCATTTCGGAGGGGAGATCGATTTAAGAACAGATTGATTAATGCACAACGTACTCATGAAATTAAGAGCATTGTAGTGCACATTTAATGCATTTTAATAACTGCATTTTATGGAGTTTAACAATGCCTATCTGACATATTTTCTTAGCTTCCTTGGTATTTAATGAGACATCGCTACTGATGTATACATAACTATTTAAGATGCCCTCAAAATCTCTTAAGCAATGCTTTCTCCTCTTTATTTGCATCGTTTACTCTGATTTTCTCAGTAAACAAACATGCATTTTCCTTTTTTAGCTTAGAGTTCAGGTAAAGTTGATCGTCCTGTTGGTCTTTTGTCTCTATCTGGTGAACTGTACCTTAAAACTGCTAGCTCAACAGTTAGAACCCCACTGTTCTCCATCCTTTCTTGTCTCACCATTACTATTGGATTAACGTCATCCATCTCGGGAAGAAGAGCCACTGACTATTTTTCTAAACCAACGGCTCATTCTTCCATACTGGCTGCTAAGGGACATGGGATCACGGTGGTTCAAATTAGCTCCTTAGTCGTAGCAACATTTTTTATATTCTAAAAGGCTGCAGCAGTGCAATATCGTTGAAGTGTGAATATTGGATGTGTGACGCTCAAATTTAGTTTCTCCATATCTTCATGCTGTAGAATACCGAAGAGGATTTGATTCTGGAAGATTATTTATATAAATTTAATTTAGCAAATTAGATTTGGATCAGTTCATGGTTTAGGCTGTATAACCCCAATCTCTTGATAGATCCTCATCCGTCTATAAATGAAAGTGACTTTTCAGGGCTTTTGTTGTGGGAAGCAGAGCTGTTTAACTTAGCAATGCCATAAAGGAGGAGGAGGATTCATGAAATTATAGTTCCCTGCTCTGCAGTTTCCATGTGTCAAAAAGGCAGTTGTTTTCTGTTTGTGAGCAGCAACAGAACAGAGGAGTTCAAGGATTCTGCAAGGACTCCGTCCCCTCACATGCATGCTCATGCCAAGACAATGATCACTCCTCCTCCCACCTGCCTACCTCCTTCTCGTCCGCCAATATGACACTGAGCAATGAGGGGTTCTTTGACCTTGCAGCAACTTGCAAATGTGCACCTAACTGCCTCCCTCTCAGCTACAGGAGGAGAGAAAACATGTCGGCACACATGTCCAGTCATGTGTTAAAGAGTACATCTGCAGTGGAAAGCTGTGTTTAGGTCCTCTGTCCTCCCCTCAGGGGGTTCATATCATCACAAGGTCCAGCAGTCAACATAAGCTCTCGTCAGCTCTTTTCCTCCCCCCTCTGACCATCACACCTTCAGATAATTGTTGTGAATCAGCGGCTCCATCAGCCGCCATCAGCTCTGTAACCTCCACCTTCACCCCTGAGCTAGACCAATTAGCAACCCCCTGCTGCCCTGATGGTTGCTCCGGATTTCATTCCCGACTTGAACCTTCCAATAAAGGTCATTATGGGTTAGATTACTGGATTGGCTCAGACCCGCACTCTCATTACCTAAAGATTTTCGAAGGTACAGGACGTAGGGAGAGATAATCAAGCTTTCACGTGAATCGATCACAGTTTGAACCATGCACCATCGCCAGCCTATGAGGTCTGCCTCGTCTTTCGAGGGGCTGAGAAAATGCGCAGTGCAGTGGGAGCCCCCGTTGTGGAGGCAATTGAAATTGAAGTGGAAATGACAAGGGGGACTCTGGGGCCCCAGCTGCCAGTAAGAACAGAGCTCAGAGGAAAAGGAGCCGACTCTCTAGAGGACAAAGAACATGAGGGTATTTTTTTCCTCACCTTGAACAAATTTGACACCCAAAAGTCACAGTTGTAAGTAGTGCAACTGAACTTTTGATGAATATCTTTTAAGCCGCATATGCATCAATGACTTATAAATGCATGGTATAAAAGTGAAGTGAAAGAAAACTAAATTGATCCATGCTTTCATCTTCCATACTAGTTTAATCCCTGCAGGGTCAGAATGGGAGCTAGAATCTTAGGAGGTTAATGGATGAGAGGCACATAAATTATAGACTCATGTCAACCTAGATTTGCAGGATGCTAGCATTTTGTATACACGAGTGTATACAAAAAGAAATTTTGTTTAAAACAGCTCTAGACAATTTTATTATTCAAAGTGCAGCCCTGAAAAACAGCAATAAATATATTAAAAATGTAATATAAACACATGACTGTATATGTACAGTTCTAACATTATTATTATATTTTTTTGACAAGCAATTGGCATAAAAAAAGCAATTTGGCTTTTGACAATGACAAAATAAATCTAAGTGTTAAATACAGCTAAACCAATCTGTGCACTAACTCTGACAGAAATGGAAATAAAAAGAAAAAAACATACAAATAAAAACAGGAATGGTTGCAGCTCTACTTGCAGGTCCTTGTAAATGCTAAAATAAAATAGTTGGAAACGGGGGAAAGAAATATGGTTAAATTTTTTAAGAAACATGGTCAAGTTAATATATGGGATTCTAAAAAAAAAATTTGTATTTCTAGTTTTTTCTGTATTCAGTGGTATATTATATTTGTTTATTTATTGGGACATTTTTACATGTATAATTTTAATATTTTTTATGCTGTCAGTTTTGGTCCTCCGTAGGTTTCAGGCCTCCTGTAGTGAAATGTATAACTTCTGTATAAAATCGGTGTTGGCCAGAAAGTTCTATTTCAATTTGATTGGTAGACTATTCCCTAAAGGCCACATTTCTAAAAAACCTGCTCCTCCATACTTGGGTTTCATCTCTTGTTCTTGCCCTCCTTGCCCAGGCGGACGGCCATGTCTCAGTAGTTTAATCGTTTTCCGATGATGGATTTTAGAGAAAATAACTTCCATGTATTTAAACCCTTTTCAAACCCTCCCATTACGACTGGCTCAAGTGTTAATTCAATCATATTATTTTAAGCCTTATTCCACCTCCACTGAATGAATGACGTCTACAGTAATGCTCAAGGCTGAACCAGAAAAAATGCACCTGTTTCTCCATAAAAGAAGGGACTGGAACAATTAGGAGGTTTTACCTTCGTTCACAACTGCTAATCAAAGTTGTCTGGATACACTGTGAAGCTATGGTGTCTTAGCAACAGTTTAAGTAAAGTAAAGCAGAAATTGAGGCGTCCACAATGAGGCAGAGAGCAGATTCAACCAGCGGTGTCCTTCCTTCTTTAGAGGGATGTCTTACAGATTCTCTCCTCGTTAATTATGACATCCTGATTTTTAACTTTGATAAAAATCCAACTGGAGGAAGAGTGATGGGCCTCATCAAGAGATTAGAAAGATCAGAGCGATCCTGATTTCTTTAAGGTGTGTGGGTGGCAGCATTACGAGCAGCAGGTGGGCGTGAGTTGGGGAATAAAAACCTGGTTCATTTAAGGACAGGGTCAGATTAAATCTTCTTTTCAACTATTCTTTCTGGATGCCTTTGTTTATTTAGTAAATTATTCTATATTTTGATCAATACATTGTTTATTCTAACCAAAATATTTTAAGGAACTAGATCAGTTGTTTTTCCAACCAATCTATTCTTAAAATCTATCCAAACTCTATCAGCAACTCCTACAAACTCCATCTTGACTGAACACTGAGTCTATTTAAATGCCTGTCAAAATTCTTGCGCTTCTTGAACCACTTCCTAGCGGTCACGTGGTATTACGGTAGGTCATCAATTTTGGCCCCTCCTCTAAATGGATAACGCCTCGACACATGCTTCGGGGAAACTCCCCCTCCATTACTCGACACAAGCCTCGGCTCATCTCATAACATCACCACATTACATACGGTGACGACTATTTCAATGCTGGTTAAATCTGAAAATCAGAGTCTTAATACGCTTGAAATAGAGAATGTTTTTTTTTTTTTTTTATACATCATCTGCAGATATTAATGAGATTTAACCACAGTGACGGTTGTGTTTCGCTGGTTGGTTGGCGCAGTGGATAAAGGATGTGTGCTTTGGACCCTGTGGTTGTAGGTTCAATTCCTGACCAATGCAGCCTCCAGTAAAACCTCACAGTTATTGAAATTGCTCAAAACAATAAATGTTATGGCGAGTGGGGATGCTTGACTCCCTACTCTAGGGTGTAATCTTCTTAGAATAGGGAAGGTTGACTAAGATCTTCTTGTTGAGAAGATTGACTGACTGTGGACTTGAGGATTTGAGTTGTCGTCCTGACTCCCCAATTAAAATATGAATCTGATTGTCCTTTTTGGAAAAGATGGGTTACATATATTAATGGCTACGAAAACAAAAAGATAAACTGGGCTTGAGAAAAAGAGAAAGATGTTAAATGTGCATTGGTAGCTCAGAGAGAAGAGATGCTGGTTTAGAGTTTGGTGGATCCTGAGTTCAATTCCTGGTTTGTCTCTGACAACTCATTGAAGAGAACTCTCTATATATGTCAAGGTTTTATTGGTTTTCAAAGTGAATATTGAAATCATAAAGATAAATGCGCTACGAGAAGAGCAGCATAAAGAGACAGGGCCTGTGGTGTGATGGTTAAAGTGTTGGCTTATAAGCTGGATGCTTGTTGGTTCAAATCCCACAGATGAAACTATTTTTCCAAACAAATGTAGAAGTGAAAACAAAAAGATGCAGAAAAAGAGAAAGACAGTAGATCTGCATTGGTAGCTCAGAGAGAAGAGATGCTGGTGAGAAGAGATGCTGGTTTAGAGTTTGGTGGATCCTGAGTTCAATTCCTGGTTTGCCTGTGAAGTCTCATTAAAGAGAGTGTTGGCTTTCAAGCTGGAAGCTTGTTGGTTCAAATCCCACAGAGGAAACTATTTTTCCAACAAATGTAGAAGTGAAAACAAAAAGATAAATGCGCCCGGAGAAATTACCAAAGTGTGACAGGTGTCACAGCAGAGTGGTATTGTCTGCGACCGTAAGGCGCCAGTGGTGCAGAGTCTGAGTTCAATTCCATCTGTGGTTGACGTAGCCTGGAATTACCCACTGCGGTGGGTTGGGGAGGGGGCTGTGTCCCCTCCCTGTTTCCACAACAATAATTGGAAGGTGTTATACATCAGGAAACAAGGTCTGAATAAAACTTTTAAAGACAGTTAAAATAAAGTCTTGAATAGTTTTCTAACTAAAGTTAAGAAAAAGAAACAAACATTTACACTACAAGAACATTACTTGCATATAAAGCATTACATTTGCAAAGGCTACTTAGCCATTAATGTTGCATTTTCAGGTTTTGTTAGAGAAAGCGGTTGTTGGTGTTCAAGACTGTTTTTTTTTTGAGTGTGTTCTAGAAGTAATGTAATGTAATCTTTTTTTTCTTTCAGACAATGAATTCTATGACACCTGTCACACTTTTGACTTTTTTTTCCCCCTCCGGGTAAATTTATCTTTTTGTTGTCTCTTCTACATTTGTTGGAAAATGACAAGCCTTACCTGTACGGTAAATAAGTGGGACTTCTATGGGATTTGAACCCATGAGCTCCCAGTTTGAGAGCCATTGCATTACCATCTGTGTCACAGGTCCTGTCAAACATTAGGCTTTTCTCCGGGTGCATTTATCGTTTTGTTGTCTCTTCTACATTTGTTGGAAAAACAGAAGATCAACTTCTATGGGATTTGATCCAACAAGCTTCCAGTTTGAGAGCCAATGCTTTAACATCCATGCCACGGTTCTGTTTACACTTTTATTTCTAGGTGCATTTATGTTTTTGTTTTCTACATTTGTTGGAAAATGATAAGACTGAGCTGTATGGGAAATAAGTGAGACTTCTTTGGGAATTGAACCCATGAGCTCCTAGTTTGAGAGCCATTGCATTACCGTCTGAGTCACAGGTCCTGTGAATTTATCTTCTTCTTTTCACTTTTGGAAAACAAATCATGGCTGTCACATTTACACTTTTCTCTGTTCCGTGCGCTGCCCACCGTGGCAGGTTGTGTTTAGGTTGATCCAGGCTGATGTTGGATCAGACTGAGTTAACCTGAAAACCAGTCTGCTGATTCTAATATCAGTGAGGCTGCATTCATTGAGAGATTATGGATTTGCTGCTCGTCTTTGAATGATAAATGTGGTCCGTGTCCACCTCGCTTCAAAAGGAAGATGGTTAAAAAGGCAATTAAAGCACTCCATTAAAACAAAATGGGATTTTTACATGTAGAAGTCTGTTTGCCACTAAGAGCTACAAAGAGTCTGAAAACAGCTTTTATAGAAAAGAATAGAAATAAATTAGCTGTTTAAAAAGCCTCAGAAAGAGGGAATTAACGACAGTGGAGGTGCATTTGTCCCCATGCAAAACTAGATGGAACCAAAAAAGTTTTATTTTTTTATAGGATTTTATAGTCAAGCATAGTGATTTATGATTGTAAAGTGAGAAAGCTATAAATCCACATACCCTATGCTGTCAGCTAGGTTGGAGAAAATAATTAATACATAAGGCTTATCTTCAAATTCATTATTTAAGCAAAGATTCTTCCATTGAAATGAGCCAGTGGTACTTTCTCCTGCACAGGTTGACTTAAAGGAACATCTTTAGATGCTACTGGACATTGAATCCTTTAAAACTCAATGATGACCAATGACTACTTGATTTTTTAAAGCTCATGTATTCAGGGTTGAGTCCGTAGGTTATGAACTGCCAGAGGCTGCTCAGAGGGGTCTTTCTCAGAATGGGTTACTGTAAAAGGTTAAAGAAGTGATAAAGAGGTCCACATTAATACTAGAGGATCAAAAGTATGTTGATGGGAGAATATCTGTCATAGTCTTTGTTGAAAATGGTCATATTCAAAGGAAATCCATAAAAAAAAAGGCTAGCTTACATAACTACTTAAATAACTATTTGGATTAATCGTGATTGATTATTGAAATAATCATCAACTAATTTACATGACAATTGTCTATAGCCACTCTCTGGAGTATAAAGACTGTAAAACATGCCTTTAGCTGACAGAGCAACCCATTTAGAGCACTAATTATATCCAGTGGTGTCAAAAGTTCACACATTTGTAAAGTAACCTTTAAAAAAAAACAGCCAGATGCCACTATATAGATTGAAAGCTAAATTTTTCGACTATTTTGAAAATTTCTTTGAGATAGGGCCAAGGATGAGGGAGGTCTTGTTGGTCTCCATCTCCCGATACGCTCTGGCCTGTGTCCGACCTTTTCAGACATTTCAACATCTTTTTACATCCTACATTGTAGCATGGCATAGACAATTCACGTTTGCAGTTTGAAGAACACCTGCTTGCTTCTAATGATTTCCTTTAGCTAACCAATGAGTGTGTGCGTTCTATGACTCATCCAATTACACTAGTTTTCACTAGATGTGGATGGAGCCAATGATCTGCATTGGATGGCGCACATGACGTGAAATAAATATTTATAAACATTAAACCGAAGTCAAGAGTAACGAGTAATGTTTGATTTAAAAATGTAAAGAATAGAAAGTACAGATAATTGTGTGAAAATGTAATGAGTAGAAGTCAGAAGTAGGAAGAAAATTAAGTAATGGAGTTGTTACGTCTACTCTCATCAGCTGCTTCTACTTGTTAATATCAGCAGGAGGCGGACTGACGAGGAGGAGGATCAAAGCCAAACCAATAAATAAACAAATAAACAATAGCTCTACCATTCACACAACCTTAGATCTTTAACATTAATAATTTTGCAAAAAATAAAGTAATCTAATTCTTAATAGGGTCCAACAGGAGTAAAGTATAGATACCTAAAAAGTGTACTTAAGTACAGTAACAAAGTATTTGTACTTCATTAGTGACTCCTCTGATTATATCAAAATTGTAAAAAAAAAAAAAAAAAAAAAAAAAAAGGTTTGTTTTACCTGGTTTAATTTCATAAAAAAAATCTTCTTTAATAAATCTTTTGCTATCCAATTTTAATTAATTTATTGAGAAAATAATCAACATATTAATTGATTTTCATAATAATCATTAGTTACAGCCCTAGATATAATGTATATTTGGCCTTGGCATGAGGGTGGTAGCATTATGCTGTGGTGATGTCAGAGTTCAGCTGAAAACCTGTTGGCGAAAGCAAAAAGATCCAAAACACAAACCTAGAAAAATGGACTAGAATGGACAAGATCCACATCAATATGATACATGTGGCATTATTGAAATGATTATGAGGCTTTCTATCTCTATCTGCATCCAGTCTGACTGAGCCTGAATGAATGGGGTATCATAGAGATACACCATGTAAATGGTTCCCCTTCTCTTTATGAGAGTTCATAACATTTTATCCAGGTCTATCGCATAAAACCTCCATAAAACACATCAGGCTTTATAGCTGTAATGTCACAACATGTGAAAGGCTTAATTTGACCAACTAAAAGAGGCTAATGGGCACATAAAATCCATTACACTGATGAATAGACACCAATGGCTCTGGTTAAAGCTTTGATAAACTAACAAAAATTGTATCACACGCTTGGGGTTCAACAAAAGGGTTCTTTGTGTTGACTGAGAAATTAATTCCTTTATTGGTTCTCCTTGACGAACACCCTGAAGACAATCCGCCACATCTTTGCAATCAGAAAACAGCCCAAAGCTTAGTAAACATGTGTTTAAATCTGTGTCATGAGCAAACGCCGGCAGGCTCTCCGTGAAGAAATTTGCACAAAAGAAAAGCTCAACTAAATTCACATTACTGATGGTATTAAAATCTTCAGAAGTGGCTTTAAACAATCCTCTCATATCAGGCTGTTTAAAATCTAATTAAAAATTTAATGCTGTATCTCTATGAAATATTCAGTAATAGTCCATGCGTGGTATCTCTGCCACCGTAAGCCCTTCATCAGAGAGAGGGTTATTGTGCATGGAATGAGAGGAGGGAGTAAAAACAAGACTAGCTGAATTGAACAGAAAATTATCTGCCATACAGTATAATGACCCGCCTTCCTACGCCTGTGTAATTTAATGCTGGCTTTGCAGGTCACACTTGGTGGTTGTGTAATGTATGGTGCTCTACATGAAGGGTAGTGTAAGCCTTTAATGAGAGGAGCTCTGATGAGGGTTTGAAAAGTAATGAAGTCCTCTCCGAGGAGAAGCCTTCTGTCGAAAGGCCACCCATCCTCATTGGTCCTGAGGTTATATTCCGCTCTCTATTCAGTGTTAGATGAACGTTACCTTCATTTCACTTCTCTGCTCATTTAATTTCCTTCCTAGCTGTATGTATCAGGCCTAACTAGAACTGCTCCAGGAAATAAGCTGACCAGAAAAGTCAGAGCTGAGGTCCATAAATACATTGACCATGCATGGCAGTGCCGGAATGACTGGAGGGGTGTTCAGAAAGTCTGGTTTCCTCACATTTAAGCCTATTTTATGGTCACCATGACCCAGATGATAGAGATTTTATAAAGGCAAACATCCACATAAATGCATTAATACAATTTAAATTGTTGTTAAGCTGTTGAGCAAGTCCAAATGCTGTATCTGGTGTTTGTTACTATGCACTATTATTCAAGTCATCTTAAACTATTTTTCTTCAAAATGTTGGCTACATATTACGTGTTTTTTCTCTGGCCAGAAGTTCGATGGCAAATCCGTTCTCTTCAAGTTGGCAATCCAACGCTCTCGCAATTTTCCATTGCGAAGTCCTGTCTAAATCTTAAATAATTTTTGTTGATTGCAGGCGTGTATAATAGTTCCCATTGATTTTGCATGTAAAGCGTGGGGAATGGGTCTAGGAACTAGGGTTGTCACGATACTAAACTTTTCAACTCGATACCGATACTAAGGAAAATATTCGATACTCGATACCATTTTCGATACCACAAGGATAAAAACAAAGATTCCAAAATTCAACAGAAATATTTTCATTAATAAATAAAATACAATAAATAAACACAATAAAGGTTGTATGCTGTGCACAATATTAAGCAAGCTTGATAAAAAATTTATAAAATTAAGAGTTCCTTCCTTGGCTATGCTTTGCACACATAACAATGACACTAGCCAAACCGGTTAAAAAACAAAAATAATTCTCAGCAGCTGCACCTCTTACAAAAAAAAGTCTGAAACTGAAAAGTGCGCAGAATTATTCAATCACACAGTCTTCTGAAAGTGCATTTTCCTCTATTCTGCACTTTAGATGAATGACTGCTTAGGTGCCACTGGTGGTGGCACTGTATCGATACTTTTAAAAACGAGTATTGTATCCGGATGCAACGTTTCAGTATCGATACTTTTTTGAGTTTCGATACTTTTGACAACCCTACTAGGAACTGTGACGTCACTGCTGGAAGATGTCAGGAGTGAGATGTTACTATATTTGGGCAAAAATATATATGGCCGCTCCCAGACTCTGTGATTGTAAAAATGTATATTTTAATTTTTTTACTGAGTAACGTTAAATTCATTAAATCACCACAAACGTATTAGCTTTAGGTATAAATAATGATCCAATAATTATTCGTTGTTGATAGAGTTTTTCCTTTAAAGACACTGCAGAAAAATGAGATGCTCTTGAAGGCTCTGCACAACGGGACCTAAAAAACGGTTATGTGGAGGTATAATAAGGAGGATTTAAGAGACAAAAATAGCATTTCCACTTTATTTACTCCTCAAATGAACAATTAAAAGATAAATGGAAAGGATTTAAACGAATAATATATCCCCTTTTAGGAATTATATGTAGAAACTTACCATGTGTGATCATGTCGGTGTGTTTCATATCCAAAAGCAAGACTCCAAACTGCAAAAACCCTTTCAAATAACAGGAATCTTAATTTTCTAGATGGATATTGGAAAAGAAAGAAAAAAATCACAATGAGTCAAACTCCAAACAAAATTTTTGAGGGCCACAGGTCGGATTCTAACCTGGGTTGGCCACGTTGAGAACTAAGGCCTCTGTACATGGGTCGTGCACGCTAACTGCTGCTCCACCTGCACGCCCTATAATTGATATTTTTGTGCCGCTCACATTGACAGTAAAACCTTTTCCATGTACGGACTCTGGACAAAGTAGAGTCTCTTACATATTAGCATAGAGTAATGAAGCAAATAGGGTGGTAACTCCATGCTTTGAGCACTCTGCACCTGCTGAAGAATTCAAATCGTCCTCACAATACATTTTTCAATAGACATGTCCTGATAATATGTAGTTAAAGTAGTTAAAAGGATTACCGTGTTCTGCACGACTAGCATATCTTTTGGCACCATGTCAGAGATAATTAGGAGTCATTAAAACATTTTTCGGTGAGAGCTCCGTTCATTTTCTGTCTCATTGCACTGAAAGCTCGGGGTCTCCATTGTCATTCGAGCAGTGGAACGAGACGACGAGGGTCATGCTGTAGGATTTATTCGGCAGGATTTCTTTTTTTTTTTTTTGGTTTCAGCTAGAAGCAATGTTAAATCCAACATCAGTACAGATTTTTCACAGCTGATTCAGACCTTAGTGCAGGAGTTCAGAATTGGCTCATTAATTGGTGAGAAACTGTCACACACACACACACACAGAGAGTGCATTACAATGTTCCACCCACACACACCTACAGACCAGGCTTTCGCTTTTGGTATTCTCACACTGCAAATTGTTGGTAACGAGGTGCTTGCGTCCGTGGCAACGCAGAGATGCATTCTTATCTATTTTTGCCCAACTTTTTCGTCCACATTTGCAAGGGGTAGGTAGATAAGACAGAGAGCCTATGTGTGATAATTGCCTTTTGTCTGAGTGGAACGGTGAGTCAGAGGAGGAGTTCAAGGGTGCTGCCAGTTTAGACTCCCTCCTGCTGCTGGACTTAGTTTTTCTCTCGCTATGTTCAGGTAAACAGACAGCGTAGGGAATAAGGGGGCTGCTGCTCAGCAAAGGAGATCAGAAACTCCTGCAATGGGAAAATAAGCGGGGGACGATTAGGCTTACAAAATGATTTTATATTGGCTGAGGTCAAACACTGTGGTGTGCTTATTTTCCCTCTGCTCTTGTTGCATCTGAACACAGACGAGAATCAAATCCACTGTTTTTTTTTTTTCATTTTTCCCTCTTTGCATTTTTTAAGAAACACATTTCTTAATTATTTAAATAGACATGTTGAAATTACCTTAACAGAGCATCAGAGAGCAACTGAAACACTGATAAGCACATATTATGACCTTTAAAATAAAGCACTTTTTTTGCATTGATTTTCAGCTTTTTACTCCATTAAAACACCAAAATATTATTCCAAATTATTCCAAATAACCTTGTTGGTTCAAGCAGGATTAATAAAGAAAGTGACCATTTTCTGTTTAGTGGACAAATATTAGGTAGCTAAAATGTCTCCATTAAACACTTAAAGGTATAGTGGAGGATGTTCTTTTTCTGGGTGGATCATCAAGATAAGTGGTCCTCCTAATTGTCAATCATTCTTGTGATATAGCTGGGTAGCTGTCTTTTTCTGTGAATGCACACTTTCACTTGTATATGTTTGGTGAGCAACAGTTTCAGCCAGTCATAGAAGCTCGCCTTGGTCATCGCGGTTCTTTGAAAATGGCCACGGGTCAAAAGTCTATTACAAAAGGTTTCTACGAAGTGTATGAGAGGATGAGAAAGGACTCAGAAGAGAGAAACAAGACCAGAGTGTTTTTGGGAGATTCTTTCACAGGACTCAAAGCACAGGTATTTTAGCAAAATTTCAGTGAATTTACTGGCCGTGCGATCACTCACCGACGCTCTGATGCTACATGAAGCTACACTGGGAATTTTCCGGATTCAGTCACTCACGAGGGAAGCTTTCTGAGATTTAATAAAACAGGTTTACTATTTTGAAGGATATATTTTAGGAAACTATTTTAACAATGTTTTTCCTTACCGATTTTCAAGATTCTTCATCAAATTTGACAAAATGTTCCAGGCTATTAGTGGAAACAACCGTCAGCTGTGAGCTCTCTGAGCAAAATCTCAGAACAGCAGTTAAAGGGGCAGGACAATCAATCTTATTGGCTGATGTGAAATCAGCCTGTGCCAGCTATTGGCTGTTTAATCTGTGACTGAAAACAAATTGCTAAAGGCATATATCAAAGTTTTTAAAGATTTTTAGCAGTTTTTATCTATATTTATGAACATATTTATCAACTTATTTTTAACTAAGACATGAAATCCATACATTTTAAGTAGAACAAAAGATTATGGAAGAAGATATTCAATCAAGATCTATACAGTATATACATATATATATTTTAACACTGGGTTACACTTCGGTTGCAAAGTTTCTACTCAACAGGTAAAGTTTGGCACGCTATTTGGAGAAATCCATTTCACATCTCTGCTAGTAAAAGTTATCTACCTCTATATTGTAACTTTTAAAGCTACAGTGTGTAATTTTCAGCGACATCTAGCGGTCAGACTGCAGACTGCAGCAACATGAACGTCTCCCCCCCACCGCTTCTCCCCCCCAACAGTACGGCGAGCGTTACGGGACAAAATGTCTTCCACGACGTCCGCATCACCTACCTTCTCAAGTGATGAGGTTTGTTTACATAGATAATTTTACAGATAGTATTTCATTAGTCTGTGTAGGGTATAGATTTCATGTAGACTTAAGATAATAAATATACCCGTTATTTTTTCTACGTCGTTGTGACGTTTTGGTGAGCTGCTTTGCATGGTGATATAAACAGACGAAGTAATTGTAGTCATTAGTTTAACAGCGAGATTGTGTTCGCTGGAAGAATATATATTCCCCGTTTACAGAGTCCAAGTCTTGTTTGTGGCACGGGGGTTACAAGGCAAGGAAGAGGGAAAGGAAGAGGGCAGAGAGGCCGGGGTGAGCGTGCAGCTGGGGCCAGGCGAGAGAGAGGAGCCAGCGGGGTGAGAGCATAGGAGGAAAGGCTTGAAGATCTCCAAAGGAGCCGGAGAGAAGTAACCGAGGTATATATCCAGAAAATTATTTTACAGAAAATTACTGAATCATTACCTGTGAAACGTCAGGGACGTTGCTGAATAAGTATACTGGAGAGTAACAGCATCATCACGCAGCATGTTATTGTTTTAGACAGGTCTGAGCATCCTGTACTCCAAAAACTGCAGTGATATTAGACAATTGTGTGTGTAGGATTAATTACCTGTCCAAGAGAAAACTGGCAACTTGAGCGTCACTTTGAAAACCTTTTTCCTCCATCAGTGACTTCCATCGTGTAAATGCCGTGCCAATGTTGATCCGTGTTTTTTGTCGTTTCTTGTCACGCTTGCGTTTATTCTCGTCGTGTTTCCGCTTCTTAGATGACGGGGGTTCAGTGTCCGCCGCTTTTCGTTGTGATACAGAGTAGGCATGATCCTCCATTCGTCTGATGTTTGGCCACACAGTGCCAAACAGTTTGCAAAGTCACTCACGCCTGCCGCCTTGTTTACCTTTCTTTTTACCGAGGCGCAGTATACCTGCTTCTTCTTCTTCTTTGGTTTCAGGCAGACTAAACGCTTCTCAGGCATAATACTGCCATCTACTGTTCAGTACCGTCTCAGTTCATCTCTCTCAACTTGCCGTAGTTATTTTCGAGCGTCATGGGAGATCTCGCAATCGCTAGTTTGTTGCCTCTGCGCTGCCGTAGCACAAAGATGTCTGCCTCCATGGCTGCGAGACCCGCTCCTATGTAATTATAAATAACGAATTCTAAGGCAACGCAAATGTTATGGTTAAAAGGCTGAGCTCATAGGTGATGATAAATAACATAGTTATGTATAATATATTAAATTTCTGAATTTATATGCCTGTAATTATTACACACTGTAGCTTTAAGGGAAGATAAGTTTATTTATTTTGTAATTTGCATCGTTAGTAGTTATATGGCGGTGAGTCTGACATAGTGAAAAAATTGGAAATCTTTTTCGGAAAGTAAGCTTGTACGAGGGATGCAAACAGCAACTGTTAAATGGAGAGTGCACGAGGACAAATGCTCTCGCACACCATTAATAGGCGTTCCCTGTCGGGAGTGGGTACAGCTTTTGTTCATGTACATTTTCTTTAAAGTGGAGAGGGCATGTCTTTTCAAAAATGAGGGACTTTCCTTCCATACACCTTTAAAATCTTCTGGAACCAACTTTGATATTGATGGTTGTAGAACCAGTTTAGAACTGGCCACAACATCAGCTCTGTTAGATAGACCTACTGGAACCACCATTGTTGGAGAAATAAAAGTTGAACCCTCAGTGTCTTATTCTTTGAACTCACTGGGATACAGGGTGTCGCTCACAATCCTCAATTAGGCATGCGAAGGGTAAATTAAAGTTATGACACAAAGCGATGTCTAATCACATATATGCATAACGTCATAAATCCACTTTTCTCCTCTGCCTCCAGCTCTTACTTTCACACACAGACACAAACGCTTTGATGGCAGCGGGGTGTGCGGCTTCGTCACCTCAGTGTGATGCGCCGTACTGCTCAGCCCCTCAAATATTCCCTTTGATGTCACCAGTATGTCAATGGCAGTCCAGGCTGTGTCACAGCCGCGAGTTCAAAGAGCAATCATGCAGCAGCTCAGCGGCTAATGAGCCGAGCGCACTCCGGGCGTCTCTCTTCATGTATGCTTGTCATGCATTTTGTTTTTATTCACCTGTACTGTTTGCCTTTATTGTTTTATTTGAAACATTGATGAAAGAGAGCGTTTGGACCTTAAGCACCAAATGAAGATGCCGTTTGTTTCAGCAGTTTGTAAAGATCTAAACACTGTCTTAACCCTAAACAATGTGCTTAAAATGAAAGAGACGTTCTACACTTTTGTGGAAGAACTTTTGGAAGCCCTTTGAGCAGGATCTGCTGTAAATGCTTAAAATGCAGGAAATGATCCAGACGGCTGCCATGATTAATAGAATTAGTCCTGCTGGGTTCCTCTCTCTGATGGTTCTAGGACTGCTGTAACCAATGAGGCATCGACTCTTCAGTTTCTCTACATTTTCTTACAGCCTTAGAGTTTCTCAAGTTTCTTGATGATCCTCCTCCATGTTGTATTGTTTCTGCATGTATAGTATATCAGGAACTCGTCTCCACAGAAATTAACCATCACTTTGAAGCCAAGCAGAATATTTGCCTTATTTATCTCAAACAAAATGTCTGGTTCCTCTCAGTGAGTATGAGTTATTCAGACTTTACTTGGCACTGATGTTCCAGCCACTTGTTTTGATATTTTATTGAACTACCCCTCCGAAACCGATCTGTGCCGAGTTCGGACCGAGCTTGGATCGGGTAACCGTGCTGAGCCTGGTTCTTACGACCATTTACACATCCCGCTAGCACGGTTTCTCGCTTCCTATCGGCAGTCCACGATACTAGAGTTCTCAAGGTGGTAATTACACAAATAAAAATGGCAGTGTCCATTAAATTCAGGAACTTACGTGCCTGTGTCCTCTCACCATATTTCAATGAGAGCCTCGGTCTCTGCATCATCCCAGTTCGCACCAGAAGAGTTCTGTGAATTACAAAACAGGACACAGTATAAAACCCGCAAATGTGAATGTAAATAGGACATGACGCGGTCTGCTCATGCGCTCTTTGTTATAAGAGAACCGAGCCACAACTGAACCGTGCAGAGCTCTACTGTTGAACTAGTACTAGATTTAGCCAGTATTAACTAGTAATTAGTTGAACCTTGTGACCAAACACTTTGCTTCATAGTTAGGGATGTAAATAAATATTCGACTTAGAATTAATTGTTTAACGATTTGTTAAATATGTTCCATCCAGTTTATTGGTAACATCTGCTTAGAGGGAATTTCTTTATGTAATGTTCCTGCCATCAGCTAGAGGGCGCCACTCTTAATTCTTAAAGGTATACTATGCAACCGGTGCTGATTTTCCAGCGAGGCTCCCCCCAGAGGGCGAAAGTAAAAGTGCACTGTCGTAAATATGCACAGCTGTTCTCCTGGTTTCTCCGTCAAGCCAGGCGCGGTTGTTTTGTGCTTAGCAGACAGGCGAACGCAACGAATGACTAAGCATCTGACGCACCGCAAACGCGCTGCTGCTCATGGAAAAATTTAATTTTTGCTGCTCGACACGCCGCGCCAACCAATCAGAGAAGCTGATCTGGGAGCTGACAGGGAGAGAGACACAGCGCTGATGATCAGAGCGCTATGATCAGTCCTCTTAAACAGTTTATTGACGCCTAAATTAACTTAAAATGCAGAAATCTGCAGGCAGAATATGTTCGCTTTTATTATCCTGTTTGGATTATTTAGATGAAAAACACCTACCAGCTGCCGCGGTGAACCGCGAGGAGGCGACCCGGCCAGAGGCTGCTGATGAAGGGATTCCTACTGTCGGCGCACCGCTGGTATGTGGGGGTCTGAGCAGCTCCGACAGAAAAAATATTGTAAGGCAGGATGATAATCTGAATGAACTGACTGCACTGATTACGTTTTCAGGTGTATTTTCTCACTTAAAAACATATTAAAACTACTTTATTCCCACTGATCACAGCAAATATAGCTGCAAGGCAGAGAAAGGATAGTGAAGCTCCGCCCAATGCGCGTCAGACACACTTTTGCACCGCGCAGCCAGAGCAGCAAAGCTGCTTCAGCCGCGCGTCAGAACTAACTGGTACAAGCAGTAAAAATGAAGCAGCAGACGCGATTTTGCTGCTTTTGCTGCGTCCGGTGTGAAAGCAGCGCTGCACAAAGATCGCCACTGTGCTAGCAACGAGCATGCTTTTAACTGGGGGCGTGTAGCAGTTCTCGCCGTAAAGCAAGACTGACTCTCGCGAGACTTCTGAGCCTGTGGGTGCTGGTCGGTGCTCCTGCAATTGCAAGTGCGGTATTTCCCCCACAGACCACCAGGGCGGCCGAGAATACCTTTGTTGAACCTGAAATGACTCATTTAATCATCCAAAACGTTATGGAACACATTAATTAACTGAAAAATGTTGCATAGTGTGCCTTTAAGTGGAGCCTCATTGTTCTTTGAAAAAGAAGCAATACCAGAGTAAAGGAACATGATAAAAGAAGGAATTCTATAATATATGAAGTCAAGTTTAAACAATCCTTTGAGAGCGACCAGTAAAACTTAAAAGGCACTAGTAAGGGCAGATTGCTGGATTACACCATAAACAGAAAGCTACAAGACAGTTACCATCCACTTCACTGAAATAAAAAAGATAAATACTATTATATAATCATAATAATAATAATAATGATACATTTTATTTAACAGCGCCTTTCTGGACACTCAAGGTCACTTTACAGAAAGTACAAAAAATAACTAAAAAGAAAGATGAAAATACAAAAATAAAAATACAGGAACATAAAAAC
Source organism: Cyprinodon tularosa (assembly GCF_016077235.1). Lineage (NCBI taxonomy): Eukaryota > Metazoa > Chordata > Actinopteri > Cyprinodontiformes > Cyprinodontidae > Cyprinodon > Cyprinodon tularosa. The sequence goes on from NW_024039077.1 coordinate 234,465, forward strand.
AATTATGGATCGGGGAAAGAGCAGTGCATTCACAGATAAGCGAGCTGGAACAGATGGGTTTTGAGTCTGGCTTTTAATAAGGGGAGAGAGTCAATACTGCGGAGTACGGGAGGAAGTGACAATTCGAGCTGGGGGTACAGTGAGGTGGATGGAGGAGGAGGATCTAAGGGAGCGGGAGGAGGTGGCAATGTGAAGGAGGTCTGACAGACATGGAGGAGCAAGGTTATGGATGGCTTTGAAAGTACAGAGAAGGATTTTAAATTGAATTCTGAATTGAACTGGGAGCCAATGGAGTTGGTGAAGGACAGGGGAAATATGATGGAAGGAGGGGGTTCTTGTGATGACACGAGCAGCAGAGTTCTGAAGAAGTTGAAGTTTATGGAGAGATTTATGAGGGAGGCCGAAAAGAAGAGAAATAGTCAAGACGGGAGGTGATGAGGCTGTGGATAAGGACAGAGGCAGTATGAGTGGTGAGGGAGGAACGGAGACGGTTAATGTTGCGAAGGTGGAAGTATGCAGACCTGGTAATTTTGTTTATGTGAGACTGAAAGGAGAGGGAGGAGTCGAGGATGACATCCAAACTCTTGACCTGAGGGGAGGGTGAGACCAAAAACACTGCAAAAAATCTAAATCTGAATAAGTCCTTTTTTCTTAAAATAAGTGCATTTCTTCTTGAATTGAGGAGGTAAAAGAGACATTTTGCCAATGGAACAAGACAATTTACGCTTAAAATAAGAAAACACAATTGCATCGTCTTATTTCAAGTGCATATTATCTAATTATCTTATTATTAAACAAGTAAAATTACTCATTCCATTGGCAAACTATCTCATTTACCTACTAAAATAAATGGTAAAAGGAATAAATTTAAGAAAATTTTACTTATTTCTAGATCGTTTTTGCAGTGAAGGAGTTGTCAATGGGTAGTGAGAAACCTTTGATTTTGGATAGGGTGGATTTAGTGGCAACGAGGAGGAGTTCTGTTTTATCACTGTTTAGTTTAAGGAAGTTTGAGGTGAACCAGTAGCAACATGTAAGAGACGATCTGAGCTACCTGGTGTTCTATTATACCAGAGATAACAGTCCATTTTGCAGAACACATGGTGTTTATTACCAAGAAACCTGACCCACTTGTAGTTGGACAATGGAACATCCCTGTTCAACACCAATACTTGGATTTCTTATGTTGGAATGTCAGCGTTGGAAAAGGTAACCGTTACTTTTTTGGTAAAAAAAAATCTTTAAGAAACTTTTTTTCCAAAGATGTAGCCTGCCAAGTATTTGCAGAGAACATGCTCGTTAGATATACCCATGGAAAAGTATCAGAAATAATTGGCCATTAGTAGGGTCTAGGAAAATATAATGACAACAGTGTCTGTCTGCATATGGGCGTCCACGTTTCCGTATCTTTGTTTGTGTATATATGTTGGAGGTAGCAACAGAGAGTGATCTGTACAGTCATTAGCACACAGCAGGTCAGCGGTGAGGCGTGGAGCTCTCCTGCAGCGGAGGCCACAAAGTCGGCCTCATTACCGTGTCTCGGTTCAGACTCAGGTCTGAATTTCTAGACCTTGCATGACTTTAATTTACCAGCACATGTCATTAGTATAGAAAATGTCATGAAAGGGGATATGTCTTAAAATGGAACCTAGACCAAAATGCAACTAGCAAATGGGTAAATTTATAATAACATCATTTAAGCATTTATATCATTAGGTAAACTATATGTAGTTATGCAAAGCTCTAATTTGAATGTGAAGCGTTTTGGATTAATTAACCTTTAAAGTTGCTTTATAATACAATGAGGCAATGAGCTGTAAGGGCAATGTTTTTAACATTGTATAATGTTTATACATGCATTCCCTGAAGCAATAATAGGGCTCCTACATTAATTAGAGAGCTTGAAACTTTTCTAATTCAAAATAATATTTTCTAAATAGCAAAAAGGGGAGGAAAAAACCCTTCCATGGATCCACACTAGACATGGTTATTTTCCTTGTTTGAGGTCAAACCAGGGTTAAAAGAGTCAGTGGTTTGAATAATTTACTGTATATACAATCCATACCATAAGTCCATAACCTAAGTTCATCACATATACAGAGACCAAATGAAAGTTGAAAATAAAGATGTGAATTTCATTGTCTTCCAATGACTTTTATGCGCTCGATGAGTCTCAATGCCTGGTTGAAGTGGATAGATTTTAAAATTGTCGGGTGATTCTCAAAGCCTAAGAGACCCTGACACATCATGATGAAAAGTTAAAGGTACACTATATTGCCAAAAGTATTTGCTCACCCATCCAAATTATTGGAATCAGGTGTTCCAATCACTTCCATGGCCACAGGTGTATAAATTCAAGCACCTAGGCATGCAGACTGTTTTTACAAACATTTGTGAAAGAATGGGTCGCTCTCAGGAGCTCAGTGAATTCCAGCGTGGAACTGTGATAGGATGCCACCTGTGCAACAAATCCAGTCGTGAAATTTCCTCGCTCCTAAATATTCCACAGTCAACTGTCAGCTGTATTATAAGAAAATGGAAGTGTTTGGGAACGACAGCAACTCAGCCACGAAGTGGTAGGCCACGTAAACTGACGGAGCGGGGTCAGCGGATGCTGACGCGCATAGTGCGAAGAGGTCGCCAACTTTCTGCAGAGTCAATCACTACAGACCTCCAAACTTCATGTGGCCTTCAGATTAGCTCAAGAACAGTGCGCAGAGAGCTTCATGGAATGGGTTTCCATGGTCGAGCAGCTGCATCCAAGCCATACATCACCAAGTGCAATGCAAAGCGTCGGATGCGGTGGTGTAAAGCACGCCGCCACTGGACTCTAGAGCAGTGGAGACGCGTTCTCTGGAGTGACGAATCGCGCTTCTCCATCTGGCAATCTGATGGACGGGTCTGGGTTTGGCGGTTGCCAGGAGAACGGTACTTGTCTGACTGCATTGTGCCAAGTGTAAAGTTTGTTGGAGGGGGGATTATGGTGTGGGGTTGTTTTTCAGGAGCTGGGCTTGGCCCCTTAGTTCCAGTGAAAGGAACTCTGAATGCTTCAGCATACCAAGACATTTTGGACAATTCCATGCTCCCAACTTTGTGGGAACAGTTTGGAGCTGGCCCCTTCCTCTTCCAACATGACTGTGCACCAGTGCACAAAGCAAGGTCCATAAAGACATGGATGACAGAGTCTGGTGTGGATGAACTTGACTGGCCTGCACAGAGTCCTGACCTCAACCCGATAGAACACCTTTGGGATGAATTAGAGCGGAGACTGAGAGCCAGGCCTTCTCGTCCAACATCAGTGTGCAACCTCACAAATGCGCTTCTGGAAGAATGGTCAAAAATTCCCATAAACACACTCCTAAACCTTGTGGACAGCCTTCCCAGAAGAGTTGAAGCTGTTCTAGCTGCAAAGGGTGGACCGACGTCATATTGAACCCTATGGATTAGGAACGGGATGTCACTTAAGCTCATATGTGAGTCAAGGCAGGTGAGCAAATACTTTTGGCAATATAGTGTATAACAGGTTTAGTCTAAGAGTGTGTGGTGAACATCCACATGCAGAACAAAAACCTTAAAATATAACGCTACAGGTACTGTGCTGCTTGGTGACATGGTATTTACCACACCCAACATGGACCAGAGGAAGCAAAGGGAGGAGTTTTCTCAGCAGATTAGAAATAAAATTATATACAAGCATGTTAAAGGTAATGGCTATAAGACCATTTCCTAGCAGCTTGGATGTTTCTGTGATTACAGTTGAACATATTGTTCAGATATGCAACATCTATAGGACCTTCCTGGATGTTGCTACAAAAGGAAAACTGAATCACAAATAACAGAGGTGGATGGTATGAATGGTCACAAAAGAGCCCAGCATTAAAGTTAAACTTTAAGCTCTAGAAACATCCAATCAGATCTCAAAATGGAGCGAAAGTGGACTTAATGAGAGACGTCCAAGGAAACGAATCATAAAAAAGCCAGACTGAAATTTGCAAAAATTCATATTGACAAGCACCAAAATGAAACTTTTAGTTAAGGCACATCAGCTCTATGTTTACAGTTGGAAAAATGAAGCATATAGCCTGGTTTATGCTCAGAAACCAGGTCGTCTGCACGTGTCGCAGTTAACACAGATATGCTCCCCCCCCTTTCCGCAGACACTCTAGCGCACCTCCCCAGAATTGTAGGTGACCGCAGACAGTGTCGCAGATATCATCGGAGAGAGAAGAGAAAGGGGGCCTCTGATTGGTCAATTCTATATCCGATTTAAACTATGCGTATTTCCTGTTTGGTACCTAATGGCAGAAACTCTGGCTGTAGTTCCGCCACAACCTCTGGCACACCTCAGACACTATCCCACCAAGTAGGATACTAGTTTGTAGCTCTGTGCGACGGTCTGTAGGTTTGCAGCCGAAACAAAACATGCAGCGCCATGGCCAGTCTTTCGGGAGCACTCGCTGGTAACTGTGTGTCCTCCGTTGGATTAGGGGTTGTAGACGGCGAACAAGCTCGTCAGACCGACCCACAATCCTAGCTAGATTGTGATTGTCACTCTAGCGTTGTGGCGTGGAATAACATAGCGCAGACCACGCCTCAAAATTGGGCATAAATCAAAAATATATGTGTGGGAGTATACACATAGCCTGACGTAGTCCTACTCAATTCTAGTCAGAATAGGAGTCTCATACTGCTCCATAGAGCTGTGATTATGGGGCGTGTTTCGAACGAACCAGGAAAAAAAAATGCCTCTGCACTCAATTGGATAGACCTACAACCAATAAGAGCAACGGAGTGTTAAGCGATGCATAGTTGTCAACAAAAATCAAAGCGTGCAGTTGCACGCCTAGAATAAGAAGATGAGCCTTGATCGCGTTTCTGTTCCTCCTTTAAAATTAATTTGCTGTCGATATCTTCTAGAACAGACCTAATAGCAGAATCTACACACCTCAACTCTCCAGCGGCAGCCATTGTTGTTGTCACCCAAGCGCGCTTTGGTCACGTGGTTGATTACATTACTGTTGATCATCTGTCCATCATCGTATAAAGCCCGCCCTGACAATTTGATTGGCCCGCCAGATATTGTTGGAGCATACTCGTGCTACTATTGCGGGCGGGACTAAGTTCGGCATGGCACCCAGGCTAGTATACACAGCCCTTATCAAGAAAATAACACTATTCTTACTGTGAAACACAGAGGCGGCTCTGTTATGCTCAGGGGCTGCTTATCTTCATCTGGCACAGGGTTTCTGAATCTCTGCAGGGTACAATGAAATCTAAAGACTATGAAGCAATTCTAGAAAGAGATGTCTGCTGCTCAGTGTCAGGAAGCTTGGTCTCTGAACAGCTCATGGGTCTTACATCAGGCAAATGACCTAAAACAGCCAGAAACACCCAAAAACTGTAAGAGGAAGAAACTGGACTATTCTGAATTTGACTTTTATTATCTTTGACTTAAATCAAATTGAGCATATTTGGAAGGAGCTGAAACTTTGCATCCTGAACATGCATCCTTCAAACCAGAGACAACTGAACAGTTTGCTCTTGAGGAGTGGGCCAAAATAACTGCTGAGAGGAGCTGAAAGTCTCATTTCAGCAGGAGTTGAAATTGATGTCACATCCACCGAACAGCGCCAGAACTCCCAACCCAAAATAAATTGAGAAAAATACAGGCTACAGGCTTCTAGATGTATCTACTCTGAACTACTGAGGTGTCAGTCTACTCATCAAATCACGTTTTAGTTGTAAAGGGTCAAATAAAAAGGCTATTTTAAGCATGTGTTCCAGTAAAAACTTACATAATGTCTCTTTAACTTAAGTGTACCCTAATTTTTTTGCCCAGGCTTGAATTTATTTTGAAAATCTTTTATTGAGGCATGGCTGAAAGGCAATATCTGCCTTACATCTGTTCTTTTTCATAGAATTTTTATCATTTTTTTCAAGATTTTAGTTATTTTTCTGATCATTTTGTCCACGTGTACATTAACCTTTTTCCTTTATTAGTACCTCATGGATGAAGCTATGCATAGAACACAATGGCATCTATGTGGGGGAAAAGAGTGCAGATCTATGCTTCTCAATGTTGGAGTTATCACCTAGTGATAGAGGTCAATTATAGTGCTAATGGTGTGACTTCTGGGAACCCAGTTATATGTAAAAATAAATGCTGGTGTGTTTTTTTTTACTGTATTTGGATACAGAGCCTTTTTTATTGATTTTCTTTTTAGTTATATTTTTCAACCTAAACACACATTGTTTGGATCTACCACCTAATTAGGAATGTTATCTAAGAGACGGCATTTAATTTCATAGATCTTTCATCAAACAGGCCTCTGATACCTAAAGTTCATTTTCCTCAAGTTAAACTTTACTTAAGTTAAACAGACAATCTGGATTGTTTTAGCAAAATGATTGAAAAGTGGTGTTAGATAAAAAATATATATGTGGTGGTTCTTCTATTTTAACTGAAGTATTGATGTTTTTACAGCAGTCAGACAGCTGGAAGTTTTGGGTTCTGTTGGGAAAAACAGTTTGGACAAAAGGTTAAAGTAATAAAAAGCCCTCTAGCAGTTACCCGTGTGGAGATTGATTATGGTTTTGGGTTTGGGTGCAGCCAGTGGAACTGGAACAGATCACAGGAAGAAAAATTGATTCCCATTAGATACCAGGACATTTTGGAGGAGAAAGCACTTTCCAGCAACTGTGGATGCAGCACTTTAAAATCTACCTTGAGATGTACACTATTGTTCACTTTTTGCCACATTATAAACAACTTTAATTGTTTTTAACCGTTTTGTAATTTTACTCGGTTATCCTGCCCTTTGTTGCATTCCAACAGTTTTATTCTTATTTACATTTGTAAAGGATACTTTGTCGTTAGTTTCCTAGTGAAGTTTCTGGATATCACTGTTCAGTGGTTGACCGACTGATTGAAAGGCACCAACTTGTGTTACTCCCTGCTACATCGGGTTTTTGAAGCAACAATAAAGCTCAGCTGACAGCTTTCATTAACTGGGAAGTCTGCTCCAACCCCAGGCTGTGCCAGCTGGGATTTCCAGCACAGCATTTTTACTGTCATCCAGAAAATGTTGACTAAAAACATCACAAATGATCTGCGTCTTTGAAAGGTTTCTGCTCTGACAACAAAACATGCTGCAGAAGTCTCACAGCATTTTGAAAAATATATATATATACTAAAAACAAAGTATAAGCTACATAAAATGCTGAAGTAACGGTGCTAAACTCAAGCAAAATAATATTTAACTGAAGTAGTTGTATTGTCAGTCTCTATTGTTCCAGTTTGCATCATGTGTTTCCCAGATTTATGTCTGGAATGTGTTGCCATACAGAGATCATATGGGACCAAATGATGTAAGGTCCTGTGTATGAATGACTTTTACTACAAAGTAGTTGAACCAAAGAAAAAGCAAGAACTTCGAAATAACTTTCTACCATATTTGTAGTCAAAATTCATCAAAGAACTTTCTAATTAAATCAGAAACTAATTTACATTCCGCTCTTAAAATAACGCCCACGTTCTCTTTCCTTTTTTGACTAACAGAGTTAGGAAAGTGACACATTAACAGAGGCATTCAGAACCAGAACAATGTTGGATAAACAGGTATTTTTCATCTCACCCTCTCTCGCCGGCAGCCGTTCTTCTATCATGTAATTAAATCTCAACGAGGATCCTCAGCGGCACAGCTTGATGGGTCTTGCTAATTGGTCTTGCTTTAGAAACCATAATCAGCTACGCGGCTTCAGGAAAATGGTTTTGTAGCATTGTCTTTGCTGCTTATTTCAGACTGGAAAGCTAATGCTCCGTTCTTCTAGTTTTGCACTCATATACTTTCAGATCAATGGGTTTGAATGCTTCACAAAAAGTTTCCATAAGGAGAGCATGAACACTACAGGGTTGTTCCACCTCTCTTTATATGTAGAGCCACGAATGAAACAATAAGAGCGTTTTTTCACCTGTCTGATCATTTATTGTTTTAATACTAAGCTAAAAATCTTTATCCCCAGCAGGGAAATAAAATATAATGCTAACATTATGCTTCCTGTTTACATATCGTTGAGTGTAGAGTGTTACTAATGAGGATTATTTGGCAGAAAATTTCGACAATCAAACAAAGACACAAAATGTAAACAGTGGAGAACTGACTATTTGTTAACATTTTTAATCTCCCATAAATATGACTTGTTTTGTTTCCTTTCGCAGAAAACATTAAAGCTTAATTTTATGTGAAATCTGTGAACGAGAGAGAGGAGAGAGAGCCAACATAGATTTAAAAACTGAGCGGATTGAATCGCAGCCACATCTTATCCCTGCTCCCTTTGACACACTGAGTGCTTATTCAGTTCCTGCCACGTTTATTTCAAACCCCTGAAACTTTTTAACAAGTTTGGTTTTCAAATAAAGATCAATAAGTTATTTTGATATCATTTAAATCAAGTTCATCAAATACCCTCCAGCCCAGGATTTAATCTCTGTGTCAATTAGGGATGGAACGGTTTATGAAAACCGTCCGGTTCAACTGTCTCGGTTCAATTCGTGTGTGTTGCGTTCGGTTCATGCACTGCTCCTTTTTCTCATAGAGCAGAAGGTGGCGGTACTGCGACCAAAGCCAACCACCAGTAGTAAACAAGAAGAAGAAGCGAAGCAGCGTAGCCGGGTGTAGCAGAAAAAAATCAGTTGTTGTGGAGAATTGTGTGGGTATGGCGAGTGGGAAAGAACAGGAGTTGGAAGACGCGCCAGCAGCACTTTATAGGTCTGCTGTATGGGACCACTTTGCATTTAGAGTGACCTACGATGACGGCGGAAAGAAAGTTGTGGATAAAAGTGCAACAGTGTGCAAGCATTGTGCAACACGTTTTGTTTATGCTAACAGCAACACGACCAACATATTAGGCAACATATTATATTAACAGTCAACATATACCGAACCGAAAAACCGTGACCACGAAACCGTGAACCGAACCGAACCGTGGATTTTGTGAACCGTTCCACCCCAATTGTCAATAGATCTGCTTTAGTGTTTGTTGTTTGGATGGAAACATATTTGTGTGTTAGAGGTCTAGTCAAAGCCCAGGCATTAATCCAAAAAACAGGTTGTAGCTACACTAGGAGACGGCAACCCAAACTGTTCAAAGAGCCATATGGGACCAAAAAAACAAATCTGTCTGGAGCCGCAAAAATTTAAAAGTCTTATATAAGGCTCGTATGGCAACTAAGGCTCTATAGAAAAGGACTATGTGGGCTAGAAACACGTCCACCATAGAAAGGAATCTTTCTATGGTGGACGTGTTTCTGTTGGGAGGAGTTAATTGAGTCATGAGGAACCAAGCAGGAACTGACATCCATCAGAGCAGAGCTCTCTAACCCTTAAGTCCCACATCCTGCTTCACCATCGTTCCTTGGTGTGATTTATATATTTAGGATTTGGGGGGAAAATGGAAGAAAGTTCACATCCCTGTATCAGAGCTCTACCTGTTTGATCATGTTTGATCCGGTTTTCCATCCTTGCAACAAAACTAGCAGCAGTATTGGAGATGCAATCCACTTCTTAAATCTATCTTTGCTCTCCTCTAATTTATCCAGAAGTTCTGCAATCACACTTTCGCTCTCACTCCCAGCTTGGTTGTCGGCTGTATATTTAGCCTTCCCTGGAAATGCCTTTCCAAATTTTTTTTTTAATTTTTTGAAAACCTCTCATTACAAAGCAAACATGCAGACAATCCTTGAGGTTTTGCCTGATTCCCAGTTCTAAGAGGAAAAAAAGAAAAATGTGGTTCTTAAATACCTAAAGTAAATACTTAAGTTACATGTTTACAATGAACTATGATACTGCTGCCCTGATCTTTTATCAGGTCTTAGTGTTTTTGCTTGTTTTTAATCCAATCGTGTTTTTGACTGTGGGAGGAAGCCGGAGTACCCGGAGAGAACCCACGCATGCACAAGGAGATCATGCGAAGTCCATGCAGAAAAAGAAAATGACAAGTTATCCGAAATGTATTTATTAAGTCCTACTTCTCCATTTACAATGCTTAATAATAGTTCAGCACACTAACTCCAAACAGGCAGCAGCATAAACAATCATCTCAACTGTTTCTAAGGAGGATGCCATCAAATATTTAAGCAGGTTAGTGAGAGGAGAGGAAGAAAGAGACTAAAGCAGCAGGTTTATGTTACAGGAGTAAAAACAAGCCAGAACCTAACCTGTAGCGACCATAGCTTGCATCAAAGCAAAGAGCAAAAAACTATATTTGAGATGGTTTTTTTTCTCATTTCACTCTCTCCCTGTCCAGATATTGTCTTACTTTATGATGGTTGTAATAAAGAACAGAGAATGTGATTTTTAGTGTGGCCACAGAGACCTGGCAGCTGCCTTCGGTCTGGCAGCTTGATTTGGGGCCAGTACCGTTGCATGCCTTCAATGTGGGGAGGTGTGGTTCCTCTGCAGCCTTTTTTTCAGGGCAGTGGAGGGTAAACCGGTTTGTCGCCATAATTACTGACAGCTCCATCTGTTCTTGGAGAATCTATTCCTAAGGTCAGCAGATATGCAAACGGCCGACTGTATTTCACTGGATCTAAGGTGTCCTGTACGATCCAGTCTGTTAATCTGCCAGAGAGATCAAGATGTTCAGGACCATATCCTCCGCAATGCTGCAGGAAAATAAGAAGAGTGCTGCTCTGTCTTGCTTTTATACCTGTGATATTAGCGGGACCTCTAGGCATGTGAAGCCCTTCCTTCCTAGGAGCTGTATAGGTAAACACACATTTATCCTGTGTGCTGTTTATTTCTGGTTCTCCATGTGGCTGGAATCGATCCCCAACAATAATTTACTCAAATGTCTTGATGGAAAGAAATGGGTGAAATCCTCTCGGGTTCGAGGAGTTTTTCCACTAAAACTTTCCCAGACTCAATAATAAGCTGGTGGTCAATGTTATCACAGACTGTTTTGAACTTCGGAAACTTTGCGGTTAGAGAAAATCTTTATTTTACTTTAGGTTATTGCCATTTTTCCAAGGCTGTCCTATTGACGTTTTCCTGTCCTTAGAGTCTAACCGTTCTAGTCGTTTTGATCAATGACACTGAAGAGCTATGGCTTCAGGACCTTATGGAGGCGAAACTCAACCTATAAAATTAGCTTTTAAATCATGCAATCAACCTTCTGGCTTTTATTTTATTACAATCAGGTGATTCCCCACGACTTGGTAATATATTGGTAAATCTTTATTAATAACGGCTTTTTCATTAATAGTTAGCCAAATCCAGTGGCGGCTGGCCAATAGAGGCCGCATACTTAATCCCCCTGATTAAGACATCTGCAAAAACATCTGTAAAAATGTCTTAAAATTAGTGTATTTACTCTTAACTCAAGTAGTTAAATAAGATTATCTGCCAATAGAATAAGTATATTTTCTACCCTAAGAATATTTTAAACATAAATTATCTCCTCAATTTTAATTTTGAGAAGAAAAAAAAAAACCTTCCTTATGGTTACACAAAAGTACAGCAGGACTGCAATGGCGTAGGGCAGTTAGACAATTATACCAAATAATTCTGACACCCAGTTGCAGCTGACCAATAGGGGGCGCTAGGGAGCCACCCCACCCACCCAGTGACCCTGATTAAGACTTTCATTTTCAGTTAAAATGTAAAATATTTCGAAAATATATGTGTATTTATATTTTTTGGATGTGCAAGATATATATTTAATCTTTAATAAGGAGCAAAGTGTCATTCCATTTGTCTTCGGATTGATGGGGTATTTCCGTAACCTGACTCCGCCAGATGGATTTGCTCCGCATATCCATCTGGAAACCTTCCGTTGAAGTAATTTTGGGAAGGGGCAAAAATACTGGTTAGCTGATTGGCCTATGTTGGTGATAGACGGGCCAAATAAACCAATCAGATCAATGAAGCATATGACGTACTAACAGAGCGACGACGAAGAGGAGCCAATTGATAGATCAAACTCTTGCCGAAACCAGTCGGGAGAAGAGCAAAAACATCTTTTCCTCTGAGAAAAGCCTCCAGAGCAGTGTTTTGCTCTTCTTTCAGTGAAGAAATACTCTGTAATTCCGATAAAACTTGCTCGATAGCCACGCTAACGCTAGTTTCATTGGCTGAAGCCGCCATATTCTTTAGACTGAACTGTCGTGCTTCTCGTTGCGTCACACCTCAACCCGCCTCAAAGCCAACGCTGATTGGACGTTCGTTTGGTGAACGGCTCCAAATTTTCTTTAACGGAGAGTGTCCAGACTGATCTGCGAGTGAAATCTTGAAAGCTCACGAGATCAGGATGGTCTCACAAGGCTAGTATTTCCGCCCTAGATCTTTGCCCATTGACTCTCGTTAAAAGTTGTACATGCGCAGTATCTCCTCTGCAATACAAAGGTATAGGGGAGCTCGGGGCGCAGCTCTCCTGCACCCCGAGATCCCCTATACCTGTGTCTACTGTATATACAGTAAGACTGTGGCGGGCCACAGATAGTTGTTGCCATCTTCCTTGTTTTGCTTTCTCCAGCGTCGCACAGCTTTGTCGTCTCGCCCTCAAAACCCTGCCCACTTTGCGTCCAAAAATTCAAAACACATCTCTGCGTTGTGATTGGCCCGCCATTTCTAGGGCCTGGGGCATTGATCGAGGGTAGACCACTCGCAGGAAAAAATGATTTTGGCTGCTGGCGGGTGCACATTGTCAGAAAATAAATAGTTTTTATATATTAAAAAAAATTAAAGCTGACTAATATTTTAATTATTAAATTGGTACATTATTTTTTTTAGATCTGTGACACAATATTGGACCATGCAAAACACAGATTTACTTTCACAAAGCTTCAGAAGGGCAAGATTTATGTACAAAAAGCAGACCTACACATGAAATTATGTTTAGTTTTTATATATATTTTTTTGGCATTCATATAAATATACTGCTGTGATAACTTAGTATATGGTTGATTGGTTTTTGGTATAAGTCTATTTTGAATTTATAGCCCCCCCTGCAGAAAACATAACCAGCCGCCACTGGCCAAACCAAACCTAATGTCAGAAAACCCTAAAAATCTAAGTGAAATATGGTCAAGAAAAAAAAGGCTTCTGTGTCTTTTTAATATTAGTTTCCATTTAGATGTTTAAAACCATATGATACCAACTGCAGGAAAATACAATTTCATCAAAGAGCTGCCCTGGTAATGAATAGCCTAACTTACAGAGGGCTTAATGAGTAGAATAACTCCAATGGGTTCTTTGAACAAACAATCGTCCCCTCAATGCCAACAAAAACCCAAGTGTTTAAAGCCAGTAAAGCAAACAGGCTGAATGATATCTTCAGATGGATTTCTTAACAAAAAGCATATTTGGAAAGTCATTTTACTAATTAATGAGTCCTTCTTTTATATGCCTTACTAATCTAATTTGTGGAAGAGCGACTCTCTCTTGCTCAGCTGCTCCCACTATCATGAAAACTGCCATACATTATAACATTTAATGAAATCTGCATCACTGCAGGACTCCAGAGTGGCTCTGTTAGACATGTCAGGTGTCTGTTTGTATTATTGTGAAAAAAAGAGGATAAACAGTCCATATGTTGCTCTCTGCACTCAATGATGGAAAGCATAACTCTCCATTTGGGAGATGGATAACTGCAGGTTGTGGAGCATCTGCTGCATCTTTCAGCCGATGCATCAGATTTATGAATCATAAAGTTTTTTTTCGCGGGCACTAAAACAACAGGGCAGGGTGATACAAATGTGCATCACAGCGGTGTTGACTTTAAACATCACATTCTTAACTCCTGGCTGTAAAAGCTGCAAGCGAACCCACTATGACAGCGTGACTCATTAAAATGATCCAGTGACACACTCGCCGCTACCTCTCAGTAGGAATGATTTCGCTTCCCAGCAGCAGCCGCGCTCAGTCTCATGTGTCAGATTTTTTGCATTTCTAGAGGCTTTGCCTGAATCACAGCTCGGAGGTTGAGTCTGAAAATCTAGCTCTACAAAACAACCAGGTTATTTCTTTCGAGGGTTGGTTGAACTTGTTGGAACTGGGGCTGAAGAACTGAACCAAATATTTGTTGATGTAAGAGAAGATATAAGAGAAATACCTGACAATCCTGACAGGCAGCCATTTTAAATGGCCCTTAGACGGTAAAATAAAGGGGTCCTTTCTTCAGATTTTATGCCTAAATGGATTCAGTGGTTTGGGGTTAATTCAATGATTTGTCTTTGTTTAGAAGCTGAAACCTGCTGAATCTTTCAGGCTTTTAGTAAGGAATAGAAATATGTACAAATTCAAATACTATTGATTTGTCTGCTGATTCACAAAGGAGCACTTCTGCACATCCCTCCATCCTTCCCTCCTGCTGCTGTTAGAAATTGAACTTTATTGGTCTCACAATGGAGAAATGAACTCTCTGCATTTAACCCATCCCCTTGGGGATGCAGGGGGCTGCCACTGTGCAGCACCCAGGGAGCAGAGTGGGGTTAAGGGTCTTGCTAAGGTACCCAGAGTGGCAGGCTGTGGGGATTGAACCGCAGATATCCAAAGTTCCAAAAACTCATTTCAGGGAGATGTCACGATGTCATCATTCCTCATCATGGGCGGTTCTAGACAGGGGCCAAAGGGGGCCAGTGCTCCTGTAAATCATGTCCTGGCCCCTGTTATGTAACCTCACTCTGCCAGATGAATTTGCTCCGCATATCCATCTGGAAAACTTCCGTTGAAGTAATTTTGGGAAGGGGCGAAAATACTGGTTAGCTGATTGGCCTATGTTGGTGATAGACGGGCCAAATAAACCAATCAGATCAACGAAGCATATGACGTAACAGAGCGACGACGAAGAGGAGCCAATTGATAGATCAAACTCTTGCCGAAACCAGTCGGGAGAAGAGCAAAAACATCTTTTCCTCTGAGAAAAGCCTCCAGAGCAGTGTTTTGCTCTTCTTTCAGTGAAGAAATACTCTGTAATTCCGATAAAACTCGCTCGATAGCCACGCTAACGCTAGTTTCATCGGCTGAAGCCGCCATGTTCTTTAGACTGAACTGTCGCGCTTCTCGTTGCGTCACACCTCAACCCGCCTCAAAGCCAACGCTGATTGGACGTTCCTTTAGTGAACGGCTCCAAATTTTCTTTAACGGAGAGTCTCCAGACTGATTAGCGAGTGAAATCTTGAAAGCGAGTGAAATCAGGATGGTCTCACGATGCTACCTGTTATGGCCTCTCTGCTGAAGAAATAATACTAAAAAGAAATTCTAATGATGCAATGCGCTGGAACAGACATGGTTACTAATAGGTCCTTTGGATCTATTTCATTTTTTTTCTTTACAAATTTTGTTTTATTAATTATTCACTGGTATTGAGATAGGATCCTCAAATTTTTACCGCTGAATTTATCATTTTTTTCTAGAGTTCTAATTCAGATTTTATAGAAAATGGTAATTTTAACTTAAATTAAGTAAAAAATATGTAAAATTCCTAAATTATAAATGTATATTGACCTCATGAAAAATAGAATTTTTATTAAACCTAAATTTCACTTCATGCAGCTATATTAATATATTTGAATCACTTGCCCTGTTTTTAATTTCATGTTTTTCTGTGCCCCCATGAAAACACGCTGACCCCCTCCTGGCCCGCTGGTACATTTGGTCTAGATCCGCCACTGTTCCTCACCATCGCACAAATTATTGTATTGCCTGCTCGCTCTCACTGGCATTAAAAAACAATACCTCTCATAGTCTAAAATCCGGGATAATTTATCCGACTGGCGGGTATCCGTGAACAACTATGGATATCATGGAGACTCCCGGAACTTCCTGCTTTAGTCTGCTTTAACCACCAGGCTAACAGACTCCTGGGCGAGTGTTAGACTCTCTAATCGTTCCTCCTCCCTACAGGCTCCAAAAAGTGAAAAACAACCAACTGGTTGCAAAGAAAATTATACACTGATAAAGAATTTATTCTTTTTTATTCAAAGCTTAATGATTATTTTCACAGTTTTTAACCTTTTCTAAAATTATTTATTTTCACAGTAATGTTTTTTGGCTTTTTTTATAATCCCCTTAAATCTGTTTTTCTTAAATTTCCTTTTCAACCTCATTTGTCTTTTCTAAACACCTGCAGAGTATTTCTTCCCTTCTGGGAGATGTTATTTATTCATTTATTTTTCTTTTGTACAGCCTTAGTTTATATTTTTAATTTGTTTTTATTGTTTAGTTTTGTTTCCGTCTACTTTTCCACTGTCACACCCAAATTTTCACACCATGGAGCAATACTTTCTCTTTTCCTTCTGCTCTGCAGACACTTTTTATAAAGATAAAAAGCCAGAGGCCTCTGATTAATCACGCACTATGAATCAAACCAATGTCTTTGCATCAGTAATTCACTTCAAAAATACAACTGCTGTCAGAGTCGGAACCAATAGGATGGAACAGCAGCATTTCTCCTTCTCAATCATGAAATGCTTGCAGAGAGTTTATCTATCAATTATGGTGTTAATTAAAATGAAGTTGCAATGAGCTCTGCTACAAACCGCAATCAGCTGTAATTAAGCCGATGATAAGATGATCTGGAGACTCCGAGCATTGATTATGGGTGTTTTTAATTAGCGATTTAATGAAAGTTACAATGTGGACCTGCTCACTGAATAGTGGAAACAAAGGCTTGGAGTTTAAGTTATTAATCACATGATGAAAGTTAAATGTCTCTGAATAGAACATGATTAAATATATACATTGCATATATTTTAAGACTTTGTTTTTTTTAATATAACATTCTGTGACCTCTTGACAGGAATTACTCCTAGATTCAGTTTATCTCTGAATTAAACCCTAAGTTTTAAGTTAAGAATCAAATCTTTGAGGCACAGAAGAAAGCTGATGTTCCAGCATTTGAAGATGTTAATTTCCGGTTTGAAGTTTTTTACAAGTTGGAAGCGCAGAACACAGCAAACATGATTTTGCGTCCGATCTAATAAAAAAATGGTGTCTTAGAGATCATGACGCTCATTGAGAGTGAATAGGGATGAACAAACCCAGCAATATTTTCTGCAAGGGGGTTTTAATAACGAGAAAGACCCCTTGTTTTAGTCAGACTATGCAGCAATTTTAGCAGCATTGTCTTCGGTCTGACAGGAAGAGAGACGTGGTTGCAAAGTAAAACACATCCACTTTGGGGGAAATGCATAAGAATCTCACAATTAAAAGGGAAAATGGTCTGGTTTGCCTCGTTTGGGCTGGGCAGACTGGGACGTACAAAATCAATAAAACTTGGAAATAAATAGAATAATGAACAGAATACTTAAACGTGACAGGAGTTCAGGAGGACAGAACATTGATGAAACTGTTTTACATGAATTAAGAACATCAGAATTAAATGAATAAAGTAAAATATTCTATTGACATACAGTATGCACTGCTGTACAACCTCTACATTATCGACCAGAAAAAAACAGAACTTATGCATTGTGAATATTGCTTAAAGGGATAGTTCGGCATTTTTGACATGAATCTGTATGGCATCCCCATCACCAGTGGCATGCAATCACACTGACTTACCCCTGGCAGCGTCCTGTGAGCAGAGTTATCGTCCAGTTTTGGTCAAGCCGAAAGTAGTCCGGCAGGTTTTTAGGACCAGCGAAATAAAACTTTTCTCTTCCCAAAACATTATGTGTTCAAAAGAGTGATATTTTTGCATCCCAAAAACGTTGTAGTGGAAAAGCCAGATGCATGTCTCGGTCCGCCCAGCTAGGAGCTAGGCGGACCGAGACATGCATCTGGCTGTTGTTGAGCTCGCTGTCTGAATGACGGCGCGCAGTGATACGAACAGAGAGAAAATAGGACCAATTGATAACGACGTGTGACTTTTTCCACTACAACGTTTTTGGGATGCAAAAATATCACTCTTTTGAACACATAATGTTTTGGGAAGAGAAAAGTTTTATTTCGCTGGTCCTAAAAACCTGCCGGACTACTTTCGGCTTGACCAAAACTGGACGATAACTCTGCTCACAGGACGCTGCCAGGGGTAAGTCAGTGTGATTGCATGCCACTGGTGATGGGGATGCCATACAGATTCATGTCAAAAATACCGAACTATCCCTTTAATGCAAAAAAAAAAAAAACCTGACTGAAAACGAAACATTTTCTCAAAGATTTTTAGGCTTTTAATCCTTTAAAGAGGAAAATCCCAGTTATAGAACATGTGTGTTTAAACCTGTACATGTATTTATGTTTGGGGAAACGTTTCTTGAAAACGTTGCCGAATGAATTACATAGGAAGTGTTTTTTTCTTTCCTTTAAATGAACTCCAAACGGCTTTGTAATGAAGTTTGCTGGGTTTATTACTTGTGGAATCGACCCAAAGTCGGTGAATAAGAAGCACGGTTTGAGAGATAAACGTGGACGTTCATGGAAGCCCCTGAACCGTTAATAGCACTCAGTCTGTGAACGTCTATGTAGATACATCAAACACGCCCTTTATACTAGAATGTAAGAGCTAATCTGTGGATTACTAACTGTAAATGCTGCTTGAGATGGGATTAAAGTCGAAACTACATGTGGTGAAGATTGAGTTAAATTCAAGTAGAGATCCAAGAGTTTGAACCAAGACTAAAGCCTTTTTTATTACTGATGTGTCACTCAAATCTAAATTCGATGTTTAGGAAATCCTGACGTCTTTTAAACATCATTTCACTGTGAAAAATACCCATGTAGGAATCGTAAGACTGCGGGTTTACATGTATAATGGTTGAATAACCGAAGACTTTGTTTGAACCGTGGCTCAGTGCTGCTTCTTTTCTCTGCAGCTCTTCTCGCCGGAAAGAACGAGGCTGGATTAAACTTCAGAACCAGACATGGACGCAGAACCTCACTTGCATTTTCACCTGTAATGGTAAGGCTTCAGATTATTCACCCCTTGAGTTTTGAAAGGATTTGAACACTGCAAAAAATCTTTTTCTTTTTTTCTTGAAATAAGTGCATTTGTTCTTGAATTGAGGAGGTAAAAGAGACATTTTGCCAATGAAACAAGACAATTTACACTTAAAATAAGAAAACACAATTGCATTGTCTTACTTCAAGTGCATATTATCTAATTATCTTATTTTTAGAGTAAAATTACTCATTCCATTGGCAAACTATCTCATTTACCTGCTCAAATTAAGGGTAAATACCCTTAATCTAAGAAATTTTTTACTTATTTCTAGATCGTTTTTGCAGTGAAGGATCAAGATTTACTCATATATTATCTTTAGGGCTGGGACATGATTAAAATTTTCAATCATTTATTACAGGGTCTGTAATTGATTCATCGAAATGAGTCACATTTTAACCAAAAAACATTTGAACTGATAGAATTGAATTGAATTGCTCCTTAATTATTGCATTAATAATTATGTAAAAGACTATTCAGGTTTGGTTTTTTTTCCTTTTTTTTAAAAAAAACACCTGATATTTTATTCAATTTCTTTGAAAAACTACTTCTATAGGAGTGTGGAAAGCACATGGACATTATGTGTAAATTATATAAAGTAACAAGACGGACAATATTTCCTATAAAAAAGGAGATAGTTTTGTTTCCAATACACTGGAAAAACTATCTAGAGATAAGTAAATATCTCTCGCAAGTGTATTTACCCTTAATTTGAGCAGGTAAATGAGAAGATTTTCCAATGAAATTCGTATTTTTACTCTTAAAATAAGAGTTTTAGATAAAATGCACCTGAAATAAGACAATGCTAAACATTTTTTTCTTACTTTAAATGTAAATCATCCTGTTCCATTGGCAAAATGTCTCTTTTCCCTTCTCAATTTAAGAAGAAATGCACTTATATTAAGAAAAAAATGACTTATCTAGATTTTTTTCCAGTGTACAAATAGAACTATGAGAGTTCAGCTCTGCTTAAAGCGTTGCTTAACAATTGCTATTCAATGTGCAGCATTTAGTGCAATTAAAACATTTACTACTGAGGCACTTTGTAGATTAGATGTCCATAACGATTGGACGTTTTCAGATCGAGCCATGATGGATTTTAGGCGTTAATATCCCCAGTGGACCAACTCCTATGGTGCCACTTGTGCGTCAGATTTATGGGTGGACAAGAAACAGCGAGTACAAAGGTTCCCACTTGGGACTTTAATATGAATATGAGAAAATGCAATTGTGTTGATTTTATTAATGCGTTAAAAGGTTTCTAATGAAGTAATCGAAATGAACGTGTTAAAGTCCCGGCCCTAAATATTTTGTATCCCTGCTGCAAAAAATTTAAATCTAAGTAAGTTTATTTTTCTTTAAAAAAGACCATTTCTTTCTTGAATTAAGCAGTAAAGTGATACACTTTGCCAATGGAATAAGGCAATTTACATCTAAAATAAGAAAAAACAATTGCGTTGTCTTATTCCAAGTGGATATTATCTAATTATCTCATTTTAAGAGTAAAAATTCTCATTTCATTGGCAAATCTTATTATTTACTAGCTTGAATTATGCTAAATACACAAATTTTAAGACATTTTTACTCGTTTCTAGATCGTTTTTGCGGGGTGGTGATCATATCTAAAAAAGGACTATTTTCCCTCAGATCATCTGTTAGATAACACCAAACTTCTGCTGTCTTTGTGTTTTATTGCTGTCAGTAGAGCTCCCACTTTGCCTGTTGCATCTCTTGTGTGACCTGCAAGGCTATACACACAATTTAGGCGTTTATTTTAACTTTTTCCATGTGAAAACCACACACATCTATGTATTTTATCCGTTTTTGGTAATGGAAAGTAGTTAGTCTGACTGTAATCTCAGCATGATGCTGCCACTACCCTGTTTCACCTTAGAAATGGATCCTTTTAAGATTTGTATTTTTTTTTATCTCATCTGATCAGAACTTTGTTTTTGTTCTAACTACAGTGTTTCTGGGAGGATTTCCTCTCTAATTCTCTCACTGGAGCCCCAATCCCACAGAAGGTAGGGGTTGGGAGGTAGATGGTGGAGGCGGTCGACCCAGATCGATCCGTCGCAGACGACAGCGAGTCTGTACCGCTGCTAATCACTCAGATGGATCCCCTGTCTTACAGCTGTCATGCATGATGAGACCAGAGTGGGATCACTTCCTGTCATCTCTGATGATACACTGCAGAACATATTTCTCTCAGATGTTTTATCAGACGCTGGGCAAATGCCGCTGATCTACTAAACAGATGTCAGTCCCACTGTCGCCTGCCAAATGCTGCAGAACCTAAGCTACATTGTGAGCATAATGTTAATGAGTGTTTTTCAGAATGAAGTCAAATTATCTGGTTAGACGCTGAAAAAATGATGAAAGGTTTTCACTAGTTTCAGTGGATTTAATCTGGGTTTGTTCTCTTTTGAGCGGAGGGAGGGATTAGCTATTGGTCAATCTTTATTTATCTTCATGGTGACCACATCTGTGGTCTGCTCTGGTCCTACTGGACGTCTACCTCCTGTAGAACAGCCCCTACATCTAACAGTGTATTTTACATTTGGTTTCATCCGAGCCCCTCTTCTTCAACTATCTTAACCCCGTTACATCTTAACAGAAGCCTCACTTAAGCATTTCTTGAGTGTCAGTTAAAAGACTCTTTCACACAAAAGCTTTCTGGTTTAACAGACGCAAGTTTGTTTCCTCTGATAGTTTCCTTTGTTCGGATTAGTGTAAAAGCTTATTTACATCCTGGTTTAAGCTACCTGTAAACTTCAGGTCTCTCTTCACCTGGAGGTGAAACTTCTTCTGATGGCACCCTGAGAGAGGAGTAATAACCCACAGTACATCAGCAATCCCTCTACAATCAGCCAGAGATGCAATAACTATAGTACTGTATAAAAAAAAAAAAACATGGCTCCTCTTCATCTAAGGCTTTGGAATGGATCCCAGTAGACCTGCACATTATATCAACTGCTAATCACCATTACAGTATCAGTGTCTCCAATATTATAGGGCTACTGGAATTATTAGGGGGATCTAAAGTCTAGGCTGGGGGCCATATGTTGCCTCTTGGACTGATTTTGTGAGGCCCCAGACTCCAAATGATGCTAATCTGGCCTGTTTGCACAGATGGTTGAAGCAATATCATTATCGGCCTTTTTCTCCCAATAACCCCACTCTATGTTCCACTTGAATTTCGTAATAATAAATACAACCACTTGTATCTGGTAACCACTTTTGTTCAACCCAATCTGATTTTAGTCCTTTTTTTTTAAACTCCTCTAAATGCGGAGACTGATTGACCAAATGTTAACTCTAGATTTCAGTTCATTTAAATAGGACCAATTCACAACACGTCATCTCAAGGCCAGGTCATCCAGTCAGATTGGTTCAAAGTTTTCTATCTAAGGAAAACCAACTGATTGCATCGACTCATTGACCAGAAAGCAATCGCTCATACCAAGCATGCTTGTAGCGACAGTGGAGAATAAGACTCCCCTTTAACAGGAAGCAGAACCAGGCTTGGTGTGAAAAACCATCTGCTGAGGCCAACTGGGGTTCAAGAAGACAGAAGCAGACATACAGAAAGAAGCAGAGATATAAAAGGCAACTGTCAACCAGCTCCACAGGCGGCCCCGTCCAGGAAACACACAGCCAGGCAGACAAGATCCAAGCCAGCTCCCATGTCAGAGGATGAAAGAAAGCACACAGTCAGTCAGCGAAACAGGACTGCACTGAAAAACAGGCCAAGCTCCGACAGCTATAAACAAAGGTGTTGATATTTCTCTTCAGGTTGGAGTCACAGGCAAATGGGAACAGAACAGATGAAGCTACTGTGGTGAGAAAAAGCAGAGAGCATAACATTAGAGAGTATACTGCAGAATGGAAGAATAGACAAGAATGAAGCAGAATGAGAAAAAAGTGGTCCCTATGTCCTCCAGCAGTCTAACCCCATAGAAGCAAAACTATAGAGATAGCTCAGGATGCCTCTTTAATGGTAACAATGTATAAATCACTTGTTTAACAACCAAAAGATCACTTTAGTTTAGTGTATTGCTGAGCTGGTGAAAAATAAACTACAATAAAATGTATTTTCTGTTTTTAAAAACACATTATTACCACATGTCAAAAGGGTTAGATACCCCTGTAAGTATTCTATATGTATTACTAACTCTCGCCTATGGATGGTCCTACTGTAGTTCAGGGTTCCCTTAGATGTTTTTGGACTCATTCCACTTGTAAAGCTGACCTAGATCTTAAAGTAAAACATGTATTCTTCATTGTCATGATACCATATTAGGGTGTTCATAGAGGAGCTGGTGAGTGTTTCTATGGATAGGGATGCTTTGGCTCCCCGTTGAACCTTTGACCTCTTTGACCCTGCTTTAACTGACCTGATATTAGACTGTTTGACAGTCAGAGTGATCCAACCGCTGAGCCTATTAAATCAGTCCCAGCTCAGCTAAAAATCAATTAAAACCAAGAAACGCCAAAGAACTTCACGAAGCCTGAAGGCCTATCGCTTGAGACTGCTTTAGAAGGATCACCCTCTTTGCAAGAAAATGATAAGTAAGGCAAGATGTGAAACTTGTAAAAGTGTTTTAGTGAAGGAGATTTGAGAGATACGGCTTTTGCCAGAGGACTCTGGCAGAAGAAAGCAGGGGGTTTTTTTCTCTGCTGTTCTCTCAGTAAAGAGGAGTTAAGCCCCCCTCCCTCCCCAGATGGTTGGACAGTAGAATCACTGAGAACTTCAGTCATATGGAAACTCAGCGTTTAAGCAGATCAAACTGCCTGTGAACTGATTTGATTCCCCTTCCTACCGTTCATGTCTCTTTAATCCTAGATAGAGAAATACTTTAAAGGGATGTTAAGTCATCTAATGGGTGTTTTTATTTACAGGGTCTAAGACTTGATGTCTCAGCACTTGGCAGAAAAAATCACACGCCAGTA
Organism: Cyprinodon tularosa; assembly: GCF_016077235.1. NCBI lineage: Eukaryota > Metazoa > Chordata > Actinopteri > Cyprinodontiformes > Cyprinodontidae > Cyprinodon > Cyprinodon tularosa. The sequence goes on from NW_024039077.1 coordinate 258,354, forward strand.
TTGATCAACGACGCCATTAGAGCCAGCTCAGATATATTACGGTCATTTGGGTCATTGGATAGTAAAAATCATAGTTGGAAGGTTCAGAGCTGTCTCATTACTCTGTCCCCTCCACCCCACCCCATCTCTGCAGTGTGACATTTTGGTCCTCCCACTCTATCATTCTCTCCAGATTTCCTTTGCACTTGCCTTCCTCCTCTATGCACCCCCTTTTCTTGTTTGTAACAACAGGCTCTGTGTCAAAGTCTGGCCTGGAGGCTGGAATGTTGGAAAAGGTCTCATTAAACATCCAGAGACGGGCAGCTCAAGGTACAACAAAGCACGAATGCGTGCACACCGGTTAACCTTGTTTAGATATCATTCATTTCATAGCCTGAGAAATATTCCTAGCATCTTAGTTGCAGCATTTTTTACGTTCATTGCCGTTTTTTGGATATTATGCATTTTGTCAACATTTAAAGTTGGCCTCGGATTAGTTTAGGAAAAGTGTGCAAGCAGCTTTGTGGAATTTGTTTTTCCATCCAACCAGCTACATACAAGCCTTCCATCAACAGTTGGACGCAGTGGCTTAAAATTATGCCACCACTGGACTTTAGGGGTGTGAAGATGGATTGTCTAAAGTGACGACTCCCACTTCATTCTAGAAAAGCAAAGGAAGAGTCTCGGTTTTGCTGGTTGCCATGAGAACCGTGTTGCCTCAGTAGTTGTTTCCATTAACAATCAAATTGTGCAAATTGTAATTAGGAAAATAAATCTCCTAAATGGAAACATAGAAAAATGTTTTTCTAATGAAACATATCTGTGAAGAGGAGGGATCAGAGCCACATCGTGTGTCCCATAATTCTTTGTTACATCTACAGTATATTTATCTCAGTGCTCCCCACCACTGCTGAACCACACCAGAACTGAAAAAGCCTCTTGGATTAGAGGAAAAATGTCGTCCATTTGCCTAAACTGAACCTTTTCTAGCCTTTCTGATTAAACGTTTTTGCTCTGTGTTGGGTCTTCGTAATTGCAATGGAAACTCTGGCCATTTCTCAATTCACTAGAATGCGAGTACAGACTTGTGTTCTTGCCGAGTATGTTCTTGAGAAGAACACAGGAAAGTCTGGACTTCATGAGAACGGGAGCACGCAGCATAAATATGGGTCAATTGGAACAGATACGTACTCTCGACGTCACCACATGCCCTGCTCGTCTAGAGCTGCATTTCACCTCCTGTTATTAATAGTCACTAGATAATAATAAATTCTGCCGAGAGAGGGCTGCTGCAGACGGGCTGCAATTAGCCCTGGCTAACGTTAGCTTTGGAGCTCCGCGGTCCTCTAAAGGTCTTTTATTTTTATTTTATTTTTTTATTTTATTTTTTATTTATTTTATTATCCATTAAATCGATAAATGGACCATATAGCGACGCTTTAAGTATTATATTCTCGCCTCAAATGATCTTAAAACATACTTTAATTGAACAACAGAAAGAGAACTTTTAATTTTCAATGGAGTGCTCCATTGAAAGCTGCTGCTGCCGCAGTGCATGCTGGGATAGTTGTCAATCTCAAGAACGGACAAGTCTGCTCTGATGCATACTCTATATAGAGAGCGGGGCGAGAACAACATCCGGGGATTTGATGCGTTCTCAGTCTGTCGTTCTCAGAAATTGGAACTGTGCTCGGGCTGAGGCTGATGACGTGTCACGAGAACGCTCAAGAACGCATATTGAGAAACGGCCACTGTTTCTGCATCACACAAGTCATGTGATCTGAGGCTGGACTTGACTGCCTTTTAAAAGACCACGAAGAAGTCTTGAAGTAGTTGGAGGATGATGGTGCCCCCTAGAGCTCTGGCTGAAATATGGATAATCTCATGTGTTGGTGTGTATACGTCCACCGCTGCCGTGTTGCTTTGCATCAACAAACATATTTTAGTGCAATTTTAACTGTATTTTGTTATTTAATAGAAATACCACAATTGTGAAACTTTGCATTAAGGAATTTAGCAGAACATCTACATAGTTTTGCTCACATTTGTAATGAAAACACAACCATTGTTGGAGGGTTTTAGCATGCTGTTATGTTCTTTTTGTAAAAGTTTGGATTTGGCCTTTAATTTTTGTTAAATTTTCCTTTTACTGCAGCCTTTTGAGCAGTTTTATGCTGTATTTGGGAACACCTTCCAGTTCCAGCAGAACTGTGCACCAATGTGCAAGGGGAGTTTTGTGGAGAAATTTGACAAGCTGACATAGCTGGTGGATGGGTTAGGCTGAGTTAGGACGGCTTCACACCAACTATATTTCCTCTTAGCTGTGTCGTGCACCGTGCTGCAATCCATACTAGGGCTGTATGATTTTGCCAAAAATCTGCATTCTGCAATCTGCATGAAGGGGTGTCGGTCATGCTGCAGCACCACGGTGCCACTGCGTCAACTACAATGCTTTGCAGAGGAGAGCAAAATGCATGGATGACTATCTTTGCTCTCACCCCTCGTTCACATACTCTAAGTCAGACCATCACACTCAGTCTGAATTCCTCAAATACTGGAAGAATGGTCCAGTACTCCCACCACAGTACTCCAAAACCTTCTTTGCCGCCTTCTCAAAGGAGAGGAGGTTGTTACAGCTGTCTAAGGGTGAGGCATCTGAGGTCAAAGGCAAAGTCTGCTAAAAGTGGCCGCACTTTTCTCTGCCCTCTGCTGCTCATCATTCTCGCTCATACGCTGACTCAAAATGTTTTCATGCAGCTGAAGCTGAGCAGCTCCGACGGATGAAATCATTTATTTACCAGGGGCAGGCTGAGCAGCGTGGCCTCTGACCAGTCCTCATGCCGGCTGGAGATAACGGCGTTGTCAGAGAGCCCGAGGCAGCTGTGGTCAGCCAAACACGGGGTTATCATGCCACTCGTTCATTTCACCAGCTACATTCTGTGCTGGATCTGTGCGATAATGAAGAGGGATTGGTTTATTTTTGACTTCTGGGATTTCTATATAGGGCAATAAGGACCAAGAGGAATTTCATGTATTGGAAGCATATTTACTACACTAAAAATATTTATTTCATAGTGTATATATTTCTTTTACTGAAAACTCTTTCACTAAGACCCTTTCGTAAACAGAATTTATTTATAGGACAACAGAAAGATTTCCTACTACTGTACCAAACGCTTCAAATTTTAGATAACAGAACAAATCATGTCTTATAATTGAGGTCTTTAATCACAGGTGTTTTTCCAATTAACTCAGTGTTGTAAATAAATCCCTAACAGAAATAAAAAAGCCATCATATGATAATTAGTCTTATCTTAATCATTTAGGGACTTTAAAAGCTCACTGGATGTAAACCTGAAGCAAAGTAAAATAGTGTATTATGAAAAAGGTATTCAATTATGCAGTTTAGTTAATTAAACGGAGATTAGTAGATTTCGCTCAGTATGCACTTGATGACATGATGTCCAGCCCTGCTCTTGCTAGACAGTTTCACTCATTTACAGCCTGCAGAAAAGCTGTGAAGGTCTCCACATATTGTTACAGAAAACAATAAAAGACAGAGAAACAATAAAACGTTATGAAATAATCCCAGAGAAACAGTCTAGGTAGTTATGAGAACGATTATTTTTATCCAAAACACTCCCTAATAGGATAAACAATCCCTCTTTCTTAGAAACCTTGTAATCTTGCATCTCTGAGGCCGGAATGAATGAAACTCAACACTTATAAATCAATATACGTCAAAGGAAATTAAAAAGAGATGGATCTTTTTCTACCACATTTTCCCCACATTGACGATATTGAAATAATTTTTCCAATCCTCAAAGCTTACATTTAACTCAAATTTGTATGTATTTGTACGTTTTTCAAAATAAAGAATATCACCTTTATCAGTTTTGATCTTTACTTCCATTACAGCCATCAAACCCTCCCATTAGTGCTATCACCCTAATCTTTGATTTCCTCATTAAGACTCCCTCATACTGGCACAGACACGTCTGAGGACGTATGTGGGGACAGATGTGCACAAATCTGAATCTTTACAAACTTGTATGCGGTGTCTCGCTACACTGCTAAAAGAATTCACAGCGGAAATTAGAATTTGTTAGCCTCGTGAGGCCATCCTGATCTCGCGAGCTTTCAAGGTTTCACTCGCTAATCAGTCTGGCGACTCTCCGTTGAAGAAAATTTGGAGCCGTTCACCAAACGAACGTCCAATCAGCATTGGCTTTGAAGCGGGTTGAGGTGTGACGCAACGAGAAGCGCGACAGTTCAGTCTATAGAACATGGCGGCTTCAGCCGATTAAACTAGAGTTAGCGTGACTATCTACCAAGTTTTATCGGGATTACAGAGTATTTCTTCACTGAAAGAAGAGCAAAACACTGCTCTGGAGGCTTTTCTCAGAGGAAAAGATGTTTTTGCTCTTCTCCCGACTGGTTTCAGCAAGAGTAGCCTGGCCTGTGTTTTCGTCGTCAGTCTGTTAGTACGTCATATGCTTCGTTGATCTGATTGGTTTATTTGGCCCGTCTATCACCAACATAGGCCAATCAGCTAACCAGTATTTCCACCCCTTCCCAAAATTACTTCAATAGAAGGTTTCCAGATGGATATGCGGAGCAAATCCATCTGGCGGAGTCAGGTTAAGTATTTGTACCAAACTTTTTTAAATGTGACAACAAGCCGACAAAGCTCTGGTCATTGGTGGGATTTCTCAACATCAGCCTTGTGTGTCAGAAGTATTTGACATTCAGGGGCTTGTTATGTTTCGGCTCCCTGAGACTCTCATGAATGATCATCACTGGAGGCAATATTCGTCATTTATTATATCACCATCACTAACCTTAGCGTTAGCGGGCAGCCACTCTAAGGCTACGTTCAAATTGCAGGCCTTGATGCTCAATCCCGATTTTTTTTGGCGTCGCCGTTCACATTTCCAAATATATGCGACCTGTACGTGATCTCCTGTGTGAACTGCAGTCATACAACGCAAATTTCCCGCATGCGCCGTAGAGGATGCAATGACATCACAGGCCAGCGTGCTCTGTGTTTATGAAAGTAAACATGGATGGTAGTGCCGGTGCATCTAGTGATCTTTCCCAACCATAAAACCTCAATCTTTTCATGGTGGTTAAACATAAAAACTGCTCTCCGCAACATCTCTGCCATGGTTGTTGTTTTTCTTGCCGCTTCATAGCAAGACCCAGAATAGTGACCTTTGTCGGGTATTAATGGCGTTCAGGTCGGATGAATGCGACCTGGCCGTTCACACACAGGTCCCATTTGTGAAGATCAGATTCGTATCGGATTCAGGACCACATAGCCAAGTGGCCAGGATTGCATTGGAAAAAATCGGATGTTTTTCAGACTGCCATGAAAAGATCAGATCCAGGTCGCATATGAGCAAAAAAAACGGATTTGGGTCACTTCAGGCTGCTGTGTGAACGTAGCCTAAGGCTTTAGGACTTTCAGTCAAAGCTCTCCCTTTGTGAGCAGCTTCATTGTGTTGAGTAGCGTCTCCTCTATCAGCCATGTTAGTATTCCTGTTGAACAGCTTTTTTTTTTAGCTAAATTTATCCACATCAGACCAAAGTTTGGATTCATTTGGTCTTTGCATTTGTAGCAGGCGGCGGAAAAACAACTTTTCTAGAAGTATTGTTTGCACTGGAACCGAATCTAAGTACGTGATGAGTCGAATCAAATAGCTTGAAAAAACTATTCGAAATGGAAATAAAACATTGAGAACGCAAAAACTAAATAGAAGAGAGATATTAAAAACATCTACGGAAAATATTACTGGTTGAAAAAACAGATAATTTATAGAGCAGTTTATATTCAGTAGGGTGTAACTCAAATGGGCAGATATTAAAGGTATTGTGGAGGATTTTCGTGAATTTTTTAAAAGCCCCGCCCTCTCCACGCTTGTAAGAGCACGCATGAGCCCACTTCTCCTCGTGAACACTCTGTTTTAAAGCTGCTGTTCTCATAGCTCATAGGAGTTTGTGTCCGAACGTCCAGCCTAACCCCTAAATCCCTCAATCATTATTTTAGAGAGGAGACTTTATAGTGAACTCAGTTGATTTGCCGTTCGGACAGATGATCACTACTTTTTGCTCCCAATTGGTCACGTAACTACTCTTTCACCGCGTTGCCTGCGCCATCTTTGTCATTGGCCGCTATGAGAGCATTCTGGGACATATCTGCCTCTTCTGAGGCCTTTCTTTTCTTCTCATATACTTTGTTGTAACTTTTTCTCTTACGACCCTCAGCCACTTTCAAAGAATTTGGGTGAAAAATCAATGACTAAACACAGATAATATAATATGAAAGTGCGAATGCGCAGAAAAAGATAGCTAACTGCGACGAGCATGTAGGACGGCCTTACATAAACATTTCACCAGAATGATTGACAATTAGGAGGACCACTTATTTTGGTGATCCACCCGGAAATAAAAGATTGTCCTCTATACCTTTAAACCACTGGAAAAATGCATTAAAATGATCAAATCAAGATCATAGACAAATAAAACAATCAGGAATTAATTCATTACAAACAATAAAAGGTTGCAAAAATGCAAATCAAGTAAAATATTAAGACAATACTGGATATTTATTTTGCATAAGGAGAACATGTCAAATAATCAATGGCTGTAAAAAAAAACCCACTTTCAAACCATTTAAACTCAGCTTGAGTGGAGTTTGTTGAGTCTTTTGTAGAGGTAAGAGCAGTCCTCAAAGCCTAGAGAATGCATAGGTCTGCTCTGACGCTCGCTCAGTAAAGGAAGGAAGAAACGAGAACAACATCCTGAGACTTTGTCCTTTCTCTGTCTTGTGTTCTTGTAATTTGGAACAGTGGTTGATGATGTTTCAGGAGCACACGAGAACGCACAAGTACACATATTGAGAAACGGCCATAGTCCTTCTATGCTAGTTCACCAACCTTGCCCAACCTTGCCCTCCCCTTCAGTTTCTGGGAAAGATCGAACCCCCACGATGAGCTAATTTCTAGTAACCTCTGCCGCCTTTGTTATCACCATTGATGAAGATGGATCTTGAACCCTTTTACAGCACTGAATGTTCATTCCTCATCTTCTTCTGAGTAGCCTGTGAACACTATACCTTGTCCTAATTTACACTTAAAGTTAACGGAGTTTAAAAGCTCTGCAGGAGCTTATCTTTAGATCTACATCCTTAAGCAAAGCCTGAGTTACAGTTTTTTTCAGGATGTACTCTTATGGTGCCAAACAACCCATGCACTGGCTGGCCTTACGGAGATTCGGCAGGATTAACAAACAGCCGGTCAGTTACAGGAAGACTCAGCTGGTGGTCTGAATGTTTATATATTACCTCTATAACAGCTGCATTATTACTTCCTGCCACACAGCTGTCCTCTCAGCTGCACCAATGTCAGAATTTTTCTGTTGGAAATTTTATACATTAGGATGACATTTCTCATAAGTCTGAAGAAATTAACTATTTTGCAAGGTGTAGGACACTTTACTGGCTCCAATTAAAAAAAACAACCATGAACTAAATGGTTTATTAGGATTTAGGGTTGTATGCAAGCAAACAGGAAACACTTTGTAAGGATTATTATATATTTTTTTATATTATCAGCTTGTAGAAATCCCCACTTAGCTGTTTAAATTAACCTCCATTAGAGTAGATGCTTCTTTCCAAAACAAAGACATGTGATAATATTTATTTCAGCTGCTATAAATGGATGTTTAAGTATTTAAAAAAAGATGTGCACAGCTGCCAAAAACAGACAGAGACTTCCAGATCAATTCTACGGAGCATTGAATTAAAGGGGCCCTCCACACTTTTAAGATTTAAGAAAAAGGTTGTAAAGCATCTCATCTAGGATTGCAACTTATGATTATTTTGCAAATCGATTAAGCTGTTGATTATTTTCGTCGATTAATAATCTGATAGCAAAAGGTTACTTAGTTTTTTTTCACAAAATGAAACCAGGTGAAACTAAAACTTTTCCACTTGACAGACAAAAAAATTGTTTTTTTTTTCTTAATTGCAATTTATTTTTTCTTTTCTACAAATCATATAATTACAGCTCTAAATGGGTCGCTCTGTCGACTAAAGACATGTTTTAGAATCTCTACACTCCAGTTAACGATTAATCGATTCATCCGATTAATTTTTTCAGCCCTAATCTCATCAGTTTCTTTTTTTCACAATTAAAAATCATAAAAAAAAACAAATTAAACATTAGGAGATGTGGTGAAAGATGTTTTTTCAAACAACCGCATGTCTTTTCAGGGTTCAGCCGTCATTACAGACCTGAGCTCTGGAGACTCTGTGCAGGATGAGTGTTGTTCCCAGAGCCCTGCGGTTCAGGGACGTTATTTACAGGACGGAGGGCTGAAGCTGCTTGTCCTCAACCTTCTCTGCCATCAGCAGAGACACCAGTGTGTTCTTCAGCAAGTGTGTGTGCTGAACAAGATAGGAGATGGGGTAATTACCACCCGAGCCTCAATCCAGCATCCACTCACCTTTTCGGTCACAACAGAGCCACAAAGAGCAGCCCTGTCAGCTCAAAGTCAAGGCACCAGGCAGGTGTGAGCAGGGGGACCCGTGTGCCCGCCATTCCCTTTTATTTTTTAAACACAAAACTACATCTGCAAGTGAGGACAAGCTGGATGAAATCCTGCGTCATCCCTGCCACTGCATGGTGTGTGTTCTCTCCCTGCACCACCATTTTAGCCCTGAGTGCTGTGTGTTATCTCGACAGGTGCAGTTGTCTGCACCCTGCTGTATAATGGGGATGTTTTCAGCCTGTTTCATGCTTTACCTGTCTGCCAGCACTGAGATGGTGTTCGCTGATAACTCCTGCCCCCCCCCCGCCACACTTTGAGAGGCTGGGTGAAGCTCAGCGGTGGTATTCAGAGTGCAGATTGCAGTGGTGCACATGTTTTGCATCAATGTTTGCAGCAGTGCTTATCTTCCACCCCCAACTGCTCTCCCCAGATGTTGTCAGAGTTATATTAGTTAGTGTGAATAAATGTGAAAAAAAACATTTTCTGAGGTCCAGAAATGAATCAATATAAGCCAATGGATCCAATTACACTTAATAATCAACTATGTGTGCAGAAAAAAGGGAATTTGCATTAAGGAGAGAGAGTACACCCCTGGGTGGCTCAGGTTCTGAAGGTTCTGGATTAGAAGATGCTCCCATGCCGCATTAACTGCTATTGTTAATGCTAGAAACTGGTGATCCACTCACAAGGGGAGGGCTGGTACTGTGAGCTCTGATGGAGGAGGTCTGGGTTGCATGTAGGCCCACCCTGTCTGCATAATCCGCCACAGTTTTCATGTTCCGTTTCCTCCCAACCTGGAGGTAAAATGGACTCTTTGAGCAAAAACTCCTTAAGAGAGCATTGCATATTTGAATGTTTATTCTTTACTTCTTGAGTCGGGCTTCCAACTGGAATGGAAATATTAAGGAAACTTCTAAAAGTTTGGGGAAAAAAAGGAAATTTGAATTTGCTGTGTTTCCATTTGGTTTAAAGTTAACCATCATATGTCATCGTCCACATTAGGTCGTCATGCATGGCTGTAATAAACAGGACGTAGAGGCTGCAATCAAGCACTGACCACAGATCAGTGATGGAGGAAAGTTTTAATGAATGTGATGCCATCAGGGAAATTTTTCTTGCATTAACCCGTCAGCTAGAAATGGTGATGCTGCTTTCAGCCTCGTCTAACTTTATGATAGGAACATCTGGGAGAACAGCGACATCAGAAACAGCTGATCAGTCATGTGAGGGAAAAGTTTAGAAGCGAATCAAAAAAGTGTTTCCATCTCAGGTCTCCCATTTTGTGCATCAGCCATTTCTTGCAAAAACCTCAAGTGAGCACAAAAAAATTTCGATTTCCATCAAGCTTTTCTGATGCGATTCTTCTAAATGACTTCTAAAACTCACCTACTGATAAGTAAACATCAAATCTGTGACGTACACCTCTGCTGTATTTTATAAGTTTTACTTGCTAACATTGATCTCTAAACACAGATTGCCAATGGGATTAATATCCTGACTTTGACTAGGCCATTCCAGCACGTTTCACCTTCAGCCAGCAGTGTGGCTTTATCAATATACTTTAGCTCAAAAGTTCCCCTAAACGTGTCAGTTTCTGACCCACAGGTCAAACCATTTGGTTGAGAACATAAATGTTTATGCAAATCCATAAACAATTAGTGTAATAATATTACAAAACGCATCAACAACAAAAGTATTTGCTTTTGTCAGTTTTGAAGTGCTACTACCCTATTTTTAAGCACTTTAACATAAATGTTTATTTTTCCTATTTTAATAACTGTGGTGGATCTGAAGACCTTCAACCTTTAGAATCAGCTATTTAAATTATTGTACTGCTGGAAGGTAGAACTCAGTCTTAAACCACAGACAGACTAGGATATTGTACTCTTTAACTTCCTGTTTTTAGAACCATCCATCTCTCCAGAGCATGATGCTGCCAACACCATGTTCGGCTCTGCAGTAAGTGATGACTTCAGGGTGACCTTTATTACAAAATGACAAACGGAAATCCTCATCTTAAATGAATTAAACTTCTTGAAATAAATAAACTGAATGAAAAAAATAACTTAACTTTCTGCCTAAACAACGAGAAAACTAGAACAAAATAAGAGGCAGGGTATTACCTCTCAAAGTACTGGCATGTATAAGAAAGGTGTGGCTGGCTGAGATGAAAATAGTATGAAGAATGGGCCAAAACTGCAGCAGCGTCACCCTATAAGTCATCTCCACCTACGCCAATCCATATCAATCATTATATTTGACTTTAACATTTAGACAGATGGTTGGATGCATAGATAGAGATATGGAATTTAATAAAAAAACACATCTAATTTTCAAGTTTGGGGGTAAATACTCCTATGAGGGGCTGTAAAGATGTTATTCCCCATAAATACTTCCCACATTTCCTTATAATTGAAAGCCATGCACCTGTTTCCCTCCTCTCCCCTCTGTGCATTACTTTGTGTTGATCTGTTAAATAAAAGCCCATTCAGATAGATGCGAGTCTGTGAGTGTAACATGACAAATGAGGTAAAGCTTAAGGGGAGTAAATATTTAAAACATCTTTTAGCACCCATGTTCAAACCCGCATTAAACACTCCGGGTCCATTGGGTGTCTGCTTCTTCCTGAATTACAGCCAAAGCTCAACTCGGTCTAACAAATGGCTGCTAAATAAAACATTTCTTAAATGTTAAGTTGCTCTGGTTTGATGAAATGCAGCAATTTCTCGATGATGGATTCATCCTTCCTGTTTTCTGCTGAAAGTCATCCTTCCTCTGCAGTATAGTTTTCTCTAGAGTTTGTGGGCGTTAGTAACGGCACAAAAGTTCATCTAATTGGATCTGCATTTAAATGGTAATACTAGGAGTCTAATGTTTCCCACCGGTGTTTTTTTTATATGTTAAACTGCTTTTTACTGCCCAGACACTAGGGTTATTTAAAGAGTTCTGTAACTGTTAAGATAAATCTGTTTATTCTTGTGAAAGTAGCAATTACTGGCCGTCTTTGAGCCAGCTGACCAGCAGTGCACAGCATCCTGTGGGGGATGGACATTGCCATGTCTCTTTATCCGTCCAAAGAAACTCAATAATTGTTTCTGGCTCCTTGTCAAAGGGAACCAAAGGAAAAGTGTGATAGAAAACCGCCATGTGAACAAATGCAGGCAGAGGAGAAAAGGGCAGAAATGACCTTCTGTGTTTGTGTAAACATATTTTAAATGACAAAGGAAAAAAAATATTACCAGCATCTATTTTCTAAAATGACTTGGAGCCTCAAACAGGGCTGGCATCTGGATCATTTAAAAAAAAACATCAAGGTCATTGTTTTCATTTCTAAACATAATGCCACTCGGCCGTCACTTCAACGTCAATGTTTTTCATAACAGGAGAACCTCTATTAAACACAACATTACAGGTAGGCTATTATGTAAAAAGAAAAGAGGGGGAAAAAAAGGAGAATATAAAGAAAATGTTCTACATAAATAACAAAAATGTTTGTTTTATTTGTATTTTTTTTTACCTTAAATTACAAAAATATTAAGTTGATGACAAAATCAGAGAAATGACAATACCACAAAATAATAAGCAATTCATTAATGAGTATTATAAGGTGTGTTCATCAACACAATTGATAATATTTATCAATAATAGCCTACATGCCAAACAGTATTAGATATAACATCATTCTAATCATTTTAAACATTTTTAAGTGCAAGTAAAAAAAAAAGACTAAACCTCTAGAGTTACCTGTAACTGCAGCAGGTTTATCAAACCTTCAGTGGTCAGTTTATTTCCTCACTGTGCTACCTGAGGCTCAGGATGCTGCATCATCACACCTGATCCAGCTCCTAATGTTTTTCATTGGTTTCTATCTTCCTGAGCTTCTATGCTGTTACCATTCAAGGTCTTTCTTGGCGAGATTCACAGCAGTTTAAGATCCCAGCCTCTGCTAAACCAGAGATAATTTCTCATTTGTTGTCCAGTTGCGCCTCTTAAGCCGGGTATACACTGTACGATATTTTAAATCGTTGTTTTCAGCTACAGCTCAAATTGTACGATGAAACCGCAGGGTTTAAAAGTTCACAGCTCACGATGTATGTTGTTACACTCCAAAAACCACATGTTGGTACTCCGCTGGTTGAACTGGTCAATCTGGAATTCAGCTCAATTCATTTTCTATAGTGCCAATTCACCACATGTCATCTCAAGGCACTTTACAGTTCACTAGATCATACAGTCAAACTGACTCAAAGTTTTCTATCCAAGGAAAACCAGTTGGTTGCACTGACTCAAATACAATCCCTCACACTAAGCATGCTTGGAGCGACAGTGGAGAGGAAAAACTCAATTTTAACAGGAAGAAACCTCCAGCAGAACCAGAAAAAGAAGAAGAAGTCCTTTGCTTTGCACATGCACAAGATTCTAGTAAATTGGCTTGTAGATGCACGTACTGTAGGTCTTGTCACTACCGGATCAGTACCGGTAGCACGATCCGTACAATCAGCTCATTTGCCATGTAAAAATATGTCTAAATAACGTTTCCCCCTCCCTAAAAGTAGTAAGCATATTAAACTATAATGTGTTAAATGTTAACAATGTATTTCCTGAGAAAATAAATGCCTAAAAAAATGCTTTCTGTTTTACCACCGTCTGTTTCCGATCTGCACTGGAAATAGGAACCTAGGCTACATCCGGGAGCTAAGTTTTTCAGCTTTGATTTAAACATAAATCTAGTCTTTTTGAGTTTTCTTTTTACCCTTCATGCTAACATTATAGCATATAGTGTGTAATCCAAAGAAGTACGGCTGCAACAACGAATCGATAAAATCAATAAAAATCGACTTTTAAAAGCGTTGGCAACGAATTTCATCATCGATTAGTTGTGTCGCGCGATTAATGCGTCATCCGCCGCGCCGTCATCACTGCCTCTTGACTGAAACTGGGGAAGAAAAAAAAAATACGGCGGAGCGAGTCAGCGCCGCAGTTGCAGTGTTGCCAACCCAGCGACTTTTCAGACCCCTCCAGCGACTATTTTTCAAAAAAGCGACTAGCGACAAATCTGGCGACTTTTTCGGTGTCGCTGGCGGCTTTTGGAGACTCTTACGTGAAAGCATGTATCGTTCCTACTCTGCCGTGGGGCGCCTCCCCCATCCCAACCATGTTTTCCCGAAGGAGTCCCTCTCAGCGCTGCAGTCAGAGCCTCAGCGTCCAGACTGCAAATGAAGCGCGCATGCACCGGGATTGACGGCGCAAATTGATCACAACAATTAAAATAGCCTGCGCTTTGTAAAGTGAAAAACATGCAACTTTTGTAAAAACAAATTAACATGGCACGGAACCACCATGTTTGTTTGGTTTTAAAGTGGGGAAACGTAACGTTAGTTTCTCAGGTAGCTCATCTGATGCTTTCCTTACCTTGTTAGTAGGTTACAGACAGTAATAAGGTTGGCTACTTATTTTACTTTTAATTTCATTTGAATTAGCTTAAGCAGCGTTTACATTTACTTTATAAATAAATTAACTTGCAAATTATGAGGGCAAGGCTTTTAAAGTTTAAATCTTCTGGCAAAGATAAAGTAAAGATCCTGCAATTTATGGAAGTAAAGTAGAATAAAATCCAGCAAGATCAGTAATATGTCAATTAATTATATGCCACATTTCCATGTAAATATCTGTCTTTGGAGGATGTGTTTTTAGCACCACTAGTTCTCTCATTTTTATTCCAAATACAATTTATAATTTGAATCACAGGGCTATTTTTATCTCTATGGTTCAGTATTTTCTCAAGTAGCAACTTTAACTGCTATACTTTCCTGTCTTAAAAGGCAGAACTCTTCTAGTCTAAAAAAAACTAATCCGTTGAAATGGGGGGGCCTATTGTTTGAACCCCTTAGGGGCTTTAAAAAAAAAAAAGTATTTTTTTGCACTTTATGAAACAAAGTAGCCTATATTTTGTGGATGTACAGCCACATTTCTCATGTAAGTTTGCGTAGTTTTAACACAAACATTTATTTTTCATATTGCACCAGTACAGTTAATGAGCAACCTGTACTTGTGTGCTTGTTTGTTCTGTCTAAAATGTTTATTTTAATATAAAAAATATTTTTTTGTCTGATTCATCGATTAATCGAAAAAATAATCGGCCGATTCATCGATTTTTAAAATAATCGTTAGTTGCAGCCCTACAAAGAAGTAAAACAACCAAAATGCAAATAAAATGGTTTAATCATATTTTGCAGGACTAATCTGAGCCTCACTGATGATGACAAGCAGTTTAATGGAAAAAATGTAAAAAGCATTAAATTATCTCATAAAAGTATATATATTTTTAGAGATGCAGTGCAACATTATTTATTGATTTAAGGATAAAAATTACTACTTTTAATACCCTAATTACATTATTTATTGTGACCTGGATGAATTTCTTCTTGCACATGCACAAATTAGCTGATGGTACAGATCGTGCTTCTGGTAAGGATTGGGTCGGAACAGCTCTGTTTCAACAGCAGGATTTGCTGCTCCACTATACCTTTGAAAATTGGGACGAGCACGTAGGACGGCCTTACATAAACATTTAATCAGAATGATTGACAGTTAGAAGGACCGCTTATTTTGATGATCCACCCGGAAAAAGAACATCCTCCAGTAAACCTTTAAAATATACCCGTCGTGTTTCCTAGAGTAAGAATTTTGATTTCAATCTGCCAAATGTATAAATAATTTTACGTGTTACTTTATCAGTTTTCTATTTTAATTAAAGGAATAGTACACCCAAAACATCATTAGCCTTCATTTTCTACTCACCCCCATGCTGAACAACACTCTGGAGTACTTTTTTGATATCTCAAATGCATCTGGAGATCTGGGAGGCTTCTTGCTTTCTGCTGACATTCAAATAATGGAGGTGCCCAGCGCCCGAGGCAGAAAGGTCCATAAAAGTCCACAAAAAACGTTTCCATATTCCTCCATACTGCTCGTCCAATGTATTCCAAGTGTCCTGAGTGGGTAGCATCCATAATTTACTCGAAACGAAGTCATTTAGAATGTTTTTAGAGCATAAACAGTAGTGTATAGGATTTCCTGAAAGCGCGTTCACGACGCTACGGAAACCGCGGCAGACCAACCCAGATGAAAGTGCGCATTCAGCTCAGCAAAGAACTCATGCTCTTCCTCAACACTGAAGTCCTCAGACATTTTTCTTTCGTTGTTTCTTTCTTTGCACAGGTAAACGGCACATTTCTTCTTCTACGCTTGCATTATCGGCAGAGGAGACGCTGAATGCGCACTTTCATCTGGTTTGGTCTGCCGCTGTTTCCGTAGACTCGTGAACGCGCATGTGCGCGCTTTCAGGAAATCCTATACACTACTGTTTATGCTCTAAAAACATTCTAAATGACTTCGTTTCGAGTAAATTCTGGATGCTACCCACTCAGGACACTTGGAATACATTGGACGAGCAGTATGGAGGAATATTGACACGTTTTTTGTGGACTTTTATGGACCTTTCTGCCTCGGGCGCCATAGACCTCCATTATTTGAATGTCAGCAGACAGCAAGAAGCCTCCCAGATCTCCAGATGCATTTGAGATATCAAAAAAGTACTCCAGAGTGTTGTTCAGCATGGGGGTGAGTAGAAAATGAAGGCTAATCATGTTTTGGGTGTACTATTCCTTTAAATTGGAATCATTTTATAAGGTAAAATGAAAGATGCAGGACGAAACCTGCATCTATTGTTACTCAGAAGTAAAACATCTCTACTTCCACATCTAGTTGAGTGGAATTGAGATACTTCCTGCTGCGCTACTTTTTCCTCCAGCTCCAACATTTCAACATATTCTCATTATCAGTTCGTATGAAATCGTACGAAAAGTTCTGCACACTATTTCGTACGTTTTGGACGTTTTTCCTCAAAAATCCACATCAGTACGCATGTGCAGGCAGATAGAAAAAAAAAGCAGATCTGCGGACGGACGTAAAACTGGGAAAAACAGTGCAATCATCACTTATTCATGTCTCTAACTACGTTGCTTGCTGTTTTATATCTTAGGGTTAGGGTTAGGGCTAATTGTAATTTATATTCTATATTCGTGAATGGTGCGTCAGATGCGCATGCGCATACGACGCAAAAAACATCCAAATCCTACGAAATTACGGTGCATAACTTTTCGTACGATTTCATACGCACTCATAATGAGAATAGGTTGAACATTTAGCCTAATGACGGAGTCAGAATCAGGTAAATTAAATTTGTCTTATACGACATAATTACCTGAAGAATCAGACACTGGGTATGTGTGAATGTGTCTTAGTGAGGTTTTAGAAAGCTCCATGTGAAAGGAATTATGTTAGATTATGTTATGCTCAAAGGTTTGATATTTATATACTGGTCGAAAATAACTGTGATAATTTATAGGAAAATTCAAAGAAATTTAGATGTTTGAGGAATTAAATCTCATTGAAAAGTTCAGACTATTTCGCAGACAGAACTCTGGTTAGGGCGCTAAATTATAATCATGTTAACTTTTATGATCCTTCCTTTCAATGAATCAGAATGGAGAACCATATCCATTTTATTATTATACTCCATCCATCCATGGATTTATTTTCAACTTTCACACTACAATACCTTAAAATGTGCTGAGAAAGGATGGATTTCTTTTTTTTATTGTTTTTGTCTGTATGACATGAAAACATCCAGGAACTCTGAATCTGTTTTAGGTGAAGCACTGCACTCCATCTCCTGTTCTCTTTTTGGGAAATAATCTCCAACTCAAATCACCGTTCATTATTCTTTCCGTAGAGAACAGGGTGTACTTAGAAGCGATCTAATTTTATCAACCAAGTGCCTAAATTGCCAATTTGCGGCCAAAATGGAACATCACTTATTCAAATTTTCTCTCCGATCCATCATCAGGTGAAGTGGCACTTTGTTTTCCCTCCAATTGACGGTTTCCTCATTTATCAGAGTGAAACGCTATGCATGAATAATTGGAATGCGGTTCAGCTCGCTTACTGGCCGATGGAGGGGTAGCGGTTTCGTGCTAACTGAAACGGCTGCCGTACCGAGAGGTGGTCTCAGAATGGAGACATTAGCGATGATGTGAACACGTCTCTCTCTCCCGTGGATCATTTAGAGCTGTCTGTCACACTATTATTACTTTCTGAATGTTTTAATAAAACGTTTCCTCCAGGATGTCACACCGGTGCAATAATACGAAACGCCAATTTATTGCTTTACTGAGGGAAGGAAACAACCGAGGGAAAGCAGAGAGCCCTGTGAGGATGTTCCAGGTTTTTACAGAAGGGGAGAGTTTAAAAGGTAAAAGTTGACCAAATGGACACATCTAAGAGGCTGGTGTGTGCATTCCTCCACAGGCCGATGCATCGATTGCATTCTCAGATTAGCTTTTTCAGCCCCAAAAGAAAGGAGCGTCGAGCTTTGTGATCTGCAGATTGCCTGATATGTCTGAAAATAAACTCTTCCTAAGGTGGAGGTTAGCTTTGAACTTTGCCTTGAATCAATAACTTCAGTATAAACTTCAATGGATCTTTAGTCTGGGATAGAAAAGATTTACAGCAGTGAGCAGAATATGAACCCTTTGACGATAAAGTCCTGCATCAAATGCCACAAAAGCAATCCATAGCATCCCTTTCACAACCTAAAATAAAGCAGCTTTAATTTAATGCTTTGTTGTGATTTGAGGGCCTCACTTTTTAAAATCTGAAAAGTGTGGCATGCATGTGTGTTCAACCTCTTTAACATAGTTCTGTATTGAAACACTTAGCTTGTCTTAGCTTTTAACATCCAGCTCACACTCAATCAAACTATCAATTAGCTTTAAATTTGGACTTTAACTAGGCCATTCTTATAGATGAATGCACTCCGAATTGAACTATTCCTTAGTTTTCTGACTATTTCGTGTTTTTTTCCCTGAAAGTTGGGCTCTTTTTTCAGCCTCCGTCTATTCACCTGTTCAATCTAAGCAGCTGCCCTATCCCGCAGCATAACGAAGCCACCACCATGTGTACCTAGCTGTGTTTCCATCTAACTGGAATGTGGATTTTAAGTGAACTTTTAAAAGTAAAAATGTGTGGTTCAAAGGCTAATGTTGTCATACATCACTGTTTACATTACGTTGCAACATATGGCTGTAATAAACAGGAAATAGAGGCTAATACTGACCACAGATCAGTGATGGATGTTTTATGAAAGTATTAGTCTAATGTGCAGCTTTCTTTCCAAAGGTTGAAGGAGGTTTTATTTGGGGTGTCAGCAGTAGCGGCTGTATTTTTTTTTTCTCCAGAGAGGCTATAAATTCAAAATGAATGCCAACAACTTACATAAATCTGTGTTTTGCATGGTCCATATTGTGTCACAAATCTAAAAAAATTATGTACCAGTTTAATAATGGAGAAGCTATTAGTCTGCTTTATATATTGTTATATCTAAAAACTATAAAAAAAAAAAACTATCCTATTTAAGAGCAACTATGCAAATTAACAAACATCTAGAAAAATTGCACTATATTATATTATTTTCTATGTGATCCCAGATTGTTTTTTCTTTGCCTTTTCTAAAAAGTGCTTTAAATCAGTCCTACCTGTCGTTATTCATGCTCGGTCAGATCCTGATGTTTGAAAAAGGAGGCCAGGAAAGTAGAATAAAGCTTTAGCCTCGCTCTGTGCAGTTAGCCAAGCCTTCTTGCTAAACCAGGTCCTGGGAAAGGACGGTTCTTGAGACATCTCTCTCCAATGCGTCTCCAACTCCCGAGACTCGACCTGTCAATCACCAGCAAATCGTCATACACTTCCTGTCACCTCGGAGCGCACCACAGCTGCGCCCCGAGCTCTCCTATACCTTCATATTGCAGAGGAGCTACTGCGC
Source organism: Cyprinodon tularosa (assembly GCF_016077235.1). Classification (NCBI taxonomy): domain Eukaryota; kingdom Metazoa; phylum Chordata; class Actinopteri; order Cyprinodontiformes; family Cyprinodontidae; genus Cyprinodon; species Cyprinodon tularosa. Next base: position 277,768 of record NW_024039077.1, read on the forward strand.
ATGTACAACTTTTAATGAGATTCTATGGGCAAAGATTTTTGAGCCCCAGGACAGAAATCCGTCACCAATCGGCCGAAAAATGGAAGGATGGTTTACTATTCATTAAAGATTAGATATTTATCTAGCTCATCTAAAAAATATATATTCATATATTTTGAAATGTTAAAAATTTTCATTTAAAATTTAACTATACATTTTTATTTTCTTATATTTTTATGTCTTAATCAGGGTCATTGGGTTGGTCGGGTGGTTCGCTAGCACCCTATGCCAGATTTTACTCCTGCTGTACTTTTGTTTAGCATTAAGCAAGTTATTTTTTTTTCTTAAGATTAAAATTGAGATAATTTATGTTTAAAATAAGAAAAACAACTGTGTTTCATATTTCAAGTGAATAATATATTATTCTAAGGGTAGAAAATATACTCATTCCATTGGCAGATCATCTTATTTACCTACTTGAGTTAAGAGTAAAGGGCAGATTAGACTTCTGCATCCGCACACCTCAAATGTCGCTTGGGTCTGGTCGCGAACCACTTTTGCTGGTATGCTTCTGCACCATCGGTCTGGAATTTCTAGGAACGTGCAGCAGTTTCCCACCAAAGCGCAAGGGAGAACCTATTCGAGAACTCGCAAGAACTTCGGCAGATGCTCACGAGAACTTCGTAGGCGCCGGCATGAGTGTTTATCTTCCAAAACAACAACGGCGCATCTGCAAAATATCACGGTCACGGATGGATCTAGAGTTGCTAGACATCGAAAAGGAACAGGTTATGTTAATGGAGTTGGCAAAAAGACTGATTAACCTTTTGTCGTAGTTGTCCATTGTAGTTGGTCCTCGGTTTTTTAAAAATGGCGTGCCTGCACTGAATCGAGGACGACCACACAGAGCATACCAAGGACCAATCACAGCTGCTTTTTGTCTGCGCACTTCCGCTTGAGGTCTGCGTGGGTTTGCGACCGTCCGACGTGTAGTCAGGATTTTTTTGAGATGCGCAACGGCGGATGCAGAACCTCTGCATGGGGGACGTGGTCGCACTGAGACAGATTTGACGGTTGCAGAGGCTATGCGTCAGAAGCATAAATTGGCCTTAATTACACTTCTTTTAAGAAATTTTTACAGATGCTTTTAATCATTTTTGCAGTGTAGTCATCCTGTTAAAAAAATTACAGACTAATAACACCTGATAACACACCTTAGCATGGTCTTCTACCCCTCACCCATTGACTGCAGGGCATAGAGACAAACACTTTAACCCTGCAGGGACTAAGCAAGCATTGGGAGGAATGGACTCAGACACCACACATCAGAACATGAGGTAGCAGCAGCTTTCAATGTCCTCCTGCGTCCTTTGGAGCATGACAGTGAATCAGTCCACTGCAGATTGCTGACTTTGCAAAAACAAAGCTGGCAGTGATCAGCGAAGCAGTTTAAATCTATGAGGATCCGGATGTGTTGAAGGCTGTAGAAGAGGATTGCTCAGCAAAACGTTGTCATGGGTAATGCAGAGATTTTAAAAAGCGACGTGTCTTTCCCTATCCAGCTCTGGCCCTCCTGTGTCTCCAGCCATTTGATCAATCCTGACTCCCACAGCCGGATCGTGGAGGTTTATTCCAACCTCCCTCATCCAAATCAGGCTTTTACTCTAACAGAATTGTCTGGGCTTGTTTCCGTGCAGCATACTGTTTAACTTTCTGTACGCCTCAGTGAGATTAACATAATTCATGTGTCATCTTGGAGCATTGTCCCCCGCTGCAGGGCTGAGCGTACCTGCTGCATAACTGCAATGTCACTCGGTCAGACAGTTAAATGCATCACCGACATAAATCAAGCTGAGATGTACAATTTATAAAGGGGCTGGATTAGCATTCAGGGCAGAGGTCCTGCTTCTGTGGGAAAAGCCTCAACAAAATACTCATCTCCCTGTTCAGGCACCAAAGCTCCTGTCCTCCAAGTTCAGCCTTTAACTTAACTGCATTTTCCACCTTAAAACCATAAACTGCAGAATACTTTAGTTGGATTTTACACCAAAGACAGGAACCAACTATGATTGTGCAGCCTTCAACAACTTTTCATCCAAGGCTGTAACTTAGTTCATCTTTAAACTCCTTTGTTCCATATCCTCCATAAATAAAATGGCTGATTCCTTTCCAGATTTATGCTTTTTACCTTCAGGTAGGAATAGCTGCATTTCTTTGGTTCACCAAGAAATGCAGAAGAGACTTATAGTGAGATTAAGTTTCATGGCCAGTGACAGCTTTCTGACCCTTCCTGGCCACCATAGATTCATTGTTATGGATGGGATAGGGACTGTTGTGATAGTTAATTAAGTTTGGAGCATTCTACCTTAAATCACAGACACTGTTCAGTCATTGCAAATAGCTGACATTTTCATTTGGGCAACAGGTGGTTGCATGTGATGCTGCAGTCATGATCCTTGCACCTTTTTTAATCAGTGAGCCATATTGGTGGAATGGCCGAAGTTTAAGGGTGGTGATATCATGCATCCTTGTTTTCCAGTCGTATCTAATCTCCCTGATCTGCTGTGCTACTTGGTCTGTTTATTGCAGTTCAGACAAACCCTCAGAGGCCTGTTAGAATTTAGAAAACCATGTTAACCGTCTTTGAAGAAGTTTCAGTCATCATGTCCTTCCGACTTACATCAGTCCTTTGAGAACTTTCCCTGCTTGGCTGCAGAGCGAGGCGCCCGGCCCAGTTTGGGCTCAAGTCGGCACTGAAGTGGGGGACGGCGCACGAAGCTTCTGTACCACAGCCAAATCTGTTGGCTGCTATTGATATCCCATTTCCTCTGTCCCTCCTAAGCTCCTTTGCATTCAGAGGCATGGTGCTAAGCCCAGAGTGTCCAGCCCGTGGCCTGTAATACTGATTATACGGTTGCTTGTGCTGCTCTTCAACAATCATGGACTGGTTTTATTATTCAGGCAACAGAAGCAGAGATGCGGCCGCACTGGGAGCTGTCCAGCCCTGACGTTTTAATTGTGCCTCTTCCTTATTAGGTGGGATGCAAACCAATTTGGCTGCTGCTTTTAAATTTCTCTCCCATTAATTCCTTTTTTATCGAAGTTTCGAAGCTGACAGAAACAGCTTTAAATTTTAAAGATTGGGGAAACAGAGGATCAAAAACACAGACTGCTGCTTTTTCTCTCTCTGCCTTTACCTGTGGACATAACAAACAGTCTGTTAGGCATTCACATGTGGAGTGGCAGATAAGGGGCTGAGTTTGGGTTACAGGCTGCATTCCCTGGCTGGATTACATGCATTTCAATTAAACCTGCTCTATAGAAAGGAATCAAGGGGGGTTGATAGCAGCTATTCAATTACTTTTATTTTTATCCAATACATTCATGTGTTCAATAAAGGTTAAATATTAAAAATTAAATATGTGTTTGGAAAAATCCTACCTAAAAGTCAACTAGTTGTCAAGCTGAGGCTGCTATTTTCAGTAAAAGGCTCGTCTTAGCTATGGTTGTCAGGGAAACCGTTTACATGGCACCTCAGAACAGATTTTATAGCTGGTTTCCAGATTTAACGAGTCGCCCCATTACCATTACTATCACTGCTCGAACCTGCTGTAGTTAGATGGATGGCTGCAGTAAACTAAACATACAGGCTTTATGCTTTCATCCCAATTAAAGTTATCTTTTAAGTCCCAGTTCCTATTTTTTGTTGTTCCTTTCTTACAGTGAGGACAGAGCAGATCAGAAATACTTTAATAATCCCAGAGAAATCCCAGGGAAATTACTTTGATTACACGCTCCAGTTACAGTTATATGTGTATATATATATATATATATATATATATATATATATATATATATATATATATATATATATACACCCAACTACACAAGATAATAATGAAAAGTGAAAATAAAAAAGACAAAATATATACACATATAGCTATTATATATATATATATATGTGTGTATATATTTTATATATATACATATATATATGTATGTATATATATGCATATGTAAAATTAAATCCAAGTAAAGTGATAATCCAAGTAAAGTGATAAATCCAAGTAAAGTGATATGTGGTGTGCAAAAATAGTGCATAAATAGTGCATAAATGGGGGTCTGAATCACATATGATCTCAAAATTAAAAAAAAAAATTTTGATTTATATTATATTGTTGAAATGTGAAAAGCACCATGGAATAATTGAATTTCATATTTAAACATTTATACAATTACTTCACTTTATATCTATAAATATGTATTTTTAGGAGATTGCCAGTCTGTCGCATTATTCTAGTTATCACATGCTGAAAAACCTAGGAACCCCTGCTCTGAACTCACTTGTTGGACCACTCCGGCATAAATTACAATCTAATCTAGCAAAATATTTACAAAACAGATCCCCAGAAGAACTTAAATTTTGGAGTGCATCAGAGTAGAAACAAAGAAGGAAAGTAAATCCAAGTGCAGTGGTGTAAAACTATGCTTATAAGTATTTTTTTTTTAAAGTCAAGCAAATGTAACCCACCTCTGGCTCTGATGAGGAATGTTATTAATAGTCAGAAAGAACTCTTTTTAAATGACCTGCAAATGGAACAACAGAGAGGAGAGTGATTTCTAATAAATGTGTAAACTGCCTGCCATAGTAAATTCGAAAACTTAGGCATTAACTCGAGCAGCAATCTATAGTTCCAGTGGGATAAAATTTAAACTTCCTGTTGCCTGCTGTCAGGGTGACTAATCAAATCGTGGCTCCACTGATGATGGCGTTTCATAATTTTTACGCACGTCTTCAACCCTGAGTGGATCTACTCAGAGTTGATTAAGCTAACTCACAGCAACGAGAACTAGAGTTTCTAACCTAAAGCTAGGTAAATTCAGAGTTGAGAATTTGAATTTGTTAAACCTGCTTTGTGTCAATAGTTTTGTGGCCACAGCTAAAGCATTCGGTTTTTAAGGCGGTTGCTATTGCATGTTATAGGATTAGCTGTACTATCTGTTAAAGTTTTTTTTCCCTTCATTAATAATAACTGTCCAATCCTTGCCGTTAAAAAAAAAGCAGCAGTGTGTCGCAGTGAGCTTGTTGCAGACATTTTTGATTTATGCCGTCTGTTGAAGCGTGGTCTGCGCTGTTATTCCACGCCACAACACAAGAGGGACAATCAGGAACTAGCTGTGGGTCTGGATATGGTCGAGGCAGTGAGGAAGTGGGGGCAAGTTTGTTGCGAGAAGGGAGGGACATGAGGGCGAAAAAAGAGCGGGGATCCAGGAGGAAAAAAAGTCTGAACGTTCTCGCTCTGTGTATTTTGCCTCTACCTGTACAGCACCGGGTGATTTGAAGGGGCTTAATGGTAAAGTGGAGGATTTTCGTGAATTTTTGACAAGCCCCACCCTCTCAATAAAAAAAAATGCACATGCACAACCCTGTACCCACTCCCGAGAGGGAACCCCCAATAAGCGCATAAACGAGCGTGCACAAGCCCATTTCTCCTCGTGCACGCTCTGTTTGTAAGTTGCTGTTTGCATCGCTCATACAAGCTTACTCTCTGAAACAGGGTTCACCAACGTGGTGCCCGTGGGCACCAAGGGGCCCTCAAGGACAACATGGGGTGCACTCAGCATCTTTTGAAAACAGAACAATTCACCAGTGGACTAAATCTGAAATGTTATTTTTTACTGAAGCTCTTATTTTGAGGCATTTATGAAGCATTTTATCATATTAATAATTTAGAAAATTTGAGGATTTACAGTATATGGATTTCAGAATGAGAATATCTAAAAGCAAATTAAAAATGAAAAGAAACAATAGAAATATGTTTATTATCTATGAAGTTCAGGTGAACGCCAACTCTTCTAGTTCATAGGTCAGTATTGGTAGTAGGGGTGTAAATCACATCCATCATGGCGATTCGATTCAGTATCGATTTCCTGACCCAACGATTCAATTATGTTCGATACTCAAGAATACACCACGATTCGATTCGATTAATTGATTAATCGGTTAAATTTTTTTGTTTATTATTATTATTTTTTTTACACCTTACAGGCTAAACAAAGTTTCAAGTTTGAAATAAATCAATGAAAGCTGTAATATCATTATGCATTTTCTTTAGAAACAACAGCAAATAACAGAAGTAGAAAAGTTGCATCAAAAAATACTGCAAAAATACTGCACTATATCAGTGTAATGAGTTCAATGCAATACCTCGGCTCCAGAGAAACTTTTCAACATATTTTTTTAGAATGTAATAAATATACTCAGGAAAGAGAGATGTTGCGTAGAGAGTTAGACAGGGAATAAAAATAAACTACATATAAGGGAATTGTTTCAAAGGTCATCTGGGGATGTAGTTTTTGGGAGTATTTTTAATTTTTTAAGAAGAACGGGTATTTTAGGGAGAATATAATAGTTTGTCTGGTCCATACTCCATTCTGGAAGGTGGCGGTAATGCACCTATAAGTTGTTTGCCAACCGCCATAAAAAAAAGAAGAAGAAGAAGGCTTCAGAGTGTTGACGTCACCGCCCCCTTGAGAGACGCTCCGCTGCTCCTCTCCCAGATTGTAGCTGACCGCAAACAGTGCCGCAGACAGGAGGCCGGCTTGTTTTGTTTTTATGACCGAAATTGCGGCAAACAACTCGTGAAGTTTGACCTGCTAGAAGAGCGAGGTGCGCGAGAACGCTGGGAACCTTTTTCCACCTGGATCTCCGCTCTTTTTGGCCCTCATGTCCCTCCGTCGTCAGACTAAACTCGTCCCCACTTCCTCACCGCCTCGGCCGTATCTAGACCCACAGCGTGTAGCTCAGACCACGCTTAAATACTGAGCATAATTTAAAAATGTCTGTGTCAAGCTTACTGCAACAAACTGCTGTAAGAGTATAACCAGGAAGCGCGGTAGGAGGGCAAAATAGGTTTAGCGGCACCGCAGCACGGGAGGGAGAATTACGTCCAGGAGCAAATGGATAAAAATAGACCGGAGGGAAAAAAAACATGAATCGATTATCTTGCGGACGTGTCGATGCATCGGATCGTCAGCTTTTGGATCGATGCATCGATACAAAACGATTATTATTTACACCCCTAATTGGTAGTCCATCCTATGACTCAGTACCCATAAAGTAGCCCTCAGCCTTAAAAAAGTTGGTGACCCCTGCTCTGAAAGAATATTTGCAATTCTTCCACTATGTCAGACTCAACACCAGTAAATGAAAGTGCGGACGAGCACGTAGGACGGCTTTACGTAAACATAACACCGAAATGATTGACAATTAGCAGGTCCACTTATTATGATGATCCACCCAGAAATAAAAGAACATGCTCCACTATATCTTTAAGCTTAATATACATAAAGTATATTGGGCAGGTGGGGAAAAATGCTGTAACAGGAGCAGTGAGACTGAGCTCCTATAGGATCATGTAGTAAACAGCTTTCTTATTTATCTACGTGATAATTTGCAGCTCTGGTTCAACATTTCCTCCTTTAGAATCAGAACCCTAAATAAAATGGTTTTATTGGTGAAGTTCCAATAGCTTCATCGGTGTAGAAAGTATGGTCAGAGCAAAAACCCAATATACAGGTGCTGGTCATAAAATTAGAATATCATGAAAAAGTAGATTGATTTCAGTAATTCCATTTAAAAAGTGAAACTTGTATATTATATTCATACATTACATACAAACTCATATATTTCAGATGTTTATTTTGTTTAATTTTGATGATTACAAATGACAACAAATGAAAATCTCAAATTCATCATATCAGAAAATTAGAATATTGTGAAAAGGTTCAAAATTGATGGCCCCTGGTGCCACACTCTAATCAGCTAATTAACTCAAACCACCTGCAAAAGCCTTTAAATGGTCTTTCAGTCTAGTTCTATAGGCTACACAATCATGGGGAAGACTGCTGACTTGACAGTTGTCCAAAAGACGACCATCGACACCTTGCACAAGGAGGGCAAGACACAAAAGGTCATCGCTAAAGAGGCTGGCTGTTCACAGAGCTCAGTGTCCAAGCACATTAATAGAGAGGCGAAGGGAAGGAAAAGATGTGGTCGAAAAAAGTGTACAAGCAAGAGAGATAACCGCACCCTGGAGAGGATTGTGAAACAAAACCCATTCAAAAATGTGGGGGAGATTCACAAAGAGTGGACTGCAGCTGGAGTGAGTGCTTCAAGAACCACCACACACAGACGTATGAAAGACATGGGTTTCTGCTGTCGCATTCCTTGTGTCAAGCCACTCTTGAACCACAGACAGCGTCAGAAGCGTCTTGCCTGGGCTAAAGAGAAACAGGACTGGACTGCTGGTGAGTGGTCCAAAGTCATGTTCTCTGATGAAAGTAAATTTTGCATTTCCTTTGGAAATCAAGGTCCCAGAGTCTGGAGGAAAAGAAGAGAGGCACTTCATCCACGTTGCTTGAAGTCCAGTGTAAAGTTTCCACAGTCAGTGATGGTTTGGGGTGCCATGTCATCTGCTGGTGTTGGTCCATTGTGTTTTCTGAGGTCCAGGGTCAACGCAGCCACATACCAGGAAGTTTTAGAGCACTTCATGCTTCCTGCAGCTGACCAACTTTTTGGAGATGCAGATTTCATTTTCCAAAAGGACTTGGCACCTGCACACAGTGCCAAAGCTACCAGTACCTGGTTGAAGGACCATGGTATCCCTGTTCTTAATTGGCCAGCAAACTCTCCTGACCTTAACCCCATAGAAAATCTATGGGGTATTGTGAAGAAGAAGATGCAATACGCCAGACCCAACAATTCAGAAGAGCTAAAAGCCACTATTAGAGCAACCTGGGCTATCATAACACCTGAGCAGTGCCACAGACTGATCGACTCCATGCCACGCCGCATTGCTGCAGTAATACAGGCCAAAGGAGGCCCAACTAAATACTGAGTGCTGTACATGCTCATACTTTTCATGTTCATACTTTTCAGTTGGCCAACATTTCTATAAATCCTTTGTTTTTATTGGTCTTCAGTAATATTCTAATTTTCTGATATGATGAATTTGAGATTTTCATTTGTTGTCATTTGTAATCATCAAAATTAAACAAAATAAACATCTGAAATATATGAGTTTGTATGTAATGTATGAATATAATATACAAGTTTCACTTTTTAAATGGAATTACTGAAATCAATCTACTTTTTCATGATATTCTAATTTTATGACCAGCACCTGTATACAAAGACAACATCTCCTTCCTCACATCTCCTGGTCCTCAGTCTCAGAACTCACTGGCCTTGAAGTCTGTTTGGTTTTGAAGGGAACGTGTTTGAGTTCCTTCCCTCAGGCAGCCTGCCTGCTCTGTAATCATAAAGCAAGCGCATTCATTCTAACACAATATCCACTCCAGTCTCTGGAGGTTGTTTTTTTTCCTCCCGTATACATTATCCACTCGCTTATATTTTTGCCACTGACTGATATTCACAGGTCATACCTCACTTTCAGATACTATTACCACATCATTATACAGCACTGTAAAGAACTCAACATTTTGACAGCGTTCCTTAAATCAGCAGTCATGAAAAAGCAGAACTGATGGAGGCGGCTGGTTGTTTTTCCCCCTGCCAGTCGTTAGATCTGTAATATGAAGGCAGGCAGCGAGGATGTAAGATGTCAGCGCGGAGATCGGAGTGTGATTTATTTACCTTCAGATGTGTCGGCCTCAGACACACAAACACACGTGCCTCGCAGTGCACTCTATTACACAGACCTCTTTGTTCTCTGTCTGACCGGCTCCCTCGCTGACTCACGCTCCACAGTCACCCCCCCCCCCCCGCCAGCAAGGTCACTCCACGCAGCACTAATGAATCCAATCAATTATCGGCGGCAACATTAAACAAGACCAAAACTCCCAACGTATCTGTGGCCTCCCAGCTTTTTTTAAACAGCAGCATGGAGTCCACTTGATTGCGTAATCACTATATCTGATTCCCCTCTAGCTAGAAACACGTTAAAACATTTATACGGCAGAGACGTTTTAGTACTTTCTGATGCAGTTTTTATTAAAACAAGGTTTCAGGTATCTTATCGTCAGTCAGGATGCAAAAATGTTGGCAGAGAGAAGGTGCTGCTGAACAAATACACCTAAAAATTGATTTATTTACTCAGCTAAGCCACGTTTGGAGGAAATAAAAAAAATGAAATAGATGGTTGGATGATCTAAAAGATGTATTTGTTTTATACTTTCAGCATAATTACTGCTCTAATCGGGTTGATCTTTCAGCTAATGGAATGTTTTAGTCTGTATAGTCCAGTTAAAGATTATTTCAAGTCAATTAATCCGATAGTTTGAACCCTAAGTTCCTTTATACTACTGAATAAACTTGATTGTTATGTCTGCTTATTTTCTGTGCTTTTTCATCTCTTGCTGGATGTACCAAAGGTTTCCCTTCAGTGCATCGCTCTCTTACTCTATTATCTCGTTTCTTTAACTTATGTTCTTTCTTTGGTCTCATATGTTTATATATAAGAGCCCTGTGAGGAGCAGCATGACGGTGAACAGGAGAAGGAAATGGGTTTTGAAGCCAATTGCAGCAGCTTCAGTGAAGGGAGCACTTTGGATTTCGGACGTACACTATATTGCCAAAAGTATTTGCTCACCTGCCTTGACTCACATATGAGCTTAAGTGACATCCCGTTCCTAATCCATAGGGTTCAATATGACGTCGGTCCACCCTTTGCAGCTAGAACAGCTTCAACTCTTCTGGGAAGGCTGTCCACAAGGTTTAGGAGTGTGTTTATGGGAATTTTTGACCATTCTTCCAGAAGCGCATTTGTGAGGTTGCACACTGATGTTGGACGAGAAGGCCTGGCTCTCAGTCTCCGCTCTAATTCATCCCAAAGGTGTTCTATCGGGTTGAGGTCAGGACTCTGTGCAGGCCAGTCAAGTTCATTCACACCAGACTCTGTCATCCATGTCTTTATGGACCTTGCTTTGTGCACTGGTGCACAGTCATGTTGGAAGAGGAAGTGGCCAGCTCCAAACTGTTCCCACAAAGTTGGGAGCATGGAATTGTCCAAAATGTCTTGGGATGCTGAAGCATTCAGAGTTCCTTTCACTGGAACTAAGGGGCCAAGCCCAGCTCCTGAAAAACAACCCAACACCATAATCCCCCCTCCAACAAACTTTACACTTGGCACAATGCAGTCAGACAAGTACCGTTCTCCTGGCAACCGCCAAACCCAGACCCGTCCATCAGATTGCCAGATGGAGAAGCGCGATTCGTCACTCCAGAGAACGCGTCTCCACTGCTCTAGAGTCCAGTGGCGGCGTGCTTTACACCACCGCATCCGACGCTTTGCATTGCACTTGGTGATGTATGGCTTGGATGCAGCTGCTCGACCATGGAAACCCATTCCATGAAGCTCTCTGCGCACTGTTCTTGAGCTAATCTGAAGGCCACATGAAGTTTGGAGGTCTGTAGTGATTGACTCTGCAGAAAGTTGGCGACCTCTTCGCACTATGCGCGTCAGCATCCGCTGACCCCGCTCCGTCAGTTTACGTGGCCTACCACTTCGTGGCTGAGTTGCTGTCGTTCCCAAACACTTCCATTTTCTTATAATACAGCTGACAGTTGACTGTGGAATATTTAGGAGCGAGGAAATTTCACGACTGGATTTGTTGCACAGGTGGCATCCTATCACAGTTCCACGCTGGAATTCACTGAGCTCCTGAGAGCGACCCATTCTTTCACAAATGTTTGTAAAAACAGTCTGCATGCCTAGGTGCTTGAATTTATACACCTGTGGCCATGGAAGTGATTGGAACACCTGATTCCAATAATTTGGATGGGTGAGCAAATACTTTTGGCAATATAGTGTATGATCATGATGAACCCCTTAACCCAGACAAGCTGCTACATCCATATATTGTATGGCAGTAGAAAATAAGCACCCTGAGTAGTTTTTTTTCCAGTTTTCCCGAATAGAACTAAGGCAGACTGTTGCAGCCACAGCTGTAGAGCAGCACAAAAGACAACAAAGTTAAGGAGATCAAGGATTATTTAAGTTGTGGGGTTCTGATGGCAGCAGCCAGAGGAAGAACTGCAGCGGATCTGATGGGAGTGTTAAAGGTCAAGTTTGTCATGAAATGAAAAAGCTACCTTTATCATTAGGCAGCAGTGTAACAAACACCAGCAAGCTACTGAGGAAGACAGCTTGCTGATTATGTTGGACACAACGTCTCCTCTGCTTCTCTATTTGATAAGTTTTAATTAAAATATGAAAATACAAACACCCTTTCCAGCAGTAGCCGCCCACATTTCGTATACTGGTTCATACCTGACCTGTTGCTTCTTTAAGCGTAGTATGATTTATACACACACATATACATTTATAGATAGATAGATAGATAGATAGATAGATAGATAGATAGATAGATAGATAGATAGATAGATAGATAGATAGATAGATAGATAGATAGATAGATAGATAGATAGATAGATAGATAGATAGATAGCTAAAGCTAGCTAGCTATCTAAAGCTAGCTGACTATCTAAAGCTAGCTGGCTAGCTTTCTTTTATCTAAAAAATTTCACCAACAATCAAAGGCTACGTTCAGACTGCAGGCCTTGATGCTCGGTTCCATTTTTTTTGTGAAATCTGATTTTTTTCCGTTGCCGTTCACATTTCCAAATATATGCGACTTTTATGGGATCTCATGTGTGAACTGCATTCATACAGCTCAAGTGTCCCGCATGCGCAATAGAGGACGCAATGACGTCACAAGCGTGCTTCGTGTTTACGGAAGTAAACATGGATGGTAGCGCTGGAGCGCATCTAGCGATCTTTCCAAACCTTAAAACCTCAATCTTTTCAAGTTAAACATAAATACTGCTCTCTGCATCGCCGTCCTCCATGGTTGTTGTCTTTCTTGCCGCTTCTGTGTAGCAAGAAGCAGAATAGGTACCTATGTCGGTTACTAATGGCATCCAGGTCGGATGAATGAAAAGATCAGATTTGTATCGGATTCAGGACCACCTAGCCAAGTGGCCTGCGTCGCATTGGTAAAAATCGGACCTGTGTTGTTCAGACTGCCATGAAAAGATCAGATTCAGATTCAACTAAGGAAAAGTTTATTTATAAAGCAAACTTCAGACAGTGGAGGGTCAAAAAGTACGCAAAAATACAGATAAATTTCGCTTCCCAGAGAAATGGAGAGAAAATTAACTTTGAACCCGGGAGGTACTTGCTTAGGTGCCTCATCAGTGTTGATCAACAACAACAATGATAAACGATGCATTGACAACAGAAAATGAAGCCATGTGCTTCATTAATTTAACCTGCAGAATCTATGCGACCAGCCAGCATAAAACACAATTCAAGCCATTTCCAAATGAAATAAAAGATGTAAAAGATAAAGCAACCTATGAAGAACACTTCTGTCTCCACAGCCCCATTAAACAGCAACAGATGGAGCCGCTCAGCTGGAAACTAGTCGTAAAAACATCTCTTACCTTTGCTGTTTCACCACATATATTACAATAAACCTTTTGGTTGCAGAGATGCACTCATCGCAATCATTTGAATTTCTACAAAAATTACTTACTTCAGAGTTGATGCTATAAACTCTATGCTGAAGATCAGCCCACAATTCAGCAGGCATTTAATTTTTCCATAATTTTTTATTTTATCATACCATGCCTATCTATACCACAGCTTGTATTATCAGCATTATCTGATATAGCAGTATAGGGATTAGTTTGAGCTTTGATAAGCTTCGCTCTTCCTCCTCTACCACAGATATCAAGCCTCTATTTGGGGTGGTTTGTTTTATTTTAAGGCGTAATGTTTGCGTCATAAACATCTGCTTCATTTTTAGGTTGTTTTAAGTCTGGCAGAGCTCCTTTAGACAGCTTATGTAACTATTTTCTTAAAGGAGCAACATGCATGAACTAGCACAAGTTTTTACATCCCTTCATCATTTTAGTCTCACATTAAATCGCGAACTTTAAAATGTTTTATGTGGATTTTATCGGACGTGGAACTAGAGGAATATAAGGCCTGTAAACCAGAATGTGCTTAGATGGTATGGAAAGGTGGAGAAAGCATAGTGGATCCTTTCTTGGAACAAAGCAAAGCTGACTTTAATAGAAGGGTTACCAGGAGAATGATAAAATATTTCATTCAACACGAAATTCTAAGCATGATTCCAACTCAAAGCTTCAAGTTTAAGTGGATCTCCACCTGCCAGGTCCTGGTTTCTGCAGGAACCACCCTGACTCCCTTTTACAGTCTGCAGAAATCATGTCTGGGATGGAATTTATTTATTACTTGAGGTCTTAATAAAAAATGTTGAAGTTAGTGGTTCTGGTGCAGAAAAATGTGAAAAAGTTCAAACGGTTCAAATATTTTACCAAGTTACTGCAGAAAACATTTAATATTTAGTCCATTAGAAGAAAAGAAACACGCAGTGACAAAGTGTCCAACTACTACATGCTGAGGGAAACTAAAAAGTAGGACGTCTTTGCAAGACTTCATGTCATCAGGTCAGGGTTTCAGAGCAATCCTACTTGCATCTTTAATCAGTATGAATATTTCAGGCTTAGTTCTGCGTCATGAGCAGCATATAGCGTGCTAACACTGTGGTCAGATGAGCGTGTTCCAAAGATCTGACCGCTGACGAGCTCTGGAAAGATGTTCGCTTATTATCATCTTGACTTTTTATAGTTGCTGTATCTCCCAGAGCTCCTCTAGGTTTATGAACCGGAATAAAAATGAAGTTGATTTAAATTTTCTCTGTTTGCCACAAAGCAATAAGACAGCAAATCGGCAGAATTACTTATGCAAGTCTGGAAAACTGTGCATTTTTGTAATGAAATGTTTCTTTCATTTTGAGTCGTTTTTCCTCACTTTTCTGCAAGTCCAGGGGTGTTTTCAGACTGAATTCATATTTTTTTTGTATTTTGCAGACTGACTTGCTGCACGGTGCTGTCTTGGTATCACAGTGAAGAGTAATGGAGCAATAACTAGGCTTTAGGGGGGGTTACATTTTAAACACTTAGCACCAGTGTAGGGCAGAGCGTCTGCCTTGCTTCCCCTCCGTCCTCATGTTGCTCGTCATCCTGCTGTCATGACAACAGCTCACACCGCTAGCAGGATTATGAGCGGCTGTTGAAAATAACAGTAATTTCTTTCAGCTTCATGTTAATGTATG
This sequence comes from Cyprinodon tularosa, assembly GCF_016077235.1. NCBI lineage: Eukaryota > Metazoa > Chordata > Actinopteri > Cyprinodontiformes > Cyprinodontidae > Cyprinodon > Cyprinodon tularosa. The sequence continues at coordinate 292,915 of NW_024039077.1, forward strand.
TTTACACCGGATCGAGGCAGTTTTTAACTAGATAGTTAGGCTCTAATTATAGGAACTTTATAAAAGTAGCACTTAGCAATCATGTGGGCTTGAAGTTGTTCACCTTTTTTAAAATTACATGATTCTGTCATGGATAAGCACATTATTAGAGAAGCAATACCTTTATTTTCCTTCCTCTTTTGCTTTGATAAAATACAGGCTTTTTTAGCAGAGAAACAGGCAAGAGGTTCAGACTTTTCCTTTAACTTAACACAAAATTGTAACAAAACCCTGTTAAATATTGTGGCAGTAATGTGAAAAAGCTTAAGGAATTATAATTATGCTATAAAGCATGTTTTATGATTTCCTCGGTTTAAAAAAGAATTGACAAACATTGAATCTATATCAAATCTGTCAAATCAAAGCAAGCTTCTTCGTTGATCAGAGTCCCAATGGGACCGTCCTCAAGATGTCTGTAACGGAGACTACATTTGAAACCAGCTCCCAGTGGATACGTTTGAAGCCGCTGCCCCCTTTGTCATGGTGTCCGCTTAGCTGAACATGTTAGCCTAGATGCGTTAACCTGGCATAAGCCAGATTTTTACATGTAGGTTAATTTGAATTCCACACGGTATCAAGTCTGGGAAGCCGTCTGCAGAACGTGTTCACTAAAGGGAGGGACATTCAGTATAATTCTTCAAGCTGTTTGGATGCCTGCCTACCATGTTCAATATTTAGCCAATCGCAACATCAGCAGCAGCTGAGACGTTTCACATGCTTGATTTGTTTCATGGAGTTAACTGATAAATCTAACTCGCTTGAGGATGGATTTTTTTATCCTGATGTTAACGGTTATACCCCTTTCCCACTGGCCGATAAACCCATTTAAATAGTTTTTTAGTGGCAGTGGCAACGGCTCACTGGCATGTAAAACGACTCGGCAAGTGACCCATGTTAAAATCGCCTTGGCTCTGGTCAGCATGCTGTGGGAACTTCAATCCCGGGTTGACCCACTAAATTAAAATTGACACCATTGAGCTTAACATACTGACGTCTACACACCGCGCCAGTGGTGTCTGATCTAACTAGCCAAAACAATTCTGTTTACATTCTATATAAACATGGCGCAGCACTGATGAAAGGGATTCAGACAGATAAAAGAGCAAAAAATAAAGAACACTTACTACACCCTGGCTTCCTTACATGTTGCTCTCCATTGTTTACTTTCCTGATTTCTGTCCCATTAGTGACATCAACGCTAGATGCGGGGGGGCAGAGGCCACGCAGTTTGCCAATTGGAAGAAAGCCACATGCCGAATGTTAGCGGGTCGACCCATGTTTGAAAAACATGCATTAACGCTTTAAACACGCTTTAGAAACTAGAGCTCTTTATAGCATTGTTCTCCTTTTTGGTTAGCATCTCCTTGCAGCAGCCACGCCAACTCCGACCTCTCCATTATCACCTTTATTCAATTTCCAAACACTCCGCTTAAAAGTGAAAAGTTTTAGCATTACTCGTTGATGTTTCATTAGCGCTATAGAACCTAGCATATGTTATTTTTATCCAGAATTCAATGATCTCTGTTACATTTGATTTAACTTAATGAAAACTAAATAGTGTATAGTATTTTCACTGTATTGCATTTGCATCAAAAATATATTTCTCAACTGAAGTCTGTTGCAGCAACTAATCATCTATCCTTTTAACACAAGCAGCAAAGTTGGCAGACTTCAATGTTGCAGTTCTGTTTTAGTAGCCATTTAATTTATTGTGGATTTTACACTAACTACTTGTAGCTTCGACGCCGTCATTGCACACAAGCACCTTTTTTTTCTTTTCTTTTACCCTTTTAGCAGCACTAGCCAACCACCCAACGGTGTGGCACGAGTATTATAATACCTATTAAAGCTTTGTCAGAAAAATAGTAAAAATTATTGATCTTGCAGCGGCCTAACCGTAACAAATAATTGTGTCATGTTTGTTAAAGGGGTCATAGAATGATTCTATAGGCTATTTGGTGCTGGTCCTTAAGGTCTCTGAATAGGGTGTGTAACATTGGTTGGGCTGAAAATGGCATATTTGCTGTTCTATGAGCCCTAATGCAAGCCTGGTTAAAAGCCCTAGAATGAAACGACAGGTTTTTTTCCTTTTATGGTATGCTCATGAATATTTAGATGAACTGTGTGCTGATTGGTTGGTTTACAACAAGCAAAGCTGCTGAGCAAAGACGCATCATAGCAACAAGAATTCACTCACTGAAACATCGAAATTGTTAGGGTGACCAGACGTCCTTCCTCTTTTTTCCGGACATGTCCTACTTTTCATACCTGAAAAAAAATATCCGGGGGAAATTTCAAAATGGTTCGGTATTTTGGTCGACTAAAGTGCAGCACATAGTCGAAACAAACTGGGCTTTCGGACCGAGCCATCAGCCCCAGGGCTGGTCTGGGAACCTCGACGGAAGGGGGCAGGGAGCCAGCGGGGGGACGGAGTGACCAAACCTGACCCGGTAACAGTAGCCTGGACACAGGCGACCCGTGCCCCCCTCCTCCGGCTAAGGACAGGCGGCTCATGGCCCTCTGCTGAGGTCCGGTCCAGTCAACCAGGGGCAACCTTGGGCCAGTGAACCAGTGGGCTGGTCTATATGTAAATTTTGGGGCGTGACAAAAGTACAGGCCAGAACCAAATAAGGCAACATCCCAGAAGTTACGTCAAATCGGAGCTTCGTTTGGATTCACCCGTTTTTTGGTGGAAGTTTAGAATTGTGATATTAGCTGAGAAATTAGGTGTTGATGGGGTTTGAACTTCTCTGTACGTCCATTTCACCCACTGAACTATCGCTATTCATCTATGACAATGGAAACTCGGTTTTGCATTCTATGACCCCTTTAATTCTGTATGTAAAGCCTATTTTCTGAAACAACTAATTCAGATTTAGATTTTCTACTCTTGGAATCAAATGAGCAGAAACTCTTTGCCTTTTCCTGTTTTTGTGTTACAAAGCGGTTGTCTGCTGACTGCTAATGTGATTCAAAGTCACAGAACAGCATCAAACTGTACATCCATCTTTCAATTTACTCGAGTTGAAGTGGGGTCTCGCCGTTCCGTGAGGTGCATCGCTCTGGAAGGATATTACTTGTTCCGGGTCCCGGAAAACTGAGTGCAAAGTACTTTTGCAGGTTTATGAATCCAATAAACCTTCCCTGAGGGGAAAACAAGGTGATGCTGTTACAGGAAGAGCAGGAGCAAGGTTGACAATATACAGGTGCTGGTCATAAAATTAGAATATCATGAAAAAGTAGATTGATTTCAGTAATTCCATTTAAAAAGTGAAACTTGTATATTATATTCATACATTACATACAAACTTATATATTTCAGATGTTTATTTTGTTTAATTTTGATGATTACAAATGAAAACAAATGAAAATCTCAAATTCATCATATCAGAAAATTAGAATATTACTGAAGACCAATAAAAACAAAGGATTTATAGAAATGTTGGCCAACTGAAAAGTATGAACATGAAAAGTATGAGCATGTACAGCACTCAGTATTTAGTTGGGCCTCCTTTGGCCTGTATTACTGCAGCAATGCGGCGTGGCATGGAGTCGATCAGTCTGTGGCACTGCTCAGGTGTTATGATAGCCCAGGTTGCTCTAATAGTGGCTTTTAGCTCTTCTGAATTGTTGGGTCTGGTGTATTGCATTTCTTCTTCACAATACCCCATAGATTTTCTATGGGGTTAAGGTCAGGAGAGTTTGCTGGCCAATTAAGAACAGGGATACCATGGTCCTTCAACCAGGTACTGGTAGCTTTGGCACTGTGTGCAGGTGCCAAGTCCTGTTGGAAAATGAAATCTGCATCTCCAAAAAGTTGGTCAGCTGCAGGAAGCATGAAGTGCTCTAAAACTTCCTGGTATGTGGCTGCGTTGACCCTGGACCTCAGAAAACACAATGGACCAACACCAGCAGATGACATGGCACCCCAAACCATCACTGACTGTGGAAACTTTACACTGGACTTCAAGCAACGTGGATGAAGTGCCTCTCTTCTTTTCCTCCAGACTCTGGGACCTTGATTTCCAAAGGAAATGCAAAATTTACTTTCATCAGAGAACATGACTTTGGACCACTCACCAGCAGTCCAGTCCTGTTTCTCTTTAGCCCAGGCAAGACGCTTCTGACGCTGTCTGTGGTTCAAGAGTGGCTTGACACAAGGAATGCGACAGCCGAAACCCATGTCTTTCATACGTCTGTGTGTGGTGGTTCTTGAAGCACTCACTCCAGCTGCAGTCCACTCTTTGTGAATCTCCCCCACATTTTTGAATGGGTTTTGTTTCACAATCCTCTCCAGGGTGCGGTTATCTCTCTTGCTTGTACACTTTTTTCGACCACATCTTTTCCTTCCCTTCGCCTCTCTATTAATGTGCTTGGACACTGAGCTCTGTGAACAGCCAGCCTCTTTAGCGATGACCTTTTGTGTCTTGCCCTCCTTGTGCAAGGTGTCGATGGTCGTCTTTTGGACAACTGTCAAGTCAGCAGTCTTCCCCATGATTGTGTAGCCTATAGAACTAGACTGAAAGACCATTTAAAGGCTTTTGCAGGTGGTTTGAGTTAATTAGCTGATTAGAGTGTGGCACCAGGGGCCATCAATTTTGAACCTTTTCACAATATTCTAATTTTCTGATATGATGAATTTGAGATTTTCATTTGTTGTCATTTGTAATCATCAAAATTAAACAAAATAAACATCTGAAATATATGAGTTTGTATGTAATGTATGAATATAATATACAAGTTTCACTTTTTAAATGGAATTACTGAAATCAATCCACTTTTTCATGATATTCTAATTTTATGACCAGCACCTGTAGGGTGAATATGATAATTTGAGGATTTCTGGAAAGCTGGAGCAAGAGAAGTTTAGGTAGCGGAGATGGAGTGCCTGCAGCTGGAGGCTGTCAATAAGTTGGAAAGAAATGCCCCCCTAAAGAAATAGAGCATAGTAGGGTGGGTAAATAGAGTTTCAAGATGTGAGCATCTGAGGGAGATGGTGTAGGAGGCCTGGAACTAGACAAAAACAATAAAAGACTGAAGAGAGGCGGGGGAGGAAAGCGGCAAGACGTATAAAGATGGATCAAGCATGCAGTGAAGTGGAGACGGAGGGTGTGATTGAGGGCACGAGGAGGGAGGAGGTGTGGGAAAGAAGCCGTGATGAGATGGCTTCTACTGGACCATGTGATTGATGAATCGGCTTCAGAGAGAGAAGGAAGAGATAGTGGAAGGAGGAGGGGGAAAAAAACAGCCTTGATGAAAAGACCATTCGCAGTCCCGCAAGACACGACAAAATCCATAGCGTGATAAAGGAATGAGCCGCTCTTATCTGCAGCCCTCCATCTCTAATCTGATTTTTCTTATTCATTATTTTTCCTCCTCAGTTGTCTATGATGAGGAAGAACATACGGAGCAGCTGTCACATCATAGATTACCGTCAATCTGGGGGAAAGAAGTCTTTGAAAAGATGGGATTTAATTTATTTTGACATTAAGCTTCTTGTTAGCCTGAAACCGGTTTTCCTCTAGAAACACCCAGAATTTACCTCAGACCAGATTCACTGACAACGCTCTGGTAGAGGTTGGTTCCCAAACAAAAAAGGGTAAATATGGAGCTGTGGCCCCTGACCTTTTTGCAACAAAGACTGGTTTAATGGTTTAACTCTTATTTTCTCTGATAATAATAATAATAATAGGATCATATTCGCTGGACCATTTCTCTTTTCTAAAGACGTTTGCTTTTCACTCTGTTTTGCTAGCTTGGGGATTTAATGGCAATATAAGTACAGTCCATTTTTCAAAATAAAACACCAGTCAGACATAGTGTAACGTATTTCATCTTTTTGTGCAGCCTGGATCTCAGTTTTAGTTGTATTGTTTTATATAGGGGTTAAGACTTTAATGCTTTAATTTTGATTAAATAATTATGATTTAAACACGTTGGAAAAATATACGCAATTAACTGCATTTTTGTTTTTACGTTTATACTCAAGTACTGAGTGGGGACCGAAAGTTACTACCGTAACTACGGTTCTATGAATCCCTACTGACTGCCAGAGGCGGTGCTTCAAGCACTGAATGATCATTCTTGCGCATGCGTCAGTAGGGATGAAATAGAACTCTGTATTCGTTGTTTCTTGCGCAACTTTAAATCTGAAACAAGCAGCATGCCAAAGGTATGGTCCATGGTGGGTGTTCAAACTTGAAAACGCTCGCAGTGGTAGTCATAGCGACCGAAGATACGGCATAAATGACGAGCTTCAGAGCAAACATACATTAATCAATGTCTGAAAAATGCAAACTCAGATTTAACTCCATCAGGGCACCAATATATCAAAAGGATGAGTTCAAGCTAGTTCTCTACGCTCATTGCTTCTTTGTACTTTAAGGTTGAAACTAACGTGATTAGTTACTTTGAAGATATTTTTTACTTTTGCCCAGCAGCATTAAATGTTTGGAAAATATCAGCCGAACATTAGCGTTAATGTTCGCTGATCGTCGTCCTCTACGCTCTTTCATTTCAGTCTAGAAAGTGTTTTTGCTTTCATTTCTTTGAGTTGCAGTAAAAAAAAATTAAGATATTTTTGAGCAAGAAAGAGCAAGACAGTTTCTAAACTGTTTAGCCACAGTTCAGCACGAAAATATTTTAGTGGAGTAATAAAGATCAGAGCTTGCTCTCTTTTTAAGCCCCAAAATATATTTATAAAGATTTTAGCAGTTTAAACAAACACCTTGAACAATATACAAAATATGATGACAGCAAAAGTAGGGTTACTGTTCAAGTCAAGATAAAATACAGACACAATATTGGTTCCGATGCGACTGACCACATTTCGTGCTTAAACTCTTATACTGAGAATTAAATTTGACAGTATATGTCCTGAGCTTGCTCTCTTTTAATTGTAAATTTAAAAAAAAAAATCCATCCTCCTGGCTTCTTAAAGCCTGTGGAGTTTAATCCCTTTATATTTATTCATTTTTTCATATGTTGATAGCTCTGAAGGAGTTAAGATCACGGCTTGCACTATCCGCATAGCTGTGTTAGTAAAAGTCAGGCTATAACAACAAAAAGATGATTGTTTTGAAACCATCAGTAAATAATAAAATAAAAATAGTTTATTTGCTTACATCAACGTCTTCTTCCCTGGCAGTCTCCACAGCAATGTTTTGTGTACCCTGGATTTTTTCCTGAAACCCTGAAAAACAAAATACATGCATTCTAGTTTTACTGACTGTATATTTCTATACCAACTCCTTTGAAGGTGAAACAGAGGAGTTAAGCATAAACATTCAAAGCACCAAACCTTTGACAGTGTTACAGTGAGCATAGTATTTTAGTCTTGCTTAATCTAATGCAGAGCAGCGCTGTGGCCTCGTCGGATTCGAAGACTCCTTCCTAGCTTTGGGTATCCTGTGATTTATTAGGAAAACAGGCGAGTCAGGTGCTTCATGCTCAGAGGAAAAACGGACGGACAGTGGTGGATGTTGTAAGTGTGGTTTAATATATAACAATTATGTGAATAGGCTCGTCCTAAACTAATGAAAAGGGTTAATTTAAATCCTTAGTGAGTCAGATATGTCAGGGGTATATTTAGTTAGCAAATGGGTTTGACTGACATTTAAGCACAGATTAAAATCTCTCAGAGATTACTGTACTGCTGCTGAAGGTCAGCATCTATTCTTTGCTAGCTGAGAGGACTAGACCTGGTCTAATCTATGAGCGAACCTGAACACAGCCTCAAGCAACCTGACAGTTGACTCACAAACTAGCAAAAGAATGGGTACCGAACTTCTCACTACTGTTCTGTGTGCCAATTTCATTTTTGTAATTTTGTCATGTGATTCTTAAAGCATGACAAAGCCTGCATGCTGAAACACAGGACCATCTTCAGGAACTTGATCATCGAAAAAAATCAAATTTCCTTTTTACAGTAAGAAGTTAATGCCGCCAAAGAGTGGGTCTGGAAAACTGCATCAAAATTTTCAGCCATTGTCAATGAGAGCTCAGGCTAAGTGATACTAACTTTTCCACATATTAGAACAGAAATAAGTTTGCTGCACAAAACTTGCAACAGAAACCGAGAAGTCTTTGACCTAAACGAGCAGCACAGCCGCCACAATCTTGTCTCACCGAAGAACAGTAGGCAGCAAAACTTTCCAGCCCTAAAGCCACTAAGCATATGGTTGGTAAAAATGGAACAAAAACATAAATTACTCACAGAACAAATTTGATCCAAAGATTTCAACAATGGTGAGTGTCTAGACTATCAAAGAGGAGGATCTTTATAAATCTCTTTGCATTGCTGCACACACACCAGAAATGGGGAGATTTAGCAGGAGGTAATACCAAAAATAAAATTAAATATATGCTTTTGTTGTTTAAGTGTAACTTGAATTGCTTTGTGCAACTTTTAATTTAGTAATGTACGATAATACTTTTATAAAAATGTACCCAATGCTGGAATAGATGCAGGAACAGGAATGAAAAAAAAATATTTGTGGTTTGTTTCTAAGTTAAGTAAAGAGTACAATTTCCTGAATTGGTTAAAATGTAAAAAGCAGTTTTATATTTTGTTTTGGATGAGGGCAGACAAAGAAAAAACGAAACATGATGCATGAAGCTTTTAAAGATGACAACCCTGTCCTCCTGATTTTTTTTTTTTTTTTTTTTTTTTATGGAAATTGCTCCACTGAAACTTTTTGTAATAACAGGACTAGATTATATATATCGGGGCCTGAACCCATTAACGCACATTTTTATTAAGAATGCTCCATCAAAACTTGCCGGCCCTGCAATGAGCTTTGTATGGCGAGGCTTTTGTGGGACACTGAAATGAATATGCAACCATGACCCTTCATGCAACCACATTAATTCTATGGGATTATTCAGGAATTTGGTTGAGTATGTTCACAGGATGCTGAAAATCACATAACTTTCTTTTTTTCCCCATCAACATTAATTCAATTCAGTTTATTTCCAATTCACAACACATGTCCCCTCAATGCAATCCCTCACACTAAGCATGCTTGCAGCGACAGTGGAGAGGAAAATCTCCCTTTTAACAGGAAGAAACTTCCAGCAGAACCAGGCTCAGTGTGAGCGGCCATCTGCCGAGGCCGACTGGGGTTCAAGGAGACAGATCACAATGATCAGCCCAATCCGAATCAAAAAACCGAACACTCAACACAGTTTGTTATCACAGCTGCGACCAGCTGTGATAACAAACCTTCACTTCTTCCTCGTCTGTTTTAAAAGTGGTGAACTCTGCTCCTTATCAATGCGTTAACAGCTGCCAACCAGTTAGCTAACAGCTGTCTGCGCGCAGCATGTTCATTCGCTCTTTCTACCATAATAACAGTCTGCACATAGCCTTTCCCTCCTCATTCTTAAAACCCTCTAATCTGGGACATTTCCAGGGACAGTTGGTCCAATTATTCTGGTTTTTATATCCAATTGCCATCTCCGTGATTAAGTGAATATCTATAAACATAGTGCTGGACATTAAAAACATGCAGAATGAAATTGAAATGTCAATCTTTGTTCAGCTACAAACTAGAGTTCATTTATATACAGTGAAGCCAAAGTTAGCTTAGCTCAAGTGAAGTTTTAAATTTAACAACCATTTTAAAACAAATAGCTACTGCTACCAGAACACATTCAAGATAATTAATGATGGCTTTATTAACATTACAAGCAACAATATGCATTTTTGAATGAAGTTGCCCACAGTGGATCAAACATTTTACTCAAGTAAAAGTAGTAATACATCTATGACAATACAGTTGTTTAGGGACTGGTAGGTTCAAGATGATCAATGTTTATGCTTCTTTAAATATTGCAAATATTTCCATTCAGCCTTTTTTAATCAGATTCTGTTTGTTTAAAATCAGGGAAACCAATATGTTTCAGATTACAGCTAGGTTTATCTTCCAGCTGAACACCTGTCCTACCCATTTAGCTCTAATAAAACACAATAAGATTTGTGTTTGCAATGTGATAAAGTGAAGAAAAGTGCACGAGGTGTGCATGAACTGCAAGGCATCTTGGGTGTTTGGTTGGGGAAGAGGTTCTTGCAAAATGAAAAAGTAAAGTCCAAGTGAGGTAACAAGAAACAGAGAGGAGGAAGGAGAGTGAGAAGAGGAAGTGGATATTAATCTGTTCTCATGAGGCCGTTTCATCCTCCTCTCTGCTGCTCTAGCTCTGATTTGTGAGGCGCTGCCTTGGTCCGAGGGGGATAAGAGCGAGATAAACAGCATTTGCAAACAGAGAGTGGTGGGATTGGATACGGAGCAGGCCCCACTGTTCCTACTGATATTCTGTTTCTTCAGACTACAGCGCTCTCATCACAATGACAGGATAAGCCTGCACAGCTGCTGATTTTATAGTCAGTAATGAAATGGGGAAGGAAAAAATGTGGCTATAAAAGCCTCCTCTGGAATACGACATCTCGTCTGTTCCACCAGTTAACGCGCTGCTCTGACTGCTGTTTTATTACTTGGGTTTATATTTTTCTTTCACTTTTTGTTTTTCCAGATTCAACAACAGAGATCTGGGGACCTTTCTTGGAGCTGCGATGGGACTCCATAAAGCCACAGACATAAGAAGTCTCCTCTGCAGAGCTTCTCAATCACCACAGTAGAAGACAGCGGACAAGACCCGTTATCTGAAATTGATGCCAGCGGTGTTGCGGAGGCAGCCATTAGCTGCACCGCCAGATCTAAAGCTGCCCATGGAGGTGTGGCCCCGACGTTTCCAACACTGCTGCCGCTGGTAATGCCGGCCCGGTGAACAGCAATGCCTTCTAAGGTCTCCTGCTTGTACTTGCTGACAGTCGTATGCTGGGCCAGCGCTCTGTGGTACCTGAGTGTGTCCCGCCCTTCTTCTTCCTACGTGGGCCAAGTGTCGATACCGATGCGCAAGGCACCCAAAGTGAACAAGAACTCCACCTTCAGCAACATCCGCACGCGCACACTTAACCCGCACGACTTTGGCTACCTCATCAACGAGGCCAAGAAATGCGAGGCCGAGCCGCCTTTCCTTGTCATTCTGATCAGCACCACGCACAAGGAGTTCAACGCCCGTCAGGCCATCAGGGAGACGTGGGGCGACGAGTCCACGTTTCCTGAGGTGCGCGTGGTCACGCTTTTCCTGCTGGGCCAAAGCACAGATGCCGTACTCAACCAGATGGTGGAGCAGGAGAGTCAGATATTTCACGATGTCGTGGTGGAGGACTTTATTGACTCGTACCACAACCTGACACTCAAAACGCTGATGGGAATGCGATGGGTCGCCACTTTCTGCCCCAAGGCTCAATATGTTCTAAAGACGGACAGCGATATCTTTGTCAACATGGAGAACCTCATCTACAACCTCCTGAAGCCCACCACCAAGCCCAGGCGGAGGTATTTCACAGGCTACGTCATCAACGGTGGGCCAATCAGAGACATGCGTAGCAAGTGGTATATGCCCAGAGATCTCTACCCCGAGAGCAAATACCCACCATTCTGCTCTGGCACTGGCTACGTCTTCTCAGCAGACGTGGCTGAGCTCATATACAAGACCTCCTTGCACACCAGGCTGCTGCACCTGGAGGACGTGTACGTGGGAGTGTGCCTACGCAAGCTAGGTATCCACCCATTCCAGAACAGTGGCTTCAACCACTGGAAGATGGCCTACAGCCTCTGCCGCTACCGCCGGGTGGTCACCGTCCACCAGATCTCCCCTGAAGAGATGCACCGCATCTGGAACGACATGACCAGCAAGAAACACCTCAAGTGTTAGCAGATCGACTGGGCCAGCTCTCTGGATGCCTTCAGGGCTTTTGCTCTGCTGTGGAGGCACGACCAAAGCAAACTCCTATGGATTACTCTATTTGCCAAAACGTCAAGGTGTTTCAGAGCCAAGCAGAACCCTCTGGCGGTTATGTGTCCGCGCCAGCAGTGCACGGATTTTTCCATGACAGGAAGCATAAACATGTGTTTAGCTCCTCATTTATACAAAGCACAGTCTGTCCCCAATTAGCAGGAGTGCAGATGAGCTAAACGCCAACAGACGCTCTGCTAGGCTCCGCCACTGGCTCTGATTCTGAATGTTCTTCATGCATTTGATGTATTTTCTGATCCAGCTGTAGTCATTGTGAGGACTATTGTGGATCTAAGACGCGATGACTTAATGTTTAAAGTATTAATGTGAGAGCATCACTGTTCAGCACAGATAGAGGTTTCATTTCCTGAAAGGTTAAAAGGAACATATCAGAGGGAAAAATGGCTGCTAGCATTCCCAGGTGAATGTTGATGTCTGATGTGTGAAGTGCAGTGGTTTCTTTCTGGCGGTGCTGAGAGACGTCTGCAAACTACTGTGTTTTTTATTACTTGAACATAGAGAGCAGGAGAACTATATACTGAGAACAAATCTTACTGTTTCTGAGTGATTTTCTTTTTTCCATTACTTGAAATTAAATAAATCTGTTTCATAAGATATTACGTCTTATTGGTTCTGCACACTTTAATGCACATAACCTGGCAGTTAATATACGTTTGGTTTCCCTGTAGGAGTGAAAGCATCTAATTATGGCTGCTGCTCACTGCAGCTGCTGCTGAACCTTCCTCGTGCCTCTGGAAGCATTCCCGCTGTCTGTGCAGGTGGTGGACAAGTCAGGCAGACTCCACTGTGTGATTAAATCAAATCTGCAATGCATCGAAGAGGAATTACAGTACCTGTGCATAAGTATTTAAACGACAGTTTAAAACTAGAAATCTTGTGGGTTACTGGGATTTTATATTAAGATTTACACATAGAAAAGGATAGTTGGAAAAGTGAAAGTTGAGTTTGACAGATTCGGGTTTTTCAAACCGTTGGCAATTCTTGTTTTAGAAAATGAAGGAAGCTGCGATGCATGTCTGCTGAAACCTCCAACTCTGATTTAAACATTAAATATGTTTCCCACCGGTCCTTAAAATCTTTTTTTGACAAAATAAAATGAAAGGTTAGAAATTTCACATATATGGCGACAACTGATACTTTTTTTTAAGTTGTTGTTGCACGCCATCTTGGTTATGAATTGGTGAATGATGTGTTTAATTTGTTATCCAGTTGGCATGGGATACCATGCCTGGAAAATGTTTTTTTTTTTTTTTTGGAAAGCTCAGCTTTCCAATTGTAGCTGTCAAAGGACCCAAAAAGTTTACTTTCTGGGTTATTTTGTTTTTTTTTTATCATTACTAGCTTGAGGCAGTTGCTAGAGAACTTAAAGCTGCAGTCTGTAACATTGAGGAGAGAGCAGACTTCGACTGAAAATTTGAAGAAAAACAGGTTTCACGCCACTCCCCCACCCTCTCTGCTTCACTCATGCCCTAACTCCAAGCTCCACCCCTCTCACAGCATCTGCGCGGCTACCGCATGCGACCACAAGGGGGGGGGGGGGGGTGGGGTGATTCAGCGTGTGTGAGCTGTGATTGACACTCCATCAGATGCTCCTCTGGCTGTGATTGGTTGTTTTGACTCGTCCCGAATTATTCTGCAACACAGGCAGTAGGCGGTACCAATTGAAGCAGTTTTTTTCACAGGTTACATATCACATGTACTGCTGTCTGAGCATAGGGACAGTTATAGCCAATATGACAAAAAAGTGATTTTTAAAAACTTACAGACTTCAGCTTTAAAGGCCCCAGTAAACCCTAACTTTGCTATCATTAATTGTATCCATGTATCCATATATCATGAATTTCTTTTTTTAAATCAGCTGATTCAACAACTAATATTCCATTCAGTTTTGTATTGAATCACTCTAAATGCAAAGCGCTCCCATACAGCAGACCTATAAAGCGCTGCTGGCGCGTCTTCCAACTCCTGTTCTTTCCCACTCGCCATTCCGACACAATTCTCAACAACTGATTTTTTTTTCTGCTACACCCGGCTAAGCTGCTTCGCTTCTTCTTCTTGTTTACTACTGGTGGTTGGCTTTGGTCGCAGTACCGCCACCTTCTGCTCTGGAGTGTAATCACTTCGTCTATGAGAAAAAGGAGCAGCGCATGAACCGAACGCAACACACGTGAACCGAGACAGTTGAACTGAACGGTTCGGACGGTTTTCATAAACCGTTCCATCCCTATTTTATATTGATAAAACCAATTTCAATAGACTAAAAACGTATCCCCTAAACATGCCGGTTGGGATATTCTGATCATGGGTTCAAGTTTTCCATCAATGTGGAAAATTAGAGGAAAAATAATAGATCCACTTACTTTAGTTTAATTTCTATTAAAGCTACAGTGTGTAATAATTACAGGGATATACAGTAAGAAATGTAATATACATAACTATGTTATTTATCATCATCTACGAGTTCAGCCTCTTAACCTTAATATTTGCGTTGCCTTAGAATTCGTTATTTATAATTACATAGGAGCGGGTCTCGCAGCCATGGAGGCAGACATCTTTGCGCTACAGCAGCGCAGAACCAACAAACTAGTGATTGCGTGATCGCCCATTACGCTCGAAAGTAACTACGGCAAGTTGAGAGAGATGAACTGAGACGGTACTGAAATCTATACCATACACAGACTAATGAAATACTATCTGTAAAATTATCTATGTAAACAAACCTCATCACTTGAGAAGGTAGGTGATGCGGACGTCTTGGAAGACATTTTGTCCCGTAACGCTCGCCGTACTGTTGGGGGGGGAGAAGCGGTGGGGGGGAGATGTTCATGTTGCTGCAGTCTGGACGTTAGATGTCACTGAAAATTACACACTGTAGCTTTAAGACTTTATGGCAGGTATTAAACTGAAGCAGCTCTTATCCAATAAACCCTGGCAGAGCCGTTGCATTAGTCTATCAGAAAGAGAGTACCAGTTTACCAGTGTTAACTTTAGGGAAAAGTTTTCTTTGGAGAAATGCAAGTCAGAATGTTCAGCGGACTGAAAACATGAAACTGTGCAACCAACCAGGAAACTCTATGATTGGTCATCAAGTTCTTATTTATAATAAAGTAAGGCGCTACTTTTAGCGCTGAGGCAGTTATGGTGGAGAGTAACGGACGAGAATGGAATGATGGTCAGGTTGTGGTGTAAAAAGCTTCATTTTATCTGAACGTCGCCTCACAATAAGCAGTTAAATAGTGTTTTAATTTGCAGAGGCAGAGAAAACAAAATGGATTGAACCTCCTACATAAAACATCCTTGTGAAAACCCTGAATATTTGTAAGCGAATAGATAGAGAATAAGTTATATTTGTTTTAAATCAGTTCTTTGTCTTTCACTAATGTGTTTGTTAAGTCAATCTTTTAATGCAATATATTTGAACCAAAAGCACCTTTCAGAATCACAATAAGGATAAACCTGTTACTGAATGAAACAAAAGGGTAAACAACATGACAAACGGAATAAATATAAAACGAAATTAAGGGCTGCTAATGCTTGATCCTGAAGTGTTTTCTTGTGTTTTCTCAATTCCTACAGAAAATGTAATCCTGTTCATAATATTCTGACTGGCATTTTTTACTCCCATATACCATTTATTTCAATCACTTTTGCCAACCCATCAACAAATGATACTAAAATTGTTAGCAAAAGGTAAATGTTACCTGAGGTGTGGGAACCCTGAAATAAGCATGGTGGTGGCAACATCATGCTGCGGGTCGGCTAGAAAACCAACTGATCAGCTTCTCAGTCCCTGCAGAACAGAAGCGACTCCACAGCATGATGTTGCCACCACCATGTATTAATGGCTCTGTGGGGCTGAATGTAAATGCAGACCATGGTTAAGTTTTGGTTTCCTTTGTGCTGAACTGCTCTCTTAACACTATATTAAGTGCAATTCAGTATTTGGGTAAATCATATTGTTTCAAAACCCAGTTAAACAGAACTAAATTAAATGAATCTGTCGCAAGATTTAAAAAGATTAAAAGTATTAATCCAATATGAGCTAGAGCTGTTCAATTAGAACACCACATTGAAAAGATTCAACCCTAGATTTCAATACTTTATGTTGTAGAGATTTATTAAAACAGTTGCTTCTACTTCCTTTGTTCTTCTGTAGTGTAAAAATCCCAATAAAAACATTAACATATCCAGTTATAATTCAACCCTTACTATTTATACATAAAAACATTACAACTAAAGCAAGGAATTATTTGTTTCATAGAAGAAAACAAAAATGATATATTTTCTTCAAAGTATGTGAATAAAGCACTTTTTTAGCCTGTTTTATGCCATTATATTGCCGTAGTGATTTGAATCTTTTGATCAGATGTGATATGGCTCACAGGTAAAATCTATCAGCTAGTTTCTCACAGTCAGACTGACATCACACAAAATGTTAGATTAAAGCTAAGAACAGATTTTAAATGTACTGTATATGCTAATCCCAGGTTGGGTATGGCTTTTACAACAATAGTCTTGAGTTTTGGATTTTTAATGAACTGCTGGTGTTATTCATTTTTATATTTTATGGCAATCTTATGTAGGGATATTTTCTTTTTTTAATAACACATTTGACCAAGTTTCATCAGGTAAATGGGCTTATATATAAAACTCTAGAGGATAAATGAGATCGGAATATGATCAGAAGCGGTGTCCCCCAAGGCTCCTGTCTCAGCCCACTCTCATAAAACACATTTTTAGATCCAAGTTCACCATCAGTCTCCACCAAAGGGGTTGAAAATTGTTTCGAAGCATTATGTTCTGTTTTTTACAATATATATTTCTCTATCGGTAAATGTATACAAATTAGTAATGGGGCAAAAAAATTATTTTTAATGCATCACAAGGTGGGGAAATAGATATTCCTTTTACAAACTAAACAAAATTATTCATTTACTGATTTGATTTTGAAAGAAAGCAAAAGCAGAATTTAAGAGTACAGCAATCCAACAATTTATAGTGATCGAAACGATTCATGGTGGTCAAAAGTATCACAACTGACCGTCTACACAAAAAATTTTAATTGTAGGAACAAGTAACAAGATCTGCTGAAAATCGAAGCACTATGGAGCGCTCTTATGTTTTTTTACACTGGAAGTAAAAATAAGTAAAAAGTTCTTAAATTAAATGTATTTACCCTTAATTTGAGTAGGTAAACGAGATAGTTTGCCAATGGAATGAGTAATTAAATAACATAATTAGATAATATGCAGTTGAAATAAGACAATGCAATTGTGTTTTCTTATTTTAAATGTAAATGGACGTGTTCCATTGACAGAATGTTGGACAGATATTATATTCATAATTGAATATCACCTGAAGTGTGATGTAGCCTGTTTGCTCCAGACCAGAGCAGGTAACCAGACCAACACGGGTGCATATATGAATAAGATGTGAGCTCATTTAGCAGAAGAATGCTCATTAGCTGAAGGGGATTTTACATTAAGAGACTTTCAATTATCTACAAATATTGCAGTCAGTTCATTCGACATACTCTCTCTTTTTTCCTCGGGGTATTGCTGTCCTTTTTTCATTTAATTACAATCTTGGACTCTTTAGTTTTTGTTTGCTGCATTGTCGCATCCTAAACGCTAGTATTCAAGCTAAACCCATACGTCCCAATTAGAGCTGGGCAACATGAGCTAAAAATTATTCCTTCATATAGTTGGGTAACATTTTTGGACTGAAAATGTTTTTCCTGATCCCTGTTTGTTCATTCAGTGTAATAATGCTGTAGGGAACCATGACTCAGACTCTGGCCCCTCTTCAAAACAAACATTACAGATGACTTCCTACTTAACGCTGCAGGAAAAAAATTACTTTTAACCAATCTAAGCTTAAAACAAAGCTCATTCTGCAAAATTAGCTCCAGTAAAACTCTTGATAAACACTGAAAAAAATGTAAATCTAGATAAGATATTTTTTTCATAAAATAAGCTAATTTGTTCTTGGATTGAGGAGGCAAAACAGACATCTTTCCAATGGAACAAGACAATTTACATTTATAAGACGATTGGTTTGTCTTATTTCAAGTGCATATGACCTAATTATCTTATTTTAAGAATAAAAATACTCACTCCAATGGCAAACTATCTAATTTCCCTATTCAAATTATGGGTACATTTCTAGATCATTTTTCCAGTGTAGCCTTGGTGGAAGCAGATTCTATGGAAACTCGATGTTAGCATTACACATGAAAAAATTGAAATCTGAAAAATTTCATTTTTTTCTTAAAATAAATGCATTTGTTCTTGAATTGAGGAGGTAAATAGACTTAATTTAAGAAAGGTTGGCTTATTTTTAGATATTTTTTGCTGTGTATTCTTTCCGGTCTTATCTAGCATTAATGTCCAGCTTATTTTCTAAATCTGGACACAGAGTCCAGCCCTACTTTCTGTGGTAAATAAACACTCTGAAGTGTTTAAAATTCCTCTCAGGATTAGAACCAGTTTTCTTTACTCCCAAAGTTTGGGTTGGCTAGCTAAAACTTTACACTGCAAAAATGATCTTTCTCAAAACGAGCATATTTACCCTTTCTTTAAGTAGCTAAATAAGATGACGTGCCAATAGAGTATTTTTCCCATATATATGTAGTTGCATGTTCTTTTTTAAAATGTAAATTGTCTTATTCCATTTAAAACTTGTCTAACTCAATTCAAGAAAAAGTATTTTTATTTATTATTTTTAGAAAAATAGAACCCAGCACTACACCAGAACCTTCACCATTTAAAGGAATAGTACACCCAAAACATGATTAGCCTTCATTTTCTACTCACCCCCATGCTGAACAACACTCTGGAGTACTTTTTTGATATCTCAAATGCATTTGGAGATCTGGGAGGCTTCTTGCTGTCTGCTGGCATTCAAATAATGGAGGTCTATGGCGCCCGAGACAGAAAGGTCCATAAAAGTCCACAAAAACGTGTCAATATTCCTCCATACTGCTCGTCCAATGTAATCCAAGTGTCCTGAGTGGGTAGCATCCAGAATTTACTCGAAACGAAGTCATTTAGAACGTTTTAGAGCCTAAACAGTACTGTATAGGATTTCCTAATAGCGCCCCCATGCGCGCTCACGATTCTACGGAAGCCGGCAGACCAAACCAGCGCATTCAGCTCGGCAAAGAACTCGTGCTCTTCCTCAACACTGAAGTCCTCAGACATTTTTCTTTCGTTGTTTCTTTCTTTGCACAGGTAAACAGCACATTTCTTCTTCTACGCTTGCATTATCGGCAGAGCAGACGCTGAATGCGCACTTTCATCTGGTTTGGTCTGCCGGCTTCCGTAGAATCGTGAGCGCGCATGGGGGCGCTATTAGGAAATCCTATACACTACTGTTTATGCTCTAAAAACATTCTAAATGACTTCGTTTCGAGTAAATTCTGGATGCTACCCACTCAGGACACTTGGAATACATTGGACGAGCAGTATGGAGGAATATTGACACGTTTTTTGTGGACTTTTATGGACCTTTCTGTCTCGGTCACCATAGACCTCCATTATTTGAATGCCAGCAGACAGCAAGAAGCCTCCCAGATCTCCAGATGCATTTGAGATATCAAAAAAGTACTCCAGAGTTTTGTTCAGCATGGGGGTGAGTAGAAAATGAAGGCTAATCATGTTTTGGGTGTACTATTCCTTTAATTTCTCTTTAAGCTTAATAAAGCCTGACTAAACTGAAACTGGTTTAGATAAATGTCAACAGTGTTTCGATCCAGATCTACAAAGTGTGGCTAAAAATCCAGGTCCTTCCCAGTAAACCAACCAGAACTAAAACAGAACCTTTCTGATGCTCCAGAAGTAACCAAACAATTAAAGGTGTGAATATTTTATGTAGAACTTTAACCATTTGAGGATTAAAGACAGTATATTCCATCCTTTGTAGATCTTTGTTGTTTAGGTTTACTGAGGCTGGGATGCTTTATATTTCCACTCAGATGTGACCTTAAAGGCCTGAAATTAGGATTTATTTTTATCTAGAAATGTTAATGAGCAGCAGTGTCCATCTGAGGAATTAACTGGATATTATTGGCCAGCAGAGACCTATCTGGTGTCAGTGGGGGTCCCTGTGTGTCACCACTCATGTTGGATGGCCAAGTTAATTATCTGAAATCATTAGTGTCTGGCAGCCCGTTTGCTCTGAAGTCCATGAAGAGAAAAACAAGAGCTGGATAATCTTAAGTGTCTAAAAACTTTTTTTTTTTCCTTGAAGGTTTTAAGCAAAGAAACAACAAAGATTATTTTTCCTTTAAGGTCATCGGCTTTGCAGCTTTGGCCCAAACACCTATGACGTGTTAGAGCAGGTGTGGAGAGTGAGAGCACACCCGGAGTTCTCCAGCTCTTTGTCTCAGCCATCAGTATCTCCGTCTATGGAAGCGGAGGCGGCCCTGAGGGACTCTATGCGAGGGAAATTAAACGGCGTCCTCCGTTCCACACTTGCAAAGACAAACAGAACAATGTGGGAGTCGCTTCTGACGAGGCGCCGCTCTCAAAGCGTTTCACCGTGGAAACCTTCAGGGATTCTCATCGCCGCTGTAACGACTTCTCTCATAATGGAACTAGTCCCGGTTGGCGTGTTTGCGTCAAATGCTTCTTTTTGATGACTTCCTTCAACAGTCAGGCAGAGCTGAGTTTTATTCCGGTGCATGAGTTTATGATGCTCTGGTGTGGAAAAGACTGAGACTTATCCATCAGCTTCCATTCTGTTATCAGTTAATAACTTTATTTTCTTCCAGAAACGTTACAGGAATGGTCAAAAACGTGAAATAATTGGTATTCACAGCTTCTTTGGTTCAGTGGTGCGGTTTGAATTTCTATGATTTCACCCCCCTTTGGTGTTTACAAATGGATGCTATATGCTGAGTAATAGTACGCTCTGAAATTGGCCAAACACTGGTGGAGAATTAAAAAAAAACACATCTAAGGCAAGGGGGAAATGAAAGGCATGTGATTAGTTCAGGGCTGGTGGTAAATGGAGCTCGTAACGAGGGAGGCGGAGAACTGGACCATTGGGAACGCTTACACTTCCAAACAAAAGCCTGAGGAGCTGGCATAGACAACTAACCAAATCCACTGATCATTTCGCACCCTCAGCAACCGTTTTCTAAATGCTAAGTGCTTCATTTAGCCAGTAAATGAATAAAATCTACTGCAAAACACTCTTTTCACAAGGAACTTAAATAGAGTTCTGTTCAATACATCATTAAAATGTAAAGATACAGCACAACCTAAGAGGCAAAGGACAATCACAGTAATAAACCAAAGTGAAACATGGCAATGGCAGCATCATGCTGTGGAGATGGTTTACTTCAGCTGGAAAGACAGAAAACTACATGACATCCCTTCAGATAAACCACATGGGTCATAGATGGATTGAGCCTAATTAAGGATGATTCTACAGATCCACCCGGTTGGAACCAATGTGTATTAAAGCTTTTGAATGGCCTAGTCAAAGTCCAGACCTGAAAATACTTCACTCAAAATCCTGATCCAATCTGACTGAGTGCAAAATGGTTTGGAAAGAATGGAGAGAAAACTGAGTCTCTTCTCAAAGCTGATAGAGACAAATCCCCCAAAACCTGCTTTGACTAAAAAAATTATCCAATCAGTCCCTGTTATTTTATAAAAAAAAAAAAAACAATATATGTTGTGGGTGCAATGAGACAAAAGGTGGAAAAGATTGACTCTTGGAAGGGACGGATTGTCTGGTAGGACACAGATTTAAATGCCGCTGTCCTCCTGTGACTCTGGAGGCAATTTTCTTCATGCAAATTAATCCGCTGCACAGTGTTATAATTTTAAGCCTTAATTCTTCTATACATATTTGTACATTTATCAGAAATGGCCTCATCTTTCCAATCCACATGAACTCAGTGTCACTGGTCCTCTGGGGTCGCCTCAGTGGAATAATTTGCCATCTGTGTCCTCATTTTTCAACCAAGGTGAGAAAACGAAGTTGACGGCAGCTGGGAATCGGCTGCAGAGTCTTCTGCCTCCTGCAGGAGGATGTGCCCCGACAGAGAGGACCTTCCTGAAAGATTTCCTATTTCCAGGCTTGGTGACCGCCAGCTGTTTGTTTTTTTTTTGTTTTTTTGTTGTTGCTAATGCCAGATGTTTGTTGTAGCCTTCAAGCGAGAATATTACTGGATTGAACTTGGCAGTTATGCTCCAGCTCTGCTTGCGTGGGCTTCTGTCAGGGTCCAGAGGGCACCTCAGGCTAAGATCCAATCTAAACCCAACGTCAGCTGTGAACATGAGAGCCTGGATATCCGTGTTTGGCCCTGAAGGTAAGCAGAGAGAAACCGGCCCTGTAACTGTACAACCTGAAGGCTACTGAGGTTCAGTTTGTTTAGGAGAAACTTTCTACTTACAGATCCTCTAAAACTTTTTTAAACAAAAGCCAACTTCTGTTGCAAGTCTTGACAGCTTCAGGTGATGATTGATCATTTACGTAAATTTTTCTAAATATTGTTGCATGTTATTGAGTTAAATCAGCAGCTCTGGATGGAGGCTGATGGTAACTTTGGAGGAGCTACAGAAATCCACAGCTCAGGTGAAAAAATCTGATAATCCGAACTATCAGCTCATCAGGTTTGGTGTTAAAGCATTCATGGTTTTACATGTCAAACAGATTAAACATTTTCTGAATTGTCAAAGTCTTTAACAGAAGTTTTAGTAATTTGCTTTTTTCCCTCCATCACAGAGTCAACCTGGAGTTTTTGGGCTGGTCTAATCCAAACCTGTCAGCATGTCAGCTCCATTGATTTTTAGTGTAAAGCACAACATATACGCAAACCAGCAGGTCTACAGTGGGAAAAAACATTCTCACCTCGTGCAAAACAACAGAAGAGGATATTCTAAAGGGATTTCATCACCAGAAATTAAACTGAAGTCAAAATGTTGGTATTTTAACCCCTAGAACCCTAGGGACCCACCGGTGGGTCCAGCTGCTACGTGACCTCGTAATTTTAACAAACCCCCAGTATTGATGTAAAAAACACATTTGGCACGGTTTGGTGACATTTATGGATAAATGTGCCAAAATGGCCTCTCCGCCTAAGAAATTTCTCACTAATACCATTCTAAAATAAATATGATTCATCTGATTGATACCAAATTTGGTATATTTTTACACAACATTTAGATTTAAAAGTCTGTACTACTTTTTTGTGCTATAAAAAATATTTTGGTAGTGTTTTGCAATGTTTATTTCAAAGAAAATTTTGGCGAGGTTCAAAAAATGCAAAATATTTTGTATTTTGTCCCTAATACTTCAGGCAGGGTCAAAGCTACAATGGTGCTGACACCAGAAAACCATTCATGACATCTTACCTTTACAGAGGTACCAAAAGTTTCTTCTTAAATCTAATAGCTTTGAGGCTATAAGTTATTTACTTTTGTGTGTTTTTGTCAGGCAGAAATTTATTTATACCCCCTTAGGGTGTAAGAGGTTAAAAGCGACTTAATGGCACAAAATTCACAGAGGATCCAAACTTCTCTATTTGCTTTAAACTTCATATAGACAACTTAGAGAAAAAAAAGTTGAAGTTCTCCCAAATATACACTAATTTGCCAATTATGATTGTATGTGCATCAAGACGGCTAAATGTATTCAACCGTAACATAATAAAATGGACTCACGAGAGATCATGATGACATTACAATTATCCAGGATGTATAGGAACTGTACAGGGGAGCTGATATTTACTGGTTTCTTCATAAACTGAAAGGTCGGAAACTTGACGGAGTTCAGTGATCAGAAGCACAGCAACTGCTGCTCTTCACCTGACCGCCTGCTTTCACTCCTCAGGTGCACACAGAAGCAAAAGTCCATTTGATGAACAGCCCAGTTTGGTTTGCAAAACAAATCAATAAAAGTTTTATTTGTTTTTAGATTTTGCTGCAGAGACTGTAAGTCACTGCGTGTCGTAGAAGACGGCTGAATTTCGCCCCAAAAAAGCCAATGGTATCAATCTCTGCTGCAGACAGATGTGTGATACAAACCCCAAAGTTGTGACATTAAAACTGATATCTGCCGGGACAAACGGTCCAGGCGATGACAGCATTTCACAGTATGAATTATTCACCGTCACCTGGAACAGATGGATGGGATTTAAATTGGAAGCATACATCAGTGCGAGGCAGGGGCCACGGCGAGTGCCTGACGAAGACAAGTGTGACAGCCAGGCTGAATTTGCATTGCATCAACTATAAATTAACTCTTAATGTACTGGGATGAAAGCTGCTCCCCTGAAAGTAGAGGAGGCGTAGAGCTCAGCCTCACCTTCCTGTGAAAGCTGCAGTCTCATATTTATGACCAGCTGCGAGCTTCTTAATATTTGCATATTTCACAGTGGAGCCTCATAAATAGCTCAGGGGCTGCCGATGTAGAGCGCAGGTACCTGAACCAGCCTTCAATTCTTTTTGATGTCGAATCTTTCAGTTAAAGCTCAGCTCTGTGTCCTGATGGACGCTGAGGGTGTCGAACATTAAGCGTCTCTGCCTGAAAGGTCACCCTTGTCGACATTTCTTTTATCCAGCTGCAAGCCAACAATGCTAACTGGGAAACTGAGGCATCCGAGCATCTTACAGCCTCCAGAGGAGCTGATCTAATCCACACAAATACATTTTCATCTCAGTTTATTTGAAAGTTTTTAACTCTTTTCTGAAGCTAACCTGTTTTTCCAATGCATCTTAATGAGAGCTGGAGCTTTAATTGGATTTGGATATTTATTCTTTTCAAACCCTCAACATGTCTCTTCATGTTAAAAACACACATTTTTATGTATTTAAGAGGTGCATTTTCATTTCAGAATTTTGCAGCCCTCTATAAATTTTATTCCAAGAACAAAGAGAATTCCCACAGCATGATGCTGACTCTAAATCTGCCACATCTGTTTATTATAAAACACAGAAATCAAGCAGATGCGAGGTAAATCAACGATGCAGGTAAACACATTTCACTGCGTAGTTTTCCTTTATGCTCTTTTAATGCTCTTGGTGCATTCAAAGACGGCTCGGAAAAAGAATTTACTGCACACTAATAATGGAGGCTAGGCGAAAGTTCAACTGAAGAAGCTGATTGCTCTCCTACATCCACCTACGACTCAGCCAATCAGCTTTGAACCAAACCTCCAGGAAAGCCAATCAGCATCCAAAGGTTCTCTTAAAAGGCCTCAGATCTGCAACTTTTTCAGTTTCTGACAGTGTTTGCCCCTCCTCCACCATCATAGCTAAAGCTTCATCAGAGTTTCATTCCTCCCAGACTCTTACTGCATTCCGCGTCTCATTTCAACCGGTCCGGCAGAAGACCACCATGTTGAGCCCGGTTCTGCCAGAGGTTTCTTCGTAATGGGGAGTTTTTCCTCTCTACTGTCGCTTCATGCTTGCTCATCATGGACAGGTTCTCTCAACCTGTGTTATCCAAACTGGACTTCCATCTTCCAGGTCCCTGAGTAAAGCTCTAATATCAGCTCATGCAGTCCACTGGATCTCCCCATAAAGCTCAGCAGACCGTCTAACTAACCAGTAGTCTAAAGACTGACCGATTTCATCTATCTCCACTCCACCACCAGCTTCACTCCTGGGGGGGATACAGCCATATTCTTTACTCCTGTTCATGCATATCTATCAAAATACAGCGCTATGTTTCCTGCCGAGGTCTGAGCGCCAAAGACAAAGTAATTGTATTAATAAATTTCTTCTTATTGTCTTTTCTCTTCGTGTGAGTTTTGCAGATTGAAATGGGTTTAACTGCTGTAACAGTTAAACATCAGACAAAATAAATTTGCCAAATTTTTAAGAAAAAAATGCCCTGGTTGCACGACATGAATGATTTGATGAACAAATCTTTTAAACAAATCATTTTTAAGTCACTAGCCATCACTACGTTATGTTGCTCCATCGTAAAGAATTCTGATTAAATGTTTCAGATTTTACTAAATGGCTGCATTAGGCTCCGCCTTCCTCTGTAACCTGAGCATTATTAAACCTGTACAGTAAATCACTGAAGGGTTTAATAGACGAGCAGCTCCAGCTACAGCATGTAAACTCAAGTTATGAGTTCATCAACCTCCACCTAGTTTTACACAAAGCTTAAAGTCTCCTGATTCAATAAAACGTGATTATTCTTTTTAGAATTAGTCAACTCTGGAGGAGCTGGGAGACATTCCTTTATTTCTGAGCCACCCGTTTCCCTCCTTCAAATCTTCATGGCAGGCTGCAGCTTTTTCTTAACTTTCCTCTGGCGACCCTGAGCTGGCAGATAAGAGAGCCGTGTGAATGTTCTCATTTTGTTCTCAGCATGAGCCGAATAAGCCCATTTTTAAAATGCACAACCATAGATCCGACCACCGCGGCTGCTACTGTTAAACTTCCGTCTTCCTTCCTGGCCACTAGGAAAACTTCTTTTTACCGCCTCATCGGTTCTGATTAGCTCCCCTGCTGTCCCTGCTTCAGAGTTTTATCACCGACGGATCTGCAATCTGTCACCTGGATGCCGCTGGAATAAAGAAGAGAAATACGTTGCGTTTAGCTGAATTTGGGCCCTTTGGTCGTTAGTTACAGGAAGTTGAACGTGTTTCTGAAGACATTTGAACACAATATTCCCATCTTTCAGGATGGAGCTGAATAGCTTAGTGTAGGCAGTCGGAAAGGAAAATAGAGGCTTTTCTTCAACGGTCCATTTATAACATAAAATCAAGATGCCTGGAACTATTTAAGCTGTATTTTCTCCACAATATATTATTATTATTATTATTTCCTTACATTATGGCTCCAAATTTCATCTCCCAGATGCTCCCCTCCATGTCGCCGTCTCTCTGAAAATCTGAGGGAGGCTTAAGCTTCCATCTAGTCTATCTGCCTTCCTCTGTCGCAGCTCCTGATTCTGCTCTCTTTGTGAGGCTTAGCAAATCCTCAGCAGATGAATGAGAGACTGTTTGGCTGCTTCCATGTAGCTGACAGAAACGCAGCTCTGAATGCAAAAACAAGCCTGCTTCCACTCGCCTCGCTTTGCAGGCAGGAATTTTATGGATTTACATAGAACACCTGACATTGTCTTTGCCCTTGTTCAACACTTGTCGACAGCGGGCTAGGGGGGGGGAGTCAGGGTGCAGAGGAGGAGTGTTCTCAGCCAACACATGGATTACTTTAAATGTAAGATGCTGTGCATTATGTCAGAAGATGTTCTATTTAATCTGTATTTTGTATCTATAAACTAAAGAATCTAGTATTGTGTTCTGCAGCTGAAGCCATCATCGGATGCATGAAAAGCAATGTGCTTTAAAGTAATGATCTCCCCCTCTGCTGAGAGTATTTCAGTTTCTGTCTCTGATCTGCTCCAAACCAGAAGGATAACAGCTTTGTTTCTCTGAGGTTGGAAACAATAGCTATTGTCTTTTGGCCTTTGTGTGAGTAATTGTGCTGAACAACCATGCACTAACCCCCATCCTGCTGTCATTACAGAGCAGCTCACCTATGATCCAACATAGCATTCCCTAAATCTTTGATCAAGACAGTATTTCAAATGCTTTCGATCGGATTTTGAAGGATCGGAACCAAGACTCAGAGTAGAAGCCAAGCTAAAGTGATCCAAATCAGATCTGTTTGCCTCTGTGTGATCTTTTCACAACAAAACATTTGAGTCTCTTTCTATGTGTTAGAGCGTCCAGAGTCTAAACAGTCACATCATAGTAGTCTATTGTCAAGTTATTGATCATGGTCCCATTAGCTCCCATTGCTGATAACCTGGAGAGGCAGATCTTTTAGTTATCAGGCTCCTCTCCTGTGGAACCAACAACCAATTTTAGTCTGAGGCAGACATCCTGTTTACTTTTAAGGCTAGGCTTAAAACTTTCCTTTTTGATAAAGCTTATAGTTAGAGTGGCTCAGGTTGTCCTGTGCTATCTCTATAGTTATGCTGCTATAGGCTTAGACTGCCGGAGGACATAGGGACCCCTATTTCATCATTCTGCTTCATTATATCTCTATTCTCCAATTTTCAGAATCTGTTAGTTTAATCTCTAACGTTATGCTCTCTCTGCTTTTTCTCACAATAGCTTCGCCTCATCCGTTCCTGTTTGGCTGTGACTCCATCCTGGAGAGAAATATCAGCTGTTTTGCTGCCATCAACACCTTTGTCATACATGTTCGAGATCAGCCTGTGTTTCAGTGTAGTCCTGTTTCTCTGACTGCGACTGACTGGATGTGCTCTCTTCATCCTCTGAGATGGGAGCTGGCTCAGAGCTCGTCTGCCTGGCTGTGTGTTTCCTGGACGGGGCCGCCTTTAATGGCTGCTTTTTGTATCTCTGCTTCTGTCTCCTTTAAACACGGTCGGCCTCGGCAGATGGCCGCTCACACTGAGTCTGGTTCTGCTGGAGGTTTCTTCCTGTTAAAAGGGAGATTTTCCTCTCCACTGTCTCTACAAGCATGCTAAGTGTGAGGGATTGCATGATTGATGATGCAATCAACTGGTTTTCCCTAGATAGTAAACTTTAAATCAATTTGACAGTATGATCTAGTGAACTTGCCTTGAGATGACATGTGTTGTGAATTGGCGCTATATAAATAAACTGAATTGAAAAGAGAGACCAATAACTTCTAATGCACCTTTTTTTCTCTCTAACAAAGCTTTGTTGAGCATGAGAGTTGCTTCAGTATCATAAACTTTCCAGAAACGTCTTATTCTGATGTAGTTGGATTATTTGTTGTGAGTGGTTTCATTCAGGGGCCAACGAGGGCCAAACTCACTGTAGAGTTCGTTTTAGACCCTCTATGGCCCCTGTACTGAAAACATATTATAATTTCTTGTGATTTCTTTTGTGCTGCCACAAAACCAATTCATTTTCTTAAGTTAAATTTTTTTTGTTTCACAAGGATTTAAAAAAAACATACAATTAGCTTCAGATGCTTTTAACTGCTAGATGAAACCTTCAGTTTCTTCGCTGCAATTTACCTTTAGGATCTATGGTTCATTTTATATATTAAACAATGAACTGGTACTTTTTTTTGTTTTGTTTGTTTAAGTCCTTTTTTATTAGGTGGAGAACCACCACGGCTGGCAGCATGAACAACCATGGCAAAAAAAAACAAAAAAACAAATTAAGCATGAAGACCTGCAGTTATGTGCTGAAACTGACCTTGAAGCAAGAGCTCCACAATGTCAGCCACTGATTAAATAAATAAATTACTATCATGTTCTGTATATAAAGCCTTTTCTTGAATGACCAGATATAAATATTAAACTTTGACTGAGAAGAAGACGGCTATATGATAGACATATAAACCAACATGCCATCCTGAGAGGCTTTACATAAGCCTACTGGGCTTTTTTTTGTCTTGTCCTGCACTCTTATTTTTTCCCCATTTCCCAATTGTTCAAAAATAACTGCCAACAGAAATCTCATCTTCTGCAGAACATTGAAGTCTCAAATGAGGATTTATTTTTATTTGCAAACCCAGCTACCGATGATGAATATTGTAGAAATAAGTCCCTAAATCCTGCTGAATCCGTGGAAATCTTTAGCAATGTTTCTATGAAACATGGAAATATTTCAGCTTTACCTCATACAAAAGGAGAAACCCTCTCCTTTAATGGATTTTAAGCAGCAAGTTAAAATAAATTCTTAGCATTTTAGATTAGAGATACTGTTTAAGGAGATACTGCACAGGATTGTCGAATATCGACTGATTTAAAGTGTAAATGAAGGAGAAGGTGCTGCTCTGCAGACATCTCGTGGTTTTAACCAGTAAAGACAAGGCCCCACTCCCTAAACGTAGAGCAGGCAGTGTGATTAGGGCTTCATCCTCAAACGGGGGCCATATTTCACATGCAGTAGCATACATGCGCTACATCATTAGGCAGAGGAGAGAAAAGAGACCACCTGTAATCTGACTGCGCAATGATTGTCAGCATTTGACTTCTGACCAATGGTGGGTGTGCATGCATGCTCTCTGTTGCAGAGCTACAGAAGATGAGATAACATGTCGACCAAGCAAAATCATGAATCTGGTGCGAAAAAAAGCAAAACAAGAGGAAACCGCTGCTTTCTTTAAAGGTAGGTAGAGCTGGGCGATAAGACCTCAAATCAATATCATGATAAATTCGTCATTTTTACCTCGATAACAATAAATGCTCTGGCTCCTCTATCAGAAATAACGGGATGTGCAGGAAATGTAACTGATTAATAATTTATATATTCAATAAATCACATTAAATATTACTTTCAGTCAAATATTAAAGTCAGGAGAAAAATGTTAACTCTCTTGCAAACATTTTTTTAGCAAAGGTAATGGAGCCTTTTGCACATCTCTGAACTGAAGAGTGTGGCTGTGCTGTAGGTGGTGGAGGTTGGAAGTGCTACTTTGGGTTATCCCGACAGTTTTCTTTTGCTCAACATCTATGGTCTCATTTTGGTACCAGCGAACAGAACAATGTGCATCGTTTAAAGGGGTCATAGAATGGTTCTATAGGGTACCTGGCCCTTAAGGTCTCTGAATAAGTTGTGTAACATTGGTTGGGCTGGAAATGGCATATTTGCTGTTCTATGAGCCCTAATGCAAGCCTGGTTAAAAGCCCTAGAATGAAATGACAGGTTTTCTTCCTTTCATGGTATGCTCATGAATATTTAGATACGCTGTGCTCTGATTGGTTGGTTTACAACGAGTGAAGCTGCTGAGCAAAGACGCATCATAGCAACAAGCACTCACTCACTGAAACACCAAAATGTTGATATGGTAGGGTGAGCAGACGTCCTCTTTTTCCCGGACATGTTCTATTTTTCATACCTAAAAAAAAAAAAATGTCCGGGGGGAAAATTTCAAAATCATCCGGGATTTTGGTCGACTACAGTGCAGCAGAATCGAGCCGTGAGATCCAGGGCTGGTCCGGGAACCCTGGTGGCTGGGGGCAGGGATCCAGCGGGGGACGGAGTGACCCAACCTGACCCGGTGACGGTATGCTTCCCCCCACCTGCCCGGTTCAGCCAGAGGGGAAGCACGGTCGCCTACTGGCTCCCTGCCCCCATCCGCCGGGGTTCCTGGACCAGCCCCGGAGCTGATGGCTCGGTTCAAATGCCCAGTCCTGTCCAGTCAGCAGCCCAGCAGCAATGCAGGTATGTTATTGAAATAAAACTTTGTGACATGAACACCTAAGTTGCCAATCATTAGATAGGAATCTCTATTTCCTGTCTCTTTCTAGGCTACAGATTTTTGTCCAGTGACCTGTAATAAATATCTATTGAATGCCTTGCCAACACTGTATGCATCACCTCTATTGCAAATGAGTGGTAAATAAGACCGGTCGGTGGTAAATATAAGCTAAGATATTTGCTACAGTTTTATATCAATTGATGCTGTTAAGAATTTAATTCAAAACGGTCATTTTTTCAGATGGCAACATTGATTGAAATGAGAGGAACTGATGCATTTGTTGACAGACTGAATGTAATTTTTGATGTCAGTCTATTTGTAGTTTGTGAGGGACTGGGGTGGTGGAGGTTATTTCTATTTGGCTATTTGTTTTTTGGATTTGTTTATTCCCATAAGAGGTTTTGATTTAATATTCATTCATCTCAGGTTGATTTTTTTTTAATGTTATTTGACTGAATAAATTCCAAGTGCTGTATCTATATTTGATCATAAAGGTTAAGTTAAATGAAATGTTGTTATACAGTCATTTAGCACATATACATATGGGATGTGAGAGGGGTGGGTCAGAGGGAGGGGGCTACTGAGCAATTTGCTTAGGGCAGCAATTTGGTGAGGGGCGGCTCTGAGTAGAAACCATGTAGGGTTATAGACGATAGTAGGGGTGAAACAATCATGATTATATGATTATTGAAACAATTGTCAGCTAATTTAGAAATCAATTAATCCATAGCTGAGTATAGAGTATCAAAAACATATAAATCAGTTAGAGCAGAAATTAAACCAAATTGTAAAAAAATATATATATATATAAACAATTTGAATTTAAGATTACTAAAATATTTTTTGTCTGTTAGTATGCTCTATCCAGAACTCCTCAAGTGGAAAAGTTTTAGTTTCACCTGGTTTAATTTCATGGACACCCAAACTGATGGCGAGATGGAGTGGGGACCCCCTAATTATATATATTGCATGAAATAGTGTTATATCAAACTGGTCCTATAGTCACTTTATTACAGATGGAGTAATGTAACCAAAGTAATTCTGATTCTTCATTGATGGGACAGGTGTTGTGAATGAAACGGTACCCAGCTTGAAAAAGCTCCTGTGTGTCGCTGAATGTGTGCATTGATGACTGAAAGGCATCTTCTGCCTCCATTTATCTGTTTACTACAGTGTGTTGAATTCATGTTAATGTGAATTTAAAGACATTTCAATTAGTGGAAAATATTGCAGGGGGAAAATATTAAAAAAGTAATCAAACAAAACTTTTGCAACCCCCAGGCAGTAGCTCAGTGGACCCCTTAGACAACAGTGCTCAGCTCTGAAGGAGGTAATCTGACAGGACTGTAGGTTGACCAAATTTTTGTAACTTAAGCTTTTCCCAATTAAATCAAGTGTAGGTTTTAATTTAAATTCATTTTGTGGAAATAAATAATGGCAAACGAGGAAGCTTTGGTTCTCTGATCATCTTCTGCTTCTCTAATTTCAATCTATTTACCATCCATGGAGTTTTCAGCCGGGTGATGCTGGCCTCGCTCTGCCTGACCTCCTGTAATCGTCTCATTTCCCTTGTTCTTCTCTCTCCCTACCATCCAAGGCCTGATAAGCGTGGTCTTAAAGCGCTTTTTCCTCCCATTCATCACCCTCCGTCCAGGTTCTGAATGCAGGTATGCAGCAAGCAAATAAATAAATATCTGACAAAGTGAAGCCTGAATAGATGAGAAATCCTGCGCAGCGTCAAGACGAGCTGCGCGGAAAATCCAATCAGGCCTCAAGTGTCTGCGAGATTAATATCAGCTGTTATTTAGACTCGACTCAAAGGTGCTGGGAGTGCGCCGTTTGGGCCAGTGAGCGACTGTGGGGGAAGATAGATCATATTCACCCTGCAGATGCTGGAGTTTTATTTAAAGGCGGTCAGACGCCAGGAACTGACTCTGCAGGCAGCTGTTAATAGTCAGCATCCTTCTTTCATCTTTGCTTTCTGTTTTATTGACAACAGGAGAGCAGTAATTCTTCCACTCTGTGGCATTATGGTTAGTGGCGACGGCCTGTTGTCAGCAGGGACACACTCCACAATATGACTGCTGATGTCTTAAAGGGAGATAATCACAGGGCCCCATAAACCTGGCCAAATGAGTGGCCCCGGCCCTCTTTATGGCCCCCAAAACAGCACACTTAACCCGACCTGCAAACCTGCTGCCTGCAACATTTTCTCAGACTAATTTTTCTCAGATCAGATGGCCTGATTTCTTTATAACTCCTTTCAGTTATTCAGCCTTTACTTAATCCAAGTTTATCATATTTGATACTTGAGTTTTTGAGAAATCTGCTTCATCAATGTGATATTTTTGTACTTGAAAACCCTGATTTACTCAATCAGACATGTAGCGAAAAGAAAACGTATACATAAATGCCTAAATGAATAAAAAGTGATGCAAAATAAATGGTCTTATTTAACATATACAACATTTATTTTCATTTTTGTATGTCATTTGTCAGAAAGCCCAATGGCAAATCTAATAAAAATTATTTCATGGTGCAGGATTTAAAGGGTTAAGGCACTTTAATTGGATTTTACACCTTAGAAAAAAACAAAGGATGGTAGAGCCGTGCTATAAAATAATATTTATGCATGGGTTATATTGCATTCAGCACCTTAAAAAAACTACTTCGTCTTCTGGAGGATTTCCAAACTATTCAAGGCTGAACCAGAGGTTGGATGAAATAAATATTTTGTTTAAACTCTATAAGGGACAGTGGTGTAGCTGCACCGCTGCTCTTGCGACTCCAGCTAGCACAGCAAAATCTCAGACTGGGCCAGTTTGACACTTCACAAAATAAGGGGAGATATGTACAGCCTCATCTGAATAGAAAAGATAGAAACAAGAGCGTGTTTAATAAGCAAAATGCTGACATTGCAGGAGAAAGATATGGGCCAAGCAATGGTTTGTGCAGGATTATATATGGTGGACAGACTCACACTGAGGAATAAAGGGAGAATATGGAAAATGTTACCCAAACATGCACATAGCATCAACCTGCTTTAGAAGCAGAACAGAAAAATTATTTATTTTCTTAATTGAAAAGAAAACCTTTTCGGAAAGAGTGTTTAAAGCTTAAACATATCTTAATAAATATACGCAGTAAACCACTATTTTGATCTTAGATTTGCCTCACTGGTACCAACATTCTCCAGGAGAGGGGTCTCTAAATTTTTTATTGCTGCAGCACCAGAAGTAGGAATGACGTTTGGTCCCTCTGCAAAACTAGCAGACAGCAACAAACTATATGTAAATAAAACAAAAAAAACATTTTTGGAATGATTTTCTTCATTGCATCCATGTTAAATTATGGTTATATTTGTTTAGCAATAGAATATAAAAGTATTTTCAACACTATTATACTCCCACCGAATTAAAAAAAAAAGTTCAAACTATTGATGATAAAAGCAGAGAGAAATAGAAAGAAATGAAACCTTTTGGGTGTGATATGGTGTAGGGATGGAAAGGTTTATGAAAACCGCCCGAACCGTTCGGTTCGACTGTCTCGGTTCGGTTCGCGTGTGTTGCGTTCGGTTCATGCGCTGCTCCTTTTTCTCATAGAGGAAGCAATTACACTCCAGAGCAGAAGGTGGCGGTACTGCGACCAAAGCCAACCGCCAGTAGTAAACAAGAAGAAGAAGCGAAGCAGCTTAGCCGGGTGTAGCAGAAAAAAATCAGTTGTTGTGGAGAATTGTGTGGGTATGGCGAGTGGGAAAGAACAGGAGTTGGAAGACGCGCCAGCAGCACTTTATAGGTCTGCTGTATGGGACCACTTTGCATTTAGTGACCTATGATGACGGCGGAAAGAAAGTGGTGGATAAAAGTGCAACAGTGTGCAAGCATTGTGCAACACGTTTTGTTTATGACCAACATGTCAGGCTAACCCCGAAATCCCACATACACATACATAATCCAGACCGCCTGCACAAAGCAAAGCCTACAGCCTCCACTGTGGCTTCCGTCCGCTCCGCTCTGAGATCCTTGGAGATCGTAGAGAGCATGCGCGAGATGATTAAATTCAAAGCAGCAAAACATGCAGAAATGATCCAGTGTTTCTGCGGATCATTAAAAATAATTACAATTCATTAATTTTTTGGATTTTCTCATTAATTTCATAGATTTTTATGGGATTTCGGTGTAAAAATCAACATATACCGAACCCGAACCGAAAACAGTGACCACGAAACCGTGAACCGAACCGAACCGTGGATTTTCTGAACCGTTCCACCCCTAATATGGTGGGAGGGCTGGGGTTAAAGTCTGTTAGAACCACATGGTTGTCAGTGTCTACTTTTAGACGAGCCATACGTTTTAATGTAAGTATATTATTTTAGTATCTTTAAAGATGAAAAAGCCAGACTCCCTTTGGTATGTTATTGCAGAAAAACGCCCCTGTCAGCCAAGGTGGGATAGTCCTTTCTTTTATAGTTGGCCTCAAAGTTCAAACTTAAATCAATTAAAATATTTAATAAATGTTTATTCATTAACAATAATAATAATGTTTAGAGAATATATTTTATAGTACTAAAAACGTTTTTTTATTATTTGCTCCTTATTAGGCCCCTGGTGGCCCCTATGGGCCCAAATTTGAAAACCGCTGCTCTAAGGGACTAAATTAGTCCCTGAACCCAAGTTAGCACTTGACTTTTTAATTATCTTTCATTCAAACCAACAAGGTCAAAACAAATTCAATTAAAATGTCATTTTATCAAGTTTTATTTTATTTTTTTTTAAATGAGAAAAAACACATTTATATCTAAATATTTATATGGTATATTACATAAGTAAACATGAAGCACTGCCATGTTTTAATCAGCAGACTTCACAGCTTGTAATGCCACAGAGGATCTGCATGAATGCTTTGCCTAATGGAGCGCACAGTTTATCATGGCGGGCACACGGACTAGAAAACCTCAGAACACAGTCTTGTTATTCTTGCATGCTGTTCTGGTTTCATTTTGTGACGGACTGGTTTAATAAGTGGGAAAAAAAAAAAAAATTCCAAATCTTGATAGCACATTGTAGATCACAATTAAAAGAAAAAAAATTAAGTAGAGACATCTTT
This sequence comes from Cyprinodon tularosa, assembly GCF_016077235.1. Taxonomy (NCBI): domain Eukaryota; kingdom Metazoa; phylum Chordata; class Actinopteri; order Cyprinodontiformes; family Cyprinodontidae; genus Cyprinodon; species Cyprinodon tularosa. Next base: position 329,127 of record NW_024039077.1, read on the forward strand.
TAAATTCCTTGGTCGAATAGGAAGGGAAAAAAATGACGGACGAGAAATAAAAATAAAAAAAGGCTTAGATTTGAGGAAAGTATTACTGAGACACCAGGAAGGTCGCAGGTGAAGGAGACCACTGAGTGGTAGAGCGGGAGAAATGAGTGAAGATGAAGAAAATGATGTTAGTATAAGTGGTGATAAGATTCAGAGAGAGAAAGAAGACACAAAAAAGTAAGGAAATCCATCCTATTCCTCCTGACCACCTGCTACGTATTTGCTCTCTGAATAAATTGATGTGTAGACATGCTAGATTTTAATCTTTTTTTTTTTTAAGTTTTGCTGCCAAGCACAACAATCATCACTTTAGGAGCTCCTAAAAGTAATAACTGAAATCAGTAGTTGATTCCATTGGCAGATGAAAAATTCAGACTTTCAGTGCCTCACTGATCCCCACCACCCCCCCACCCCGCCCGACACACACACAAACAGATTTCCACTAGTTTTCTATTTTTCTTTTACCAATTGAAAGTTGCCTTACATCAATACAATATGTTTAACTTTTGCCCTGAGACAAAAGAAACGGACTGTGCTCCCAGTTAGAAAATAAACTTAAGTAATAACAGTAAACAAATAAAGCACACAAACAATCAACCTGTCATTAAATGTCTCATGCTGGATTCCTCCAGATGCTTTTCGTCACTAGCTTTGAGACATTAGCATAGATATACGTACAGATATATATATATATATATATACACTATATTGCCAAAAGTATTTGCTCACCCATCCAAATTATTGGAATCAGGTGTTCCAATCACTTCCATGGCCACAGGTGTATAAATTCAAGCACCTAGGCATGCAGACTGTTTTTACAAACATTTGTGAAAGAATGGGTCGCTCTCAGGAGCTCAGTGAATTCCAGCGTGGAACTGTGATAGGATGCCACCTGTGCAACAAATCCAGTCGTGAAATTTCCTCGCTCCTAAATATTCCACAGTCAACTGTCAGCTGTATTATAAGAAAATGGAAGTGTTTGGGAACGACAGCAACTCAGCCACGAAGTGGTAGGCCACGTAAACTGACGGAGCGGGGTCAGCGGATGCTGACGCGCATAGTGCGAAGAGGTCGCCAACTTTCTGCAGAGTCAATCACTACAGACCTCCAAACTTCATGTGGCCTTCAGATTAGCTCAAGAACAGTGCGCAGAGAGCTTCATGGAATGGGTTTCCATGGTCGAGCAGCTGCATCCAAGCCATACATCACCAAGTGCAATGCAAAGCGTCGGATGCGGTGGTGTAAAGCACGCCGCCACTGGACTCTAGAGCAGTGGAGACGCGTTCTCTGGAGTGACGAATCGCGCTTCTCCATCTGGCAATCTGATGGACGGGTCTGGGTTTGGCGGTTGCCAGGAGAACGGTACTTGTCTGACTGCATTGTGCCAAGTGTAAAGTTTGTTGGAGGGGGGATTATGGTGTGGGGTTGTTTTTCAGGAGCTGGGCTTGGCCCCTTAGTTCCAGTGAAAGGAACTCTGAATGCTTCAGCATCCCAAGACATTTTGGACAATTCCATGCTCCCAACTTTGTGGGAACAGTTTGGAGCTGGCCCCTTCCTCTTCCAACATGACTGTGCACCAGTGCACAAAGCAAGGTCCATAAAGACATGGATGACAGAGTCTGGTGTGGATGAACTTGACTGGCCTGCACAGAGTCCTGACCTCAACCCGATAGAACACCTTTGGGATGAATTAGAGCGGAGACTGAGAGCCAGGCCTTCTCGTCCAACATCAGTGTGCGACCTCACAAATGCGCTTCTGGAAGAATGGTCAAAAATTCCCATAAACACACTCCTAAACCTTGTGGACAGCCTTCCCAGAAGAGTTGAAGCTGTTCTAGCTGCAAAGGGTGGACCGACGTCATATTGAACCCTATGGATTAGGAACGGGATGTCACTTAAGCTCATATGTGAGTCAAGGCAGGTGAGCAAATACTTTTGGCAATATAGTGTATATATATATATATATATATATATATATATATATATATATATATATATATATATATATATATATATATATATAGAAGAGCTATATGTGTATATATTTTATCTCTTTTTATTCTTATTTTTTATCTTTATTATATTGTATAGTTGGATGTGTGTATATATTATATAAAACTGTAACTGGAGTGTGTAACAAAAGTAATTTCCCTCTGGGACTATTAAAGTATTTCTGATTCTGATTCTGATTCTGATTTGCCTCGGACAGACGACTCCATGGCACGGTTTTATGTTATTCCGGGAGATGAATCCAGGCTATGCCATAAAAACTACAAACCAGATGCTTTAGCCAAAGTTTGAAATTCTGTTAAAAGTTTCCCAAATTAGGTGATCACAATCGGTCCAGTTTCAGCCAGAAGAGATCTGGTTAGTAAGTCATTTCAAACGTGAAGGTTTTAGGTGACGAAAACTCAAAAAAGGTTTAGTCTGGGTTTAGTCTGATTTAGAAATGTTCTTTTTCTTGCATTCTCTGTATTTGAAAAACATCTATAAATGTTGACGAGAGAACACAAAACATTTAAATGTTGATATATCATATTTTCAGAGATGGCAAAAGTACTCACTTTCCGTACTTGAGTAAAAGTACAGATACTTGTGTTAAAAAATACTCTGGTAAAAGTGGAAGTACTGATTAAACTTCTTTACTCAAGTAAAAGTAACAAAGCACAGGGTTGTAAATTTACTTAAAGTATAAAAGTAAAAGTAGAAACCACTTTTTTCATGCCGTTGCCTACATTTTAAATGGATGTCTGCCAATAGGACTAGATCTCCGTTGTGTTCAATTTCAATCATCTCGTCGTCCATACTACTATGCTAACGCCACCGCCACCAAGCTGCAATGATTTGCCGCGAATTAATACCGCCGAATCTGTCGATTCATCTTGTAGTGGTGCGTCAAATGCAACGTAGATTCCCATCCAATTAGATTGAATTTGGTATTGATGACGTGAAAAATAACAACGGTAACTCCATTGAAATGATTCAAAACTAAAGTAACGAGCCAATTTTTTAAAATGTAAGGAGTAGAAGTAAAAAGTCGCCATAAAAATAAGTAGTAAAGTAAAGTAAAAATATCAGAAAAATCTACTTGAGTACAGTAACAAAGTATTTGTACTTAGTTACTTCCCATCTCTGCATATTTTAAATTAACATAAATACACGGGAACTTATTTATTATGCATCTTGTGTATAAAAGCATCAATTTGACTAAATACTTGTTTTATTTATTATCCAACTCCAAAAATTACCAAATTTAGATAAATGCTTTTTTAATTGGCGCTGCAAGCTGATACGAAGAAATGCACATTTCATCAGGTGATCATCTTCTTCACATCTTTATTCTCTGTTCATGCAGGTTTTGCCTCAGCCTCTAACCATTATTTATATCTTGTTAGAAACTGTCAGGATTCTGTGCTCTGCTAATTCTCTTCCACAGGTGGCTGTTGTTTACAGGTGGGCGTGGCCACGCACCTGCGGCTCGTTTGGGCTGTAGCTTAAAAGGAGCTTTCAATCAGCTGAAGGACGCCAGAGAGTTAGACCGTTATGTTCGTCAGGCTCTAGATTTCTCACCCGTCGTGTCTCTGTGTGCTAAGGACTGGTTCCTTCAGCTGCCCATCAAACCCGTCTCTGCTGTGGTGCTGCTCAGGCTCCCGCCTATGTTCCTTCTTGATTATGCTCACATTAACAGCCCTTTGTCTCTACAATACATTATATTTTCTTGTGGAAGGATCCTATTTAAAGTATATCTATATGTCCTTCCATCTTGTCCTGCAACCAAGACTTCTGAGGCCTCTCTAGGGTGGCAGAGAGCAGGACAAAATAAACAGAACTGTTGATCCTTCAGTTGTTGACAGATTTAACAGAAAACAGACTTTGAAGCGTGAGTGAGGTGAGAGGTGAATCTTCTGGGTACTTTTCCTAAAATTGCTTTGGAAGTAGGTCACAGGTTATGTCTAAAACCACCTCCTCTGTTGAGAGATGGTTTTTCCAGGATAACAAAGAAAACCATCTCTAAAACCATCTTGGCCAGAATATGGACGTTGTTGTCCTTTAGCCTTCAGGTGTAGGTGAACGTCTGAGTCCTGTCCTAAGGAGTCGGCCCCCCTGTGTTGAGCCATGCGCCTGTGTAGCGGCTGCTCCAAGGTCTATGCATTCTTCACTACACTGAACGGCGTAAACAACATTCTTGGTCTTGTTTCTGGGTGTCTAATCTTTAGTGTGTGCCGATTGTAGGAGCCTAAATGCAGTTTATTTGAGTTAGAATATTTATATTTTATTTTATTTAAAAATATGCAAATTCATAAGTAAGATAAATATTGTTTTTGATTTAATGATTCAAAGGGATTTAAAAGGATTAAAAAATGCTATTTTCATATGTTCAGTTAATTGATACCCTTCCCAGGCTCCGTTGGACTTTAAAAGGACTTAATTTCATGGATGTATTTTATGTTTTCTGTAATGTTGCGTTCAGTTTTCAAGTAAACCGTTAAAATCAAGAAGTGGACTCGTGGAGTGTTTTGGATACAAGGGAGTCTGACGAGCGTCAAGCTAAAGCTTCAATAAGGACAGTAAGAACCTACACCGGTATTTGTCTTAACTACAGAAATAAGATAATTTAACTTGGTCATTTATATAGACCTCTTAGGTACAAATACTAGTGGAAGGCACTGTATGTACCTGTCATCTAAAGCTCCTCTCCTCAGTATCGTGCTAATCAGACCAAAATCCCTCTCACACACCTACACTTTACAAGGTGCACATTTTACCAATCATGACAAAATAACCTTTTCACTGGCTCTTCCAATTTAAGAGGTTTTTACAGAAATGTCAAATTTGATGGCAGAAAAAAGGCAGCTTGACCTCATGGAATCATTGAACCCGGTCTTCTTTCTTACTTTCACATTGTTTTTCTGCTTTCTGATGCTTTTCTGAGAAAGGGGAATACTGGAGAAAGTTTCATCTCACGGTGGGACTGTTTATCTTACCGTTTTGCACAAAAGTTGAATGAGCTGTCTTAATACGGTTTCACCACATAATTTTCTTGACACAATTTAAAAGTCTTTAATATATTTTTTGTGTATTTACTTTGTTTTTGGATGTTGGTGACAAATTAGGAGGTTAGCCGACAATCCTTCTCAGCAATTTCCTTCCCTTGTTGCCGTTCAGGCAGCTGATTAAAACAGGAAAAGACCAGTGTCTGTCAGCACTAATTACCTATGCAAATAGGCTCAGCAAAGCAATTATATTCCAGTAACACACACAAGCAACTGTGTGATCCTTTCAAGCCCACAGATTATTCAAAAAGATGTATTCAGTTCTATATTTATTCATAGCCAGACAAAAAATGTCTTTTCAAACCAACTTGGCTACATATCATTTAGACGCTTCAGCAAAAAGTAAATACAGTTGGAAACAACTACAGTAAAAATCTCTAATGTAAACCAGATATATATTTTCCTTTACTGTTGTCTGCCATAAGCTAAAATTACTTCCTAAAAATGCCTGCATGTTTTTATCCTGGTTTTATTTAATCGTAAAAAGTATTCAATCCAAACTGGGTTTGTCTAAAATAGGGGATGCATCCAGAAGACATTTCTTATCCATCTACGGTAACTTCTCTTGATGTGGAGAAACAGCAGCACTACTTTAAACCCGATGACCCAGTCCATCCCCTTTTTCTAAGGGTGTGCCCAGTTATCCTGTAGAGGAAGACCAATTAGCCATTTTTATCCACAATCTTGTTCTTTTAGTCATGAACCAAAAGGTTAGGATAGGAGCATAGGCCAAACTGTGAATCAAAAAATTTGTATTTTCACTCAATATGAATCATCCAATTACACTAGTTTTCACTAGTTGTGGATGAAGCCAATGATCTGCATTGGATGGAGCACCTGACTTAAATAAATATTTATAAACATTAAACCGAAGCCAAGAGTAACGAGTAACGTTTGTTTTAAAAATTTAAGGAATAGAAAGTACAGATACTTGTGTGAAAATGTAATGAATAAAAGTCAGAAGTAGGAAGAAATATAAGTAATGGAGTAAAGTATAGATACCTAAAAAGTGTACTTAAAGGGATAGTTCGGTATTTTTGACATGAATCTGTATGGCATCCCCATCACCAGCGGCATGCAATCACACTGACTTACCCCTGGCAGCGTCCTGTGAGCAGAGTTATCGTCCAGTTTTGGTCAAGCCGAAAGTAGTCCGACAGGTTTTTAGAGCCAGCGAAATAAAACGTTTCTCTTCCCAAAACATTATGTGTTCAAAAGAGCGATATTTTTGCATCCCAAAAACATTGTAGTGGAAAAAGTCCCACGTCGTTATCAATTGGTCCTATTTTCTCTCTGTTCGTATCAGTGCGCGCCGTCATTCAGACAGCGAGCCCAACAACAGCCATGTCTCCTTCCGCGGCGGAGGGAGACATGGCTGTTGTTGAGCTCGCTGTCTGAATGACGGCGCGCACTGATACGAACAGAGAGAAAATAGGACCAATTGATAACGACGTGGGACTTTTTCCACTACAATGTTTTTGGGATGCAAAAATATCGCTCTTTTGAACACAATGTTTTGGGAAGAGAAAAGTTTTATTTCGCTGTTCCTAAAAACCTGCAGGACTACTTTCGGCTTGACCAAAACTGGACGATAACTCTGCTCACAGGACGCTGCCAGGGGTAAGTCAGTGTGATTGCATGCCGCTGGTGATGGGGATGCCATACAGATTCATGTCAAAAATACCGAACTATCGCTTTAAGTACAATAACGAAGTATTTGTACTTCGTTACTTGACACCTCTGCCGAAATACACACAGCTGTGACCATAAAATGGTCACAAAGGTACAAGCACAATTAAGGTAGCAGCAGAGAACAGTATTTTAACAGGAAACGCGTGTAAGAAGATGAAAAGGGACTGAGCTCCCGGTGACATGTCAATCTATAGATTCACATTGATCACCATTAGATATATTGAGACTATATGTGAGACTGTTATTTCTCGACCTGAGCATGCGCCAAGATGATCATAAAGTGCTTCAAGGTATAAAATAAAGCTCTTGATTTTTATACGACTTCATTTGTCTGTTTACTTTCCATTTAATAACAGCTGGATAAAAATGTTTTGGAAAAATAATATTTCTATCTCAGTTAACAATTTGTGAAATGATCTGGTTTATGTCCCCATCTAATTTTTCCTATCTAAACTTATACCTTTGCAAAAAAAAAAACAAAAAAAATTAAATCTATAAAAAAAAAATAAGTGGAAATGTAATTGGGGGACTGGGTTATTGGTACTTTAAGAAACATATCTTTGACCATTTCTTTAAATAATACAGTTCTTATAAAGGCCTGTGGTTTTACTTCAGTGCCTCAAGTGATAGAGCACATCATTGCGATAAAGCAACATAAAATAAACCTGTTCAACTAATAAACCTTTCTTGTGCTTCAGGGATAAACAAAAGGAAAAAAAAACATAAACACTAGGCATGCGATTAACGATTATTTTGCAAATCTATTAATCTGTTTAATATTTTTATTTTTGAGAAATAAGACCAGGTTAAACTCAAACTTTTCCACTTGAGGAGTTCTGGATAGAGCATATTGACAAAAAAAAAAAAAAGTTTTATTTAAATCGCAAAATTTTAACATTTGTTTTTACAATTTTGGTATAATTCCTGCTTAAAGTGGGTCATCTTAAAATACATTTTACAGTCTCTATACTCCATTCAACTATTAATCAATTATTTAATTAGTTGAAGATTATTACAATGATCAATTAATCACAATTAATCAATTGTTTCAGCTCTAATAAATACCTTTTTTATTTTTTAGTCATAAGAATTCATTTCCACTTTCCTTTCAAAGCCTTTTCTGTACCTCAGACATGCAAAAGTCTTTAAAGATACACTATATTGCCAAAAGTATTTGCTCACCTGCCTTGACTCACATATGAGCTTAAGTGACATCCCGTTCCTAATCCATAGGGTTCAATATGACGTCGGTCCACCCTTTGCAGCTAGAACAGCTTCAACTCTTCTGGGAAGGCTGTCCACAAGGTTTAGGAGTGTGTTTATGGGAATTTTTGACCATTCTTCCAGAAGCGCATTTGTGAGGTCGCACACTGATGTTGGACGAGAAGGCCTGGCTCTCAGTCTCCGCTCTAATTCATCCCAAAGGTGTTCTATCGGGTTGAGGTCAGGACTCTGTGCAGGCCAGTCAAGTTCATCCACACCAGACTCTGTCATCCATGTCTTTATGGACCTTGCTTTGTGCACTGGTGCACAGTCATGTTGGAAGAGGAAGGGGCCAGCTCCAAACTGTTCCCACAAAGTTGGGAGCATGGAATTGTCCAAAATGTCTTGGTATGCTGAAGCATTCAGAGTTCCTTTCACTGGAACTAAGGGGCCAAGCCCAGCTCCTGAAAAACAACCCCACACCATAATCCCCCCTCCACCAAACTTTACACTTGGCACAATGCAGTCAGACAAGTACCGTTCTCCTGGCAACCGCCAAACCCAGACCCGTCCATCAGATTGCCAGATGGAGAAGCGCGATTCGTCACTCCAGAGAACGCGTCTCCACTGCTCTAGAGTCCAGTGGCGGCGTGCTTTACACCACCGCATCCGACGCTTTGCATTGCACTTGGTGATGTATGGCTTGGATGCAGCTGCTCGACCATGGAAACCCATTCCATGAAGCTCTCTGCGCACTGTTCTTGAGCTAATCTGAAGGCCACATGAAGTTTGGAGGTCTGTAGTGATTGACTCTGCAGAAAGTTGGCGACCTCTTCGCACTATGCGCGTCAGCATCCGCTGACCCCGCTCCGTCAGTTTACGTGGCCTACCACTTCGTGGCTGAGTTGCTGTCGTTCCCAAACACTTCCATTTTCTTATAATACAGCTGACAGTTGACTGTGGAATATTTAGGAGCGAGGAAATTTCACGACTGGATTTGTTGCACAGGTGGCATCCTATCACAGTTCCACGCTGGAATTCACTGAGCTCCTGAGAGCGACCCATTCTTTCACAAATGTTTGTAAAAACAGTCTGCATGCCTAGGTGCTTGAATTTATACACCTGTGGCCATGGAAGTGATTGGAACACCTGATTCCAATAATTTGGATGGGTGAGCAAATACTTTTGGCAATATAGTGTATTTTGTAAAAAAAAAAAAAAAACAGCCTCAATAATGTTAATAGTGTTCTCTGTATAGAAGGTAGTACACTGTTTAATAAAACAATGTATTAATCTGTTTAATCTGATTAAAATCAACTTCACTTTGCAGAAAACAATGAGGTTTATGAGTTCAGTTTTAGATAGATGTGGAGACAGAATCAGTACAACCAATATGATCAAACTGCCTTCTGTCCCATTTAGAGAGAGAAAATTAGTCCTTTGAATGTCTTTTGCTTTAAATTAATATGAAACTTGGGAACTGATGAGATAAAAAAGTGTTGGAGAAACGAAGAGCGAGACGTTCATTCGCCAAGAAGAAAGTTAAATTAGCAACAGAACAGGCACTTAAAGGAGGTATAACTCTCAGCCAAGGCAGTTTGAGTGAAGATAAAATTCTTAATCTGCTTGTTTGTTTGAGAAGTCCGTATTCCAGCAGTCAGGGTAATTCCAGTTTGGAGAATCGAGCAAACACCTAGCAGAAGCGTTTGTTCTGTTTATACAAATTTAAACATTTCCTAGCAGTTTGAGGAGACATATCAAATATTTCTCAACCTTTTCAGTTTTTCATAAGACAGTGGTTGACTTTGGGACTTTTTTTCTGAGCCAAACGATGTTCAACTTTGCTCTGAAAAATTCCACAGGCTTGTGTTTACTGCTGCCGGTCAGCCATGCCTCAGAGATTTACTTCGTTAATCCCAAACAGAGCAGAAACAGCTTTAGTGTGTTTGCAGAGGTAAAGATGACACGGATGGTGTGAATATGATTAGGGTAACGATATATCTGTAAACATTAAATATTAGAGACAACATGTATTTCTGTTGCTAAGGGATATGCAAACCCTAGACCCTGAACCTGTTAATTACCAATGCTGCAGCCAGAAAACTGTTTCATTGGGACATTATTTGATAAGACAACATAAAGTATAGATTGGTTAATTTAATTTTGCAACTACACTCTACCTAATACATCTAATGCACCTGTCAACCAGTCCTCTGTAATCTGCATCTCTCTCTGCTGAGCATGAAGCTGTCATTTAATGCATTATTAGTTTTAAAGTATTTTCTTCAACTTTTTTTTTTTTTTTACCAATGATTTAAAACAGCAGCTTGAAAAATACTAATTTACATGTAATTGTAGGTATTGCTTTATAAAGATAAGTTCATCCTCAATGTAAAGATTATAATTATAAAAAAAAAACATACTTGATTGTAAGTGGATTTGCCGTTTTTTTCCCATTTTAGGTAATGCAATAGTTGCATGCCATAATGTTCAGTTTTCAATGTAATTATTTTACGTGCAAAGACTTGAAAAGGCTGTTTCCTTTTGTTCTGGGGAGACGTGTCCTTCAGGCGGACAAAGATAGATGACAGAGTTTAAGAACTCCAACCTACTACAGAAACATCCATCCTGTATGTCTTAGCTGCCCTTGGTTGAAGAGATAAGGACTCCCAGGTGACACAGTCTCACTGAATGGGAAACCAGAGACCACGATGAAAGGAAAGAAAATGAAGAACACAACAGCTCAAGTCCCAAAATTAAACCCACTCATTTATTAGGTTGGTCACCGGGGTTCTCAAATTTGAGATAAAAAAAAAAACTTTCCCTTTCTCTGACGTTTCATTATCAAGTACTTTGCTAGTCTGGCATCACAGGATGGAAAGCTGAAGATTTTAATCCACAGATGGGATTGTGTATGTTTCTACAGTCAGATTCATGGCCACAGATATAACTGGATGGACTTTCAACAAAGTCATTTTCAACTTCATCTTGCAAAACTTGGACCACCCAGGAACTTATGCCAGGATTCTACCATTGGTGCACAGGAACCAAAACAGTGGTACCCCAGGGATGTGTTCACTCTCACTCATCTTCTCTCTTTACACAAATGACTGCACCTCATTAGATCGGTGTGTAAAACGTCTGACATTTGGAGACACAATCATCATTGGTCAGGTCTACAGTGACGAGACAACACCCTGCCCATCCCCTTCCTTCAACAATACTGAGCTACTGTTGTCCACCTCAGGTTAATAGGAATCCCTATTTTCAGGACCTGACTTGGTCCTCTCATGTAAAATGTTAAATTAAGGCTCAGAAGAGATTGTACCTCTAAGGGCAAGGTCAGGAAGGCTGCTATGTAATCTGTACTTTCGAAAACCGAACAAAACCATCGGCGTCAACGAAATAAGTTTTGGGAATATCACCACCTCCTCCGGGAACTACGTCTGGATGATGGTCTTTTGCAGCTGTGCTCCCGCCCGTCTGTGACCAAGTTCAGGTCCGGCATTGGGGGGAGAATCACCCAGGCAACAGAGGCTTAGGAGAGACGACATTCTGGAGCTCAGACAGGAAAAGCGGGAAATCAGTGTGAGAACACCGGAAGAGAAAAAAACAGAACCAGGACTAGAAAGCCAGCTGTGTCATCATCTGGAACTAACCAACCACGGTGGAAGAAGTTGATTCCTCCAGGGAATCAGCTCACTAGAGCTGGGAGATTTTAAAGCTGGCTTCAGCTAATGGCAGATCGGATACGTCCACCGTCCGCTGCTACATCAGAGAAGCAAGCCATGATGGCAGGGCTAGGAAAGGCTACAGGCAGCTGCAGCTCATCTTCTACACAGCCGTTATCCAGAGTGACCCGACTGATCCAGCACTGCACCAAACTAAAAGGAACAATAATATCAGCAGAGAGGATCACAGAGACTGCCCTTCCTCTATTTATTACCTGTACAGTCCAAGGTCAGGAAAAGGAGAGAAAACATCTCTGCAGACCCCACACATCCTGGACACAACCACTGAGACTTTTACCTTCAGAGACATTTTCTTTCGTCCATCTGTCTCTGATTAACCATCAAGGTGTCTTGATTGAAACCATTCATATCTAAAATATCTTCCCAAAGAGAAAAAAGTGGAATCATTTTTTGTGTGCATAAATTTGGTGAATAAAATAAATACTGAAATAGTGAATCTGATTAATGTCTGACTGACTTCCTATTATATAACAGTGATGACAAATCAGTTTATGGGAATCGGTTCACAAAAGTGGGACCAGATTTTAGGTGCATTTTTAGACAGAAATACTCCCCATCTGGTTATTTTCACCAATGATTTTTTCATTAATCACATAAATTGGCTAATAATAGAAATGCCAAAGCTAACCCCAAAGTTAATATCCAGTTGCTTCCAAATCGTATTCAGAACAATTTTCAAACTTTGTAAAGAACTATTCTGTCAAGTTGAGGAATGGTTAAGCTGACTAATTGAGTTAACTTACATCTGCATAATACGAAGGTTGCCCCTCCCCCAGGGGAATGTTGGCCTGCATGGTGGTGTCTTTTATTGACATATTCTATGGGCTTAGTACAGCACACACTACAGTTAGCAATAAAAGATGGATTAGACCTACCTAACCGTGAATGCAGGAATACGTATTGTTAGTTATTTTTAAGTTATGTGTATTAAAACCTGTCCGAAAACTTGAAATAGGCAAACACTTCATGGTTGAAACTAAAGTAAAGTTGATAAAGTCTGGAGGAACTCTTCCATGTCCTCTAGCAGGCAACAGTGGCAGACTTGTCACATCGAAAACTCATTCAGGAAGTCACAAAATAACCGGGAAAGGCATATAAAGCACTGCAGACACAAACTATCTCGGTTAATTTAAGAGTTCATAATTCAACAATTATAAGGAATGAAAAAAAGACGAGAATCTGAGCAAAAATATCTTAATTTAAGGCACAAATATGCTGGTCAGAAAATCAGACATTGTATCCATTCTGGAAGGCGTGTGTGTCCAGTTTCTGCTATTGTAGAACAGCCCCCAATTCTTATTAGTACCATTTGTGTGGCTGGGTTGCAACAAGCATGCCATAATTGATGAAACCAGGAGTTCTGCTCTGCATCAGATAATATTAGCCGATGATTTTGAGCCATCAGTTTGAGTTCAGAAGGACAACGACACAGATAACTGCAGCTGGTTCACCTTGAAATTGTTCAAAACAAACTTAATTAATATTTTAATGCAACTTTATCAAAGTTTGGATTTAAAAAAGACTAAGGAGGCACTTCATGTTATAAAACAAACAAACAAAGCCGTACACCAAATGGGTCAAAATTCCTGGTTAGCTTAGAAAGTTTTTCTCTTAAGTTCGGTTATCATTTTTTGATATCTTTCTATTATATAAAGCAGGGGTGTTCAACGTTTTCCAGGCCAAGGACCCCCAAACTGATGGCGAGATGCAGCGGGGACCCGCTAATTATATATAATGTATGAAATGGTGTTATATCAATCTGATCCTATAGTCACTCTATTACAGATAAAGTAATGTAATGAAAGTAATTCCTCCCTGGGATTATTAAAGTATTTCTGATTCTGATTCCTGGTTGATGGGACAGGTGTTGTGAATGAAACGGTGCCCAGCTTGAAAGTGTGTTGCTGAATGCAATCAACTGGTTTTCCTTAGATAGAAAACTTTGTATCAATTTGACTGGATGATCTGGTTGAACTGTAAAGTGCCTTGAGATGACATGTGTTGTGAATTTAGCGCTATATAAATAAACTGAATTGAATTGAATGTGTCCATTGATGACTGAAAGACATCTTCTGCCTCCATTTATCTGTTTACTAAAGTGCATTGAATTTATGTTGATTTGTATTCAAAGACATTTCAATTAGTGGGAAAAATTGCAGGGTGGAATATTTAATTAAAGTCTAATCAACTTTCGGACCCCCATGCAGTACTTCTGTAGACCCCCTAAGGGTCGCGGACCCCCTGTTGAAGACCTCTGATATAAAGCGATTAAATATGACAACTTTTGGTCAGAACGCTCTCTCTGTGAGAGCCACTAACATCTGGAACATTCTTCCTCTGCACATACGGGAGAGCCCTACACTGATCAGCTTTAGAGCTCAACTCAAACTATGGATAAAAACAAACCAGTCATGTGACCACTAAACTTTTAACATTTCCTTGTGATGCTTATATTGTGTGTTATATGTTCTTTCTTATGTATTTGCCTGCCTAGGGATGAAAACTAGCTTGTAGCTATAATCCGGCATATTTACATTTGTTTTTATACTGATGTGCATTAATGTGCTTTGTCCCTATTCAAATAAATAAATAAATAAACAATGTCTGTAAAGAGGTTGAGAGTTTTACCAGAGATGGCATTCCTGTCAACTTCCAGCCAACGTCATTCCCGGTTTGGTCAGCTGGGCATCAGAGTCGATGCGTTTAACAAGGCAGAGCTCATAGATTGATCTGCTCTAACTGCAAGGCTAATCTATTGGCAGCGGTACCAAGGAGCACTTTGCTGATCAAACCATGTTGTTGTTGTCGTTCTTAGATTGTATCTGATGGATAATTTGCTCTCAGACAGCAGACTGCTTAGGCTCCAGATCACCGTTATCTTAGAGGATTTTAAGTAGCTCCAAATAGGAATTTCTGAACTAAATTAGGAAATCTGCAGCGTTGGGAGGTTGGTGAAATGACACAGGGCTGTGAATGTTAACACTGCATCATCAGCATCGCCGTAATGGAGCTGGAGGTGGCTGCCTACGCTCTTTTTTTATTCTTCTCAGGGGAAACATTTTCTCAACGTTTGGGTCAGCAGTACAAAAATACCAGATCTCCCACATCACTTCCCCTTTTATTTTAAACAAGACCGATTCCCACTTCTCTGATGAATGGGAAGATTAAACACTTGATGCATGCAGAATATCTCCTCTCACACAGGGCTCCATCCAAGATCAACAACACACATGGATCTAGTATTCAGACAGCTTGTCCAGCCTGCCGGGTTTCACTTCTTCACCTGATATATGATTCACACCCGATCAGACAAGTGTGCTCATTCCACCCTCCCTCCATGGAGAATTATTAGCAAGATCTGTTTTTTTCTAAAGCGATGGCGTACCGAGAAACTAAATTGAATTCATCACCTTTAAGAAATTACACCCTTGTCAGCTGCTATGACAGATGTCTAGATAGTGCTTAATGGAAGCTGAGCAACAATTTGCCAGCCGAGATGTAAATTAGCACTTATAACTGATAAACAAATTTAAGGCCAGGCATCCAGCAAGACTCCTAATAAGAATAATCAGTGGTTTTCATTTATGAGTTGCATTTATAAAGAGGTGGCTTTTATCTCCTACATTTAGATAACAAAACAGTCAAGATAAAATTGAAACCAATCTAAACACAAGACTCTGCTTCAGTATGGAACAAAATGAGCTGCTAATAGATTCTGACTTTGTGCTTTAATTCAAACATGTTGCTTTTATTTTGGAACCAGAAGCCCCTTCTTCTTCATAACAGAACATGGCTGAAACGTTAACCACTGCTTTTAAGTTACAAAATATATTTTAAAGCTACAGTGTGTAATAATTACAGGGATATACAGTCAGAAATGTAATATATTATACATAACTATGGTTTTTATCATCATCTACGAACTCAGCCTCTTAACCTTAATATTGCGTTGCCTTAGAATTCGTTATTTATAATTACATAGGAGCGGGTCTCGCAGCCATGGAGGCAGACATCTTTGCGCTACGGCAGCGCAGAGCCAACAAACTAGCGATTGCGAGATCGCCAAAACGTCACAACGATGTAGAAAAAATAACGGGTATATTTATTATCTTAAGTCTACATGAAATCTATACCCTACACAGACTAATGAAATACTATCTGTAAAATTATCTATGTAAAAAAACCTCATCACTTGAGAAGGTAGGTGATGCGGACGTCGTGGAAGACATTTTGTCCCGTAACGCTCGCCGTACTGTTGGGGGGAAGAAGCGGTGGGGGGGAGATGTTCATGTTGCTGCAGTCTGCAGTCTGACCGCTAGATGTTGCTAAAAGTTACACACTGTAGCTTTAAGGTTGTATTTTTTTTTTAAATCTCGCATGGTTATTTGATCAATTTCATTTATCAAAAAAGTTGGATCTGATTTCAAACGCTGCTAAGCTTTTCCTTATACATTGGGTGCATATATAACCTTATCTTATAACTTGAATCTATCAACCGTGTTTGACTTTGTACCTCTAGTTATATATAGGAATTCATATGTCCAAAGTCAAAAAGGTAATGTAAGTGCCAGAATTGATAAGATTGAAATACGTGTAGTACCACTAGTTGCCTCTAGGTGGCAATAGCGATCTTTGTTGTAGGTAATTTCTGAGTTGGAAGGTCTGGCACGTCAGGCACGTTCAGGAAGCAAGCCACTAGGTGTTTGATGTGACGGAGCTTCACCTTTTCTGACCGCAGTTTTAGGTCTAAGGAATTAAGAACATGGATATAAGTTAAAAGAGTTAGTTTATAAGCATTTTTCATTTTTTGTACCGTTTTATTTTGCATTTTTTGGAGAAAATAAATCTTTTGAGTTTGAAACCAGAAACGCGAGTTGGAACGTGACTTCGTCGGACAACGTGGCTTCACAATAGTCAGAAAAGAGCTCCAAATGGATTAAGAAACCCAGTGGATGTCCTGAAGAGTGGATTCAGTCATCTACAAGCAAGTATTGACCTCAAGTTTGGATCTCCGTTCGAAGGAACAAGTAAGAAATGCGTCTGGATTTGCAAAAGGAGTTAGCCACACTCAGCTAAATTTGCATATTAGTGCTGTAAGCTAATGCTTGTTCTGAGGAATTTGGAAAGCTCTCGTAAGGAAAATTACCACATATGACGATTATTGGAATTGTGCTAGTGGAAAAGAGGGATATTTGAAGATTCAAAATGCATGAACAAAGTGATGCTGTTGTGCGTTCTAAGAGGACAGTAAGGCTGACTTCTAAAGGCACGGAACAAAAACTTAGCATGACATTGGCTGAAAGGAAATCCAAGTTTGCACATCTCTGTCGAATAATGAAGGATATGGATGCTCTAATGGAAGATGTAAATAATGCTGGTACAGTTTCCCAGAAACTATCAACAGAGTTTACAGAGGTGTACGTGCAATTTTGCAGTCTGAATGATACAGCAAAAGAATGTATGTCGGAAGAGGATTTGATCAAAGACCAGAAAAGCTGGTATGAATCTAGAACCAATCTTAATGGTTTTGTGGAGGATGTTGAGGGATGGTTAAAAGCAGCTGCTGAGCAGGCTAAAGAAGCAAGACAGTATGATGATGAAGTAAGCCCTGCAGATAGTGCTTCGATGGTCAGTTTTCCACACAAGTTGGGGGCATCTCTCCATAACAGAGCAGCTTCAGTTGTGTCTTCAACTGCTTCTGCCACAAGATATAAGTACGAGGCTGAAAGAGCAGCTTTGATTGCACAGGCTAGTGCATTGAAGCAAAAACAAGAAATTGACAGAGAATTGGCTCTACTACAAGCAAAGAAAGAGAAACTGGAATTGCAGACAGCTATTGATGCAGCGAATGCTAAAATTCAAGTGCTTGGTTTGCATGAGTCTGATATGCAAGAGCAGGAACAAGTGAGGCCTCCTGAGGTGAGAAATCTGCGTGCTGAATTTGCATATCCTGAAGATGAAGGTAAGGAAGATGATGTCGCTTTTCCTATACAGCGACCAGAAAGGCAGCCTCCTCAGCCAAGGCAACAATACTATGTGAGTAGAAGGCAAAACACACACAGCAATGTTTCATCTTCCTCACATTCACGCGCCGACAGTGGTGCTCATGTTGGGGAATGACGACGTGACAACATGCAGATTAGAAACCTGCTTGAGGTTATGAAGCATCAGAATGATATCACTGAGCTGCTTGTGAAACAGCAAAGGTTGTCATGCTTACCATCAGTGGACATTCCTGTTTTTAGTGGTGACCCAACTGAATACAGATTTTCCACTAAAGCTTTTGAACATGGAATTGAGGACAGAACCTCCAGTAGTAAAGACCGTTTATACTTTCTGGAGCAGTACACAAGCGGTCAACCTAAAGTGCTTGTGCGAAGTTGCCAGCACATGCATCCTGAATTTGGGTACAAAGAGGCCAAAAGGCTATTGCAACAGCATTATGGCAACGAATACACCATTGCTATGGCGTATGTGGAGAAGGCTTTGAAATGGCCTGTCTTGAAATCAGAAGATGGATCATCATTGACAGAATTGGCTGTTTTCCTCACAAGCTGCCTTAATACAGTGGAAGGAATGGAGTTTAAAGAAGAAATGGACAGTCCAACTAACATGCGTGCAATAATTGCAAAACTACCTTTCAGGTTCAGAGAAAGATGGAGGGGATACGCGTGTGACATCCAAGAGAAGACTGGTGTCAGAGCTAGGTTTGAAGATTTGGTGTATTTTGTGGAGAGACAGGCACGAATAGCTACTGATCCATTATTTGGCAACATTCAAGAGCCTGTGAGTTCAAAGGACAAATGCATCCCACAAACCCAGCAACCCACAAAGGTACAAAGAAAAGAAAAGCACATTTGTAACCAGTGCTGAATCCATGACTGAAGCTAAACAGTCAACAAGCAAGGCAAAGGTCTTGAGCTACTCCATTGATAAATGTAATTTCTGTCAGAAAGAACACAAGCTAGAATTTTGCAAGTCAATTGTGCAGAAACCTCACAAAGAGAGGCTGGACTTTCTGAGGTCCAAAGGTTTATGCTTTGGTTGCCTGTCATCTGGGCATCTGAGCAAAACTTGTGAGCAGAGACTAACATGCAAGAAGAGCTCATTGAAACATCCTACTATTCTGCACATAGCTAGGAAGCCTACTGGCCAAACCGAGTATAACAAGACGGCGACTGACAGCAGTCCACCATCATTGGATGAGGAAACTTGTGTTTGCACTGGGGCCGGGGATGCAAAATGTGCTCTAGCTGTGGTTCCAGTGAAAGTTAAGTCTGAGAAAGGAACACATGTTGTGCAGACCTACGCATTTTTAGATTCAGGCAGTTCAGCTTGTTTCTGTTCTGAAGACTTGATGCGTGATCTCAATGTGACTGGAAGAAAGACCAACATCTTACTGCGCACAATGGGACAAGAAAGACCTGTTAGCACACAGGTTGTCACAGGATTGGAGATTTGTGGATTGGAAGGTGATTCTTATGTGTCACTTCCCCAGGTGTATTCACAAAGGGAGATTCCTGTCAAGGAAGACTGCATTCCGAGACAAGAAGATGTGGATAAATGGCCACACCTGAAGGAAATCCGTATCCAGGATATTGAGGCTGGTGTGGGATTATTAATAGGAACCAATGTGCCAAAGGCTTTGGAGCCCTGGAAGGTTGTTAATAGCACGGGTAATGGGCCTTATGCTACGAGAACCGTCCTGGGGTGGGTTGTAAATGGCCCTCTGCAGAAGGAAAACCATAAGCAGAAAGATGAGAAATGGCCACAAGTATCAGTGAACAGAGTTTCTGTGGCATGTCTCGATGATCTCATTCATCGCCAGATGAAGCTTGACTTTCCTGAAGCTCAGCAAGCAGAGAAAATCGAAATGTCTGTAGAAGACAGACGATTCATGGATTCGGTGTCTAAGTCAGCACAATTGATCGATGGACACTTCAGTATTGCTCTTCCCCTGAAAGCGGTGGATGCAAAGTTTCCTAACAATCGCATGATGGCTGTGCAAAGGGCAGAGCATCTGCGAAGGAAGTTAGAGGAATGAGCAGTTCTGTCAGGATTATGTCAAGTTCATGAGTGACATGCTTGAGAAGGGCTATGCAGAGAAAATTCCAGAAGACGAGGTGCACAAAAAGGAAAATGCAGCAAGGACGTGGTACATCCCACATCACGGGGTCTACCACCCTACCAAGCATAAGATAAGGGTAGTATTTGATTGTGCAGCCAAGTTCCAGGGAATTTCTCTGAACTCACAGCTACTTCAAGGGCCAGACCTAACCAATTCATTGATTGTTGTTTTGATGAGGTTCAGGCAAGAACCAGTAGCCTTCATGTCAGATATAGAAAGCATGTTCCATCAGGTACGGATCCCTGCCAAGGACGTGAATCTTCTGAGATTCCTGTGGTGGCCACAGGGGGACCACAGACAAGAATTGGAGGAACATAGGATGGTTGTGCACTTATTTGGGGCAACCTCACCCCCAAGTTGTGCCAACTATGCACTCAGGCAATGTGCTGAACACTTCCAAGATCAGTTCAGTGCAGAGGCATCCAAGACAGTGATGCAACACTTCTATGTCGATGACTGCCTGCGATCAGTTGCATCTGAAGATGAAGCAGTGGCACTGATACAGGAAGTAAGAGCTCTGTGTGCTTTGGGCGGATTTAGAGTAACCAAGTGGACCTCTAACAGTCGCAAAGTCCTGGCATCTGTTCCAGAAGAGGAAAGGGCCTCAGGTGTCAGAAATTTGGATTTGGACAAAGACTCTCTTCCTCTAGAAAGGGCCCTAGGAGTCCAGTGGTGCATTGAATCAGATGCTTTGAAGTTCAAAGTAACTATTCAGAGGAAAGTGCTCACAAGACGGGGTTTGTTGTCTATGGTTAGTTCCATCTACGATCCTCTAGGGATTCTCTCTCCCATAATCCTCCCAGTGAAATGCTTATTGCAAGAATTGTGTGAGAGGAAACATGGATGGGATGATGATATGCCAGAACCCCTAGTGAGGAAATGGGAACAATGGATAACTCACCTGCACAAGTTGTCAGAGCTGGAAGTGAGGAGATGTGTTAAGACACATGACTTTGGAGCAGCAACAGGAGCCAGACTGCATCATTTCAGCGATGCTATTGAGCGAGGTTATGGCGCTTGTACTTACCTGGTTTTGAAAAATGAGAAGCACGAAGAACAGTGTTCTTTCATAATGGGAAAGGCAAGAGTTGCGCCTTTAAAACCAGTCACGATACCCAGGCTAGAGCTCACAGCAGCGACTGTAGCTGCAAAGATGGACGTCATGATTCGAGCTGAGCTGGATATTGTGTTAGAGGAATCTGTGTTCTGGACAGATAGTACAACGGTCCTTAGGTACATCCAGAATGAATCAGCAAGATTTCGAACGTTTGTTGCAAATAGGATTACAACAATCAGAGAACGGTCCAAAGTAAACCAATGGAGATATGTGGAATCCTGCAACAATCCAGCGGATCATGCCTCCAGAGGCTGCACAGTGGAAGCTTTCCTGAAGGCGAATTCCTGGTTATCGGGGCCGGAATTCTTGCTGCGGACTGAGGACACATGGCCTGCCTTTCCAGAAAGTTTCAATCAGTCTCTGGTGAAAGATCCTGAAGTGAAGGGAGCTGTGGTATTCACAGTGGTCACAGAGAACGCAGAGGACGTAGTCCTAAAGTTCATTTATCATTATTCAGATTGGCACCGTCTGAAGCGAGCGGTTGCATGGATGATCAAGCTTAAAAACTCCCTGAAGCTTCTAAGTCAAAAACGAAAGCAGTTTGCATCAGACTTGAAAGCAGGAAGTGATGGTCTCGGAAAGAATGAGACCGTGGAAAGAAGGATGGCTGAATTGAAGGCTTCTTTGAGTGTCAGTCCTCCATCCTTGGATGACATCGTAGAGGCTGAGTCAGAGATTGTTAGAATCAGCCAGCAGCGTGCATTCTCTAGAGAAATAGCTGCATTGGAAAAAGAGAAAATGGTCTCAAAGAGCAGCCCCCTCTACAGGTTGTCACCTGTCTTGCAGGACAACATCATAAGAGTGGGTGGCAGACTAAATAGAGCCAGTATGCCTGAAGAGTCGAAGTACCCGGCTATCTTGTCAAAGGATATGCACATTTACATCGCTTATCCTTAGAGCTGTTCATAAGGAAAGTAGACACAGTGGTCGCAATTACGTGCTGTCGAAACTAAGGGAAAAGTATTGGCTTCCTAGGCCTCATGCCGTCATAAGAAGCATGCTGTCTCGGTGTGTGATCTGTAGACGCCAGCACGGAACTGCAAGCAGTCAGATTATGGCTGACCTTCCAAAAGACAGAGTCTTACCTGACGAGCCGCCATTTACCAATGTAGGTGTTGATTATTTTGGCCCATTCGAGATCAAGAGAGGCCGCACCACATTGAAGAGATACGGAGTGCTGTTTACGTGTCTTGCAGTAAGAGCAGTTCATCTCGAGGTTGCAAGTTCGCTTGATACGGACTCCTGTATTCATGCCCTACGAAGATTTGTTGCTAGAAGAGGTCAAGTCAAAGTGATCAGATCGGACAACGGCACAAACTTCATCGGTGCAGAACGTGAGCTGCGACAGGCAGTTCAGGAGTTGAATAAGGAACAGATTGAAGCTGAAATGGCAAAAAGGAACATTAAGTGGATCTTTAATCCCCCAACAGCGTCCCATCATGGTGGAGTGTGGGAACGCCAGATAAGATCAGTGCGAAAGATTCTGAATTCTGTCGTGAAGCAGCAGACTTTGAATGAGGAGGGGTTGCAAACACTTATGTGTGAGGTTGAGGCCGTCATCAACAGTCGCCCTCTCACGAAAGTGTCGGATGATCCCAATGACTTGGAGACAATTACCCCAAACCATCTTCTTTTGATGAAGACTAAACCTATCATACCTCCAGGTATTTTCAATGCCAAGGATATCTACTCCAGACGCAGATGGCGCCAAGTCCAGTACATGGCAGAGCTATTTTGGAAACGCTGGACCAAGGAGTATTTGCCAGAACTACAGCAAAGGCAAAAGTGGCTGCACCCAAGGCGTAATGTCACAGTTGGTGACATTGTGCTGCTGATTGATGATTCAGCTCCCAGAAGTTCCTGGATTATGGGTCGGGTCGTCGAGACCATCTCGGACAGTAAGGGAAGAGTTTGTCAAGTTCGATTGAAGACCAGCACAAATCTTCTCCTGAGACCAGTCACCAAGCTGTGTCTCCTACTGGAAGCTGATATGTAGCAAATTGTTTGCTGCATGAGACAGTGGTAAAGACTGATCTCCATCGGCGAGTCATGTGCTGGTAACCTCTGACTCCATGTTGTTCCAGTTTACGAAGACATATTGGACATTAATAGAGACTGAACTTTGAACATGCACTTTTGAAACATGATCAAAAGAGTTCCAGACATGAAAACTTTGTAAAAAAAAAAAAAAAGGGACTAATAAGACTGTACAAATTTGTTTTCACCTGATAAGTAAGAAATTGTTTACTGTTAGTATGTTTTAGGAATCACATAGTTTGTGTTTATGGTAATTGTTTGTTTAGTTACAAGACAATTAGGGGCCGGATATGTAAGTGCCAGAATTGACAAGATTGAAATACATGTAGTACCACTAGTTGCCTCTAGGTGGCAATAGCGATCTTTGTTGTAGGTAATTTCTGAGTTGGAAGGTCTGGCACGTCAGGCACGTTCAGGAAGCAAGCCACTAGGTGTTTGATGTGACGGAGCTTCACCTTTTCTGACCGCAGTTTTAGGTCTAAGGAATTAAGAACATGGATATAAGTTAAAAGAGTTAGTTTATAAGCATTTTTCATTTTTTGTACCGTTTTATTTTGCATTTTTGGAGAAAATAAATCTTTTGAGTTTGAAACCAGAAACGCGAGTTGGAACGTGACTTCGTCGGACAACGTGGCTTCACAGGTAAGATGAGGGAAAGCATCAAACAACGAAACAAAAAACAAGATGGCCGACTATGCTGCCAGACACTGATGGTGAGAAATGCAAAACAAACTCAAGCATCAATCCAAACAACACGTCAAGCAATAAAATCTACAGAAGTGATAAAAATACCTATATGGTTTAAGCTAGCAGAGGTAAGCTGTGCATCAAAATTTGTCAAATAAGGAGGTCAAAATTAGGGAAAATATTTGTACACAATAGTTGGGAGATCTAGCATATCAGCACCCTACACAAAGATTTAAAAGCCTTTTTGACTCAAGCAGCATTCAAATTTCCGCACCAGTTTTGAGCCAGATTTCAGTAAAAGGCTAGGTTAACACTGCAGCCTGAAGTCACCCAAATCCGATTTTTTTTGCCCATATGCGACCTGGATCTGGTCTTTTCATGGCTGTCTGAACAACACGGATCCGATTTTTTCCAATGCGACCCAGGCCACTTGGCTATGTGGTCCTGAATCCGATACGAGTCTGATCTTTTCAAATGCGACCTGTGTCTGTAAGGCCAGGTCGGATTCATCCGACCTGAACGTCATTAATACCCGACAAAGGTCACTATTATGCGTCTTGCTACGCAGAAGCGGCAAGAAAAACAACAACCATGGCAGATGATGATGTGAAAAACAGTTTTTATGCTTAACCATCTTGAAAAGATTGAGTTTTTATGGTTGGAAAAGATCGCTAGTTGCGCGCCGGCACTACCATCCATGTTTACTTCCGTAAACCCCAGTCGGCCTCGGCAGATGGCCGCTCACACTGAGCCTGGTTCTGCTGGAGGTTTCTTCCTGTTAAAAGGGAGTTTTTCCTCTCCACTGTCGCTACAAGCATGCTTAGTGTGGGGGATTGTATTTGAGTCAATGAGTCAATGCAATCAACTGGTTTTCCTTAGATAGAAAACTTTGTATCAATTTGACTGTATGATCTGGTTGAACTGTAAAGTGCCTTGAGATGACATGTGTTGTGAATTTGGCGCTATATAAATAAACTGAATTGAATTGAATTGAATTAAACACAGAGCACACTGGCCTGTGACGTCATTACGTCCTCTACTGCACATGCTGGACACTTGCGCTGAATGAATGCAGTTCACACAGAATATCACATACAAAGTCGCATATATTTGGAAATATGACAGGGAACGCAAAAAAATCGGATTTCACAAAAAATCAGAATTGAGCATCAAGGCCTGCAGTGTGAACGTAGCCAAAGTTTCCACTTCCCTGTCTCCATTTCAACTTTTATCACAGCACTTTTAATTAGCAGTAAAGTAAATCCTGGAACTAGTGAATGGATTCAGCTAAATAGACTTTGCTATTCTTCCTTTATTATGAGGAATTGCCGATTTACTGTAATACAGTTTTTAAAATGTTATTTTGATTAGGGTTTGTGAGGGTTTGGTTGAGGTTTTGAGGACCCAAATGCAGAGGCAATGGTAGTTTTTCCCAAAAAAAATCTAATATCTCAACAACGAATTAGGTTTCCTCTCAGATTTGCTGGTTGGAGCCAGACTGTAAAATATGATCCTAAAACAAATATAATCCTAATACATGATCCTAAATACAAAATTATTTTTTAAATATAAATGCTGCTGCAGTATAAATTACTACATTATTTATACACTTTTAAAGACGCTCATTCCTCTGAAAAGAGTTTTTTTTTTTTTTGTACATTCTGCAGGCTGTCTCAACAAAAAGGGTATTTTAGGTCCAAAGCAACAAAGATTCTTGATTCCTGAATGCATGATTTATTGATGGGTTTCAGAAGCATTCTACCCAACGATGGCCATATTGAGCACCGAATGCTTAGCTTAGCTCTGTAGCGCTTCCTCTCTGACCAGAAAAGAGCATAGCCATATAAACCCCCATGAGCCTAAACAAAACACAGAAAGTGTTTTGCACTTTCAACACCTTTCCTCAACTGACAGGCTTCCAGATTCTTCCTTTGACAACTTATCTGATATACAACCCATCCTCAAACACCAGGGAACGTGTGAAAGCACACATGCCTGTTGGTATTTCACAGCTGGCTGGGTTATTGACACGAAATATGGCATCCGAAAAACAAGAATATAGTCGTATGTAATACTACGTTCACACCGCACACAAATTCAGCAGCAAAAAAGTACCTGCTGCTTCGTTTTTGATGCTTGTACACATTAAGGTCAGACGCGCCTCATGAGCATCTTTGACTCTCCTGAAGCGCGTCCAGTAAAGAGTGTCCAGATTTGTCTGATGCTTCTGCTGCTCCTGTGTTCAATGCTAGGGAAACATAATAGTAAGTCAAGAAAATTGGACTCATTAAAAAAATATATAGCCTAGAGAGCATCTAAATATGTCAACAACAAAAAAACTGGAGAGATCAAATGAAATGTTTCAGGACATTTAGAGACTCAAAGTGCACAAAAAAATATCTAAAAGTTAAAAAAGTGGACTTTGCATGATGTGTCACCATTAATCCTGAAGAAAATGCAATTGTTTTAAGTTGGGTAATGAAAGATCCACCTTACTCATCTATTTTTTTTTACCAACTTCTCTGTAGCAAGATGATTGTGAACATAAGGAGTGAATACTCCATGAGTCATCTGGCTCAAAGGAGAATACAAGCACTACGAATAGAAACAGGCTGCAATATACATGTGCTGGTCATAAAATTAGAATATCATGAAAAAGTAGATTGATTTCAGTAATTCCATTTAAAAAGTGAAACTTGTATATTATATTCATACATTACATACAAACTCATATATTTCAGATGTTTATTTTGTTTAATTTTGATGATTACAAATGACAACAAATGAAAATCTCAAATTCATCATATCAGAAAATTAGAATATTGTGAAAAGGTTCAAAATTGATGGCCCCTGGTGCCACACTCTAATCAGCTAATTAACTCAAACCACCTGCAAAAGCCTTTAAATGGTCTTTCAGTCTAGTTCTATAGGCTACACAATCATGGGGAAGACTGCTGACTTGACAGTTGTCCAAAAGACGACCATCGACACCTTGCACAAGGAGGGCAAGACACAAAAGGTCATCGCTAAAGAGGCTGGCTGTTCACAGAGCTCAGTGTCCAAGCACATTAATAGAGAGGCGAAGGGAAGGAAAAGATGTGGTCGAAAAAAGTGTACAAGCAAGAGAGATAACCGCACCCTGGAGAGGATTGTGAAACAAAACCCATTCAAAAATGTGGGGGAGATTCACAAAGAGTGGACTGCAGCTGGAGTGAGTGCTTCAAGAACCACCACACACAGACGTATGAAAGACATGGGTTTCTGCTGTCGCATTCCTTGTGTCAAGCCACTCTTGAACCACAGACAGCGTCAGAAGCGTCTTGCCTGGGCTAAAGAGAAACAGGACTGGACTGCTGGTGAGTGGTCCAAAGTCATGTTCTCTGATGAAAGTAAATTTTGCATTTCCTTTGGAAATCAAGGTCCCAGAGTCTGGAGGAAAAGAAGAGAGGCACTTCATCCACGTTGCTTGAAGTCCAGTGTAAAGTTTCCACAGTCAGTGATGGTTTGGGGTGCCATGTCATCTGCTGGTGTTGGTCCATTGTGTTTTCTGAGGTCCAGGGTCAACGCAGCCACATACCAGGAAGTTTTAGAGCACTTCATGCTTCCTGCAGCTGACCAACTTTTTGGAGATGCAGATTTCATTTTCCAACAGGACTTGGCACCTGCACACAGTGCCAAAGCTACCAGTACCTGGTTGAAGGACCATGGTATCCCTGTTCTTAATTGGCCAGCAAACTCTCCTGACCTTAACCCCATAGAAAATCTATGGGGTATTGTGAAGAAGAAGATGCAATACACCAGACCCAACAATTCAGAAGAGCTAAAAGCCACTATTAGAGCAACCTGGGCTATCATAACACCTGAGCAGTGCCACAGACTGATCGACTCCATGCCACGCCGCATTGCTGCAGTAATACAGGCCAAAGGAGGCCCAACTAAATACTGAGTGCTGTACATGCTCATACTTTTCATGTTCATACTTTTCAGTTGGCCAACATTTCTATAAATCCTTTGTTTTTATTGGTCTTCAGTAATATTCTAATTTTCTGATATGATGAATTTGAGATTTTCATTTGTTGTCATTTGTAATCATCAAAATTAAACAAAATAAACATCTGAAATATATGAGTTTGTATGTAATGTATGAATATAATATACAAGTTTCACTTTTTAAATGGAATTACTGAAATCAATCTACTTTTTCATGATATTCTAATTTTATGACCAGCACCTGTATAGCCTCAATAAAATTGTACTTATATTAAGTTTTTATTTTAAGTATTTATTCATGCACTGTTAGACTGTATTTTGTACAAGGCAGAAAATACTTAACAACAAAGAACAACGATAAAGTGGGGCTACAATCTAGCAGAAATTCAACCACTGTAATGATCTTCAAGCTTAACCTCTTAACATCCACCTCATTTTGGGTAATTCTCACCTATTCTGCATACCCAAATGGAAAAGCAAATAACTTAGGAACTGTAAGCCCAAATTACACGTGCAATACATTATTTGAAAGCTAACGCCCTATAGTTTCCTAATATATAAATTAAAATTGGGTGACTCTAACATGGACCAAGCTGCATCAGTTCAAACGTGACTCAAATTTGTTTTTTTTTCAATCTCGGAAATTATAGGTCTTTTTTGAACAGCAATAATAAAGGCATTCTTGAGAAAAAGCAGGTTTTATTGTATTATATCTGTTCTACATCATGTCAACCACAAATGCAGAAAATTTCAGACCTCTAGCTATAACAGTTCCAGAGCTGTGGGCTTTGGAACTTTTGGTGTCAGCTTGGAGATGCGCTCAATGGCTCCACCTGCTGGTAAAAAGTTTACCGGTGGAATTTTATGCATTCTGAATTATTACCGGCGACCTGGTGGGTTTTAGGAGTTTAAAAGTCTTCCAATGACCAGAACCACCAGCCAAAAATAGTAAAAAAAAAATGGAATACTATCAAAAAAGAAAGACAATAAAAATGCTATGTTATGCAATATAATGGCTTAGACATCCTGAGGACAACTGCTGACTGACAGTTACCCAGTGGACAGTCACTGAGGGGACAAGGCTAAAATTGTAATGATTAAAGATGCAGCCTATTGAGAGAGATTTAAAGTGCCTTTTTTAATGGTCTTCGAAATATTTTCAATGTCATCAACAATTACCCATGACTCTCATATATATATCTCATATATAAATCATCATCTTTACTGTCGACAGGCTGCAGCTATGTTCCGAATTCCTCGTTTTCCAGTCACTTTTGTTGAAATATGCATTTTTCCATTCTGTAGCTTTTTCTCCGCCTCAAGCTTCTTCTCCGTTCGACGGCTTTTCGATCAACCAGAAGCAGTTCCGCGCAAACATATTGAGATATATCTGACGAAATTGATTTTATAAGTGTTTTTTTTTTAATAAAGCATTTTAAATGCCCCGATAATCACATTTAATGAATTTTAATAGCAATTAAGGCCTTAATTTAAAAAAATGATAATTTAATGACTGTTAATAACCCGCGGAAACCCTGAATAAATATAAAGTTGAGTGAAAGGAAAAGGTGTGGGAGAAAAAATGTAAAACAATGAGGATAACAGGAGCCCTGAGATGATTGTGGTACAGACTGCAAGTTCAGACATAACCAGAAAATGGAAAATTACTGTCATATTCGTTGCGTTACACCCCTAATGAGCAAAGGAAAAAGTGTCTTACCTGGAGTGAGAAGAAACACGGCTGATAAAGATGCCCAGTGGTCCAAACAGGGTCTAGAAGGAGCAAAGATTCCCTATGAAGAAAAAACAAAGGCCACAGGGATTGAGATGGTTAAAGTGCATCAGTTTATATGAATAGTGTCTAAATCCACCTCTGACTTCTATTCAGAGCTTAACATCAGGCCTTCATTGTCCCCACGGCAACAATCACTACGCTACAGCAGGGATAACGATGATCATCATAATGAAAACCATTATAATTCATCATCTTTGAAAAATTAGGTTCTTCTGAAAATCCTGTCAACTGTGAATCCTGTCATAACGCAGAGGAATCCTTTCACAGTGCCTGCTGTAATTTTGGTTCTGTGTGTCGGTGCTTGTTTGAGCGAAAATTAGTGAGACCTCGACACTTATTCATATTGTTCTTGCTCCACATGCTCTGCCATGTTAATGCATGAGCGGCCCCGGCACAAAGCGCGCTGACATCAGAGTCAGGAAAGATTAAACACGGAGCTAATCCCAGGCAAACAAATGTCCTCCTGCCTATGCGGCTATGTTTAATTCAGTTTGTTCTCACCATGCTGGCCATTCTGCTCTCCTCAAAAGGTCAGGGCTGCCTTTTTTTTTTTTTTTTAGAAGGGATTCATTATTGCTACTGAGGTGGACACATCAACAGGTCGGTGGAGCACATGAAAACCATTTACTCTGATGAAACCCAGACTGCGTATGCAACATAACCACCAGCTGTTCCTTTCTGATCAAACATGAAGCATCTATTTTCTCCCTCTGACCTGTCAGGACACCCCCTCTGCTGTAAGGGGACATTTGGATCAGATTAAAACATAATTTAACATCCCTGTGAGCCAATCAGTTTGCTCTCATTAAATAATGCTGTAAAATGACTCTTGAGAAACTCTCATTCATCTGCAGTACTAATGACCTTTATACAAATTTGGTATGATCTAAGTTTTAAGCAAGGTTTACGTAAGGTTTTATTATCTGGAATGAGGAATGAGCTATATTTAATGAAAAAATTACATATAGCCCATAATTAGACATGCAGACGACCAAATAGCCTATAAATCCTATCCATAAATTTTTTTCTTTATCAATATCAGACAAAAAATGCGATGCCACAGTCTTGGGCTTGATCTCTTCTTAGTTGGCCTTGAAAATTTGGTGGAAGCCAGTAAAAAACCCTGTAATAAAAAAAGAAAGAACAGGATTTATGTTGCAAATATACAATACAATAAAAAACAACAAAAAAAAACAGCTAAAAAGACTTAATGTTGATTACTGTAAAAACAAAAGCAATAGAAGTGATGGCCAGGCTCGGACTGGAAAAGATTTTCGGCCCTGGCATTTTTTCATCTACATCTACAATACCAATACACATTGTGGATTAACTGATCTATCTTCAAGCATCACACGACAACCATCACCAAGACCTCCATAATGGAGTTTTATTGGCTTTGGTTATTAAAGGAATAGTACACCCAAAACATGATTAGCCTTCATTTTCTACTCACCCCCATGCTGAACAACACTCTGGAGTACTTTTTTGATATCTCAAATGCATCTGGAGATCTGGGAGGCTTCTTGCTGTCTGCTGACATTCAAATAATGGAGGTCTATGGTGCCCGAGGCAGAAAGGTCCATAAAAGTCCACAAAAAACGTGTCAATATAGTCATTTAGAATGTTTTTAGAGCATAAACAGTAGTGTATAGGATTTCCTGAAAGCGCGCACATGCGCGATCACGACGCTACGGAAGCCGGCAGACCAAACCAGATGAAAGTGCGCATTCAGCGTCTGCTCTGCCGATAATGCAAGCGTAGAAGAAGAAATGTGCTGTTTACCTGTGCAAAGAAAGAAACAACGAAAGAAAAATGTCTGAGGACTTCAGTGTTGAGGAAGAGCATGAGTTCTTTGCCGAGCTGAATGCGCACTTTCATCTGGTTTGGTCTGCCGGCTTCCGTAGCGTCGTGATCGCGCAGGTGTGCGCTTTCAGGAAATCCTATACACTACTGTTTATGCTCTAAAAACATTCTAAATGACTTCGTTTCGAGTAAATTATGGACGCTACCCACTCAGGACACTTGGAATACATTGGACGAGCAGTATGGAGGAATATTGACACGTTTTTTGTGGACTTTTATGGACCTTTCTGCCTCGGGCGCTGGGCACCTCCATTATTTGAATGTCAGCAGACAGCAAGAAGCCTCCCAGATCTCCAGATGCATTTGAGATATCAAAAAAGTACTCCAGAGTGTTGTTCAGCATGGGGGTGAGTAGAAAATGAAGGCTAATCATGTTTTGGGTGTACTATTCCTTTAACACAGAAGCAACAGTGGCTGCTGCTGCTGCTGCTGCGTAACGTCCACACTTGCATCCTAAAACATCCCAACCTGGCAACAATTCACGCAAGACGGAAACATTAGCCTTTAGATGGAAAACCCCATAATGCACCGCAACATATTTTTGCAAAATATTACAACATAAATTTTCTAAATATAAGAGGAACATCATAGTTTGGTTTAAAGAAAGCATTTTAGTTTTATTACAAAGTAGATTTTACAGTTTGAAGAAATAGAAAATTACACCATATGCCAACCGTCACAAAGATGTGCATGACAAGGAAGAGCTATATATCCTGCATGCATCATTTAGGTAGTTAACATTTTATTACTTCTTGAACTCCTTCCTCCACTGGTATGATTTAAGGAGGGCCGGCCCTCGCACGCTGAAATTAAGACAATATTAGGGCAAATGCCCGGTATCACAGATTATCAGTCCAAGCCTGTTGATGGCAGCATAGCTGAGTGCAGCCATCACTTGTCCAGCCCTTTTTAGTGTCTATCCTAGCAACTGCAATCTAATAATCAATCTAAATGAACCAAAGCCTTTCTGCAAAAAACTGAGACTTTTTCTCTATTATCTTAATATTTCTATGCAACTTGCATTTGTTGTGTAAACATTTTACATTTCATTAATTAATAATATCAACTGTAGGTTGCACCAATAGAAAGTCCTCGTATGTATAAAACACAACCTGATAGAAACAGCCTATTTATATTTGATGAAGACAGACCTCCCCTGGAGGAGGTTTTAGCTTTATTTTCGTTTATACATATTTTATACATGCATGCATTTGGATAAATAGGACAGGATAAATTAATATATGAAATAGGAGAAATCTAAATTTTCCGACAGCAGTCCAGATCGCATTGACAAAGTCTGCAGGAGCTATGGAATGAGTTTTAACTGTCTTTGGTTTTAAATTCACCCTCTTTTGTCCATTCAGAGTTAAGCAAGGTCTTGCATTTTGGCATGATGCTAACTTTCTGTCAACTTTTCTAACCAATGGCAAAAAGATACTTTTCGATGCATTTTTTTTTACATTCTGACAAGATATTGTGCTGCAGCCAAACAAAAATGGGAAATAAATGCTCTTAAAGCCTTATGACTCATGAAGGAGGACAAAATAGTCGTCCAGCTGGATGCTGCACCAGACGCCAGACATTGCAATGAAAATGCGGACTGTCACGCCTAAAGCCGGACATCTGGTCACTTTACTCCAGATTGTACGACACCAAAACAAATCCTTTACCATAAAGTCTGATCTCTAGCTAATAATTGTTATATATTTAAATTTAGACTTGCGTAACATTTGTTATCAAGTGTTTCATTTTATCATGTAAATGTTGAATACCAATCCAAAAAATTAGCCAGGAAATAATGTGGAAAGATAAAAATAATCTGAACCAGCCTTAAAAAAACCTGCATCAGTCGAACTTGAACAGCAAAATGAAAAAAAATCCCTTTTAACCAAGAGGAAAAATAAACATTTGAGCTAAATGGGATTTCACAGACCTAACAGATCCTTATATTTGTTATTTTGAAAAAGAATTTCAGCATGAATCATAAATTTCAAGCAGAACTACACTGTAGCTGATGATTATATCTAAACAGCTGTGCAGAACTTATAATCTCTCAGGTTGAAAAATGTACTCCTGTTGGTTTAATTAAATGCTAGATGATTGATTCTTCAGCAGTTAGGCTTTATGCATTGATTTTTTTACTTCAGAAAGAAACATACAGAAACGATAATGAACATTGCCCACATAAATAATCATCTACCGGCGATAACTGCACGACGCAAACAGGACTGCAGCTTAAAGGTTAATTGCCTAAACCAAAACAAAACAGGTTTTAAGATTAGAGTTTGAAGTCCACTCTCAGATTAGCTTTAGTTTCTACATCCAGCTAATCTGTATTTCATCTAAAAGATGTATCTACAGTTGGTGCTTATGACCTTTAAACAGAACCAAATATTTAAAAATAAACCTCCTAAATGACATTGCTAACTCTCCTCACATCCAACACAGAGCCATCAATCAGCCTCCAGCGCCCGTTTCCATCAATCAGAATCCAATCGACGTTACATGGCGCAAAGTCAAAGCGTGTCCCCCTCACTGGACGCATCGACAGCAGAAGCAGACAGATTAGATCGCATCTCAGGAATACTAATTCACCCGGAGTCTGAATCCTGAGTGGCTGTGATTAAAGACTCAATTTCCCAGAGGTCAGCGTGGTGTGATCACATATTACGGCTAACTGATGGAGAGACTCTGACATCTGCGCTTTGACGCTGTGGCCGTCATCAGAACCTGTGGAGGCAGACGGCGTGATGGGTGTCCTGTCCCACATGAGGATTTCACTCGCTCACTGAGTTCTTAAGTAGCTGTGTTATCTATCTTGCCCTTGTTTGTATGAAAGCAGGGGGGGGACGGTGACAGCAGCTGCATTTCCAGCGGCTTAGCCTTGAAATGCTGCCACCCGGCATTCTCTTGGCACAGCAGAAAGCCCCGCTATGCAACGCCCCGCTTTTAAAAGCAGCTCTCGCTTCAAACCCAACATGTTGCATTCACTTAAAATAAATGACTGACAACTAGAAACTCCTTTTGTCAACCAGAGTCCATGTTACCACAACACCTCTGTACAGTAAAAAATATTTTGTCGGAAGCAAAACTAACATGTTAAGGTTTTATTACCCAAATAGGGAAATATGTAAAGCCTTTAAATTGTTTTTTTTTTATTGACTGTTGCTTATAGATATAAAAAAAACCAAATCCAGCATCATAGATAACTAGCATCAATTAAATAGTTTAATTTAACGAGCAATTTCACACTTTTAAAGGGATTCCCGATACATGGCTGAGGCTCCTTTTACATGAATTACGCCATAAATGCTGCTTTACATAGAGGTGATCAGCCTGTGGTTCTGCTCAGATGTTTCAGAACCTCAGGGTCCTTTGAAAGCAGGATGATCATCACTGGTTCTGATGCCTCTCATCTCCATATTACTGCGTAGCTACTCTATGGGGTTCTAATAAAGCCCAAAACACGGTCCTTATAATCCTGATAATCTCCATAAAGCACATCACCAGAAAGAAGCATGGAATGCTGGATGATTGAATTGATTGTGGACTTTAGTAAACCGTTGGATCAGTTCATCACTTCACAGTGGAGCTGAAGCATTGTGGATTCACTAACTCTTCCCACTTTGGACCTAAATTTCCAAAAATATACAATAACTTTATGTTTGTTTAAAAACAGAGAGACAACAGTCCAGCTTTTTCAATTTATCCCAAACCTTTAGGCCGTATGTAAGAATAGTCTACAGGTGCTGGTCATAAAATTAGAATATCATGAAAAAGTAGATTGATTTCAGTAATTCCATTTAAAAAGTGAAACTTGTATATTATATTCATACATTACATACAAACTCATATATTTCAGATGTTTATTTTGTTTAATTTTGATGATTACAAATGACAACAAATGAAAATCTCAAATTCATCATATCAGAAAATTAGAATATTACTGAAGACCAATAAAAACAAAGGATTTATAGAAATGTTGGCCAACTGAAAAGTATGAACATGAAAAGTATGAGCATGTACAGCACTCAGTATTTAGTTGGGCCTCCTTTGGCCTGTATTACTGCAGCAATGCGGCGTGGCATGGAGTCGATCAGTCTGTGGCACTGCTCAGGTGTTATGATAGCCCAGGTTGCTCTAATAGTGGCTTTTAGCTCTTCTGAATTGTTGGGTCTGGTGTATTGCATCTTCTTCTTCACAATACCCCATAGATTTTCTATGGGGTTAAGGTCAGGAGAGTTTGCTGGCCAATTAAGAACAGGGATACCATGGTCCTTCAACCAGGTACTGGTAGCTTTGGCACTGTGTGCAGGTGCCAAGTCCTGTTGGAAAATGAAATCTGCATCTCCAAAAAGTTGGTCAGCTGCAGGAAGCATGAAGTGCTCTAAAACTTCCTGGTATGTGGCTGCGTTGACCCTGGACCTCAGAAAACACAATGGACCAACACCAGCAGATGACATGGCACCCCAAACCATCACTGACTGTGGAAACTTTACACTGGACTTCAAGCAACGTGGATGAAGTGCCTCTCTTCTTTTCCTCCAGACTCTGGGACCTTGATTTCCAAAGGAAATGCAAAATTTACTTTCATCAGAGAACATGCCTTTGGACCACTCACCAGCAGTCCAGTCCTGTTTCTCTTTAGCCCAGGCAAGACGCTTCTGACGCTGTCTGTGGTTCAAGAGTGGCTTGACACAAGGAATGCGACAGCAGAAACCCATGTCTTTCATACGTCTGTGTGTGGTGGTTCTTGAAGCACTCACTCCAGCTGCAGTCCACTCTTTGTGAATCTCCCCCACATTTTTGAATGGGTTTTGTTTCACAATCCTCTCCAGGGTGCGGTTATCTCTCTTGCTTGTACACTTTTTTCGACCACATCTTTTCCTTCCCTTCGCCTCTCTATTAATGTGCTTGGACACTGAGCTCTGTGAACAGCCAGCCTCTTTAGCGATGACCTTTTGTGTCTTGCCCTCCTTGTGCAAGGTGTCGATGGTCGTCTTTTGGACAACTGTCAAGTCAGCAGTCTTCCCCATGATTGTGTAGCCTATAGAACTAGACTGAAAGACCATTTAAAGGCTTTTGCAGGTGGTTTGAGTTAATTAGCTGATTAGAGTGTGGCACCAGGGGCCATCAATTTTGAACCTTTTCACAATATTCTAATTTTCTGATATGATGAATTTGAGATTTTCATTTGTTGTCATTTGTAATCATCAAAATTAAACAAAATAAACATCTGAAATATATGAGTTTGTATGTAATGTATGAATATAATATACAAGTTTCACTTTTTAAATGGAATTACTGAAATCAATCTACTTTTTCATGATATTCTAATTTTCTACCCTTAAGCTACAAATCATATATAAACTTCAGCCCATTAAGAAAGCAGAAACTTGTTCATTTGCTGAATCATAACCCTCCAAAAATATTTTGGAAGATATTGTCAAGCAAGAAATAAGACAGAAACCTGAGTCAAAACATTTAAATATAGATTTTTTTTAACTAACCTTGAAATAGATAATTATGGCGCAGCTGTTTGGAGAGCTTGATTGATCAGCAGCTACAGGAGGTTAACGAATCAGCTGATTCCAAGTTGGTATGGTGCACTTTAGGGGGGACACAAACTTTTAATTACAAAATTTTCTGTGCTCATTTTTATTGCACTCGAATTGAATATATAAAAAATATGTAAAATTGATAAAAGAAATATTTTATACCCATTATGTGAATTATTACTGTTTTTGACATAACTTTTCTTTTCTTTTTTTCACAAGCTACCCCTACAAGATGGCGATCATGTGTCTGCCCATGCAACCTAGGCCGTGTTCGAATTCATGGGCTCTGTTCGAAATCCTGGGCTGCATCCTTCTTCTTCTTCTTATGAGATTTTATGGCGGTTGGCAAACTTGTGAAATGTGCATTACCGCCACCAACTGATATGGAGTAAAGCAAGAAAACAGGAAACGATTCACCCCAAAAAAAAAAAAAAAAAAAAAAAAAACCTGTGTAACTTAAACCAACATAATACTAAATCACATTTGCCCATATAATTTTAATTTAACTCTAGGTCATCGTAACTTTGCCAGTTTCTGATGGTCCCATCGGTCCTCCCATCATGCTTCCAACCATCTCCCAGTTCAAATCTTTAATGTCCAGATATTTTTCTGCAGCCTTCACTATTATTTTGATTTTTTCAGTTTTATTTTGTTGTCTGTGCAGTACAATTAATCACTTCCACCATGAAAAGAACAAAATTTGTCTTTTTAACAATTAGTGAGTCTTCATCAATTTTGGGAGATTTCTCTAGAGGTTTGAAATTTGCCGTGTGTTGAACTGTAGGTTTGGGTTTTTCTGACTGAGATGGGAACCTTTTTGCAGCTTCAGCATAGGTTATTCCGAGCTCAAATTTCATTTTTTTATTTCCTCAGACCCATGGGCGTAGGTTTGCATAGGGACCATAGGGACATGTCCCTACCAAAATTTTGAACCGACCTAATTGTCCCTACCAATAATTTGATGTGAGCAACATGTTTATAATTTACAGCAGTAGTTGTTCCAGCAGTGGCTTCTTTTCCTCTCGCAGCTCCTCTGCCTGCTCTCTCCTGTCCCTTTCATGTAGCAGCGCATGGAACTATGCTGCGCTGTTTAACTCCACTCTCATTGGTTGTTCTGCCTTAGGTTCCGCCTTCTCTCCCTCTGATTGGCTGTTTTCTAGTCCGCGTGTGCTTGGAGCACAACATTGAAAAAGTATTCACACTAGAATGCTGCGGTTATTATTAGGCTACAAAACTAGTCCCAATAAAAAAAAAAAATTAATATCATGTACACTAAAAAACAAAAACCTTTTTCTTTTTCTTTTATAAAACGAAATATTCTGAGTCAGCCAGGTGTTCTGAAGACTGCTGGAAAAATGGGCAAATAAAGGCTGTAAGCCATCAATATTTCTGATTCTTAGCCACAGCCACCTAAAAAAGAAAATGTTAGTGTTTCCTTTTTACCGATATTTAGTTGCTGTTACTGTTTTCATTTTTTGATGACTCTTTGAGGAAGTTCAGGTATAATTATTAGCAGGTGTTATTTCTCTTATAGAGTATAACGACAAGAAATGGTGGCTAAACATCTGCTGTTTATCGTTTAAAAAGCATAATTAGGGTTCCACATAATAATAGTAATTTAATTGACTATTTATACTTCTAGAAATAGGATAAAGACAAGAACAAACAGATGAAGAATATCAACATTCATTTTATCTTACATAGATTTCCAAACAGTCTATAAGTAAATTAGTACAAACATTAATGTCTGGTAAAAATGCTTGAATCTGGCTGTTTATTTTTGATATTATTAAATTACAGATAAGATAGTGTTATATTGTCTTTTATAATTGTTAAAAGTGATTTTATATTTGAATACCCTTAGGCTCATTCTTAGTGTTGTGTTTGTAGATGATGCCACTGAAAAATAAGATATACATAAGGAGCTATTTAAACAGTCAGACAGTAAGCAATATAGGATGGTGAAAAAAGGTTGTGTTTCATTTAATCCTTTACTATTAAAAATGCTCTTATACATTATATGATTATAGGAAACACAGATATCCAGTAATAATGATGCAGGGCAGCTTGTAGGTGAAGCAGCTGCCCTTCAGTGCTTCAGGCGATGTCTAAATAAACCAGGTGAAACTAAAATATTTCCACATGAGGAGTTCTGGATGGAGAATATTGACAGACAAAAACATTTTTTAAAATATTTTATATATATATATAGTATTTTTACAATTTTGGTATAATTACTGATTTAAGTGGGTTGCTCTGTCGGGGAAAGGCACATTTTACATTTAGATTATGTTTTATAGTCTCTATTCTTCACTTAATGATGAATCACTTACTAAATTAGTTGACAATTATTGAAATAATCAATTAATATAATTCATTTTTTCAGCCCCAGATAAAATACCTGAAATGGGCGACACAGAGTAACTACAGCCCAGATGTTCAACTTTTATAGTGAAGTTAATATTTTAATGAATGTATTATTTTGCTTGATATAAAGAGAGCATAGTAGGTAAAAATATAAGAGTGGGGTTTACCTCTGCATAATTCTATATCTTCAAAAGAAAATACTGTATTTACCTTCTCTCTCAGTCATTCAAATTAAACCTTTTTCAAAGTGGAAAACAGTCCTAATTCCACATTCATCAGAGCTGGTGATACTTCAAACATTGATAAACAGCATCTAATGAGTGTAGCGCTTATAACATTTTTATTAATGTAGCAAAATTATGCTTTTCTCTTTTAACAATGAATTGCTCTTATCAGTACGGATGCTCACATCGAGCATAAAAAAAGGCATGCATATTGCATAGCACCAATGACACCTGACCAATTGTGTCCCTACCAAAGTTCAAATCAAACCTACGCCCTTGCTCAGACCTTTTGCTTGCTTCACAACCGCGATAAGCAGCAGTATGTTCTCCACCACAATTACAGCATTTTATTTTAGCTTCTTTTCCACATTTACCATATTCGTGTTCTCCTGCACACCTTCCACACCTCTGTTTCCCTTTACAAACTGCTGCAATGTGACCGAATTTTTGGCATTTCAAACATCTCAGTGGTGGAGGATTGTAGATTTTAACATTATAGCTGATGTAACCGATGAATACTTTGTTTGGTAATTGCTCTTCTTCAAATTTAATTAATACTGATAAACTGTCAGATCTTTCTCCGTTTCTTGTTGTTTTTAACCGTTTTACTTCTTTTACTTTTGCACCGCTTATGTTTTCCAGAATCTCTTTTTCAGAAATTTTTAGAGGAACTCCTCCAATGACTCCCCTGCTGATCTTTTTGTTCTCCATTAAGCTGCACTGAACTCTTATCCCGTCAATTTTGTTGATTCGTATTGCTTTGCCTTGCTGGGCGCTGTCTCTGCAGTTAATTAGCAGGTCTCCACTGTACAGAATTCTGGCCTCACCTCTGACTTCTCCAACAAGTTTATTGATGGTTTTTGTTAAGTGAACCGGATTCCAATTTGTAAAAGAGTCTGCCTGATTAACGACTTTGAATATGACTTTGAATTCATTTCGTTGTGCTGTGGAATGTATGGATTGCTCATCACTGGATTGTTCTGAACTAGATTCCCCTTTAACTGATCTCTGTTTTTTCCGCTTTTTCTCATTTTTTGATGTTGCTATCTTCCAACCTTCATTGTCACTATTTCCCTCTTCCATCCCACAAGAATCGCTTCCTGTTTCCTCTAGGGTGGCCATTTCTATAGCACCAAAAAGGAGGACATTGTGCGGCATATCAATAAATTACTAAGGTGTACATAAGAATCGGGTAAAGTCACATTTATAGCACAATTCTTAGTAGTTTAAAGAGGATGCTTGTGTAGCTGAATAGAACAAAATATTAAAGAAATGTAAAAAAGAATTGGTTCCCAGCATTTGTATTTATTTAATACATTGTGGTGTTTAAAAAGTGACCATTTTTTTAACACAATTAATTTGCGCAGAACTGCTGCAATTGATCATAAAGCAGTTGTTTGGAAAAGAAGCTCGAGAAAGAGCTAGAGAATAGGACGATGCAAACTGCAAAAAGTGGCTGGAAAAGAGGAATTCATGACATGGCTGCAGCCTGTCGAGAGTAAAGATGATTTCACCATGTTCTCTATCTATCCATATCTATCTATATATCTATCTATCCATATCTATCTATCTATCTATCTATCTATCTATATATATATATATATATATATATATATATATATATATATATATATATATATATATATATATATATATATATATATATATATATATATATATATATATAAACTTGAGTCATGGAACTGTGCTTACAGCTCCTTATTTCATGTAAACTAATAACTTGTGTACATGATACTTGTTGATGGCATTAAAATTATTTCTAATAGCATTAAAAGAGCATTAAATTAGAGCTCCTCATTCCTGTATAAAACCTGTGAACGCTTAATTGAATCTGACATATTAAAAAAATCCCCATCATCATCCAGCAGATGTTCAGTTTCTGCCCAAATATTTTCTTTCTGTTGCCGATTTTTGTAACAGGGATAACTAGGATCATACATAGTTTGTATGAACTCTGTTTATTCTCTTCTTCCAAACTCATCATCTCTTCATCCATTCCTGCAATAAGAATTTTCTTTTAAAGTTGTGAGATTCACTCTAGAATCTCACAACTTCTTCCTGGTCTGTTGAAGCACCAATAGTCTGCATCCAATTATTTAATTAATTGCTCTTAGTTTTTGGGAATATATACAAACTATGCTCTAATTTCTAGATACCGATCTGTTTTTACTATAATTTAATTTGACAAACCGGGTCTTCTCTACATTCTTTTTTCTGTTTGGTGCGATTGCAATAGCGGGTCTTGATCTGGACGGACCGGAGGGGAGCAAAAAATAGCTCAGCTCCGTATTTTGACGGTGAAGGACGGAGAAGACGTACGTGGGCGGTGACGAGCGGAGGATGTGGAACAGCTCTCATTGATTTACATGACAGACAAGTACTCCGTACGTGAGCGGGGCGGAGCGCTGACGGAGTATGTGGAATCTGGGGGTAAAGGAGGACAAATACACGTCCGGCTGGGTGCAGCGCCGGACGCCGGACAGTGCAATGAAAATCCGGACTGTCCGCCCTAAAGCCGGACATCTGGCCACCCTAGTTTCCTCACTACTCACGGCCCAGGACATCTCTCCACAAGCAGCTTCAAAACACGCCGATCAACAGTTTTCTGGGCTGCATCCTCCAAGGACGCGATCTACCTAGACTGGATCCTTCGCAGTCCGTGAAAATAAGGAGACCGGAAGTGTTTTGGCTGTGAATCCGAACAGGTCTGCCTTTCGGCGGCTTTTACCGCCGTAGGCTCTGTTGCTTAGCGACCGTGAAAGTTGACACACAAAGCAGGAAAGAATGAATACCGAAGTTTTAAAAACTGTTTGTTTATTTATTTATTTATTATTATAAAGTGGACAAAGACTACACTCACAAGAATCCAGAGTGCAATAAAGGAGCCAACCACAAGGAGCAGGAAGAAATAAAATCAAATGTAATGATAGAAACCTTAGTCAGTTAAATAACATGCTGCTGTCATTTTGCACATCTCTGATGTTGCTGCTATTTTCAAATATCCATTACTGTAAAAATGTCCATAGCTGCATATTGGTTATTTATTCTCCAGCTTTATATTGTTAAAACATTTTACAGTATTTTATTGTTTATATTTTAACTCTTCCCTATTATGTTATTCTTATACATTTTTCTAAGGTCCACATTTGTGTGACAATTTTCAATAATCTTTCTTCTGCTCTAAATTTGCCCATTGTGGGACAATAAAGGGATTTTCTATTCTCATAAAAGGGGTAGAAATATATAAGTAAATCTAAACAATGTATGTATAAAAAATATATCTGAAAAATCTAGAGGTAAAAAATCTAGAGGTAGACCTGTTTGAATTCACAGCCAAAACTCTTCCGGTCTCCTTATTTTCAAGACTTCGAAGGATCCAGTCTAGGTAGACCGCGTCCTTGGAGGATGCAGCCCATGAATTTAAACAGAGCCTTTTTTACCTGAAAATCAAGAAAGTGTGGTTGGTTATTAAAATTAGTTAAAAACTGATTACTAGTTTTTCCCTTTTTTGTTTCAGCTACAACAGTAAAACATAACACAGGCCTTTAACTATGACTATTTATGTGTGTTTTTAAAAATCCTTTAACAGAATATTTTAATAAAGAAACATCTTGTTTTACCTTGATTGGAGGCATTTCCATGAATTTGGTTAATTGTAGATTATAATTCCTGCATATTATAATAACTTTACAATTATTATGCTCACCGAAAGTAGCTACTTTTACTTTCATTAAATGTTTCAATTAGAATATTTTTGTATTTTTTGCAGAACTCTTTTGTAACATGTAATCATATAATGTTTGAAATGCAACAAAAGCAGATCTTGTTTTTATGTATTTTGGCTTTAAATCTTCTAGCAAGAAGTCAAACAAACCATTATGGTGGTTGTTTCCAGCTTGCTTATGTTGATAAAGCAACCTACTGTTAAAAGCGTAATCCCCAGTATTACAGTTTTCATTCTAGAATGTGTTTAAACCGGTCTGTTAACATGTATTTTGTCTATATCTGTAGTTATATTGCCACATATTGTTATTTTGCCAGAGCCAGAGCTATATTTCCTTTTTTTGCCACCTGGGAAGTAGTGCATAGAACCTTTGATGGGAACATTAGGGGGAAATTGCAGAGGTGAGAGGAAAATGAGTAAATGGCTTCCTGTGTTTACTCAGAATGGAGAGTGAATCTAAAAGAATTAAAATGTTATACATGGATTTATCTATCAAATCTAACATGTAAAGCAAAAAAATAGTAGAATACTATTCTGGTTAAAACTGCTTTCTGTACTGTTAGTAAAACTTAACGGCACAGATCAACCTACTGCTTGAATATGTTTTGGGCATAATTCCTCATACCTGCTGTAAACTGGATTATGAGTTAGTAGTCCATTAGAACTACATGAAAGATTGTTTGTGGGGGGGAATGCAACATAATTATTG
Organism: Cyprinodon tularosa; assembly: GCF_016077235.1. NCBI lineage: Eukaryota > Metazoa > Chordata > Actinopteri > Cyprinodontiformes > Cyprinodontidae > Cyprinodon > Cyprinodon tularosa. The sequence goes on from NW_024039077.1 coordinate 373,087, forward strand.
TATAAAATTAAAGTAAAGTAATAAATTCAGTCAATTTGGATGAACTTGGAAACTCCGAAAAAATCCATTATGGCCTCCCTGCCTACTAACATCTACTGATAGCTGGAGTGATGAGTTTTTTTTTATTTCTCTTTCTGTGTAAATAAGCATGTTTAAAACACAAAGCTGTTCCAGTCTGTAAGAAAAATGTTTTTTTTTTACAGTTGAGTTTGCTGTTAGTCTGGTTAGCCAGTCACTCAGTTAAACAATTAGCAAATAAGCCAAATTATAAAGCTGTTATTTGAGGGAATGGTACGTAGTTGTACTCAATTAAATTCAATTCAATTCAGTTTATTTATATAGAACCGATTCACAACACATGTCATCTCAAGGCACTTTACAGTTCACCAGATCATACAGTCAAATTCAGATTCAAAGTTTTCTACCTAAGGAAAACTAGTTGATTGCATCGACTCATTGACTCCAAGGCAATCCCTCACACTAAGCATGCTTGTAGCGACAGTGGAGAGGAAAAACTCCCGTTTAACAGGAAGAAACCTCCAGCAGAACCAGGCTCAGTGTGAGCGGCCATATGCCGAGGCCGACTGGGGTTCAAAGAGACAGAAGCAGAGATGCAAAAAGCAACTGTTAAAGGCGGCCCCATCCAGGAAATACACAACCAGGCAGATGAGCTCTGAGCCAGCTCCCTTGTGAGAGGACAAAGAGAGCACATCAAGCTAGTCACAGTCAGAGAAACAGGACTAAACTGGAAAAACAGGCTGATCTCCAACACATATAAACAAAGGTGTTGATGTCAGCAGCACAGCTGATATTTCTCTCCAGGATGGTGTCATGGCCAAAAACAGGAACAAACCAGATGAAGCTACTATGATGAGAAAAATCAGAGAGATCATAATGTTAGAGATTGAACTAACAGATTCTGCAGATTGGGAGAATAGAGATAGAATGAAACAGAATTATGAAATAGGGGTCCCTATGTCCTCCAGCAGTCTAAGCCTATAGCAGCATAACTATAGAGATAGCTCAGGATAACATGAGCCACTCTAACTATAAGCTTTATCAAAAAGGAAAGTTTTAAGCCTAGCCTTAAAAGTAGACAGGCTGTCTGCCTCACGGACTAAAACTAGTAGTTGGTTCCACAGGAGAGGAGCCTGATAACTAAAAGATCTGCCTCCCATTCTGCTTTTAGAAATTCTAGGAACTATTAGTAAACCTGCAGATTGAGAGTGAAGTGCTCTGTTAGGAACATAAGGAACAATCAGATCTCTGATATCAGATGGAGCTTGGACATTTAAGGCTTTATATGTGAGAAGGAGGATTTAAAATTCTATTCTGGATTTAACAGGAAGCCAATGAAGAGAAGCCAGACTAGGAGAGATATGATCTCTTTTTAATTTTCCTCAGAACTATGGCCACTCAAGCCATTGGAACAAAAAACCACAGAATCAGCTACTGTAATTACCCTTGTAAAATCCTTTTAGGATGGATACAAAGACCAAATGGGACATAAATTTGTATGTTATGCATAAAGAGCAAATTAATTAGAATAACTGATTAGCATTGGGCTTGGCATTTAATTTTTTTTTTTTATTTACGCTATTGCAGGATAAATATCCTGAGCAAATTTTACACAACAAGCCACAGTAGCCCTGCTTTGTATTAGTGTGATGTTTATTTCAAAATGTATTAAGCTTAAAAATACATTTTAAGCTTAATAAATTTTATGCTAGCTGGTTTTAGCATGGCTAACCAAACAGTTAATGGGAACTGAAGTCAAAACTACTCGAGTGTCTGTTAAAATCAAATATCGTGGGGAGATTGCGATTTAGTTTTTTACCAACTTTTAAAACTTTTTATGATAAAAGGAGGGAAATATTGTGCTTCTTGTCAAATGTTTCAGTTGAAAGAACATTGGGAAAGCTAGCTTATAATTGTAGAGTAAAAAGTGAACACAACATCCATGAAAGACAGAGAAAGTTTTATTTTAGTATCAAACAACACATAATAAATGAAAAAGTGCATAGTTTTTTATTTGATTAATATCACAGCCTTTAATTTAAAAAAATATGGATGCTAAAGTTATGTGCAACAATAATCGGTCCAATCCTTTTTATGAGAAAATTAGATCAAACTAACAAAGATTTCTCGTTTTAAACAACACACTTGTAACAATTCAACACAATTAATTTCTAAAGGCAAATTATGTAGCAATGAAAAAAACTGTTATCGATACACTTTAAACTTTTACAGAAAACTGTTTCATAATAGAATGTGAAGGAAGCAATAAATCAGAGTTGGCAAAATGTAAAGTGAATAAAAAAATTATAATTAGATTTTATGTGAGAGAAAATAATTTTCCCCACCACTTCTAGCAACTCATTTAGTACAGTAGATTTTGGACACTTTTAACTATTGTAGAACAGTAAGAAACAAAAACGTGAGCTGCTGTTCAAAGCTTTAGTTCTCTTCATTTTCCCTTTGTTTTCTTTTTCTTCGCAGGATACCATCATAAAAATAAATATTGCAACAGTAGATTGGTTTATCCACGGTTTCTCTTCATTAGATATCAAGTTAGGCGTACTTTTAGTCCTGATCTCCTGTAAACCACTTCTGGCCGTGACTGCAACCCGTTAGCTGATTGGTGCTCCCGTCGTAACCAGCTTGTAATAAGCTCCATTCATGGCCATGAGCTGGTCATGCGTCCCCTTCTCAACGACAAAGCCCCTGGACATGACAGCGATGATGTCAGAGTTCTGAATGGTGGATAGGCGATGAGCGATGACGATGCATGTCCGTCCCTCTCTGGCTTTGTCCAGGGCTTCTTGAACAGTCTGTAATTACCATCAAAACACACGCGTATAAATATAAATACATCGAAGTGTGTGAAATAGTGCTGACACACGCACTGCAGACGAAGGCATGATCTGATCTCCGACAAAGGAGACCAAACCATCACAAATTACAGCTATTTGACAATCACGTGTTGATTACTATCATTAGTATGTTCCAGTGGATCAGTGCACTGCAGAGGTCTCTTTGCCGCTCAGCATGGTTCAACCCTTTCAGATGGAAAAGCTACCCAAAAGGGCCACAGATAATGTTCGTCTAAGAGAGTCTCTACCAGAGGGTTGGGATGTACTGTAAGCAGCTTGAGATAATAATAGACATGATGAATGATAATGATGTTAACGATGATAATAATTAACAGCCTGTCCTCTTTGCTGGGGTGCCCAGAGAGCACTCAGCAGCTGCACTGTGTTGGGGGGAAAAAAGCCTTTCAGTTTACTGAAGTGTACCTTCTCGCTCTCCGTGTCCAAGGCGGAGGTTGCCTCATCCAGGAGCAGGATCTTGGGGTCACGTATGATTGCCCTGGCAATGGCGATGCGCTGTTTCTGACCACGAGACAGCTGAGAACCCTGAGAGCCCACGTTGGTGTTGTATTTCTGGAGAAGATTTACATTTTTCAAGACCCAGTCACACCTTGACGATTTAAACTGACATCTTCTTACCCATTGGCATACGCTGAACTTTCCATGTATTTTTTCAATTTTGGGCGTATATATTAGGAGTCCAGAACTTATGTCCAAAGACAGCCTAACTTATACATAACGCAGGGCAGCCTAATGCCCATGAAATGACACAAGCCAGTGTCCTGAGGGGGGCAGCGATGCACCCGCAGGCGCCCCACCTGCATAATTTCATCATAGTATTAATCTAGCTGCTGTTTACCGCCCACCAAAAAAAGGGAATAAATAAATCAATAATAAGAAAAAAGAAAAACAAAGAAAGAAGGTTTCCAGTCGCAGCAGATTCAGCATCATGTCTGGTAGGAAGTTTGTTGGTCGTGGGCGTGAACGCAGGGAGGATCCATCAAACTCACCTTCTCGCTCACCCTATGATGGGGATGAAGTCTGGAGGAGAACTGACAGTTTCCTCCTGAGAACCCCCATTTATACCAAAATGCTGCCAATACGCCATTTTACAGTAGCTGTACGTTCAGCGGTTGTCTGGAACATGTCAAACACGTTGACATGTATTAGAGATAAGTTCTCAATAAGTTATGCTTAACTTATGCCCAAGTTACTCATAGGTTTTGGATAAGCTAGACACCATTACTTGTGTGTAACTTATACTTAATGTATGTCACAATCAAATAACTTACCTGAAACTTATGCCCGAGGAATGAGCGTACTTCAACGTACTTGTTTCACGGTGTTCATAACTTATTCAAAACTGACCCATAACTTATCCAACGCATGCCAGCGTCATTGCCAGATATTTCGTACGTCAGGCATAAGCTGGCTAAATTGTTAAGGTGTGACAGGGGCATTATATTTTGCTGGGTAAACCTTTTCACCACTAGAACAGTCTGGGTTTGGATAAATTTGTTATACAACAGTAAAATGTTAATTGCAAACAAGTTTAGTCTGGATCTGGTTCAGGGTGTACCTTGCCTTATACCCAATGACCCATCATGGGTGGCTTAAGTTGCCACATAACTCAGTGTTAACAGAAGCAGATCCACACTTCCTGTTTGACACATTGAATATTGAACATCTGCTGTACCTCTGGGAGTGCCATAACAAAGTCATGAAGCTGGGCCTTCTTGGCAGCCGAGATGACTTCGTCCATGCTGATTTCTCGCGAGTTGTCTCCATACTTAATGTTCTCCGCAATGCTGCAGTCAAACAGCACAGGCTCTTGTGAAACAATGCCAATCTTGGAACGAAGGAAGGGCACGTTGACGCGAGTTGATTCATGCCCATCAATCAGCTGCAAGAATAAATGTATTTTGCCATTAGTGGAAAGTGGTCTAATAATCCCAGAGTGGAAATACAATCGGCATAATGAGCTATCATAGCACTATCTCTGCTGTAATTTTGCTCCTAAATGTCCAGAAATGATTTTGTCCTTTTTGAATATCTGGCTGACCATTAAGGCAATGTGATCTCAAACCATTTCCATCGCAGTTAAGACCATTTGATTCCTGGCAGAGATCCCTGCCTGGCAGAAAGACAACCCTCTGGTACAAGAACTACCCTTTTTAAAGAGGATGCACTCAGCATTTCTCACCAGATCAATAAAAGTAATGTCAAATACTTCCATCAGCACCTGCATTGTAAGTCTAGCAATTATTTCTTGAATATAAAAACATCAAGCGTTTCATTTCCAGTTATGATGTGCCTCATTATAGTGATTGTACATCACATTTAGCTAACTGAAAGTTCAATATCTGGCATTTCTCAAAAGGTCAGCATCAGCTGTGACAGTGTAATGGTAAAAGGAATTAAACCCATACTTCTTCTCTGCAAGGTTTGAGCTGGCATGTGACAAGCTTGGAGTTAAAGCTGTGAAATAGTTTGTATCATGTTGATTTTAGCATCATCATGAACTGAATGACCCTCAGTCCTCATTAAATGCACAACCCAAACTCCAGCTCCCAACTCAAACAGTACATGTTGCTGCAGACTTTATTGAACAAGTACAACACTGTCCCCAGAATAAAAATGACTTTGAATGTCTTGTAGCTTTTCTCACCACTTTGCCATGATCAGGATCATAGAACCGCTCTAGCAGCTGCACACTGGTGCTCTTCCCACAGCCACTGCTGCCCACGAAGGCCAATGTCTGTCCAGGCTTTACTGAAACATTTAAGCCATTCAGCACCTGGATGTCAGGTCTAGTGGGGTAAGTGAACTTGCAATCTATGAACTCAAGGTTCCCTTGGAAGTTATCCTAAAAAAAAAAAACATAAGATAGTGGGATAAAAGCAGAACACAAAGTTTGGATAAAATTATTTTACTTTTATTTTTTACTTCTTCCCATACCCATTTTTCTCCCCTGTTGCTGTAGACGCTGATGGTAGGCACACGGTCCAGCAGCTGGAAGAAACGTGCTGCTGATATCTTAGCCTTGGCATAATCCGGAGTGTAAGAGGAGGCTCTGCCTAAAGCGGTGCCGCTGGTGACGATCGCTGAGATCACCCTGAAACAGAGATAGGTTGTTATTTCTCTTTCATTGTTCCTCCTGGGAGACATTTTTCATAACTCTGTCGTCTGATCTTCAGCAACTTTTTATTTTTCATTACAGTCTCAGACTCCTAAAATGAAAAGCATTGTTTATGGTTTGTGACAAGAAATGTGGAATGCTTCATAGCTGATCTTTTTTTTTTCAAATTCAGTACCACATACATAAACATTTTTCATTTTAATTGTAATTGTATATACACAGTGATGTGCAGGGGGGAGAGGGCAATTGTTTTTGAAAGGTATGCTAAAGTGGCCTCTTGGGAGCCAAAACATGTGTTAAAGTGCCCTTTCTGTAACCCAAATGCATCTTCAGGTGCCCCCTTGGGAGCTAAGACGCGTATTAAGGTGCCCTCTCCTGAGCCAAAATGTGTATTAAAGTGCCTTTAATACACATTTGTAAGCCAAAAGGCATGTTAAAGGGCCCTCTTGAGAGCCAAACACATGCTTAAATGTCCTCTTGGTAGCCAAAACGCGTTTTAAAGAAACACATGGTAAAGAGCCACTTTGGGCATCAAAAAGCATTTAAAGGGCCCTCTTGGGAGCCAAAGCACATGATTAAGAGTCCCCTGGGGTGCCAAAACATGTGCTAAAGAGACCATTGTGTAGCCAAAACACATATTAAAGCACTCTGAGGAGCCAAAATGCATCCTAAAGTGCCCTCTACAGTTGTGACGATGCACTACCTGCACCTTTTGTTTCTTCCCACCCCTACCCTGTGCATGCCACCAAGTATACACATCTAAGTAAAGACACACTTGGGCTCATTTCCCTGCTAATAAACTTAGCGCTGGTTGTGCTTTACACCCTCTAAGCAGCTTTAAAGTAATATACAACATAAAAGCATATAATAGTGGGGGAGTGGTAGCCTTGTGCGTTGGAGCAGTCCGGTTGTGCAAGGTTGCAAGTACCCTGTTCAATCCCCACAGCCTGCACTCTGGGTCCCTGAGCAAGACCCTTGACGTCACACTGCTCCCTGGGGGCCACACAATGGCAGCCCACTGCTCCCCAAGGGGATGGGTCAAATGCAGAGAGTTAATTACCCCATTGTGGGGCAATAAAGGGATTTACATCTATCCCAAAGTTATGCACTACTTTGTGTCCATGTAACACACACAATTCTAATAGTGTGTGATGTTACAAGGGGCGTGAACATTTTTTAGATTGCCCTGTCTGTAAAGCTATATTAAGGAATAGAAAAAGAGTGGCAAGGCTTTGTATAGTGTTCCCACCTGAACACCAAGCTGAAATGGAGCCCCTCTTGTTCCACCAGGTAACCTCCAAACCTGAAGGACGCACCATTCGTCAAGAAGATCACACACTGGGCGAAACCATAACAAGCCCCGTACACGTTCGCCTTCTTCAAGGCCGCTTGATACGGAGCGGTCAAGTGAGCCTCATACGTTTCCACAAAGCTCCTCTCCTTCCCTAAGCCAGCAATGGTGCGAATATTGTTCAAGGCTTCCCCTGAAATCTGCAAACAAATGAGAAGAGTTGAGAGCGGAGATTTAAGCGGCAGACTGAGCACAGAACCTGTTTCTGATTCAGATTTCTGTTCAAATGTGACAGAGAGGAAGATCTAGATAAGACAGTAGCTCTATTCTTATCTGTATCTTCTTCTATTGCTGCTGCAATAAGCCAATTTTACCCCCACGGGGATCATTAAATTTTCATCTAATCCACTTTTCTTGGATGGGTGGCGTTCACTGCATTGCTATAATTAACATGGCACAAAGAAAGTTCACAGTAAATTGACTTCTGAACACTTTTCATTTTGAACTTGCTTTTGTTGTGTTGTCCCTTTCCTCTGTTTTTTGTCTCTGCTCTGCCCTTTAGGTACATTATGCTTTAAGCTTCAGAAGCCTAAGTGTTTTACCCAAATCACAGAAGCGACCGAGAAACGTCTTTCCTGCCCAAAACTGAGAGAAATCTATTTATTTTTATGAAGAGGCTCAAACTTTGAGCTTAAAATAGACACTGCTGTCAGGTCTTCTCTTGTCAGCTGTCGAAAGGTAAGACAGCAGATATCACCCAACACCTTTATGGGTACCAAGATTACTGTGATGTGACTTCCTGACTTGTCATTCGATATCTGTATGAATCCATTTTCAGACTGTCCACTGAGTTCTAGTTACATGTAGACATATGTTCTGTATGTTTTTTCTGACCTGCCCAGCAGATTCCATGGCCTGCTTGTCCTGCTTGGCGAAACCTGTGAGCATCTTGGCCTGAAAGCCACCTGAGAGAGCGATGAACGGCAGGAAGCAGAGGATGAGGAGTGTGAGCTTCCAGCTGAAGTAGAAGGACATGATGAGGGCCACGCCGATGTTGGTCAGAGAGTTGACGATCATACCAATCTGGGAGCCTGTAGCCTGCGGAGGAAATTAAAAAGATCATCAGGTCGCTAAACGTATCCCCTAAGCATGATCCTTCCACCACCATGTTTAACCATCAGGATGCTTTGTTCTTCTGGTTTTGGTCTCTATAGCTCTGTTTGTATTAAGCAAACATTAGTATTAGTATTTAATTAATACCAATTTCATGTTTCATGGTGGGATAGGTTTTTATATTTTTTGTTATTTTTTAGGATCTAATCAGTATCTCTTCTAGGATTTCCCACTTCCTTCTTCCCACCAACTCTGACCAACCTCCCTCATCACAATGCTGCCACCACCATGTTTCACAATGATTAGTTTTTCTCCTTTCATATTGGTTAAAATTTAAAAGATCAATGGGAAAAGGACCTGGAGTCACAAATTACATTTAATCTCTCTTAGAGCAAAATATTGTCACTGGTTAGCCTGCTAGAAAACCCCACAGGTTTAATAATGCAGCTTTACAAAGTAAGACAGATGGGATATTTGTTTTATCAGTTACACAACCAAAAGCTGAACGAGTCCCTGACATTCTTTATTACTATTGAGGCTTTAACTCTCACCCCTTGCACTTGCGAAGCATCAGTTGCCAGACGAGTGGTGAGCGCCCCAGGGCTGTTCCTGTGATCATCAAACCAACCAATTTCTTGCCCAAGCATGGCTTTGAAACCGATTCGCCTTAACCTGCGGGTCAGCAGCTCTCCAGACTTGGCAAAGGCATAACCCTGCAGACACATGGAGAAAGGAACCTTTTATTAAATCTAAAACACCCTCACATCATCAGACGGTTATATGCCTAATCTGATTCATAAATTCCCGAGACTCAATACCCGATCTGAAGGAGAAAAGATAAAAAATTTCTTTATTTGATAAAGGTATTCATTTCTCAACCTGGAAGGTTCCCCTGTGACTGTCTTTGCTACTTTGATGAAAGGAGAGAATGAAAGCAGTAGAAAGCGTTACAGCAATCAGTCATGTCAAAGCTAACTGCTGTGCTACCTGCAGCATCTGGGTGAAGAAAGAGACGACTCCAACAATAACAAAGAACACACAGATTCCATCAATCTCTTTCCTTTGAGCCTCAGGGTCTGTCACAGCAAACGTCTGCAACACACAGAGTAAACATGCAGAAAAAACAGTATTAATTTGAACCATCACGCATGGATATGTGATTTTTCACATTGCAATCTATTATATCGTTTTGTTTTTTTTTAGGCCAATAATGTAGAGCTTAATAGTGAAGTAGATGAAAAATGATTCATTTTTATTTGGCTCACTGAATACTTTATAGATCTACTTAACATTTAATGTATTGCTCATCTTGAGAATGAAACTTTTTCCCACAATTCTTAGCAAAGGAGCTCAAGCTCTGTGACTTTGACATGAATAATATTTAGCTGTGTTCCCGCATCTTTTGCAACCTCTATCAGGTTTCCTTAAAGCTCTGCAAGTAGCTCCATCCTTCTTTCTGCCAAATCTAATCTTTTCCTCGAACCTCTGCCAAAATAAAGCAACCCCATAGCATGATGCTAACACCACCATGTTTCCCTGTGGAGCTTGCCTATGATGATGTCATTTGCTGCAATGTACTATAAATATTTTTAACGTAAGTCGAAGTATCAAAACAACAAATATGAACTTCATTTACAAACATCAGAAGGCAATTGTTGAACCCCATTTTAGGCAAGAGTAACAGAGTAACATCTACTTTCTGTCTGTAACATAAAATTCCCTCCAAAACACTCATAAATCCAGGTTTTTTAATAAATATGTGATTACAGTGTTACTTAGGAAATTGTCCAGAGATTAGTTGGAAATCCCTCAGATCATACCGCCAAGATTTGACTGAACAGCAGTGCATAAACTGGGTTAACTCCTCCATTAACTGCAGCCCCAAGAGATCCAAAAAGCATGTAAGGCCACTCAGGCGCGTTGTACTTCAGAATCCTGGCAACTGGAGCAGGTTCTACAAGTTCATCGTCATCCTCTTCTGGTATGGCTTTCTGTGGATATGCAGTAAAAGGGTTATTAAAACAACTGTGCTTTCTCTCTATGGATGGATGAAAAACTATAAAAAGATTTAAAAAATGGTGCAGATAGATTGCAACATACCTTAACTTGATCTTCTTGGGGCATTGCGAAGGCTCTGGGTGCGAGATCTCCAGCAATGGGTACTGAGGATTCTGGGACCAGGTTGGAAAGCTGGGATCGAGACCTCTGGCGGATTGAGGCTCTGTTCAAAGGAAAAAGAGTTTCTGAACATCCTCTGCTTATTGTTTATATAACTATTCAGGTCTAATGTTAATACTCCACATTGTTGATGTAATTTAACTTATTCACAGGAGCCTTCAAGCCTCTCTCTTCTCACCACATTACATTAGCAGCTCTAGATACAGAATCTAAATGTCGAAGTAAATGTAAAAGGTAATTAAATAAATTACAGTGCAGGTGACTCCTGTATTACAGACAATTTTAGCTATAAATAGACAGCAGGAGTAATCCGTTTTAGATGCACATTCAGAGCTTAGTAAATGGTGTTGCCAAAGTGGGTGAAAAGGCAATTAATGAAGATATGGGTTCCGAAAATACCTTAAACTGGCACGATAGCTGCCCGCTCTGGCGAGATTTAACCGCTCTGGCTCCTGTTCTTCTTCATCAGCCACTGATGCATGACAGATAAAAGGAAAATGGTGGACATATTTAATACATTAATAGCAATAAGAACTCAGTTCGTGTGCTGCGTGTAAATTTCCTTGGTTTTAATGCATGTAATTTGAGACCAATTTAATATTTTCTCTACTGATTATCTTGTGATGAAGAGCAGCGACCATCAGGGTGAGAACTGGTTGTGAGAAGAGGCAGAACTAGCACTATTATGGGAGCGGCCACAGACCTTTACTGTCATTATGAAACCAGTATGAAGGTGTTTAAATAATGTATGATTGACACAGAGTCCGACCAAGAAGACCCTCAACCATCAAAGTTTATTTTGTCCTTCCAACTTTCCATACAAGAAACCTATCAGCAGGTGTACATATGAAAACAAATTTTGACGTTTCTGTCACGGTCTTGGTTCGGTTTAAGTTTTCTTTTGATTATTTAGTTCCACTTTTATCCATGTTTTTCTTTGTTTTATTGGTTTAATTCCTATTTTGTGGTTTCTGGATATATTTGGGTTCTTAGGTTTTTCTTGGTTGCCCTCTGTTGCCCACTTGTGTTGGTCTCCTTTTGCCTAGCTTCCTTCTAGAAGCCTCTGTTCACACCTGCTCCCAATCAGCTCATTAGTCCTGTCTTTGTTCAGTCTCCCATATAGACTCCCCTGTGCAGTTCCTCAGTGTTGGTTCCTCGTCTTTTCCTGGCTCCCCAAGTGAGTTTTCCCATGAAGTTGTGTTTTTTGGTTATTTTTTACTTTAGTTTTTGGATTTTTGCCTCAGTTATTTTATTAAATCTTCAAGAACACACCTCTGCGTCCTCACCTCTGCATTTGGGTCCTCAAAACCTCAACCCAACCCTGAACAAACAAGACTTCAATCAAAGACCTGGTCTTCTACAGTGATACAACTCCAAATGGAATAAAGACGTCCACAGATATGTTGCCATGCTTGTCGATCAAGTGCCAACAGATTAGCTGTGTTTTATAATTTACACTACCGGCCAAGTGAAAGAGAAAGTTTCATGAGCAAAGCATCTTTATAAGAATGGATACCTCAAAAAATCTGACAAACAAACCAGGAAAGAAGGCCTTCAAACACAAAGCCTGTAACTGATGAAAGAATGGCTGTGTTCAGGGCTCTATTTTTGTGTTTTTATTTTAAGGTATATTTTTACTGCAGATAAAAATCTGAGTCAGCTGTAGTTATGATCTGGTGGAGATTTACAGTTAAAGAACAATTCTTGTCTCCACCACTTAGAAAAATGCTCTCACTAAATGTAGCTTAGGTGGAAGTTCAACTGAAGAAGATGATTGCTCGCCTTCATCTGCCTACGACACAGCCAATCAGCTTTGAACCACACCACCACGAAAGCTATTCAACATCCAGAATTCATCATAAAAGGCCTCCAATCAGCAACTCGTCTGCTACCTAATCCGCAGGTGGTGGTTGCACTGTGTGACTTTATTCAGATGACCCTGCTTCAACCCACCTCCAGCCCCTCCTCCACCTTTCGTAGCTAAAGCTTCATCAGAGTGTCATTCCTCCCAGACTCTTTCTGCATTCCGCATCTCGTTTCAACTGGTCCGGCAGAAGACCGCCATGTTGAGCCTGGTTCTGCCAGAGGTTTCTTCCCAATGGGGAGTTTTTCCTCTCCACTGTCGCTTCATGCTTGCTCATCATGGACAGGTTCTCTCAACCTGTGTTATCCAAACTGGACTTCCATCTTCCAGGCCCTGAGTGAAGCTCTAGTATTAGCTGAAGCAGTCCACTGGATCTCCCCATATAGCTCAGCAGACCGTCTCGCTAACCAGCAGTCTACAGACTGACCGACTTCATCTATCTCATCTCCACCACCAGTTTCTGGCCTGGGGGGGGAACAGCCCTGTTCTTTACCCCTGTTCATGCATATCTATCAAAATTCAGCGCTATGTTTCCTGCTGAGGTCTGAGCGCCAAAGACCAAGTAATTGTATCAATACATTTCTTCTAATTGTCTTTTTTCTTTGTGTGAATTTTTCAGATTGAAATGGTTGGTATAGGGAAGTATTCAGTGGATCAGACACTTGGATCTTGTATTTTTTTAAATGTATTGACACCATAGTGGAGAATTAATTGACAAAGGACTGGACACTTCAGAACAAATAATCAAAGTAAATATAGCTGAAATCAGCTTCCTCCATTGGGTAGATGGATTTACCACTACTTTAAGAGAGTTAGGAGTAGAGTGGCTGCTCGTCAGGAACAAGAGGGGTCAATTAACCTGGGTCAGCCATGCAATCAGGACTCCTCTATGTAATATCGAATAGTGTGGAGACCCTATGGCAGACTTAGATTAAGCTAATTGAATAATTTCTCTTCTGCCCAGAATGAGCAAAAGTGTGTGGCTGAGGAGAGTGATGTCTGGGTATCTAGTCTGGATATGACTTTGTCTTAGATAAATAGAAGATGATGAATCAATGAATGAGTCAGGATCCCTGCTTTCATTGTTTTCTTTACAGTTCGACACCAAGATGCACTTTGGGGGAAAAATTAAGCCAACTACTGAGGTTTTGTGCTTTGGGCAAAGTTTTGCTTGAAAATCCTTGGTCTTGAATTTAATGTGGATTACTGTGACACTTGTGATGTAAGTTACTAATCAAGCTCTTGTCTATATGCAAAAAGATGTTTTCTGATGGCATCAGCATCAAATTAAAGGAAAATGAATCTGTGCATTCAGAAAAAGACAATAATGTGAAGAGGAATGCTGCAGATTTAAATACTAATCTGTAAACTCTACCTCACAATTAGAGACTTTAAGAATCCTAACCCTTATTCAGGCACTTTGGTGCCAAATAGTTTCTAATTCCCATGACTCAATTGGTCTGGAAAGGTTTGGTCTCATGAGGGAAACTCTATGTCTGATACTCCACTAATATGGGAGGGAATTACGTTAAATGCTATACTTACTTTGCCTGGCTTTCTCATTCAAAGCCTTGTCTCCTTGGCTCTGCAGGGTTACCAGAGTGAAGTATACCCCCTTCCTCTCCAACAGTTCGTTGTGTTTGCCCCTCTCCACTGCCCGGCCATGTTCGAAACCAACTATCACGTCTGCGTTCTTAATGGTGGACAGTCGGTGAGCAATTGAGATGGTGGTGCGTCCCATGCGTACCTGTAAGGAAGATCAAAACGTCACCTAACCTGGCCACATGACACAGAACTTATTGCATTATGACACGATTAAGCAAATATCTCACACACTTTATCCAAAGCTTCCTGGACAATAGCTTCACTTTCATTGTCCAGAGCAGAGGTCGCCATGTCCAGCAGTAAGATGCGTGGGTTCCTGACCAGCGCACGAGCAATAGCTATCCTCTGTTTCTGCCCACCGCTCATCTGGCCCCCACCTTCCCCTACCAAAGTGTCAAATTTCTGCAGGATTTTAAAACAGAAAAGAAAATTATACTTTTTAGATTTGAAGTTAAACCACGTTTCACTCGTTCTTCTTATTTCTGCGCCTCCTTCACCTGTGGAAGGTCCATAATGAAGTTGTATGCGTTGGCCTCCTTCGCAGCAGTGATGATGTCCTCCATAGAGACCCCGGGTCGACCATAGCGTATGTTCTCTGCAATGGTGGTGGCAAACAGTACAGGTTCCTGCTCCACGATGCCAATCAGAGAGCGCAGCCATTGGATGTTCAGGCCTCTGATGTCATGACCGTCCAGTGTCACCTGAGATGGAGGCCACAGTGAACTGGAGCTGACGCTAAACTTGATGGATGATGCTTTTAAAGCACTGTACCACATAAATGTTCACTTTTTTTCTAGTAACAAGTAGTTTGGAATGAAAAAAAGGTTGTCTGTCTTTTTGGACAACCTTCAGAAAGCAATATGTCTTTCCTGAAAGGCTAAAAAAGGGACTGGAAATTGTGTGAGGATCTGTAATTCCGGTAAAAATGAAAAATTAGGCTTTTAGGAACCATTAACTGAATAATGAAACAGATTATCATGTACCTCTCTTGCCCACGGGGGACGGTTATTTTTGAGAGCTGAAAGGGAGAGAGGAGTGTGTGGAGGAAACTTCAATCTCAGGAGAAACGATAGTAGCAGCGACAGAGAAACCAGCTCACTGTGGTGTTCTGAGCGTGGCGCTTACCATCCCTACTTTAGGGTCGTAGAAACGCTGAATGAGTTGAATGGCAGTGCTCTTCCCTGCTCCGCTCGGCCCCACAAAGGCGGTGGTCTCACCCGACTTCACAGCGACGTTGAGCTGGTCCAGGATCTGATTACACACAGGTCATTGCTTCACATGAGAGATATAATTATACCTAATTCCCCTTATATATATATATATATATATATATATATATATATATATATATATATATATATATATATATATATATATATATATATTGTGCAAATTTTTAAAATTTACAGAATAGATGTTAAGTAGGCAGTGAGGGTTGTTGGCCCATATGGGCAGTTGCCCAGGGTGGCATTATTAGGGAGCAGAGCATGGGTGGGATCATGCATGGTGCAGATATGTTGGTTTGGGGAGCCACTAAATTTAACTTGATCTTTTTTAAGTGGCTGATAATCTGAATGATGCAACATTTGAAAATTTCTAATGGAAAAAAAAATGAATCCAGGCCAGTAAAAATGTTTAGAAAAAATTTGCTTTTTTTTCCTCCAATTGGCTTTTTTTTTTTACTTTTGTTGAGTTGGAGTTGGCTTGTGTGCTCCTCTGAAAATTATAGAAAATAAATCTTCAAATCTTTTAAGCAGTACTTCACCTTAACTTCAGGCCTGGATGGATAGTGGAAGGTCACGTTGTGAAATTCAATATCTCCTTTCACCCTGTCCAGCTTATATCCAGCCTCTGATAAACAGTCAATCTCTGGCTCCTTGGGTAACAAATTGCAGAAACATAACATTTATGATAAGGTAACTAATCAAAAACATGAAGTTTCAATAGGAAAGTCTAAAGCGTGACACATTCCTACCCTGTCAATAGTCTCAAATATTATGGTTGCGGCTCCACGGCCGGATGCAAATGACTCCAAACAAGGGGAGGCTTGTCCCAAATTCATGGCTGCAATCAGCACCCCGAAAAACACCTGAAATATAACAGTAAGTTTTTGTAGGATAATTAAATCACAGGGCTGCATTCCATCAATACCAATTGAATACCTGCAGTAGTGTTCCCGGAGTGTACTCCCCTGTGTCTATGACAAGAGTAGAGCCGTACCAGAAGGCCAGTGCATAGCACAGGAAGATGATCAGCCACATGTATCCGGTGAAAAAACCCATGATCATACCCTTCCTGATCCCCCATCGCTGAGCCGAGATCAAGTTCTTGTCATACCTTGAAATAATTGTATACAAGTCCAAATGTAATCATGTGGAAAATAATGAGCACACTGGAAAAAAACGAAATCTAGATTAGTAATTTTTTTCTTAAAATAAGTGGATTTGTCCTTGAATTGAGGAGGTAAAAGAGGCATTTTGCCAATGGAACAAGACATTTTACACTTAAAATAAGAAAACACAATTCCATTGTCTTATTGCAAGTATATATTATCTAATTATCTTATTTTAAGAGTAAAAGTGGAAAACTATCTGATTTACCTACTCAAATTAAGGGTAAATACAGTTAATTTAAGAAAGTTGTACTTATTTCTAGATTGTTTTTCCAGTGCACTCTTTGGTAAAATATACAGCCTTGCATAATCAATACCTTTCTACTTCCTTGTTCTCTCCTCCAAAAGCAGCTACAGTTCTGATGGCGGAGAGGACCTCGTCAGCCACAGCTCCAGCTGTCGCGTAGGCCTGCAGCTCCATTCCTGTCAGTTTAGCCACGAACTGCACATCAGAGAAACATGAAAGGATGACTGAGATGGGCTGAAGCTTGTGTCAAATATTTGACATTAGATAAATATTCTCTCTTGAGTCTAAATGTCTTTTTTTACCAAAGCCATGAGACCTGCTCCAATCCCAATCAGTGGACTGACAGCGATGATGACGAGCGTCAGCTTCCACCCTTTGACAAACCCGACGCAGAAACCACATACAAACGTGGTGAAGCGCTGGATAAATATGGCCACCTGGTCCGCAATGGCGTCATTGATCTTGTTTATGTCACTGTAACACATACATGAGCGCTGTAAGTCCCACTCTCAGTCTAAGAGACAGTCTGTAAGTCTGAAGTAATGCCATCCCTTCTTAACTCACTCTGACATGCGAGTGTTGAGCTCCCCCACAGAGGTGCAGTCAAACCAGCCGATCTCCATCCTCATCACTTTGCTGAAGTACATTTTTCTGATGAGCTGAATCTGCCTGGCAGCGGCTGTCACCCACAGAGAGATCTGACAAAGGGAAGAGGAAGGTTACACTTCAGTCATCTTTAGATATAAAGCGAGCGGTGAAAGGGTAGTATCAGATGACATTTTCCATTATGGAAGGATTACACACATTTTATAATAATATATCTAAAAGACGCCTTCTTCAGGATTCTATACTGAGGATCAGCGGCGTTTGTGCATAAAAGGAAAGCTGCTACCAAGTAACATATGGTTTCCATGATTTAAAAAAACAGTTTTACATGCTTAGAATTTTGCCATTTTCACTCCGACACCCTCAAATAAAATGTAGTCCAATCAAATACATTCAGAGGTCTGATACTAAGTCTACCAGAGAATCAGAAAAGAACATGGTGACTCTGAATTTTTCAAGAGACCAAATCCACAGATATTGACTTAATGGCTTTCTGCACGGTGGTGTAGTTTGTAGCATTGTTGCCTTTCAGCAAGATGGGTTTGAAACCCATACTAGGACCTTTCTGTATGTAGTTTACATGTTCTCCTCATGCATGTTAGGATTCTTACAGGGTACTGCAGCATGATAAGCTGTTCAGGAAGGCCAGCTCTGTGATTGGATGCCCTCTAGACTCAGTGCAGGATGGGGGCAAACAAAAGGATCTGTTAAATGTGGAAGTTATGTCCCCTTGAAGGCAGTTGCGCCTCAGGACTTCCCTTCCGGTTCTTTTCCTGGGAGCAAGTTATTTACTACTCTTAACTCAAACTGGGTAAAACCATATAAAAAAAGGACTATAAAAAACAGAAGTAAAATAGTAACAGAGTTTATTCCAGATCAGGTCATTACAGGGCAGAGAAAATGCTTGGAGCTTGTACAGCTGTGGGCTCAAAAAAGGTCAGCAAAGATTGAGCCCCGAACAAGGTCATCTCCTGCTTCTTATACCTCATGGGTCTATGTGTTGCATCAAGTGGATGCTTAGCTGTCCGTATTGGAAACTGACACGCCATCCATGCCCTGACCTGTATGCATCTTGCCTCTATGCCCAAGAATTATAGATAGCTTCCCTTTATCAGTCCGGCTCCAAGATGTGCCCATATCCTGTGTATCTTTAAAGGACAAGAAGGCTGTCCTATTTAGATGACCTCCTTACACACAGTGACATCCACAATGTGAAGGAAGGCCTTCTGCTCTCTCTAATCTGGCCCAAAAGTAACAATGCACATGATGTATAAAGAATAAACCTAAAAGATCCTAAATAGATAAACATCTCTGTTTGATGATGTTTCTCACCCCATGCATGAAACTGTTGCAGAACTGAAGAGCTCCTTCAGTGACAGCCTGCTGCACCTTAAATGCACCAGGGAGCATTATCACAGATCCTTCCTCCCAGCAGCTGTAAGACTTTATAACCACCACTGTTTCCAACAACCTCAATAAGTTGTTACAATCATGCTGATTTCACAGAGTTTCTACCTTAGTCAGTTAAATAACATGCTGCTGTCATTTTGCACATCTCTCATGTTGCTGCTATTTTCAAATATCCATTACTGTAAAAATACCCATAGCTGGATATTGGTTATTTATTCTCCTTTTGGACAGTTTTATATTGTGAAAACACTTTACAGTACAGTATTTTTAACTCTTCACTAGCATATTATTCTTATACATATTTTTAGGGTCCACATTTGAGTGACATTTTTTTTCTATAATCTTTTTGCTGCTGTAAACACCAGTAGTGGGACAATAAAGTGGGACAATAAAGTGATTTCCTATTTTATTCTATTCTATTCTATTCTATTCTATTCTATTCTATTCTATTCTATTCTATTCTATTCTATTCTGGCTTCCTCTCACAATCCAAAAGCATGACTAATATTGATAGACCAGAAGGAGGAATGGATTGACTTAATGGAAGAAAACCTAAAGCACATTTTTGGTAGCCTCGTGAGACCATCCTGATCTTGCGAGCTTTCAAAATTTCACTCGCAAATCAGTCTGGAGACTCTCCGTTGAAGAACATTTGAAGCCGTTCACCAAATGAACGTCCAATCAGCGTTGGCTTTGAGGCGGGTTGAGGTGTGACGCAATGAGAAGCGTGACAGTTCAGTCTAAAGAACATGGCGGCTTCAGCCGATGAAACTAGCGTTAGCGTGGCTATCGAGCAAGTTTTATTGGAATTACAGAGTATTTCTTCACTGAAAGAAGAGCAAAACACTGCTCTGGAGGCTTTTCTCAGAGGAAAAGATGTTTTTGCTCTTCTCCCGACTGGTTTCGGCAAGAGTAGCCTGGCTTGTGGTTGTGTTTTCGTCGTGGCTCTGTTAGTACGTCATATGCTTTGTTGATCTGATTGGTGCATTTGGCCCGTCTATCACCAACATAGGCCAATCAGCTAACCAGTATTTTCGCCCCTTCCCAAAATTACTTAAACGGAAGGTTTCCAGATGGATATGCTGAGCAAATCCATCTGGCGGAGTCAGGTTACATTTTTGGTGCCAAGTTGATAGAAAACTAACATCGCCCTCAACCTGTGCATGGTCAAACATGGAGGTGACAGTATTCGCTGGAGTTGATGGACAGATGATGCAGCCAAATACAGGGCAGTCATTTTACTGGCAGCACAACTGCCTTAGTTGGAAATTTATTTTGATTGATGTGTAAGTCTGTTAAAGCATAGTAATACCTGTCTGTTGCATGTCAGAATTAATGTTTTCTCAAGTATTCCTGTCCAGCTATACAGTTATCATCTTCATTGTGTATGTGGCAGTGGCGCCATCAGGGGGTTGGCCAGGGGTGGCCATCGCCAGGGTAAATTATAGTTGCTTCAGTTTAGCATTTCACCCCGTTATGCACAACCAGCGACGTAACATAAAAAAAAAATCACACAATAAACTAAAATATGAATAGGTGTTTACTTAAGTCTTTATGATTTTTACAGGCAGGTTTACCACAATAGTAGATTCAGACCCTGAAATTATTGCTTTAAGTTTGTGTGGCCCCATCTGGTCCCCCCTTTGAAGCAGGAGGCGCCACTGGTACGGCAAAGATTTGGGAATAGAATGAGAGCTATGCCCTTAATCTAAAAACAAAGTGTAATATTTTAATAAGGCAGGAGCCATGGATGTCTCCTCATCTGCAAACGTGTATGATGTAATGATGTGAATGATGTAATGATGTGAATGATGTAATGATGTGAATGATGCGATGATGTGGCAGACTGGAGTTGTATAAAAATGTTCTTTAACTCTGAATCGAGGCTACTTCAAAGAGATGTGAGCCTGGCTGGTAAGCTGCTGCATTCTGAAAAATAAAGCAACTTCTCTGGTCTGACTAACATTACAATTTATGTCTAAATATGTTGTCATGTCTCATGTTTATTTACATTATGAAGCGTTATTTAAGGAGTTTGTTCTGAGTGATCTCTTCTCTGGAAAAGAACCGGAGAGAGAAAACCTCAAGGTGTAAATACAGAGCTTTCCTTTCCTTTAAGTAAAAATAGATCAATATCTAAATGTATGGTGTTGCAGATAGGTAGTTACCCCCTTCAGCTGTTGCAAAATCAAATTCACAACATACATGTTACACATCTGATGTCTGTTAAAGGTTAAATGATTGATTCCATCAATAGATTTCTAGATGACTTGTCTTGTTTTAATTTTAGGATTAAGGGAAGAAAACATTGTGATCATTTCAAGACTAACCTGAACGTATCCGAGTATGAATACAGACAATCCTATCCCAACATAATAGAAGGCAAACATGGTCATTTCGTGTTCGATGTCAAGAAGCCTGAAAATCAGCAAGCGAGGCGGTTAATAAAACATACAGAAAAAAATTTAATGCATATCTGGATCTTTTTTAGTAACATCTTCATGGTAGATTTACAGCATCAAACATCTTTTCTCCTCCATATTTAAAGCCCACTTACCCACACGACATGTTTCCCAGTGGAGTGAACATCTCTAATGTGGAGTTGATAAGACCCAGGTCCGACAGGTTCAGAGGCAGACTCAGGTCTGCTGCTGCGCTGTAGTTCCTCTTCCACTGGATGGTGTTGTTCACGCACTCCTTCCTGTCGTCGTTCAGCTCGGTGAGTTCGATGTCGTACTCGATGAAGGTGTCGGTGAGCATGCCGAACACCAGCAACATGAGGGGCTGGGCCGAGCCATGCAGCACTGCACACAGGCTGCCCACCACCATCATCACAACATCTTTGCAGGTGGAAAAGCGGAACTGGGAAGTAATAATTGGGTATTAGGAGAAGAAACCTCAGAGATTAAAGAAACAAAAAAAAGTGGATTTTTACCAGCTGGAAGAAGCTGACTCTAATAGCAGGTTGGTCTTGGTTTCCTTGAGCTCTGTGTGAAAAGAGGAGGTCAACCATTTTTACATGTTAGTTGAATGCAGTTAGATATCCAGAACATCTCCATTTGGTACTCACTTCTCCGTGTTCTTAGAATTAGTCATGGACCTGGAAGGAACAAAGCAGAACAGTGAGTCGTTGCCTCCAGGAAACCCTTGTGAAACTATGGCACAATGAAGACTTAATATAAAATCCCTTCTGTTCTCATTATGCAAACAGTTAACAACAAGATGTTCTTTTAAAATGTTAGCTGGAAATCACTCAGCAGTGTTACACAAACCACAATATTTTCCCATGTCTTTGCCACAAGCAGAGGTGCCAACTTTTATGTACTACGCATGCATTAAAGCAAGTGAGAGGTTTCAGTCTCCAAATACAATGAGTAAAGATAATCTGCATGTCCGGCTGTGTAGATTAAAGCAATAACAAGCTGAAAATCTATCAGATATAATTTACTACAAGCTATAAATACAAATCAAGCCAATTGGCTCAATGCTTTTATGCATCTAGTCTACTAGTGTTGGAATTGGATGGAAAAGGGATTTGAGTGAATCTGACAGTTGCATGTCTGTTGTGGCCAGATGGTGTGCTATTTGCACAACACATTTAGATCAGCAGATGGGCAGCGGCAGCAGAGAACCACGCTACATGCCACTCATGTCAGCTCAGGGCAGGAATCAGAATCACTGCAGAGTGTCTCTTTAAATGTCAGTTTGCAAAAATCTCAGCATATTGAGGTCTACACGCCTTTCTATTTCATGTATGTGTTTTGACCTGATCTGCGTTGCAGCTCTTGCGCCGTGTTGAGGGTTGTTGTCCCGTTTTTTTCTACAAGAGCTTGGATTTTTCTGTATTTGGCGCTGTTAAAATTTCCTTCTCAAAACAGTTTTCCTGCCTCTTCTGAAAACAAAGCATCCCCATAACATAATGCTGCCACTACCCTGCTTCAAAGTGAGGAGGGTACGTTCAAGGTGTCATACACTATATTGCCAAAAGTATTTGCTCACCCATCCAAATTATTGGAATCAGGTGTTCCAATCACTTCCATGGCCACAGGTGTATAAATTCAAGCACCTAGGCATGCAGACTGTTTTTACAAACATTTGTGAAAGAATGGGTCGCTCTCAGGAGCTCAGTGAATTCCAGCGTGGAACTGTGATAGGATGCCACCTGTGCAACAAATCCAGTCGTGAAATTTCCTCGCTCCTAAATATTCCACAGTCAACTGTCAGCTGTATTAAAAGAAAATGGAAGTGTTTGGGAACGACAGCAACTCAGCCACGAAGTGGTAGGCCACGTAAACTGACGGAGCGGGGTCAGCGGATGCTGACGCGCATAGTGCGAAGAGGTCGCCAACTTTCTGCAGAGTCAATCACTACAGACCTCCAAACTTCATGTGGCCTTCAGATTAGCTCAAGAACAGTGCGCAGAGAGCTTCATGGAATGGGTTTCCATGGTCGAGCAGCTGCATCCAAGCCATACATCACCAAGTGCAATGCAAAGCGTCGGATGCGGTGGTGTAAAGCACGCCGCCACTGGACTCTAGAGCAGTGGAGACGCGTTCTCTGGAGTGACGAATCGCGCTTCTCCATCTGGCAATCTGATGGACGGGTCTGGGTTTGGCGGTTGCCAGGAGAACGGTACTTGTCTGACTGCATTGTGCCAAGTGTAAAGTTTGGTGGAGGGGGGATTATGGTGTGGGGTTGTTTTTCAGGAGCTGGGCTTGGCCCCTTAGTTCCAGTGAAAGGAACTCTGAATGCTTCAGCATACCAAGACATTTTGGACAATTCCATGCTCCCAACTTTGTGGGAACAGTTTGGAGCTGGCCCCTTCCTCTTCCAACATGACTGTGCACCAGTGCACAAAGCAAGGTCCATAAAGACATGGATGACAGAGTCTGGTGTGGATGAACTTGACTGGCCTGCACAGAGTCCTGACCTCAACCCGATAGAACACCTTTGGGATGAATTAGAGCGGAGACTGAGAGCCAGGCCTTCTCGTCCAACATCAGTGTGCGACCTCACAAATGCGCTTCTGGAAGAATGGTCAAAAATTCCCATAAACACACTCCTAAACCTTGTGGACAGCCTTCCCAGAAGAGTTGAAGCTGTTCTAGCTGCAAAGGGTGGACCGACGTCATATTGAACCCTATGGATTAGGAACGGGATGTCACTTAAGCTCATATGTGAGTCAAGGCAGGTGAGCAAATACTTTTGGCAATATAGTGTATATCCCTTATAGATCCAACCCCAAAGCTACCATCAACTAGTAAAGTAAGTTGTGTTATTAATTATTGTATCTATAATACAATGCCTCATCAGGCAGGTGAGCAATTTAGAAAATATTTCCTGACAATTAAGTGACAACCTCCTGACTTGGTAATATTGATCAAAATGACTAAATGTGTTAATAATTTCCCTTGGCACTTATTAATAGTTAGCCACACTAAACCAAAGCGATCGTTGCTCAATAATGTACTAATTGGACTTTAGATATTAAGGTGGTGTTTTAATGGATAAAACAAAAACATTTTTAATCTCTTTTTAATTTTCATTGTATATATAATAATGCACTAGTATTTATGATGCTATACTTACATGTAAGAGCCAGCTGGTTCTGAAACAAAAACACAGGAAATGTGCTGTAATCAAAGGTTCAAACTGCTAACTGTAATATAGACATCATTCCCCCGCTGATTATCATTAGGTCAGCGTTTTTTATTGTTAGATTATATATAAAATAGAGCATTACCTTCGCCGGAAACCTCATAGCTGTGGTTATCCTGTCCGAGTTTCTTGATGCTTTGTAGTCTTACGGATCCCGCTGGCATGGCGGCACTATCAGTTTGGGTTGACTCCAAATGTAAGGGATTGTCAGGGATGTTCAGATCTGGAGGCTTTCCTATCCACGATTAGAAATGGATCAT
The DNA here is from genome assembly GCF_016077235.1 of Cyprinodon tularosa. Taxonomy (NCBI): domain Eukaryota; kingdom Metazoa; phylum Chordata; class Actinopteri; order Cyprinodontiformes; family Cyprinodontidae; genus Cyprinodon; species Cyprinodon tularosa. The sequence goes on from NW_024039077.1 coordinate 397,720, forward strand.
TTGTCCAGGTCAGTAGAAGCTCCACGGTCCGGTTGGTTGATGCACAGCTTCTGGAAGGTGGTTGCAGTTGTGACAGAGTGTCAGGTGGGTACAGGTAGACACTCTTTGCACGTTGGCAGCAGAGTCACGTGGTGTTATTTGGGCTTGGTTGGAACTTGGGGTCAGATTGCTTTGTTTGAAGGTAAGTGTCCTATCGGTTCCTCTACTGGAAAGGCCAGTGACCTCGCACAGCAAACATTCCCCCTGCTGAAGCCCTTCACTCTTTCTGTGTATTTGCTAAATGTGGGCATGTGGGTTCATAAAAATCATAGCTTTAAATGATCATTATCTACTTCCTTATGAGAAATACAGTCTGGTAACGAATTAAATAATATAACAAGCTTTAATATTTCAACTGACATGTGCATAACAACGCTGACTGAATAATGCACGTCAATACTGTTAGAACCTGCTTAGGCCCAGAGGTCATTAAAGGTAAAAGTATCAGCAAATCCACGTAGCAGTTCAAGAGCAATTCTTCAAAGAGAAGGTTTAAAAGTCTCCAAGATCAATAACAACTCTGGTTCTTCTAGTACCAGAATTATTGAAATTGGACAGAAAAAAATGTCACTGATAATAAATAGGAGTGCTGATTGTAGTGAGGATAATAACAGTTTTTCTGGATGGTATTCAAAGCCATAATTATCTATTGATTTGATATATTTGACCTCAATTACATGTTTTAACTTGCTGTAAGCCTAAATAATCTAAATTAGCTCACATAAACATCTGTCATTTCATCTCATCAGGGCCTAGTTTTATACTTTGGACTGAAATACTACTATTTTTTCCTACTTTTCTGTTGAGTTTTGTTTTAAATTGAGCTTTACTGCGATTTGAAAAAAAAGCACATTAAAAATAAAGTGTTTAAGACAAGAAGAAGGAGATTCTGTAAACGCCGTAGTCGTATTCTGTGATTCATCTTAGCACCGCTGGAGTTTTATGGTATGAGCAGCCATTGCTTATAAGATAATGCAGTAAATTTAACTAACAGCTCACAGATAGTGTCAGCAAGAAGTAGCTAAATTTAGTTGGTGGGTGTAAAGAAAATGAATATTCCAGTTTGTTTATGATATCTGGCTGTTTATTTAAACTGGCACATTATTTATTTATATTTTTTATTACAATAGAACAATGTCACCTAATGACTGTCTGGCTAAGAATGTTAAAAATATGGTTGCACGAGTTTATGAGTTAAAACAAGCAGTTTCCCCCTTTAATTCTGCTCCTTGTTGGTACAATGTGTTAACAGAGCCGCCATCTTTGTACTCTCCCTTCCTAGAGATGTTATTTTTGTACACTGTCTTGATTCTTCCTTCCCATTTTAAGCTATCTTGGATGAATGTTTGACTGTTTATCTGTTTTTCTTTTATGGAAGAAAACAGAGAGGGACCCGTTTACCCACCTTCACCTGTTCTGAAGGTTAGCCCAGTGCAATTGGCTCTTAGACTGTCTCAAAGACAGAGTCCTCAGTCAGTCCGGGGCGGACAGAACACCTTTGATGTCATCAGTCTATGCACAGGCTCCCCTCAGGGCTGCGTCCTGAGCCCCCTGCTGTTCACCCTGATGACACATGACTGCGTCCTCAGGTTCACCACCAATCACATCGTGAAGTTTGCAGACGACAACACAGTGGTGGGCCTTATCAGAGACGACAACGACCTGGACTACAGAGAGGAGGTGGAGCAGCTGGTGAACTGGTGCAGAGATAACAACCTAATCCTGAAGGTGGAGAAGATGAAGGAGATCATCGTTGACTTCAGGGAAAACCGTCCTAACCACGCTCCACTGGTCACTCTCACCTGGACTGAAAAAAAAAAAAAAATCACTGATAAAAAGGACATAGAGGCGCATATACTTCCTGCAGAGGATGAGGAGAGCCCACCTGCCCCCACCCATCCTCCACACCTTCTACAGAAGCACCATAGAGAGCGTTCTGACCAGCTGTCTCACTGTGTGGTGTGGAGGCTGCAGCGCCTCAGACTAGAAGAAGGTGAGGAGAGTAGTAAGAACAGCAGAGAGGATCATCAGGGCTCCTCTTCCCTCCATAAAAGACATTTCATCCCAGCGATGCGTGTCCAGAGCCCATAACATCATAAATGACCCTTCACACCCCCACCATGGACTGTTCCCCCTGCTGCCCTCTGGGAAAAGGCTTCACAGCATTCAATGCAGGTACAGCAGATTCCAGAACAGGTTCTTCCCCACCGCCATTAGACTGCTGAATGTTGAAAAAACTCTAAATCATGTCACAGACATCAAACTGACCATATCAATGCATTTTTTTTTCTCCCACAAAGTTTCCATTTTATCACTGCTGCACTTTAAGAAATGGAAGAGTCATGAGAGCTGCACAAAACGAAATTTCATTTTGTATGTACAAAATGACAATAAAAGTTGTCTAAGTCTAAGTAATTGTACCATCTGGATCGCTGACATAAACAAATTATCCATCAAAAGGCTCTTAAAATTCTGAGAGCTGGAAAAGGCATAAAAGTCTGACTAATTAAGTTTATGAAGACTATTCATGCTTTTTTGGGATTGTGTTTCCCCCTAAAACAAGATGGCAGCCACATTTCCCTACTTGAGTTAATATAACGGGTTTTAGCTAATAGGTAAGATAAAATTAGTAGGAAGCTTTTCCCTTTAAAGTTTTTTTTAAAAAATCCATTAGACATTGTTTCCAAGGTTTGAAGACGTTTCGCTTCCCCTCCAGGAAGCTTTCTCAATTCAAAATGTCTGGATTCGCATTGAGTTTGAGGCTTTATAAAGAAAAGGCCTTGTATTGCTTGGAAACATGTAAATTGAAACTGACGAACGGGTCGTTTGGTTCCATTGTTAGCCTGTAATATCTGAAACCTGTCTATGATTCTGAAAGGTCGGTCGTTAAAGGGGAGGATTGTACTAGGAGTCTTGTTTCCTCTATTTTTAAACTTCAATTAATGGTCCTAATTGATCAATAATGTCATGAGCAGACTTTTTAACCAACAAAAAAATTTTTTTTTCTTGGAGACCGACATTTCACAGCATGAGAGCTATCCAGCCCCTGCATCTCACATCAATAGGACTATTGTAGGAGGAGAGGGGAACAATCCTGACTATCTATAGTCCGAGAAAGAGAGAAGTGACTCTAGTTTTCAGCCTGGTGCCTCATCAGATTGAGATGGGGAACCAGTGATGAGGATGAAGAAAACACTATTTCTGAAGGGCCAGTCAGAGCATGATAGCAGAAGCAGCGAATGTTTCACTGATAGCTTTGGTAAAAAGAAGAGGAGGAGGTTGCAGGGTAAAAAGAAAAAAAGCAAAAAAGCTGTGCACGTTATTATAGAAGAGAAGATAACAATGTAACCCTCAGAGTATATATGTGTTGCTATTTTCCTTCTCAGCAGTTGGGGAAAATTGAATTTGAACTTCATCCAACTGCTTTACTATTGAACCTGATGAGCTAATGAATCCACTTCCCCTTAATACTTCTCTAAACTATTTGATCAGGACCTCACTGAGAACATAGCTCACTAAACAATTAGGTTATTAGATGCCAAATTAAAGCATTGATTCTACTGGAGCTCGCCCTGGGTGTGGTGAAAAAGGCCACCAGTGGAGAGTTAATGGTGAACCAATAGCAGGTTTGACCGGATGTCTGATGTAACGCCACTGAAGAAATTCAAATGTTTGTCCGTTAATCATCCGTATTTGTCATTGTAACTTCGTACATTCCAATGAAACATGAGGTGTTCGTTAACCCATCCATTGGGGAGTCGTTAAGGGTCCCAGTCTGTTGGAGTCAAACCAGGAAGATCTATTTTAGGAATAAATGTTTACTGTAATTCAAAACCATTTTCCAATTAATAAAATACCAAGAAAAGCTCAAAGTCTGAGGCGGTATCTACCCTTTGAACCTTTATTATCTTTGTGTGAGCAGGTGTGGCTTTGTGTATGACCGCTTGGATTGCACTGGGAAGTCTACACTGTGTGCAGAATTATTAGGCATATGAGTATTTCGACCACATCATCCTTTTCAGACATGTTGTCCAAGCTGTATAGGCTTGAAAGCCAACTACAATTAAGTAAATCAGGTGGTGTGCATCTCTTTAATGAGGGGTGTGGCCTAATGACATCAACACCCTATATAAGGTGTGTTTAATTATTAGGCAACTTCCTTCCCTTTGGCAAAATGGGTCAGGAAAGGGATTTGACAGACTTTGTCAAAAATTGTCGGATGTTTGGAAATTTCCAATCAAGCGGTTCATGGCGAATAGCCAACAGGGGCGCAAGACAGTGTTGCCAACTCCTCAGTAAGGAAAGTAGCTATTGGCTGTGCTATAAGTCGCTAGAAGTCACTGAATGACGTCATTGCATAATTTGCATAATCTAAAAAAAGTCGCTAGATTTGTCGCCAGTCACTTTTTTTGAAAAAGAGTCGCTGGAGGGGTCTGAAAAGTCACTAAATATAGCGACAAAGTCACTGAGTTGGCAACACTGGCGCAAGAAGCATGTTGAAAAAAGAAGATGTAAAATAACTCCCCATGAATTGAGGAGGATCAAGCGTGAAGCTGCCAGGGAGCCATTAGCCACCTGTTGTTCCATACTTCAGAGCTGCAACATGTCTGGAGCGCCGAGACGCACAAGGTGCTCAATACTCAGGGACCTGGCCAAGGTAGGGAAAGCCGAAAAACGGCCACCTTTGAACAAGACACACAAGACAAAACGTCAAGATTGGCCAAGAAATATCTGAAGACTGATTTCTCCAAGGTGTTTTGGTCTGATGAAATGAGAGTGAGTCTTGATGGGCCAGATAGATGGGCACCAGGCTGGATCAGTAAAGGGAAGCGAGTTCCTTATCGATTCAGACGCCAACAAGGTGGAGGTGTGGTACTGGTATGGGCTGGTATCATCAAAGATGAGCTTGTGCGACCTTTTTGGGTTGATGACAGAGTCAAGATCAACTCCCAGTTTCTGGATGACACCTTCTTCAAACAGCGGTACAAGAAGAAGTCGCCATCATTCAAGAAAAACCTGATATTCATGCAGGACAATCTGCGAAGGATTGTCAACCTGTCCAGAGTGTACCTTGCCTCTCGCCCATTGACAGCTGGAGATGGGCACCAGCACCCCTTGCAACCCCAATTGGGACAAGCATGTCAGATAATGGATCGATGGATGCAGGGAAATGCTCCGTCACAAGCATCAAAATACACCACAGTGTGGCTGGCAAGATAAAGTCTAAAAGGGGAAAAAAATTTATGACATAGCCCCCTTTTTCACCTGATCTGAACCCCATGGAGAACCTGTGTTCCTTCATGAAATGTGAGATCTACAGGGAGGGAAAACAGTCCACCTCTCTGAGCTGCACGCAATGTGGATCGCAAACAGAACAAGACACTGACAGAATCTATGGATGGAAGGATTTTGAGCGTCATGGTGAAGAAAGGTGGCTATATTGGTCACTGATTTGTTTTTGAATGTCGCAAATGTTTATTTCTGAATTTTGAGTTGTTCTGTTGGTTTACCTGATAAATATAAACAAGTGAGATGGGTATATATTTTTTACTACGTTGCCTAATAATTCTGCACAATAATATTTACCTGCACACACCGACATTGTCATAAAATGACCAAATCTAAAAAAAAAACCACACATTTACTTCCGAAAATATGAAACTTTGATATTAAGGAGGCTTTTGGGTTGATTGAGAACACAACTGCCAACAGTTAAAACCCTGGCAAAGAGTTTGGGTTAGGAGGAAATGTTCTACAGCTGTGCCAAACTATCAGAAACACTTCATATCATGTTTAACTTTACATTGATTTTAATATAAAAAGGGGCCATTAGCCTTAGAGGTCTGGAAACATTTTGGAAGAACAGGTTGATTGGTTGGATTTGGAAGATGATCAAGATTTATTGACTGTCGTGTGGACAATCCTACAGGGCTGCCTGGTGTCAAATAGCAAAGAGCTAAACAGTCACCCTGCTGAGCTCCTGTGTCTCTGTCAACTTTACAAGCAAAGTCCAACACTTTTGAAAAGGGGGAAAAAGTCGCAGTGCCAGGCCTAAAGGTTGTGTCAGAGTGCAATCCACTCCTCCACATGGGAGGAGTGAATATGGCTGACATGATTGCTTTTTCTCACACTCCTGCAAAGCTACACTGCTGGTAGATGTCCATATTTTGGGAGATAATTTACTTTGCTTTCAGCAATTCATGACTCCTCCAATGATTCCATGATTCCCATTGGTGCTGAACTTTAGTTGGATGTTTCCAGAGGAGTCATTTGACGTGAACATCAGAGAAGATACTCTTCCACAGGATCAGAAAACCCATCAAAAATGTCACTGAACATCCCTTTGATGATATCCGTTACGATGGGATTGGCCTCTTCTTTGTCATGGCGTTCCAAGATGGACAGATCTTGGTCAAATGCAAGATATACAAAGTGAGGCATTGTATTAAACAGAGCATCTAGAATATTTGCAATTATGCTCTCAGTGGGGGAGATGTTTGTAAAAGAACAGAGAGAAATAGAAAAAACATTTGGATGACAGAAAAATTGTTTTTTATGTCTATTTTTTAAATTCAATGATATTAGCTGAATCATTTTCACTTACTTTTAAATGCTCGTTTTTTTTTTTTTTTTGCTTGACACCACTTCTTAATATCTCAAAATACAGATTCAAGTAACATATTTATTCCATTATTTAGAGTGTTTTAATGTCTATTACATGAATACCTACAAAGATGTTCAACTACATTTTGTTCAACCCTTAACAAGCATTGTACCCTGGGGGTTAATTGAAAAATTAAGGTCATAATTAAAACAAAACCATAAAATCGTATTATATTTGTGAAGGTGAATTTGAAAAGGGTAATTAAATATTTTTTATATTTACTTACTTGTGTATTTTCATTTAAGGTTCTAAAATATGAATAGAGATTTAAATAAATATATGTTTAGGGGTTTCTTTGTCATTGGTTAGATCAGCTTTAGTCTTCATTCATTTACAACCAGAAATGCAACACTTAGAAAATAAAGTTTCTGTTTTTTTGTTTGTTTTGTTTTTTAAGAAAAGAAAATATATATTTTTTTCATATTAATGAAAATGTATTAATACACAGGGCTTCAAAAGATCATTTGCATATAATGATAAAGCAATCACAGTGTAAATAGATGTCAGTGCTTTGATAAAACAACACTAAATCCTTGTATATATTGTAATTGTGATGGTAACCTGTGCAGAAAAGAATGCCAAATGTCAAAATTTGGCATAAAACAGAACTTCAGCGATTGAAGATTCACCCCTGGATACAAAATATACTCAAATCTTATGATATTTGCATCAAAATTATGTAAATTTGTTTCTTAAACCAACAAAAGAATGTAAAGTGACCCGGGAAGATTACTGTCCGGTCAGGAACTGGCTCCTGAGGGGTCTGTCAGTGCACCGGTGGTTAATGCCCTCTTCTAGCTACACATCTGGTCGTTCATGTTGGCCAAAAGCCACATTCAGACTGAAGCACAAAATGCTTAACATCTATAAAAAATGTTGAAGGTAAACTAATAGAGCCTAAAATAGAGTAAAACATTAAAAAATTGCCCTTTTCCACATAAAAGTTTCTCGGCTAGTAGAACAAACTGGCATTTAAAGAAAAGTTTTTCATCTATGCTTTCTTGAAATCTGGTTTTTAAAAATTAATTTTTCTTAAATAGAAACTTACGGCAGATTTCTATAGAAAAAAAATTCAACGCACAGATAATTGTTTGTCCTCGTTCGTTTGAATGTGATTCTGAGGTTCATCATGACAACAATCTACCTGCTTTTGTACATGAAAACAAGTGGGTTGCAGTGAACAGCTGGTCGTTCACCCCGGCCTTTAAATGTTATCAGGACAAATCCAACAAAAAAAAAAACGTCTGTAAAACTCTGCATCTGATACTTTAAATGCAATGTTGCTTCATGCAGAATAGCCTCCTAACTAACAGACAGCAGCTGCAAGTTTAAAATGAACTGATTTATAGGGCACTCAGGAAATACTTTGAAAATCAACATTTTAAGCCAATTGTGTTACTGGAATCCAGGACAAGATCTTGTTACCTTTGTAACATTTTGATGGCAAAAATTATCATCAATGCAATAACAAGAAACGTTAACTTCCCCGAATATATTAAGGAAAATAACAAAAGTGCTTCTATAAGAAATTCCTGAAAAACACAAAAATGCTGATACTGACACTTATGTTTTTAGTTTATAGACCTAAATGTAATTGTTAACTTGGCTTATTAACTTTTTTACTTTTCTTTTGATCTTTTCAATTAGCTTTTTAACTTTTTTTCTTGACTTGTTAATCTAATTAGTAAAATCTTTAAATAAGATGTACAGTCATGTAGCAGCATCTTTACTGAATGGCTGGATATCATAGATCTTGTGCTTCTAGAACTCACTGAGGGACTGGCATCAAGTAAACACCTGATAGTATTTAAATAATTACAATTTGTTGTTCTCTTTTGTAAGTGTGGTATTTTTTTTTTCTCCCCCAGAAGTGAAAGAAAGTGTGACAGGAAATGAATCCGGAAACTACACTGCTGCCACCTGGTGGAAGATATGTGAACAGCTCCCCACTCAAGAAAACTTCCCCAGTGTGATTCCTGGCAGACTGAAAGTGTTTTTTTGTAGCAAGATTCATTGTCTGCATCCTTGCATGGAATAAAACACAATAACCTTAGAAAAAAAAAAAAACGTAATAAAAGATTTTTCTTTTAAATTCCAGCTTTAGAAGCTAGGGAAGCATTAATGTATAAAGTATTTTGCATCTCTTCCTAAAATATTCACACTTCTTGAACTTCTTCATAATTTACAATAAGCTTCAGTGTATTTTATCACAATATGCTGTTTTGCTTGTTGCAATATTATTGTTTTGTTTTTGTTTTTTTTCGTAAAAGTTTACAAGAATAAAAGTCTTAAAAATGTGAAATCAACTGTATTTCTCCCCCTTTTTCTTAAAACCTGACAACAGAATAGAAATCTCCAAAAGATAAGAAGATATTTAGGGGTATCAGAGGGGAAGGGGAGCACTTTTATTATGTACTTTCTCATTTTTCTTTTTAACACATTATATGCCCTGTAATGCACTTAGAGGAACGCTTTAGGTAAGGAAACCCAGCCACGGCTGCAAAGAAAAGAGAAGCGGCAAGAAAAAAGTAAAAATAGATCATATAATTAAAGATATATACAAATATATTAGATTTTAGTTCAAAATTGTGCAAACAAAAAACAAAAAAGGTGGAGAATTAAACCCACAGGGACTGTTTTGGTGATGAATGCTAAGATTATCTTCAATGTATAGAAATATGATGCAGATATTGGTCAGATATTAATGAATATTCCATATCTAGACCTGATTCAACAGCTAAAAGATAAATAAAAAATAAAGGAAATGGTTAAAATGCAGCAAAATGTGGAAAAGTTGAAGGCGCATAAAGTTTCCTAAGGCCCCGGGTCCCCTGCCAACACTCTTCACCTTCATTGATGGCATGTTGATGAAAGTAATAAACAACCGCAACCTTTATGGGCCCTTTCTGGCCTTATATTATAATAAAATCCAAAGAAATCTCAATAAAAAACGCTTAAAGGTCAAAACAGAAAGCCTCGCTCGCTGTTTGGTGTTGGAGCTCAGCCAGTCTCCAAGATCTTATCTGGACTGAAAAATATCTATTTTTTTATTAAAAACTTTTTTGCTCTATCTTTTCACCAACTCTGCATTTGTTAATGTTAGCTTGGTTTCATTAGCCTGTGAGATTTAAGGAAATGTACATTTATAAATGAATTAAGAGGGAATGGATGGGGAATGTATTTCATCAGAGTCGGATCCATCGGCAATGCCCCCTATATTCAGCTATCAGTGTTGGACTTTATCATCACGTCGTTATCGATATGTACGGAATTAATGAGCCGTTTTTAGGAAGAAAGAAATAAAATGTAAAGACATTTGTATTCAAATGTAGTGAGTAAAAGCAAAACAAAGTATTTATACTGTTATTGGACACCTTTGAGTTCTGGCTCTGGATAAATCCCATGTGGACTTCATCCAATAGAAGGTTGCACAGGTTAAAGTTTTTGATTTTTATTTCAAATTTTCATATTTTCCAAACACTCAAATTGCAAAAGTTATCATTTTAACTTGTGCTTCAAAGTATAAATGCTAGAAGTAATTGGAAATGTACGGAAATGTTTTATATTGTTAAAACTCTTTACAGTACAGTATTTGTTTATTTTTCAACTCTTCACTATTAAGCTATTCGTATACATTGTTCTAGGGTCCACATTTGTTTGACCATTTTTTTCTATAATCTTTTTGCTGCACTAAACACCAGAATTTCCCCCATTGTGGGACAATAAAGGGATTTTCTATTCTATTCTATCCTATTCTATTCTGTTGTGTTCTATATGATTCTATTCTATTATGTTCTATATAATTTTATTCTATTCTATTCTGTTCTATTCCATTCTATTGTATTCTGTTCTATATTATTCTATTCTGTTCTATATTATCCTATTCTGTTGTGTTCTGTTCTATTCTATCCTATTCTATTCTGTTTTTATCTATTCTATCCTATTCTGTACTGTTCTATATTATTCTACTCTATTCTGTTGTGTTCTGTTGTGTTCTTTTCTATTCTATCCTCTTTTATTCTGTTCTATTCTATGGTGGGGTTTTTTATCTATTCTATTCTATCCTATTCTGTTCTTTTCTTTTATATTCTATTCTATCTTGTCCTATTCTATTTTATTCTATTTTGTTATGCTCTGTTATATTCCATTCTGTTGTGTTCTGCTCTATCCTATTCTATTCTATCCTATTCTACTCTACTCTATTCTATTCTGTTCTATTATATTCGATTCTATTATCTTCTATTATATTATCTTCTATATTATTATATTCTGTTCTATTCTATTCTATCCTATTCTATTCTATATTATTCTATTCTATTATGTTCTATATTATTATATTATATTCTGTTCTATTAAATTCTGTTCTAGTCTATTCTCTGCTATTCTATTCTCTTCTATATTATTATATTCTGTTCTATTCTATTCTATCCTATTCTATATTATTCTATTCTATTATGCTCAATATTATTCTATTCTATTCTATTTTATATCCTAAGGGCTGTTTTAAAATCTGTTGTATATGTAATGCGCCAGCTTTCGCCACTAGGTGGCGCATGGTATTTCGTGTTTCGACATCAACTTATCAGATTCTTGTTTTTGTTTTTTTTATCTCATTAGGTCCCCTCCAACAGAAGACACTCTGTCAGTCCACGGACATTCACAGTGCCGCAGGTAAGACTGGAGTTCCTTTCCCTAACTTTTCCAGCATATAATCCAGGAATGTTGACAGATTAACAGTGCGGTGAAATCCGATGCCACTCTGCACATTATTTTGCTTTTTGCTCTCCATGCACTCTATCGATCTCTGAATGTTATCTCAGTCTTGCAACAAAACATGGCGGCATGAGAGTTTCCTCCTTTTGTCATCTTAAAAGAAAAGGAACTGTTGTGTCTAGCTTAGTTTCAGTTCTCGATACTTTTTAGGAAAACGTTTGAAACTTTCTACAAAGTACTTCTCTCGAAAACGTGACGTCATGTTTTAGGCTTTGACCTCTAATTACCTTTCTTAATTAATAACCTGCTGAATGTGATATATTTTAGTTGGTAGGTTTAAACTCACTTCATTAAATAAGTGTCTGTTAGAGAAGAAAGAGGTGAAAGACGAGCCTGTGATCTGCAGCTCCAGTATGGAACCACGTTGATGCCAAAATAATAATAAAAAAAAAAAAAAAAAAATATATATATATATATATATATATATATATATATATATTATATATAATATATATATATATATATTATATATATATATATATATATATATATATATATATATAATATATATATACTAATATTTAAAATTCTGGCCTTCTGACACCGTTTAAATAGTAAGTTGTGTTTGGCTTTGTTTAAAAATTAAAAAGAAAAATAAATAAATAAAAGAAAGTAGCAAAACACAATAAAATTTTCTGAAGGCTGATGATGTTGCAGAGTGGGGCTGCAAAGCAAACAGCTTTTGTTCTCCTTAACCCAAAGATGGATGACTGGGACAAACATGACTTAAGTCTGTTAAATGCATTTTGCATTCATATCTTGTCAAAAAGGGAATATTTTAGAAACTAAATCTACTGATGATTTGCACTCTTTGTTAAAAGCATCCTTGATGTTTTTCTTCTTTTTCTTAACTGCTGTTTTGTTGGCTCAGCTCTTGGATACCATCATATACAGGTGCTGGTCATAAAATTAGAATATCATGAAAAAGTAGATTGATTTCAGTAATTCCATTTAAAAAGTGAAACTTGTATATTATATTCATACATTACATACAAACTCATATATTTCAGATGTTTATTTTGTTTAATTTTGATGATTACAAATGACAACAAATGAAAATCTCAAATTCATCATATCAGAAAATTAGAATATTGTGAAAAGGTTCAAAATTGATGGCCCCTGGTGCCACACTCTAATTAGCTAATTAACTCAAACCACCTGCAAAAGCCTTTAAATGGTCTTTCAGTCTAGTTCTATAGGCTACACAATCATGGGGAAGACTGCTGACTTGACAGTTGTCCAAAAGACGACCATCGACACCTTGCACAAGGAGGGCAAGACACAAAAGGTCATCGCTAAAGAGGCTGGCTGTTCACAGAGCTCAGTGTCCAAGCACATTAATAGAGAGGCGAAGGGAAGGAAAAGATGTGGTCGAAAAAAGTGTACAAGCAAGAGAGATAACCGCACCCTGGAGAGGATTGTGAAACAAAACCCATTCAAAAATGTGGGGGAGATTCACAAAGAGTGGACTGCAGCTGGAGTGAGTGCTTCAAGAACCACCACACACAGACGTATGAAAGACATGGGTTTCTGCTGTCGCATTCCTTGTGTCAAGCCACTCTTGAACCACAGACAGCGTCAGAAGCGTCTTGCCTGGGCTAAAGAGAAACAGGACTGGACTGCTGGTGAGTGGTCCAAAGTCATGTTCTCTGATGAAAGTAAATTTTGCATTTCCTTTGGAAATCAAGGTCCCAGAGTCTGGAGGAAAAGAAGAGAGGCACTTCATCCACGTTGCTTGAAGTCCAGTGTAAAGTTTCCACAGTCAGTGATGGTTTGGGGTGCCATGTCATCTGCTGGTGTTGGTCCATTGTGTTTTCTGAGGTCCAGGGTCAACGCAGCCACATACCAGGAAGTTTTAGAGCACTTCATGCTTCCTGCAGCTGACCAACTTTTTGGAGATGCAGATTTCATTTTCCAACAGGACTTGGCACCTGCAAACAGTGCCAAAGCTACCAGTACCTGGTTGAAGGACCATGGTATCCCTGTTCTTAATTGGCCAGCAAACTCTCCTGACCTTAACCCCATAGAAAATCTATGGGGTATTGTGAAGAAGAAGATGCAATACACCAGACCCAACAATTCAGAAGAGCTAAAAGCCACTATTAGAGCAACCTGGGCTATCATAACACCTGAGCAGTGCCACAGACTGATCGACTCCATGCCACGCCGCATTGCTGCAGTAATACAGGCCAAAGGAGGCCCAACTAAATACTGAGTGCTGTACATGCTCATACTTTTCATGTTCATACTTTTCAGTTGGCCAACATTTCTATAAATCCTTTGTTTTTATTGGTCTTCAGTAATATTCTAATTTTCTGATATGATGAATTTGAGATTTTCATTTGTTGTCATTTGTAATCATCAAAATTAAACAAAATAAACATCTGAAATATATGAGTTTGTATGTAATGTATGAATATAATATACAAGTTTCACTTTTTAAATGGAATTACTGAAATCAATCTACTTTTTCATGATATTCTAATTTTATGACCAGCACCTGTACACTTCCAGCTTCAAAACAGCTAAAACACTGAGCTTAAGTTCCCATTGTGCTCTATGTGTGTAGAACAAAATAATTTGTATAAAAATAAATTAAGCTGATTGAATTTGCTTTTAAATGACTGACAATTCCTTAAGAAGCAAACGTATCTTAAGCTGATCTGGAATAAATATGCAAATTTATTTAACACAATTATTTGTTCATATTTATACTGTGTTCCAATGAATCAATTGTAAATAATATTACTTAATATTAATAATAATGATAACAATAATAATAATTAAAGTGACAGAGGAAATAGATAACAGGATTTAATTCCTACCTTAAGATGAATTGTGGAGGCCTTAAATTTAACAATTCTTAATGGATCCATAGCTCGGATATATATCTGGAGGTTAAATTGACTGAAATGTTATGTTCTGATGAAGAAAAAGAGTGGAAAAAATATAAAATGAGAGAAAAACAACAAACATGAATGGTGCTTTTAAAGAAACGGCTTATTTGAATACTTGAAATACATTACAAGAAAAAAAAACGGCGAAAATTTTGACTTTAAAGCAACAAAAAATAAAGGTACTTCCTCTGTAGGTTAGCGGATCCAGATTGGTAAATAAAATCTAAATAGAGATGTTTTAGCAGAGTTATCGCAGACCTAAGTGTGACACAAGCATCCGGGTTAGCGGAAACAGTTTAGAACCAATCAGATGATGCAAAAAAGTGTTTTTTATAACGATTATACGGCAGCCAGCTGTTAAAATTAGAAAAAAAATATTTCTTTTGGGACATTATAAAGAGCATAATGAAAACGCAGCTGAGCCCTTCAGCATGATGGACCCGCCTCCTGTGCTGTAATTGGTCATCAGCTTTATCAGCCTGAATTACCTCCTGTTTAATTCAGTTTGGCTGGTAACGCCAGGAAATTGTTAAACCTATCCAAGACTTTTCCTGTGCCCATGTGCTTTAGACAATAATTAATCGTTTTAGCAAAAGAAAACTCCATTTGGGTTTGGTTTGAAGAAAAAAAATCTTTTAGGGAAACTGTTTTATTCTCACTGGTAAGTAAAGCGGACCAGGTGTAGGCTTTTAAACGTATACTATGCAACCGGTGTTGATTTTCCAGCGAGGCTCCCCCCAGATGGCGAAAGTAAAAGTGCACTGTCGTAAATATGCTCAGCTGTTCTCCTGGTTTCTCCGTCAAGCCGGGCGCGGTTGTTTTGAGCTTAGCAGACAGGCGAACGCGATGAATCACCATGTCTCTAAGTGACTATTTTGTTCCGATTTTCGAGTTTGAAAATTTAGCATGTTTCCGACATGGGCTTTCGCTGTTTTCTCGCTGGTTCCGCCATAGTAACTGCACAAATATTGCCACTGCACTAGCAACTAGCATGCCTTTCACTGGGGGCGTGTAGCAGTTCTCGCCGTAAAGCAAGACCGACTCTTGCGATGCACGAGACTTCTGAGCCTGTGGGTGCGGGCCGAGGGCTCCTGCAATTGCAAGTACGGTATTTCCCCTACAGACCACCAGGGCGGCCGAGAAAACCTTTGTTCGACCTGAAATGACTCGTTTAATCATCCAAAACGTTATGGAACACATTAACTGAAAAATGTTGCATAGTATGCCTTTAAAGAGTTCTTGAGAACCTTATTGGAGTTCATGGCATTATTGACCATTTAAAATACAAGGATTTATGGACGAAAATATTTGGCCTCTAAACCAGACTTAAAATCCTTTGGTTGGGGATGAAGAGAGAACCCAAGAATCAGTCTGATGTAGGGCTTAAACAGTCATTGGATTAATCATTATTAGTCAATTATTGAAATATTGATCAACTAATTAATCGTCAAGTGGAGTATAGAGACTCCAAAATATGGCATTAGCTTAAAGACCAACCACCTCCGAGAAGTAATTACACTAAAACAGTTTGCATTCAAGAGAAAATAATTTTTGTCTGTCAATATGCTCTATCTAGAAGTCTTCAAGTGGCAGAGTTAGCTGAATTTGGATAAAATCAATTATTAATATTAATTAGTTGCAGCCCTGATATTGATCCATAGAGAGCTTGAAACCAAAAAACGCAGAATAAGCAGATATTATGCCATAGCTTATGTGTTATAATCTTTAAGATGAAAGCAATTGCAATATAAGCTTCATTTATTATATTAAATTATCATAAAATTGTCTTACATGTATTCAGGGGTCATATGAAGGTGTCTACAAATGACCATAAGATCAAAACAAACTGGACAAAATGGAAAACCGCACTGGTCTGATGGCACTTCTCTCTCTAAAACCAATTCAGATCAAATAGTTTCTAAAGAGCTCTTGGGCCAACCAGATTGGTTCTGTTGCCGGTTCAGACGTTGGGTAATTTTGTTTTTTCTGTCTTAGCTGCTGAAAAAGCTGCTCCGGCTCTGAAAAACGATTTTAGAAAAACATCAGATTTGAAGCACATGCTGAAATAAAAGGCAGCTGCAAGCACAGAATCTGGATGATAAATCAACTATCTGAATAAAAAAGAAACTCAGTCTGTCTAATCTGCTCACTAAAGGATGGTGCAATCAAATGTGAGGTTTAATTGCACCGTGAAGGGCATATCTGCTAGCTAATCTGATAGGCTTCTTAAACCCTGAACAGTATGCACCTTGAATGTCAGTATTTGCTGGAAAGTTGGGCAAGACCTGTATTTACTTCATTTTTTAAATTGCCCCTTTACATTTTTCTTATTTTTTAAGCCTTTTAGTTGCAATAATACATTTTTTTTAGATTATCAAATAAAATGTATATCAGAAAAATAACTTGAGTTTAAACAGATTTTATCGAAGGAGCTTTCTGGACCAGGTTGGGCCATTTTCCATTGATTTAGGGAAATTTTTACCTGTTCTTACCAGAATGCAAGAATTTATCCACATTGGATGGTTTCTCGAACATGAAGACTCTCTTCAAGTCTCTCCAATCACACCAGGAATCATCAAAATTGTGTCCCTTCTGTATGATTTTATCGCAGGGGTAGAACATGTCACCCATGTTTTGGGGACTTTTACTGACAGCAAATGGTCAAATAAAATACACCACTATTAAAACAGACTGGGTCCATATGTCCGCATTGGTTTTGGCCTTAGATCTTTTTCATTGACTTAATTTTAGCCCAGTCTTTTACGTGAATTAGCAAAATCATAAACGATTTTATATGTCATTCTGTTCTGTTTATACTTCTGACGCATAGCCTGTGCAACCGACAAATCTGTCTCTGCGCGCCACCACGCCCCCCGCGCAGAGGCTCTGCAACCGTCGTCGCGCACATCTTGACTACATGTCAGACAGTTGCAAACCCGCACAGACCTCAAGCAGAAGTGCGCAGACAAAAAGCAGCTGTGATTGGTTTTTGGTATAACTTTCTGGCTGTCTGTGTGGTCGCCCTTCTCGATTCGGTGCCTGGGCGCGTCATTTTTAGAAAGCCAAGGAATAAAAACAATGGATACTCTAGATCCATCTCCGTGTCCGTGATATCTTCCAGACGGGCCATTGTTGTTTTGGAAAATAAACACTCCAGGCGGTGCAGACGAAGAAGTTCTCGTGACCATCCGCCGAAGATCTTGCGAGTTCTCGAATAGGCTCTTTGCGCTTTGGCGGGAAACTACTGTCCATCCCTAGAAATTGCAGAACGACGGTGCAGAAGCATGCCAGCAAAACTGGTTCACAACAAGACACAAGCGAGTTGTAGAAGTATAATCCGCCCTTAAGTCATCAATGTGCCCTTGACTAGGATGACCAGTCATATGGAAGTCATATTTAAATGTCAAATCATTCTGGCTTAAATATGTTTATAAATGTATTCTTAATCAGACCATATGTCACAAAATTTTGAAAATTCCTATTTTCAAAAAAATCCTGTCTTAAAATCTGTTTTTTCCGTAATTTTATGCAGGCCAGTTATACGTCAGCCTGAACACCTAAATTCAGCCAATCATATATCAACGGTCATCTGTCAATCACATTTTTTCGGTCATAGCATCTTGATTCATATGTCGCAGCTAGTATACGCAACGGATGAAATAAGAAATAAAAATTATTTACTTTCCCATTGAGTTCCGTCCCAGTGTTCACGTTGATGGACGTCTGTGTCTCCGGCAGGCGTAGAGCTAACAGAACTGGCAGCGTTGCGAGGATAGGGCTCCAGCATGTACGGCTGGAAGCCTTCTACACCAAACCAAGCTTCTGCCGCCCTGGCGTCCTCTTCCACAACATCTTTGTCCCCGCTTTCCTCCTCTAAATAAAAAATGTATCCACGACTTCCGACACAAAACTCTGCATGTTTTATGCTGTCCATAGCATTCCTTGACAGTGTCGTTACTAAGTGCTAATTGGTCCCAATGTAATTTGCCATTGGGAAACTGCTAGTACTAAGTTGCTAACTGGTTAGCAAGATGCTTCCGACAAACCGGCCACAACCAAACATGCTGGCGAACCTTCCGCCACAACAATCCCGCCCCCTTGATAAATGACCAATCACATTCACTTTATTCACCTGTGTAAAGTCGGGCACTTCTTGGGAAAATTTCGGAAACGCAACGGTTGGAACAGCCGCTTCACTACGACTTTAACTGAGTTCCCTATAAAGTCCACTGTTAAGTCCCTGCTGTATATGGACACAGTAAGCTTGCATGAGCTATGAGAACAGCAAATTTGAAACGTGCACGAGGTCATGTGCATTGGATGGCGCACATGACCTGAAATATATATTTGTAAACATTAAACCGAAGCCAAGATTAATGAGTAAAGTTTGTTTTAAAAATGTAAGGAATAGAAAGTACAGATACTTGTGTGAAAGTGTAATGAGTAGAAGTCAGAAGTAGGAAGAAAATGAAGTAATGGAGTAAAGTATAGGTACCTAAAAACTACTTAAGGGACACCTCTGCTTTCAACCCACTCTGGTTCAAACTGCAAAGGTGCAACTTTTAGGTTTAGGCAAGACATAGATAGCACTACAGGACTTAGCAGACGTAAATTATCCAGAATGCATTGCAATGCAAACAACATGGCGATGTTTGTGTGGAAATAACTAAAGCTTAGAGTAGTTTAACTTTAATTTTTAGATTTCAAAAAAATATTTCTAAAAGTTTTTTGTTTTTTTTACAGCTTGCTCCTGTTGATGTACAGGAACTAATAAGAACAACCGTTTAAATTACAGACATGTTCCTGTATCTTCTTGGCCTGGTCGTCCTCTTCTACCTGTTCCGTTGGATCAGAGAGGTGCCCAGGGTGGGCGATAAGGCCAGCAAGTATGTGTACGTCACAGGCTGCGACAGCGGCTTCGGGAACCTCCTGGCTCGCCATCTGGACAAGTTGGGCTTCCGAGTGATCGCTGGATGTTACACCGAAAAGGGAGAGGAGGGACTGAGGAAGGCCTGCTCTGACAAACTCATCACAACTCACCTAGATGTTACCTCCAAGGAGAGCTTGGCCAAAGTTGCTGCCATGATTAAGGACAAAGTGGGAGAGCGCGGTGAGTTGGGTTATAGATGGACAGCTATGCATCAGCAAATATTAATTTGTGCACTGAGTTTGTGCATACTTTACAATTTCTACTTAAAATCTGCATTCTTATTTTGAGTTGTACATTAAATTTGTGTCTTTTCAGGTCTTTGGGCTGTGGTGAACAATGCAGGTATTGCTGTTCCTTCCGGCCCGTGCGATTGGCATACCCTTGACGATTACAAGTTAATGCTGGAGGTGAACCTGAACGGAGTGATCGGCTCCACACTAAGCGTCCTGCCTTTGATAAAGAAGGCCAGGGGCCGAGTGGTGAATGTCGCAAGCGTGTTTGGGAGAATCTGTGTCACTGGGGGCCCATACCCTGTCTCAAAGTTCGGAGTTGAGGCATTCAACGATAGTCTCCGGTGAAATATTAACCCGTGTTATGACTAATCTGCCAATGTAGGCCTACTACATGCTTTCTGGTTTTGAATACAAATGCATTCCTCTCAGGTTCACCATGGCTCCGTTTGGTGTCAAAGTCCTCTGCATTGAGCCAGGGTTCTTCAAAACCAGTGTCACAGACAGCCAAATCCACATCAAAAATGCAGAAACGCTGTGGGCCAGACTGCCGCAGGACGTCAAAGACGACTACGGGGTTGACTACATCGGAAAAAGTAACCAGAAATCTTCCACATATTTCTACCATTCTCAACGTATTTGCTTAATTTGATTATTTTTGTTTTTCTAGCAAAAGAGGTGATAAAAGAAAAGGTTGCCCAGATGAGTGACGGTGATCTGATGAAGGTGGTGAGCTGCATGGAACACGCCGTGTCCGCTGTCTGGCCGCGCAAGCGCTACTCCCCCGGTTGGGACGCCAAGTTTTTCTGGCTGCCGCTGTCGTACATGCCAACATGCGTGGTTGACTACATCTTCCTGAAGACTGCCATTCCTATTGCCAAGAAGTTACAGTAACCCTCCAGCTGTGCATCTACTTCATGCAATACTCATTGTAATACTTTCGGGAGTCTGCTCACACGTTTTGAATTGTTTACTATAATGACAAGGCCAAACTTTAGTCTCAAGGACATTCTCAAGGCCACCTTATCCTCTGTTCAAAGAAAGCTCAGCATTGATGATAGCCAGGTGTTAAAGGTTAAGGAAAAGCAATAAAACACCCAGCCTACTTCTTATATCATTACTAATCAGGCTGCGGCAGGACTAACATCTCGTTTTCAGAAAGAATTTAAGCATTCTATATGCCCAGAATGGAAATCCGTTTTATAAAACCTGTGTTTATACAGTGGAATCAGACGAATACTAGAGCCTGATTATTTGATTTGAATTTTCTCAGACATTGATGGCCTCAAAGGCTACGTTCACACTGCAGCCTAAAGTGACCCAAATCTGATTTTTTTTTTTTTTTTTTGCTCATAGCGGCCCAACCCAGGCCACTTGGCTCTGTGGTCCTGAATCCGATATAATCTGATCTTTTCAAATGCAACCTGCATCTGAACGACCAGGTTGCATTTATTCAACCTGAACGCCATCAATACCCAACAATTGTCACTATTCCGGGTCTTTCTATGAAGAAGTGGCAAGAAAAAGAACCCTGGCA
Organism: Cyprinodon tularosa; assembly: GCF_016077235.1. NCBI lineage: Eukaryota > Metazoa > Chordata > Actinopteri > Cyprinodontiformes > Cyprinodontidae > Cyprinodon > Cyprinodon tularosa. Next base: position 418,790 of record NW_024039077.1, read on the forward strand.
GACGATGATGCCGAGAGCAGTATTTATCTTTAACCATCCTGAAAAGATTGTGCGCTAGATGCCCTCCAGTACTACCATCCATGCTTACTTCCATAAACACAAAGGACGATAGCCTGTGAGGTCATTGCGTCCTCTACTGGGCCTGCAGGAGACTTGTGTTGTATGGCTGCAGTTCACACAGATCACATATTTGAATTTTGGGAAGGGCAACACAAAAAAAATTGAGAATTGAGCATCAAGACCTGCAGTGGGAACGTAGCCAAAGTCTTCCACTTGATTGACAGCATTTGATTCCAAGATCACTGCTGTTGTGCACCCTGGCACACATCTATTCTTTAGAAAGGAGCTTCAGTTAAGGGACAATAGTTTGTTTTGGGCATGGAAGGGTTGGATTTTAATCTTTAGCAGCCTTCCAAGATTAGATACAACTGATATCACCGTTGGGCAAGAGCAATTTTACATAAGTTGAAAGGGAGCATCTTTACCCTAAGACCGCATCACTCTTTAGTTTAAAGCCTTCCTAGAAGACCTGTCATTTTTATACAAACGTCTCCCTCCACCTGAAGGTTTGGTGTTTAAAAATGGACCAAATGTCCTTCAGGAAAAGTAACTTTGCTTCTTTTAAGTTTAAGTGGTGTAAATTCAGCGTTTTGAAATGGCAATGAAAGCTCAATAAATGCTTTGTGGATTAAAACAGGCAATCATGTAGTCTACTTGCTGTATCACTCTTAATATTTGCTTTTGAGTTTCGACACTTTGCTTCAAGTATTTCATAATACCTAGTTACACTAAACCTCTTAAAACATGTATAATGCTGTTCATTTTACAAATAAGTTGCCTCCTCCCAATGTTTCCTAAGCATTATCCCTCTAAGCTGTAGTACCACCATGTGAAGTGACCACCTTTAAAGTTGGAGACAATCAAGTTTCTAATTGTCGTTTTATTTCCAAACATAATCTGCAACACATTTCAAATAACAGCTCAAGTACGCCATCTTGTGGTCGGGGTAGAGGACAACCATTTTATGAGATTCCTCACTAGGGACAGAGCTCTATTACAATAAAGCTTATGAAATATGCATTTGACAAGTCTGTTTGTGTAAAGACAGCGATTTATTCCATCTTTCTCTGGAAACATTAAATAGAACTTTCTTCAGGATGACATGACAGGTACATTTGTATGTTGACATGTTTTACAAACCAAGTGCTCCTAACCACAGGACCCTCCCCCTCTCTAATCAGAATGTTTAGGTGTTTATGAGTGCTCCTCAGCCAGCTTCTCAGCTTTCTGGACCACTTCCTCAATGGGACCAACCATGTAGAAGGCCTGCTCAGGCAGATGATCATACTCTCCTAGAACAACAAAAGAGAAGGGTTATTTTGACGTATTAAGATCTTGAGGACAAACTGTGGACAGTTCTAAGAATTTTCCTGAACTTGCCTCCAAGGATGCTCTTGAAGCCCTTGATGGTTTCTTTGAGGGGCACCAGTTTGCCCAAGTGACCTGTGAAGACCTCAGCCACCTGGAAGGGCTGGGACAGGAAACGCTGGATCTTACGTGCGCGGGCCACAGTCAGTTTGTCTTCCTCAGACAGCTCATCCATACCCAGGATGGCGATGATGTCCTGAAGGGACTTGTAGTCCTGCAAGAAGAGAAACCGGTTACTGTAAGAAAAATTTAGAAGTAATAAATTTAAAATAAAAAATCCATTCCCCAACCTGGAGGATCTTCTGCACACCACGGGCGACGTCGTAATGCTCGGCTCCTACAATGTTGGGATCCATGATACGGGAGGTGGAGTCCAGAGGGTCGACAGCGGGGTAGATGCCCAACTCTGCGATGGCACGGGACAATACAGTGGTGGCATCCAAGTGAGCGAAGGTGGTGGCTGGAGCGGGGTCAGTCAAGTCATCAGCAGGCACGTAGATAGCCTGGAGAGAAAAAAGTATAAATGTCAAAGACGGTTCAGCAAACAACTCGAGGATCCACAATATTTTTATTAAGGAATTCAATTTACGGCTGTAGACACTCAATTCTATTTAAGAATAATCTCAGTTGCCTCCTAAATGTGCATGATGGAACCTGCTGCTGACTGCATTTTTTAGGCTTAAGCTCTGACCAAGTATTTAGACACCGTTTATACTATGACTTAGCATCACTTTTACATTTGGAGTCAAGCAGTTATATTTCTCAAGCCAGTCAGTTATTGAGAACATGGGAAAGAACTCCATGCATGTTGCAGTTTTACACATAACGCAGTTCTTTCCCTTAACATACATGAACGTCCTTTGTACAGAGGGCTTTACCTTGGAGTAGACAGGACTCAACTTGTCTTTGTGTTAAGACACCACTATCTGCCAAGTGTCTGCCATTTTTTTTACATGTTTATAAAGGATAACATTTTCTGTAGAGATTTTCCTCAGTTCCTAAAAGTAAAAATTTGTTGCACCTTTTTCCTTAGCTAGTGTAGGACATACCAACTAATTTGATTCAAATTGTATTTTATTTTTTTGCCCTTTAGTAAATAATTATACATTGCAATTTAAACAACGTTTTACAATTCAAGAAATAAAAGGTCAACATCTTCTATGAAGTAGCATGACTCAAATATGCCTGGTTGTTCAGATCGTTGGTTGCTGCTATTATAAAAGTTCTTGGTGCAGCGTTTTTAGCAGCCATATTCTGAATGCTATCTAAAGTTGACTCAGTTTTGTATTTTTTTTTATTTTTACACAATGAAAATCATTTTATAGTGTGTATAATTAGCAACGTATGAACAAATCAGGCCCCATGCTATATCGTTGTCCTCCACTAGAGGGCAGAGGATAAGTACAAACCAATCTTCAAAAAAGTAAACTTTGCAGAATTACTTGCAACAAAGACATTGTGCTGCTAAAACCGTACCTGCACAGATGTGATTGAACCCTTCTTGGTGGTGGTGATCCTCTCCTGCATGGTACCCATGTCAGTGGCCAGAGTGGGCTGGTAACCCACAGCAGAGGGGATACGACCCAGCAGGGCAGACACCTGAGAGGGCATGGGGTCAATTTAATTGGAATATTTGGAGTTAAAATCCACATTTACTGTTAATTTATTAAGCGTTGCAGACCTCTGAGCCAGCCTGTGTGAAGCGGAAGATGTTGTCGATGAAAAGAAGCACATCCTGACCCTCCTGGTCACGGAAGTACTCGGCCACAGTCAGTCCAGTCAAAGCCACTCTGGCACGGGCACCTGGGGGCTCGTTCATCTGTCCGTACACCAGCGCCACCTACAGGGGAAGGCAACAACATTAGGAAACCCTCCTAAGAATACCACCATGTCAAGGACACCATTTCTAAAAGGATCCTGCCAAACCCAACCTTGGAGGTGGTGTCCTTCAGGTTGATGACACCAGACTCAATCATCTCGTGATACAAGTCATTTCCCTCACGGGTACGCTCCCCCACACCGGCGAACACGGAGTAACCACCGTGGGCCTTGGCCACATTGTTGATCAGCTCCATGATCAACACAGTCTTTCCTACGCCGGCTCCACCGAACAGGCCTGGGAGAAACAAAGAAAAGTGTTTCTATGCTGCAGAGCAATGCAGGAATGGAGCATTAGCTTAGCATCAACAGGACAGTCCAGTGGGTTTTCTTTGTGCGATTCCATTCATCGACTAACAGTCAAAATTTTTCCTTGTGACACAAGTTTCTGGGAATTTAAAATAACCAAACCTTGCTTTTAAAAACATGAGCAGGATATAATTGAAGTGGTTATTTTGATCCTGCAAACCACTATCACATGTACAAGGTCCTGGTTTAAAAAAAAAAAAAAACCTCTATGATTTAGAATCACAATTCAATTCCTGACAATGTTTTTTATAAATAAAGTTATCCCAACATAAAAAAAAATAGCTTATGGATTTAGATAAAGAAATCAAGAGATTGATTAAACTGAACCTGTATGACAAGTGGGTTCAGTCTGGATTTTAGCACCAAAGTCTAATCAAACCTTTAAATTGAATTAAAAAAAATAATCACTTGTGGATCATGCTGGGCAGTCTACAATCAACACATATATCCATAAGGTTTTATTTTCAGTTGTTCAATAATCACCCTAATGAGATCAGGTAGGCTATATAGCCTGTACAGCTTCTTTAATACGAGTCTACAGCCAAGTAAACGAAAGAATCAAAAAACGCTTCCCAATTTCAAACGGACATGGTTCTGCAACAAAGCAGAGTGCAGAACGGATGCAAAAAACTCATTTCACTGGTTGATGTGCAACACAGAAGTTGTCCCGTTGCAGAAAATCTGGAATTTGTGATCCTCCCAAACCGTGTATCTGGATCAGATTGATCCAAACCAACATCGCTCATGAAAACCTGAAGATTACTCGATCCTGGATCCCAAAGGAAAGGATGAGAAAATGCTCAATTTCATCCAGATTAAACTTTGAAAAACAAGGCCAAATTGCCGATTCCCTCCCTTGAATTTATCTGTTAGCTATTAAGCTAGCATGTCAACATCTAAAAAGCTCATAGTAGATATGCACTCAAATCAGCTGGTAAATGAGAGCGATTTCCAGCAACTGTGAGGTAGAAATAAAGAACCCGTTTTTGAAGCGTCTCTAGATTTGAGGTGTCCAGTTATCTGTTCTTTAGAAGTTGTTTTATTGGACAACGAAAGGTTTGTTGCATTTCATCATGCCAATGCATACCGATTTTTCCTCCCTTGGCATAAGGGGCCAGCAGATCCACCACCTTAATGCCAGTCACCAGGATCTCCTGCTCCACGCTCATGTCTGTGAATTCAGGAGCCTCAGCATGGATAGGTGCAGTCCTAGGAAGCAAAGATTTAAACATTTTAATTTCCAAGACAAGGACGTTGTTTTGAACAGGTTTATTTAAACATGCATTTGTTATTTAGACGCACTGTTTGGTAGTAATGGGACCCCTTTCATCAATTGGCTCTCCGATCACATTCATAATCCTGCCCAGGGTCTCGGGGCCAACTGGGATTCTGATGGGGGCACCAGTATCCAGAACCTTCTGTCCACGAACCAGACCCTCAGTACCATCCATAGCGATGGTTCGCACTGTGCTCTCCCCTGTAAATGGAAGTTTGTTTAAGGTTATACTCCAGACGCTGGTGAATGTTCTCCATCATCCAGGTCATAGTAATTCCAAAAAAGTTAAAAGCAATCCACTGGACTTGGTTTCCAAGTTTGAAGAGGTTTTGCTTAAAGTATATGCTTAACCTTTAAAATCATATACAATTTCTTACCCACTGGAAAAATGTTAAAGCTATGGAATATGACAGAGTCAGATGATTGCAGTTTCTGTTGTCAAAAGTCTGAATCCACCCTGCATTTGTTTTGGTATGGTCTATTGTGTCTATTATGGGTGGAAGTTGAAAAAAATTATTTAAGGATTGGTCCATGAAGCTTGATGCATTTCTCTTATACTGGGAGAATTTATCAACAGTACTGACTTAAGTTTATTTAACCATTGTACTTGGCCAAAGATTTATCTTTAAAGCCAAAAATAGATTTTCACTTAGTATTAATTTCTTTAAAACATTTAGCCTTTTTTAACTTTAAAAAAAGGCTATATGGCTGAAACCGATGAAGCCAGAAAATATAAAAACTGATGGGAAGTTCTCAAATGTTTATTCTGAAAAAGTAATTTGTGGACGAATGAATGGATAAATGAAAGTGAATGCGTGTGAGGGAGGCTTTTGGGTTGGTATATTATCTCTGTAAATGCATCCTGTGTTGTCATTTATGTTGATTTAATAAAATAAAAAATAAAACCTGGGACTCAACGCTATTCCTGACATTTTGAATTGAAAAAGCTTCCTGGATAGGAAGCAGAACGGAACTCAAACAAAGTCCAGTGGATTGCTTTAAATGTGTTTGGAAAGTTACAATCCAGATTTCTCACCAAGATGCTGAGCCACCTCCAGGACTAGCCTGGAGTCGCGGCCGGCGACCTCTAGGGCGTTCAGGATGGGAGGGAGGCCCTCATCGAACTGGACATCGACCACGGCGCCGATGACAGCCACGATGCGGCCGGTGGCGACGCTTGCAGCAGCCGCAGGAGCAGCAGCATAGTCTCTGCCTGTAAATGGAAACATCCAGAGTGCAGGTTAAACACCGTTACATGCTAAGATTATCTTTAGCTAGATTTTTTGCAGCACCACAACAATCTGATTATTAGGATTTAGCTAACTACAGCGCCTCATTGGGGAGGCAATGTTATGAATGACAAATGACTAAACAATTTCTGAAGCCAACTACTTTACAAAAACATGTTTTATATACATACAGCTCCTATTTGCTCATTCTAATATGTCTGTTTAACGTTGTCTTTTTTGCAGAGGATGGTGTAAGCTTGCTAACCTGCTAGCCTAGCAGCGCCCCATGTCATTTCACAAAGGTCATTTCTGATAACATTATGAACTGCACAGATTGTTGCTTTTTAATACAATAAAATAGTTCAAAATACATTAAGGGCAGCATAAGCGCTTTTTCTGTTTCCCAGTAGGTCAAAATAAAGTTAAAAATTGACCGTTTTATCACAGAGGCCTACACCGTCACCGGTAGGCTAGCCAGCGTGTTGCTAGCTCGAGCTAACGCTGCAGCTGCCCTCGCAGATTAAAATCCATTTTCTCGCGGTTTTCTCTCAAAATAATCGCCCGGCATGCAGGGGACTCACGCGAAAGAACGGCTGGGGATCCGACGAGGGCCTTCAGGGGCTGGACCCCAGGCTTGAGAGCCTGCAAAGCCCCGGTGCAACAGCGTCCCACAGCTCCTAACATGGTTAAAATGGCTGAAGGTGGAAGGAGACGGAGCGATTCGGGGCTTTATAAATCAGTGAGCGTCCGGGCGGACTGCGCATGCGCCGTTGGACTGGACATGCGCAGATGCGATGCACAGACAGCTGACATTACTCTGCCCTCCAGAGCTGCTGTCTGGAAGGAAATGTGACTAGCAAAACAAAAGGTTAAACATATACTTTATTTGCTCTTTTGGAAAGTAAGATAATAGATAGTAGATAAGGTTATTAAAAAAATAAAAAAGATACTTAGGTCTTAATGAGATGTTTAGTTGGGTATGAATGGGGAAGCAGATAGGAAAGCTATAAGATTAGTTTATATAAATCTAATTAGGTCTACAATTGATTATAGAAGTATAGTGTATGGATCAGCATCGGAGACGGTACTTAAAAAATTAGATATCATACACTATCAAGCATTGCGTTTGATAACTGAAGCAATTAGGACAACTTCAGCATCAGCTCTACAGGTGGAGGTGGGTGAAATGCCGTTTGCACTGAGAAGAATACAACTGTCATTAAATTACTGGGTTAATTTGCAAGGACACAATCCTACACAGGTAACTTTACATTCCTGCAGGGAGAAAGAAAGAGTTAATAATAAGTCATTTGTTTGGACAATTATTCAGAAAGCAACAGAATTAAGATTAAATCATTTAAATATTAGTAAAACAGTTCCATTATCAATAACACCACCTTGGATTTCACCTGAAATAATAGTAGATTTAACAATATTGGAAAGGAAAAATAGAGAATAAATGTATATATGTAATTCTATAATAGTGGAGGAATATATAGAACAGTTTTATAATTATGTAAAAATGTATAAGGAGTTTAAACTGCATATAGGGAGGAAATTAAATTGATTATCTGCTTATACGGCAGAAATTATTGTATTGTTAGTTGATGTAGAATGGATTGAGGAAGTGAGACCACTAAGAGCTTTTATATGTTCAGATTCAAGTTCTTCATTGATCAGTTTACAAAGAAATCATTCAGAAAGCCGTCCAGATATTTTATTAGAAATTCAACAAATATTGCATCTTATTCAGATGATGGGGTTAACAGTAGTGTTTCTTTGGGTTCTTGCACATAATGAAATGGCTGATAAGAAAGCTAAAGAGTCGATAAACAAAAGTAAGGGTGATATAAGAATTGACATGAGTAAATCACAGGTTAAAAGTATCATTAAAAGAAAGATTGAAGAAAAATGGGAAAAACAGCAGGAAGAAGATATAAAAGGAAGATGGCTTTACAGAGTACAAAGGAAGGTTGGGGAAGTTTGAGGGCAAATTGGGAGGAGCAGAATACAGGAAAAGATGATAAGACTACGGTTGGGACATACAGGACTTAATTCAACATTACAGTTAATAGGAAAACATGAAACAGGAAGCTGCAATGTATGTGGGGAATCTGAAACGATAGAACATGTTATGCATAACTGTAGGAAATATCAAAGACAAAGAACACAGCTGATAAGGAGTCTTAAAAAAGGAAAAAGAGCAGTATTATCTTAATAAATAGTTTAAGGAAAAGCACTTACGATTTAGGTTATAAAATTATGTTTCATTATTTATTTTTTTAATAGTTTTTTTTTTAGCATGTTTGTCCTGATTCCACACTCCTTACTGGTTGGTGGGGGTAATGCACCATATAGTTCTTTGTCAACCACCAATAAATTCTAGAAGAAGATTTTTTTCCTTTAAATTTTTCAGCTTAGTTTGACAATCAATGTCTAAAAGTTACAGTAATACACATTATAGTGGTGTTTTCTGCAGAAAGGTGAAAATCTGTCATGGTGATTTGTGGCTTTTAATAGATTTATTTATTTATTTCAGTCTGAAAAACTCACAAGAAGAGAAAAGACAGACAGGAGAAAGGTATTGACAGTGTTGGGAAAGTTCTCTTTCTACGTGAACTAGTTCAAAGTTCAGTTCACACATTTTAAAATGAACTAGTTCAGTTCATAGTTCACAATTCCAAAAAACGAACTAGTTCATAGTTCTTTTTTTTTTTTCATATATTGCTCAATTACACCATAGCCTACTGTAGAACCACAGACAGCAATTATTTTATCAGTTGTAACACTGAAACTGTGCGTCAGATTTCATCTTCATATCCAGTTTTGAATCCTTATCCAACCAGGGTTTACATTAGCATTGAGGGGACAGCATTTCCCCATTGTTGCTTTAATGCTTTGTTGCTGTCCATTCACTTCACACTAGTAGCAGCTGCAGCTTTCACCCCTACAGTATATTCTCAAAAACATCAGGAAAAATGTGCTGCTTGAATGGTCTTTTTTATGAGTAATTATTAAAAGAAAAATAGGAAAGTAGTCTTTAAGGTGCAAATGTTTTTTTTTATTTTAATAATTTTTTCCATTTGAAATTCCATTTCAATACATACTAAAAAGGAATCCTGGAAAATTATACCAGGCAGGTTTAACAAACAAGTTACATGGATAGTAAAACCCTCAAGAACAGGGGTCTTCTATGTTTTCCAGACCAAGGACCCCCAAACTGATGGTGAGATGGAGCGGGGACCCCCTATTTATATATATTGTATGAAATTGTGTCCTATAGTCACTCTATTACAGATGGAGTAATGTAAAGAAATTAATTTCTCCCTGGGATTATTAAAGTTTTTCTGATTCTGATTCCTGGTTGATGGGACAGGTGTTGTGAAGGAAACGGTGCCCAGCTTGAAAGAGCTCCTGTGTGTCGCTGAATGTGTGCATTGATGACTGAAAGACATCTTCTGCCTCCATTTATCTGTTTATTACAGTGTGTTGATTTCATGTTAATGAGTATTTAAAGACATTTCAATAAGTGGGAAAAAAAATGCAGGGGGGGGGGGGGGGGGGGGGGGGATATAAAAATATCAACTAACCATGCAGACTCTCATGCAGTACCCCCGTAGACCCCCTAGGGGTCGCGGATCCCCTGTTGAAGACCTCCGCTCAAGAAGATTTTACTAACACAAACTGAGGGACCAGGCTGAGGTAGGAATTCAAGGTTACTGAAGTGCGGATTTTTTTACTGAAAGCCGGCGGGCAACTTGTTGCCATCATCCTCACCGACCACCTGGTCATAAACCTGTTTTAAGTCGCCTCCATGCTGCTGTGGCTTCCACGCTGCATTTTGTTTTGATGACGCACGCGGCTGTAGGCTACGACGCTGGTAGCTGCTGTTGCCAGATTGGGTGTTTTTCCGCTACATATTAAGGCCTGTTTACAGTGTGATTTAACCGGGGTTTCGCCTGGAGGGCTTTATAGAAATCTGGCAACCTATTGAACGGAGTTGAACTGAGAGAGCGTGCAGTTCACAGACGCCAGAATGAACGAGTTCACAATAACGTTCATCAGGCAATAATGCAGTACGTTCAGTTCACGTTCGCCCAAAATATGAACGAGTTCATGAACTTTCGTTCAATGAACGCGTTCAGGCACAACACTGGGTATTGATACAATTACTTTAGCACTGGATGTGCATAAACAGGAGTAAAGAAGAGGGCTGTTTCCCCCCCCAGGCCTGAAACTGGTGGTGGAGTGGAGATAGATGAAGTTGGTCAGTCTGTAGACTGCTGGTTAGAGAGACAGTCTACTGAGCTTTATGGGGAGATCCAGCGGGCTGTGTGAGCTGATACTAAAGCTTCACTCAGGGACCTGGAAGATGGAAGTCCAGTTTGGATAACACAGGTTGAGGGAACCTGTCCATGATGAGCAAGCATGAAGCGACAGTGGAGAGGAAAAACTTCCATTTGGGAAGAAACCTCTGGCAGAACAGGCTCAACATGGCGGTCTTCTGCCAGACTGTTTAAGATGAGAAAGGGAACGCAGCAAGAATCCAGGAGGAATGAACTCTGATGAAGCTTTAGCCACGATGGTGGAGGAGGTGATTGAGGTGGGATGAAACGGTGTCATATGAATGAAGTCACAGCGTATCCGCCGCCTGTGCACAGGAGAAGACAAGTGGATCGGAGGCCTTTTAAGATAAACTTTGGATGCTGATTGGCTTTCGTGGAGGTGTGGTTTAAAGCTGATTGGCTAGCAAGACGTTTCTTCTGTTGAATTTCCGCCTAGGCTCAATTTTTCCAAGGATTTCTCTAACTTTTACTCCATCTTTTCAACCACTATGACCTGCTTTTCTGTCCCTGCTGTCATGCTACCTCCAGATGTTGGTGAATAACTTTTTTTTTGTCTCTGACAATAGCACCATACTACAGCTATTTTGTGTTTATCCGTAAATGATAGTGGAATAGTTTACTGTGAGCTTATCTGTTTTAATCAAAGAGGAGCAATTACCCTGTAAGATTTTCATTGGACACATGAGCTACAATGTAAAAATGTACAATCCTCCGCCTCTGAGATGCTTCAAATGGCAAAAATTCATAAATATAGCAACATTATGTAAAGGAAAACAACGGCATGGAAGCTGTGTTGGAGAGTACGAATATGGAAAATGTGGGAAAGAAGTTGAAACAAATGCTGTAACTGTGGTGGAGAACATACTGCTGCATATCGCAGTGTGAAGTCAGTAAAAGATCTGAAGAAATAAAAAATAAAAAGTGAAATTTGAGCTCGGAATAACTTGTGCTGAAGCTGTAAAAAGGATCCCATCTCAGTCAGAAAAACCCAAACCAACAGTTCAGCAAATGTCCCCAAATTGAAGAAGATTCATTGATTGTAAAAAAGACAAGGAAAGCCAAAAAAATCCAAATAAAAGTGAAAGCTGCAGAAAAGTATCTCGAAGTTAGAGATTTAAACTGGGAAACGGTTGAAAGCCTGATGGGAAAACCAGTAGGACAATCAGAAACTGGTAGAGTGATGATAACTTAAAGATAAATTAGAAATTATGAGGACAAATGTGATTAAGTATTTATTATGTTGGGTTAAGTTAAACAGTTCAGAAAATTATTTTTTTTTTATTATTGTTTTTCCTTTTTCTGGGGGTGAGTCTTGTTTCCTGTTTCCTTGTTTATCTCCTTATTAGTTGGTGGCGGTAATGCACTTTAACTAGTTTGCCAACTGCCATAAAATCTCACAAGAAGAAGAAGAAGGTTGTTTATTGTGTAAATGAAGTCACTCCTGTTAAAAACAAAATAACATTTTGCTGTTGCACAGCACTCCTAAACCTTTGACCGGGTACCAACTTCCAACCCACAACAAACCAAGCTTTGCACCATTCTATTTCAGGACATTAACAGCCTAGGTCTGTATTTAGTTGTAGTTCTTGTATATTATTATTTATTAATTTTCTTATTACATCAGATTAAGGAAGTTAAATTTGCAAAAAAAAAAAAAAAAGAAAGCCACGTTTCATTGTAGAATCATTCAAATTCATCTTATTGTAGAATGTGGCTCTTTGGACCCTCTCCAGTGGCTCTTAAAAGTGGCTAAAATGTATATAAAGAGCAAAATAATGTATTATAATAAATACCAGTATTAAAAGCTTTGGTGTTTTTTTATATGAGATGGAAAAGATTAAGATTAAATGAACCAGAATATGTTTTAAGAGCCATTTTCCTTTACTTAGCTTTAAAATGTTGTGTTTTAAAATTATTTTAAAAGCAAAAAATACATAAATTGTTGATTGTTTGAGATGGCAACGAATTTCCTATACGAGATAATTGAAAAAAGGTTGTTTAAAAAAAAAAAGTCATGTTATAATTAAATTTTCGGCTCTGAACAAGTTTTACTTAGTGGAAATCGAGGCAAAACGGCTCCTTGGATAAGAAAGGTTGCAGACCCCTGATGTAGAGGGGGCTTCTTCTTCTTGGATTTATTGGTGGTTGGCAACAAACATTTAGTAGCATTACCGCCACTTACTGGTATGGAGTGTGGTTCGTGATGGACTATCTACTAATAAACATGTATATGATTTCTAAGGGAAAAAATAAAATAAAAACTACAAACTTATACATAACTTTGTATTCTACTCGTCTATATCATACACACATTCACCCTCTCTATAATCAAATTCTATGAAATAATTTAGTTTTCTTTAAAAATCCAATAATTATTGGTATATGTTTACTGCCCAAATTCTCCCTCAAAATATCTAATAAAGGAATCTTTTCCTTTATACAGTCAAACTCTCTCCTCATGTATCTGCTCTCACTTTCATATGTATGACATTCCAGTATAACATGATCTATTTATTCAGATTTTCCACAATAATCACTTTGAAAAGTGTATAATTAAGTCCTGTATGCCCAAATCTTAACCTTGTTATCATGCTCTCCTCCTTTCTATTTCGTCTTCCATTTCTTTTTTCTACCATCTTCTGAATTTTATAAAACCATTTTCCTGTTTTTTCTTCATTCCACCTTTTTTTTGTGCCTTTTTCCATCAGTTTTTCTTTAATAATACTCTTTCCCTCTGATTTACTTGTTTTAACTGTAAAAATAATAGGATTTTGAATTGCCCTCTTTGCCATTTTATCTGTCCTCTCGTTTCCTTCTACTCCAAAATGGGCTGGAACCCACAAATACAACTATCGAACCAATATTTTTTATTCTGAATAATGTCTGAAATATTTCTAATAGAATATCTATCCTACTATCTGACTGATTATATTTTAAATTTAATAATGCAGAGGTTAAATCTGAACAAATTACTGTTTTTAATGGTTTTATGTCTTCTACCCATTGTAAAGATAATAATATTGCCAACATTTCCCCTGTGTATGCTGATAATCCATCTGAAATTCATTTTCCTATTTTTAGACTGAGTTTTGGTATTACAAAAGCTATTCCAATTTCCCTTGTTATTTTTGATGCACCTGTACTAATAACTGTACTAAATTAATATCTACCTTTTACGATTTATCTTGTTTCTTTTCCATTAGTGACTTATCTACTATTGCTTCTGGTAGAATCCATGGTGGTATAACTGATATTAGTTTCTGAGTGATTTCTAAATTAAATTCTTTTATTTTGTTTTCAATTATCCATCCAAAACTCCTCAATTCTTTCTTTTCTTTTTCCCAACATGGATTTAAAATTTCCCGAGTTGGATGGTTGTGTAGAGGACTGTAAATATTTTAAATCTACAAAAATGTTCAGTACCACTAGAGGGAGCCACTGGCACACTTTTAAAACCACAAGGGCTAATTATAAAAGTGTCTGATCCTTCAGAGCCACCATTCTCCTCTTAGAGCTGAGAGTCTTAACCAATATGTCATCCTTCAGCCTGTATATTTTTTCATTTGTCATATATGCACCTCTCATAAAATAAGTTGATAGAAGATAGTAAAAATCTGAAAAGTGCGGCGTGAGTTTAGATTCAGATCGTTATAGGCTCCTTAAAGCCACTGCAAACAATAGCTCCTCTTCAGAGGACACCTATTTCATCAATAAAGGTAGAGATTTGACAGAGAACTTTAAGATTTATAATTTTTCACATGAATCATATGGGAGTTGCTTAGGGCGACATTAGAAGGATGCTTAAGTACGTATATGAAAATTTTGGCTATTTCTTGACTGAGCTTTTTTGTTGCGTTTATATGCAGTCATAGGCGGGTTTAAACAGGGGCCACCAGGGGCCAGTGCCTCTGTAGAACTGGTTCAGGGCCTTGTAATGGTCCTATGACCTAATGTATTATTATGATATTCACTGAAACATCGTGACAGATTTTTTTCTTTTTTCCATCTCATTTTTTTTCCACCCTTACAGTTCTATTTTAACTATGACTTTATCACATTTACTTACGTTGTACTTCTGAATTGGTTCAAACTGCTCATTTTCCTTTAAATTAAGAAATAAAAACACGTGTTGTTCCTGAATCATGAATGTCCATTTACAAATATTCCAAATAATATGTTTACCTTACCTTGACTGATTATTCCAAAGACTATAAACATCATACTTTTGTAAAACTCAATATTTCAGTTTGGTCCAACTTTATTTATTGACTAAGAGACATGATTTATATCTTAAATACTCTATAATGTAGCACATAATCTCTAAAATCTTCTAAAATTTTCAAATGCCTTATAGTCTTTTTTCTTATTTTGCTCTTTGTGATATTTTTGCAGCCAGTAGATTACAGGCTATCATGTTTAATTATTGAGTAAAACCCATTATTTTTCAAAACAGAAACTTTGCCCATGATGTGGCATTACTGGCCACATCCACCATCACCACTGAAAACAAATAATGGAACCATTTCTGGCATTTACTTAATCATATATAGTTACTTTAACATATTTTTTTCATGCTAGCAGAGTAGGACATTAAAAAATTGTGTTAAAATAACTAAATATGATTAAGTAAATGCATTATTTTTTCAGTGAAATGGTCAGCCAATGAGGTCCCATTCACCAGCAAATGAGAGTGACATCACGTGGTCATGCAACTTGAATTAGATATTTAATCGGAAACTAATTATTACAGTTTATTTTTCCATGATAACGGAGCTTAAATTTTTGGTAAAGTGAAATCAACAGTTAAAAGAAAAAAAAAACTATTTTCAATTGGAACAACATACCATTTAAATGTATCTACATTACACTGACATTTCAACATTTTTAATTCTATGCCCCCATGAAAATTCTTGGGCCCCACCCTGGCCCCCTTGATGAATTTTTCTAGAACCGCCGCTGTATCTATTCAATGCATAGTTTCTGTCATCTGCACACAGTTGAGACAGATAGACTGTATTACTTTATGTGTGCTTCAAGCTGATTCCCACATTTAGATTATTTCATAAATGTAAAGTGATTTTGGGGTTGGCTCAGGCAATCATTCAACAGTTATCCGGGAAACTGAGAAACACCGCAAACAGTTTAGACATAAAACAGCAAAAGGGTTTAAAGCAGGGTTTAATATTTACTACTTTTTCTGCATGAAAAAGAACACTGGTCAGAGATGATGTACGGGGTTAAATAAGGAGCAATTTTAGACACAAACGATCAAATTCACACCTGAAGTTGATTAAAATAATATTTGAAGACAAGCTCTCTGACCAAGCTGGGCTGGATTTTGCAATAATTTGGGTCTCTTGATATGCAAAGGGCATGAAGATTAGTGCATTGCACTTGGAGTGCAGAGAGTTAATTTTGTTGCTTTGTACTTCTGACAATGTAATGGCAATAAAGTTGAACTCTATGGTTCTGCAAAGTATTGACAAGTGGGATAAAAAGATTTGTAACCAACCTTTGAGCTCTATTTTATATTATCATGAAGTCCTAATATATTTGAAGCTTACAGTTGTGACATGTATCATAGTTGGTATATGATCAAAATTCCCTATAGGGATCTGTGAACCTTTTTAGATATGTAGAAAATATCCATATATTTACACTAGAGGGCGCTGTTTCACAAAAGGACACAGACAGGTTGTTGTTCAGTTAGAATAGCAGCATGTAATTTCTCTTTAGATGACTTAAGTCATCGATGGCTACCAGACCGTGAGCAGAATCTGCCAAACCAGAGATTTTCCAAGCATCTATAATTAGTTAGCTTATCCAAAAACAGTTAAGATCTACTTCAAGTCAAGATACCACTGTTGAGTAACTGGAACATATCTCAGAAACAGTTCCTCTTCCCTGTGTGTCTGATATCACAGCAATTTTATTTAACCATGCTTGGCATTCTTTCCCAACTCAGCAGATGAATATCCGACCATCTGCACGCTTAGACAAAGCCCCGCAACCGTCTGACTTCATCTGCAAAAGCACGGCACAGGCAGCATTTGAATTAGGCATGCCTCAAAGTGAAGCCTGATGACTGATGACTGAGATCGCTGCGTTGCCAAGCTTTTGTGTTTTGTGTTTCTTGATTATTGCAGACACACGCTGGGGTCGCCAGCAGCTGCCAACACATGGGTAGACTCCTAAATATTGAGATAAATATTTTTTTTTTAACCAAGGAATGGAGCTGAGGTCAATAAGTTGGATTCCTGTGTGGAAGGAAAGAGTGTTAGGTTTCTGTGACTGACTGCAGCTGCACTGGTTTTGATGGAAACCTGACTGAACATGTTTCCTAAAGAAGCATATCCAGCCTAGAAGGTGCAGTATTCAGTAGAAAACTCAGAGACCAATGTGTTGAATTGGTTTAATAAAGATAACCTTCATGCAACCTTTATGTTGTTTTTGTTTTGTGAAGTATTTTGGCTAATCCATGCTACTGTATTAGAGTCAACCATCAGCAGACCCCGTTAGTGCTTTTGAGCTATTGTTTTATTTAAGAGTTCATTTGGTAAACTGTACTGAGAGTGCTGAAGGGATGCCTGCAATTATAATCACTTTTTGTTCTTTTATATCCACCACACTGCCTGCAGCATGCCTTCAGGCTGTATAGTAATGCTACAAGATCCAAAGGCTAAAATGCATAAAAAATTCTGATAGAAACTGTTCTGAAAATGATTATAAAATACACGTAACCACTGAAATACTGGGTATGCTCACCAGTAAATGCTGTGGTTTCCTTTTCCCTTCAGGATTGCCTTTATTCCTAAAGGCATATAGATAATGTGTTTTTGGGAAAATATTTTCATTTTTTTCTTTAGATTCACTGGCTGCATGTCCACCATGAGAATTGGCTACTCCAACACATCCCAAAGGTGCTCTGTCATTTAGAAATGCGTTTGTGGAGGTCAGTGAATGTATCGCGCTAAGGAACTGGCTAAATAGCAAATATAAGCGTGTTCCAATCAGTCCCAAATCCCTAATTTACACAAGAGTCACTATCATGTCAATGTGTGTGTGAATTCATTATTTTTTTTATGCTTCTATGGAATAAAATGTTATCTAAATTAAGGCTGCAATAAATCCTTTTTAAAAATACATTCAGTGGATGTTTAAAGTTAATAAACTTTTAAAAAGACTTGAATTTTTTATAGGAATTAAAGGAACAGCACTGGTTTAAATCCTATCTATCTGATCGATTTCATATCTTCAACATGCTCAAATGTTACCTGTGGAGTACCACAGGGATCAGTGCTAGGACCAGTTCTCTTTACTATATGCTCCCAATCGGTAGAGTTATTAGACAGCATGGGATTAATTTTCACTGTTATGCTGATGATATTCAGCTTTATTGGTCTATAAATCCAGATGAAGCTAATCCATTACATAGATTACAGGCATGTCTTGAAGACATAAAAACCTGGATGACTCTTAACTTTCTCCTTCTGAATGGAGACAAGGCAGAAGTCATAGTCTTTGGACCAGAGTCTTTGAAAAAGAAGCTGATTAGTCAGTCACTTCATTTGGATGGGATTAAACTGATTTCAGACTTGGTATTTAAATCCCATATCAAAGAGGTTTCTAGAATTTAATTCTTTTATCTGCGCAATATTGCAAAAATTAGAAATATTCTGTCCAGGGGTGATACTGAGAAACTAGTCCATGCATTTGTGACTTTAAGGCTGGACTATTGTAATTCTTTACTATCAGGAAGTCCACAAACTGTAGTTAAAAGTCTTCAGCTGATCCAAAATGCTGCAGCCAGAGTTCTGATGAAAATGAAAAACAGATCATATCTCTCCTATCCTGGCTTCTCTTCATTGGCTTCCTGTTAAATCAAGAATAGAATTTAAAATCCTCCTTCTCACATATAAAGCCTTAAATGGCCAAGCTCCATCTTATATCAGAGATCTGATTGTTCCTTATGTTCCTAACAGAGCACTTCGCTCTCAATCTGCAGGTTTACTAGTGGTTCCTAGAATTTCTAAAAGTAGAATGGGAGGCAGATCTTTTAGTTATCAGGCTCCTCTCCTGTGGAACCAACTACCAGTTTTAGTCCGTGAGGCAGACACCCTGTCTACTTTAAAGGCTAGGCTTAAAACTTTCCTTTTTGATAAAGCTTATAGTTAGAGGGGCTCAGGTTATCCTGAGCAATCTCTATAGTTATGCTGCTATAAGCTTAGACTGCCAGAGGACATGGGGACCCCTATTTCATCATTCTGCTTCATTCTATCTCTATTCTCGCACTCTGCAGAATGTGTTAGCTCAATTTATAATGTTCTGCTTTGTCTGCTTTTTCTCAGCATAGTAGCTTCATCTTGTCTGTTCCTGTTTTTGGCTGTGACGCCATCCGGGAGAGAAATATCAGCTGTGCTGCTGTCATAAACACCCTTGTTATAGATGTTTCTCTGACTGTGACTGACTAGATGTGCTCTCTTCATCCTCTGACATGGGAGTTGGCTCGGAGCTCATCTGCCTGGCTGTGTGTTTCCTGGATGGGGCCGCCTTTTACAGCTGCTTTTTGTATCTCTGCTTCTGTCTCCTTGAACCCCAGTCGGCCTCGGCAGATGGCCGCTCACACTGAGCCTGG
Source organism: Cyprinodon tularosa (assembly GCF_016077235.1). NCBI lineage: Eukaryota > Metazoa > Chordata > Actinopteri > Cyprinodontiformes > Cyprinodontidae > Cyprinodon > Cyprinodon tularosa. Next base: position 437,891 of record NW_024039077.1, read on the forward strand.
TTCTGCTGGAGGTTTCTTCCTGTTAAAAGGGAGGTTTTCCCCTCCACTGTCGCTACAAGCATGCTTAGTGTGAGGGATTGCCTTCAAGTCAATGAGTCGATGCAATCCACTGGTTTTCCTTAGATAGAAAACTTTGAATCAGTTTAAATGTATGATCTGGGTAATTGTAAAATACCTTGAGATGACATGTGTTGTGAATTGGCTAAATACAAATAAACTGAATTGAATTGAATAAGTAATAAAATCATACAAATTAATTTAGCATGTTTGCTAACCTTAAAAATATAATAGAATCAATATTTTACTGTTTTTCAATCTTCCAAGGCAAAATAGAAAGTAACTCTCAAGGACTGTGTCTTAGTAAAAGATTTAAATAGTATTTTTTTAGTAGTAGTGTATTAGAAATCAAACTATGTGTAAATTTTTTATATCTGTTTTTAAATATGTCAGAGTCTAAACATGCTAATGAAACCGTGTTTTAATCTTTTCCTTCTCTTTCTCATTCAAATTTTAAGAACTATTTTGCTACATTAACATTAATTGTTCCAATTTAAAAAGAAACTGACAATCCTTTCCTGCGATGTGTTTTCCCCCTGCAGTTTTCTCAGAACTGGCTACATTAGAAGCAGGGTTTACTTCAATCGTTCCACTTAACTGGAATCATAAGGAGGCATTTTTCTCTACCAGTTAGGAAGGAAACTGATCACAGCAGCATCCGATTAAATCCAATCCAAGTAAAAGTTGCCAAGTTTGAACAATGACAATGTTGTACAACAACAACAATGTTTTACCACAGACGGCATGCTCAGTGAATGTCTCAGACAATGGGGTACAGAAGATGAGGTGCTATATGCCCCTACATGGGATGTACCACTCAAACATAACCGAAGTGGCAGATATCAGGAAATCCTACCAATGGCTAGATAAAGTTGGACTGAAGGACAGCACAGAGGCACTCATCATGGCTGCACAGGAGCAGGCCCTGAGCACCAGATCAAAAGAGCCCAGATCTACCACATCAGAGAAGACCCCAAGTGCAGACTGTGCAAAAAGGCCCCTGAGACAATCCAGCACATAACTGCAGGGTGTAAGATACTGGCAGGTAAAGCTTACATGGAGCCCCATAACCAAGTGGCTGGAATAGTATACAGGAACATCTGTGCAGAGTATGGGCTGGAAACCCCAAGGCCAAAGTGGGAAACAACTCCAAAGATGGTAGAGATGGTAGAGACTTCCAGATACAGATGGACCAAATGGTAATGGCAAACCAACCGGACATTGTGGTGGTGGACAAAAAGCAGAGGAAAGCTGTTGTGGTTGACATAGCAATACCAAGTGACTGAAACATCAGGAAAAAAAGAACATGACAAACTAGATAAATACCAGGAATTCAGAGCGGAGCTGGAGAAAACCTGGAAGGTCAAGGTATCAGTGGTACCCGTGGTCATTTGGGGCCTTGGGGCCCTCGGGGCAGAGTGGTTACAGCAGATCCCTGGAAATACATTAGAGATATTGATCCAGAAAAAAGTGCAGTTCTAGGAACAGCAAAGATACTGAGCAGAACCCTCAAGCTCCCAGGCCTTTGGTAGAAGACCAGAGCTTGGAGGAAAAAAAGGGGGAAGACCACCTGCGATGGGTAAGGAAGTTTTTTTTTTATATATATATATATATATATATATATATACACATGTACAAATATATATCTTTATTCAATTATTATAATTTTTTTGCCAACACATTTGAAAACATTCCTGATTGTGGGGTTAGCTTAAACTGGTTCAAGAAGAACATTCTAGTGAACAAAGTCAATAGTTCTTTGCATATTGATCCCAAAGCATCCTAATTTTGCAGGAAATCATAATCATTAATTTTTTCAGGAAAATATAAAATGTCCCATTCTTACTTTCTCTTTAACTTTGATCCATGTGTTTCATTGGTTTATTTCCTACTTTGTGTTTCTAGATGTATTTTGGTTCTCAGGTTTTTCTGTTGTTGTTCCTTTCCTCTTGGCTCCCTCGTTGTCTCCACTCACACCTGCTCCTTATCAGCTCGTTAGCCCTGCCTTTGTCTCAGTCAGCCACTCTCCCTCTGCTGTCACTCTTTGCTGGTTCCTTGTCATCGCTGGTTTCTCATTGCTGCTGTCTTCCTACTTCGTCTCTCCCTGGCTCATTGTGTTCGGTTTCCCCTGATGTCTCCATGGTCCTGGTTTGTTTTACATTTTAAGTTGGATTTTTCACCAATTAAACTGCAAGAAGTCACCTCAGCCTCTCTGCCACTGCATTTGGGTCCTCGGACCTTAACCGAGCTCTGACATAAAATACAACTCAATTCAGTTAAGAAATACTTTATTAATTCCAAAGGGAAATTAAATGTTGCAGTAACTCATAATTAGTGTTTTAACCAGTTTTTGCGGGTATTGATAGCTGTAGGCGCTAATTATTAGCTTAAAGGTAGTGATGGTGAGATGATGCCTGATGATGCATTGAACCGTTTGGCCAAATTGCTTCAACGATTCCCACAGTTTATGAGGCTCCATTTGAACGTGTCACCCCCTACTGGTGGAATGCAGAACTACAGTTTGTAATAAAATCTGTGATTTTTTTTACTATATTGTTTTTCACCTTTTAAGGTCCTTTGAAATTGTTAATTGTTGGTGTGTGTAATAAAATCTTTTGTAATTTTTTTTTAAGTGTAACATTTCCTAGAACAATCATTAAAGGTGCACCGTTTTTCTGCCATTTTAGTGAAATAAACTCCAGCAGACAGTGAAAGTGTTTGTGAAAATTGGGCAATGATGAGCAAAATGAAAAGTGTTAGTCATTTTTATTCAAACATAATAGTTTTTTCCACAGTTTTTGGTTTTAATCGGGTTGGAAGTTGTATTTAACCAATCGTTTAGCTAAGCCGGCCTCATTCAGCAGCATTTTTACTAGGGCAAACCAATGCAAATTAGTCTCATCAGCCAAAATAATTTAGTGTAATCGCAACTATCAAAAGTTAAAGGCAGGTCTTCAACCATCAACTTATAGAGTGAGAGCATGAGTCTTGCAGATCACGCCACTGATGTGGACAACTTTAGAAGGGAGAAACTACTAATTAATACTGAGGTGTTAACACTAACTGTGCCCTGTGTCTTGCTCAGATTTTGATCATTACATTGTTCTCACCAAAATATTTTTCAACAATTAAATTGGTTGGAAAAACAAGCAATCTATTCTAAGATTCTATCTAAACTTTATCCTGAAGCGGTCACATTGTATCACGGTAGCGAGACTTCAGACGTCATCAATTTTGGCCCCTCTTCTAGATGAATCACGCCTCGACACACGCTTCGGGGGAAACACCCCCTCCATTATTCGACACACGCCTCAAAGCCTCGGCTCATCCCATAACATCACTACTTAAAGGTATAGTGGAGGACCTGCCCTCTCCACTTAAAAAAAAAAGCACATGCACAACCCTGTACCCAGTGCTGAGAGGGAACACCGTGCAAGAGCCCATTTCTCCTCGTGCACGCTCTGTTTAAAAGTAGCTGTTTGCATCGCTCATACAAGCTTACCTTCCAAAAGAAGATTTGCAATTTTCCGCTATGTCAGACTAACCACCAGTAAGCGAAAATGGGGACGAGCCTTACGTAAACATATATATCCAGAATGATTGACAATTAGGAAGGCCACTTATTTTGATGATCCACCCGGAAAAAGAACATCCTTTACTATACCTTTAACATTAAAAAATGCTTAATTTCTACACAACATGCAGCTGTATTTTTTCCCATGACTCGCATAGAAAGAATTTCCTAGATTTCTCGTTGATCTCAACTATTTTAGATTGTTTTCCTTCTTTAAAGAAATCTAAGAAGATGCATTTGCTGATTCTACAGTGGAGATCCACACATGCTGGCCACCATCTTAGCCATAACTATAGGTTTAAAGAGCCCATATTATGTTGTAAAAACAGTAGTTATACCAGAGGGACAGAAATACCCAGAGGGGTTATGGAATATCAAAGAGATAAATGGTTGTTTCCTCAGTTTTATAGAAGAAAGGCTTGCTCTTATTTTCTTTATGGCCCACACCTGTTTCAGAAAAACAAAAGCAGGGCAAAAATGCTATACTGAAGCTCATTGTTGGTGATTACATCCGAACACTTAGAGGTATGGAAATGCCAAATTCCAAACCTCTCTAATGATTATAATATTAAGGCTCAGTACCATTCAGTGTCCTCGTTATATATGTTGTACTTTTTCAGTCATGTAGGTCCAACCCAGGAATCCATGCTGCCACAGGAGAGAAAAGGAGCTGAGCAAAATTTAAGACTATCTTTTAAGAAGAGCATTCTTGAGTGACAGCTGACCTTTTCCTTCTTTTTGAAAAAGCGGGCAATAAAGCGCTCCCTGCTACCCTTGTTGCTGGGCTGTATGACTTCAGTTTGCAGGCTACAAAGAGCCCAATCGGTCAACAAAGATTTTCCATTTAAGGATTAAATCATACATTAAATATATCCACTATGCTGAAAGATTAGTAAAATCTAGATGGTTTTATTAATTGAAACGGTTGACTAGAACTGAGCAAAATAGCCTTTTTAATGTTATTTCAACCCCCAGTATAGTACTTTTTTCTTTGCAAATTTAGAAAATATTCGTAAAATGTTTATTTAAGTTGGCTAAATGGTGCTTTTTAACATCCACATTTCATTTTTTTTAATCGGCCGATATTATTTCATCAGCCTTTTTTGCAAATAAAACTTGCTATTTGCATTTATTTTCATCAACCTGAGACCCCTAAATAAAATCCAGGGTGACTATTTGCCTTTTAATGTCAAATATAATTTTTGTATAAATAGAAATACAGCTTTTCTGTTTGACTTTAGTGAAAAAAAGCACCATTAATAGCGAAAAACACACCGGACAGGTTGGAGATAAAGTTATGGAGAAGTTTAAAGCTCAACACATCATCCCTGTAGGGAATCATGGTGGTGGCAGTGTCATGATGAGGGAATCCTTTTCTTAAAGAGGGGCAGGTGAAATAAGTAGATGAAACTAAAAACAGGGCAATAGACTGCAAACTTCTTTCGGGTCGAGAAGGTTTATATGCGTCAATGAATAAGACAAATAAGACGTTTACTTTTTTAGATCTAATTATCGGTTTCAGATAAGATCAGATAAGGTTTAAGAAAATATTAGAGATGGAAAAACACTTGAGATTTAAGAGGATTATTAATGCTCTTGCAAGCCGCTGAATCTGAATCTGAAAAAAAAAACACCCAGCACCCTTTATGTGACTGTACTTCTCTCCGGCTTGTGGAATTATGCAGTTAATCATGTCAAAACCGTCAATGACACAAGAATGAAAAGATGTTTTTTTACAGGAGAACCGTAGCTGGCTGCCTACAAAGTGTTTAGCCTCAGGCATAGATCTTCAGACTGTTTTTCTTGATCATCATATGGGCGAGGCTCTTAAAACACGATTACTGAAAACAAATATAAAGAAAGAGGCTGCATTAAACCCATTCACACTGAGTAAACTTACAGTATTTCTTGCTTGCTCAGCACCAACCAGTAGATGATTGCGGCGGCTCTTAATTCTTCCCTCGGGTGTTTTGCAGTGATCAAAATCAACCCTGAACATAAATAAATGATACTTCATTCTTTAGCATTTCTAAACCGTAATTAAAATCGGATGATTGATAAACACACTTAAAGCCTTTGTACATTTGCGAATGCAAATTATGTCCATCAAGTTGGGGCATATACGAGAGATTAGAAAGTATTTTTCTTTACAGCAACCACATATTCTAATGTTTAAAATGAGCCGATTTAAAAATACCGAGGATTTTAACTCTTTCTTTGTAAATAAAAGTCCTTCAAATTAGTGTAGATATCTGACACAGTGAGCTATTTCATTTAGATTATTGAGATAATAGTTATATATGCAATTAAATGTTTCCAGTATATTTAACCTCAATATAAAGTTGGCTCTTGTGGCCCAGCTTTTATGATGTGGTTGGTCTAACAGTGCAAATCCAGATAAACTTACCTTCATAATATCTCAACAAACGTAAACCAGCAGCTTTATGCTTCATACAGCTTTAAATCATGCAATAATAAACAACCTTCAGCTGGGTGAATAAAGCAGATTTAAAGCTCTGCCTTAAATTTTATTCAAAAATCACTATATTCTTGTAAAAATGGGACTTTATGTCCTCTGATTTAAATCTATTTTTGCTCTACCTGAGTCAAAGCTGCATAAATGTGGGCAGAATCGAGTAAAAAACTGAAACTTTGTGGATTGAAAGCAAGCTGTCAGGATGTCTCATGTCTCCAGACTAGCTGAAGATTAGAATCCGATGATGTTCCGCTGGTTGCCTGCAGATCATCTGACAGCTACACATTTTAAGAACATACACATTCAAACATCTAAATGTGGGTTAGCCGATGAACCCCGCTACTGTACCTGCAAAGATATGGATTATACCACACAGCATGATGCTTCCACCTCCATGTTTCATTATGTGGATGATCAAGATAGTCTGTAGTGCCTGATTATGTCAGTTTAGTTTTAGTGGTTGATTTGGAAGAACCAAATGACATAAATTTGAAACTGACATTTTGCCTCATAATGAATAAAAGGTATTCGGGGTGGATCATCAAAATAAGTGGTGCTCCTAATTGTCAATCATTCTGGTGATATGTTGACATAAGGCCGTCCCGCGTGCTCGTCCCCATTTTCACTTACCAATGGTGAGTCTAACATGGTTGAAAAATTGCAAATCTTCTTTCGGAAAGTAAGCTTGTATGAGCGATGCAAGCAGCAAGTTTTAAATAGAGCATGCATGTGCATGCATTTCGCTTTATAGTAAAACCTTTATCAGTAAAATACTTTAAAAAATCAAAACTTCAAGCCAGTAGTGTTATTACCTTTGTAACATTCATAAAATATGGATATTTTGATGGCAAAAATGAACGTCAACAAGAAACGCCGACTTGCCCGAATATATTAAGAAAATTAATAAAAGTACTCTGAGAGTAAATGAAACACATTTATTTTGGTACAACATAACCTTAGAGGCATTAATGCTGACACTGGCACCTAAATATAATTGTTATGTAGGTTTATTAACTTTTTTACTTTACTATTTAACTCTTCAAATAGCTTTTTATGTTTTTTTCTTGACTTGTAAACTTTTTTTTCCAACTTAATTTCCAGTAGGTAATATATCATTCCAGGGCTCATCTAATTGGTCAAATGCCAAAATAAGATGTACAGCCATGTAGCTGTAGCTTTGCTGAATGGCTGGATATAGATCTTGTGCTTCTAGACCTCACTTGCAAAACCCTCCATTTGTAAGTTTTATGCAACTGATAAAAAACGCTAACTTGCCCTATAAAGCAGAGGTCTTCAACAGGAGGTCTGCGACCCCTAGGGTGTCAGCGGAGGTACTGCATGGGGGTCGCGAAAGTCTTGGTTGATTACTTTTTTTTAATATTCCCTCCTGCAATTTTTTGCACTAATTAAAATGTCTTTAAATACACATTAACATGAATTCAACACACTGTAGTAAACAGATAAATGAAAGCAGAAGATGTCTTTCAGTCATCAATGCACACATTCAGCGACACACAGAAGCTCTTTCAATCTGGGCACCGTTTCATTCACAACACCTGTCCCATCAACCAGGATTCAGAATCAGAAATACTTTAATAATACCAGGGAGGAATTACTTTCCTTACACGACTCCATATGTAATAGAGTGACTATAGGACCAGTTTGATATAACACAATTTCATACAATATATATAATTAGGGGGTCCCCGCTCCATCTCGCAATCAGTTTGGGGGTCCTTGGCCTCGAAAACGTTGAAGACCCCTGCTATAAAGGGATAAGCGTTCCTGCGAGCAGGTACAGGGTTGCGCTTTTTTTTTTTTTTTTTTAAGTGGAGAGGGGGAACTTTTCAAAAATTTACAAAAATCCTCCACTATACCTTTAAAGGTTTCATTGTAAATTAAACATTATTCAAGTGTCTTAAAGTTTTATTGCTTATAAAGCTGGTTTCGTCTCTCCCTGGTCTTTTTAAGCGTTCTGATTTTATTTTTGATCATTTCAAAATGATCATTTGGAGCTTTTTTTAAATGAATTGTGGATTTCACTTCAAATTTATCTAATTGTTTTTCTATTGTTAAACAGTGATTGGATAATTTCCTTGACTCAATAGTACAGAAGATAACTTATTGTTCCTAAAAACAACCAGAGAAAATCCAGATTTGTTTTCACCAATCCGACAACAAAGATCTTATCCCTGCTTCCTTTTCATGCAGACCATAGATTAAAATGTGAAAATGCCCATAGAAAAAAATGGGAAAATTTAGAGTCATAGAGAGGGATTTTTATTTTTTTTTCCTCCACACCCACAGCCTGTTGAAAAGCTTGTGAGGGAGTGGGAGAGTTTAAAAAAAGGGCTGGACCATGTCTTCATTTACTTGAGGATCTCAATGACTAGAATTTAGGGAGTCCCATGAGAGACGGACAGAGTGAGCTTTCAACTGCTTTACCCAGTAATGCTGCTGCTACCTCTGCCTGCATGACTTCATGGTGCCTAATTGGTCCAACAACTGGAAACAGACTCTCAGCCTGATAACCTGCACATGGAAATCTGAACCTTTTCCATTACTTAAAGGAGAGCAGCACCTTAAAGCCTGAAGCGCTGAGTCAGCAACATTTAAAGGTATGCATCCTTAATTACTAATACCCACTAGAAGATGAAAACTTGTTCTATTTGTTATGGAATTGAAGTTCAGATTTTTATTTGTCATTTCAAAACCTCATGTTTGCTCTTATAGTTCTGAGAGGAAAGTCATGGTCCCCTCCCTGCACTGGCTGCTCCTGCTGTGGAGACTTCAGGTTCTGTTGGCTCAAGACTATGAAGGAGACTTAGAGGATGAGGTGGTCACCCCGAGGAGGAGAAGCAAACTTCTTGCACCTAATTCCATACCACAAAATGGCAGACGTAAGTTCCTCCTAATATAAAGAAGAGGTTGATAGTAAAAAAATGCTTCCAAAGTAAAAAAAAAAAAGAACATGATACAGAGCTATTGCTGAAGGATGCATTGCACATGAATTGATCATATCTCTCCTCTCCAAGCAATCCATCTCCAGTGTGACCGCTTAGTGCTCTGTTATCCAAATGTTTTATTCACTCAGAATCCATTTTTCCTCAGGCGCATTCTCTCTGGGACATATTCATGGGAAGATTAATGTGGTTTATACTCAGCCTGTATTAGATCTGCAACCTCCTCCTACAGCAGAAGGTTGATGTTGAAAATTTGTCTTGAAAATAAAAAGACCCACTTTCATAAAACCTATAATGCTTTGAAGAAATGCTGCAGAAGCTAAACAGCCAGTAAGTCAGCTATCCTGCTGCAGATGTTTTTTTCCACCCGTAAAGCTTCTTACTCACTGAGTCATGTTGATTTTGACCGGTTGGATCTTCATACTTGGCAGACAAAGAAAGAGATAAATGAGTTATTGATGAAAGGTTGAAAAGAAGTTTGGCTCCAGGAAACTGAAGAAAATAAATACACTTCTGCAGAACATGTGTTCGTTTTGAAGCCAAAGCGGCGAAAACAGGATATGGTCTTCTTAACCAATTAGGCCCCTTGTGACAAAATGAATCATCCCCTTGTAAAATCATTGATTATATCTAAAGAACTAAGCTAATCCTACCCGTTTTGACTCTTATTTATAGATTGGAGGATTGTTACCAACCAATAATAATAAAAAAATTGAACTGTAGTGAACTTTCCCACCAAAGGTGAAATGTCAGGCTCCAGAATAACATTTATCTCTAATAAATTTCTCAAATGGTGACTATATTCTCCCCAGCTCTCATTGATGAAGACTGCAGTTTGGAATTGGCCTTTCTGGTCGACAGCTCGGAAAGCGCCAAGGACAACCACGAACAGGAAAAGCGTTTTGTCGCCAATGTGATGGACCGACTGCAGGGCCTCCGGCTGCAGACCGGCCGGGGACTCAGCTCCCGTGCTGCTCTCCTCCAATACAGCAGCCAAGTCAAGATAGAGCAGACCTTCAAAGACTGGAGGGGCATTGATAATTTCAAAGCTAGAATTGCTCCCATTCCATACATAGGCCATGGCACCTACACCACCTACGCCATCACCAACCTAACACGCATTTACCTGGAGGAGTCGGACAGCAGCAGCATCAAGGTGGCCATCCTGCTTTTTGATGGCGTCTGGCACCCAAGGAACCCAGACATATTTTCAGCTGTGTCTGATGCGAAGAACCAAGGTGTTCGGTTCTTCACAATAGGGATCACTCCTGAAGCCAATGAAGCCGCCAATGTTAAGCAGTTAAGTAGGATTGCTAGTTCCCCAGCTACCCGCTACCTCCACAACTTGCAAGATGTTGGCATTGTGGATAAGGTCATCAAGGAGATTGTAAGTAAAACATATTTACTTGCTAGTAGACTAGACTGCATGCTGTATTTCAGAAAAATTAAGACTGACTTTTTTGTCATTTGTTGAAGCAGGTTTTGGTTATTTTTCCCTGCAGATACAAAAACGATAGTTTCAGAAACAGCTTTGAAAAATTCATGATGCATATTTGAAAATGTTAGTAGTATGTTTGCCACAGCCATTGGTGGCGCTATGACACTGCAATGCATGCACAACAAAAAACATTATGCATGTGTAGAAGGATTATGAGAGACAGAGCAATATGGCGGCAGTAAGGAACATGTGAACTGTGACCCCCGGCTCACACCGACTGCGGTCTTACCGTTGCGGTGCGGTGGGTGCGGCGCCGCAGTGATTCCAAGTCATTAAAAAGACGTAAACCTCTCTCACCTGAGCTGTCCGGCTGCGGTTACCGAGACACTCCGGCGCTGCAGAAAATTCAGCAAGAAAGCTATCCTTGCGGCGTGCCGGATCCCTCCGCAACAAGCTCTCGCAAATATCCTTATTTGGGCCGTGTTATCGCGTGAAGTTACGTGAACTCAAGTGAACTTCTGAGTTAAATCTCCGGACCTGTTGCCGGAGCCGCAGAGCCGCACCGTAGTCAAAAGGGCAGTGTGAGAGGGGGTGTGCGGGAGTTGCGGTCTCCGTCGGCTCGGTAACCGCACCGGAGCCAGTGTGAGCAAGGGGTGAGGGTTACATTGTCTTGTCGCAGTGTATATTGGCCCTTAGTCAACAGTTTACCAGGGCAGAGCCAAGCAGATGCATGAAAATTGAAGAAGCTTTTTTAATTTGCAGCAGTAAAGCATTGCATATTTTGGGAGTCTCAGTCTTCTCCTTGCTTTGTACCTCCATTAACATCTGGTTACCTGATTGCAGGACAGAGAAGGGGAACACAGGTGCAGTAGCTTAGCAAGTGATGAGGAGGAAGACCAATTAAAGACTTGATGACAAATAGACACATTTGAAAATGAAGTCCAGCTCTGCAGAGAGGAAAAAATGGGAGTAATAAGCCAATTCCTTTGTGTTCCAGCTAAAAGGGCTTATCGTTGTTATTGACAGCTTTGTTTGACTCAAACTCAAACCCTTTCGCTGTATTCAAGGGTTGGTACAAATTCCATATCCTATCTGCCTAATAGTAAATATAAATGCCAGTAGTGCTTAAAAAAATCAATAAAATTATACGGTTACAACAGGGCCAAGAAATATCCGAAATGACACTGAACAATACTGTGAATGTCTTTATCACTGATCCACACGTACGCTTCCTGTTCAGGACAGGATCACACAGACAATTCAGTGCTTTAAAGATGTGATGGAAAGTTAGTCAGTAAGAGGAATGGATGGAGCTTTCGTGTTTTCACATCAAGGACTGGATGGTTATTATTAATGAACGCCATATATTTTTTTCATCAAATCGTTCAGCCAAATCCAAGGAATACCCATAGCAACCGCCTTAACAACCGAAGGAGGTTATTAGAGATGGTGTTTGGGTTTTGATTGATTATTTTTTTGCTGTTATCTATAATGACAAGGAGATGTGTAGCGAAAAAAAAGAAAAGGCTAAAAATGTTCCTCATCTGAAGAGGCATCAGGCTGGAACATATGGGGCAGCAGTTAAAGGAACTATTCTGTTTGTCATCCATTGAAATACATCCACTTCATGGGGATTCATAACTTTGGGGAAGCCATAGCTATCCATTTCAGGATGTATATCTGCCATTTTGGCAATAATCCGGCTTTGGTAAGGGTAAAAAACAGTAGCCTCGTGAGACCATCCTGATCTCGCGAGCTTTCAAGATTTCACTCGCAGATCAGTCTGGAGACTCTCCGTTAAAGAAAATTTGGAGCAGTTCACCAAACGAACGTCCAATCAGCGTTGGCTTTGAGGCGGGTTGAGGTGTGATGCAACGAGAAGCGCGACAGTTCAGTCTAAAGAACATGGCGGCTTCGATGAAACGAGCGTTAGCGTTAGCGTGGCTATCGAGCGAGTTTTATCGGAATTACAGAGTATTTCTTCACTGAAAGAAGAGCAAAACACTGCTCTAGAGGCTTTTCTCAGAGGAAAAGATGTTTTTGCTCTTCTCCCGACTGGTTTCGGCAAGAGTAGCCTGGCTTGTGATTGTGTTTTCGTCGTCGCTCTGTTAGTACGTCATATACTTCGTTGACCTGATTGGTTTATTTGGCCCGTCTATCACCAACATAGGCCAATCAGCTAACCAGTATTTTCGCCCCTTCCCAAAATTACTTAAACGGAAGGTTTCCAGATGGATATGTGGAGCAAATCCATCTGGCGGAGTCAGGTTAAAAAAACAGAACCGGCAAAAGGTTTCTTTATTTTTCATCAATGGCATATTTCAAGAATCTAGTGCCAGCAGTAAGAGTTAAAATTTTAAGATCTTTAATCCTCCTGTAATTTTTTTTCATATTAATTGATTAGTAAGGCCAAAAACTTCCAAAATTTGGCTTTTAAGCACTGAATTAATCACTAAAACTGAGTTGTGGTTTTAGTTGAAGTTTAGGAATGTCACATTTTAAACTTTAATCCTTGTTCTGCTTCCAAAAAATTGCAGAAATTGTCTCCTTATAAGGTGCAGATTAAGAATCTGTGCCAGAGCCTTATAAGACATTTAATGGTTTCATTAGACTAACACCTGAGTTCTGCTCAGACAGAAAAAGTAACAGGTTGCTCATTTTCCCAAAACATAATATATGAAAACTTGGCAAGATTTTGAATTCTTTCAAACAAATTAATTAAGGAGACAGAACAGTAACATGTTTTCTGTGTTCATGCTCCGACTTGCAAAAAACATCCAAAGCTCACAACATTTCACTGGAACTTATGTCACCGGTGAAATTGCATGTTTGTTTGATAATTGTTTTTCTCCAGAGGGCAGAAATTGATTGGAGATGGAAGCATCAAAAAGCCATTATGTGAACAGGCGCTTTCCAAATGTTAGCACTTCTAGTTTCACAATGCACCCCATAACAACTTCCCCAGCTTCCGCTGCCGATGACAGCCAACGCTATGATTTCCTGGCTTATTGCATCCCTAATGTACACCTGCTGCTAGACTAACAGGTCTACTCTAAACGCTGGTAACTTAGATTGCCTCCTACACGCCTACTCAAATCAGCAGCAGGGCTAAAAAACATAGAGATTTGTCTGTAAACATTCATATTTAAAATTTAGAAATGCCAAAGCATTTGCACCTGATTGTTTAGGTTAACTTTAATGATTTTTTTTTATAAGCCACTGTTGGGTTAATAACAATATGTGCTGCACAACAACATCCCACAGTCAACATCTTGACTTTTGGTCGGCACATATGCTAGGTATTAAAACTCACTGTGGGGAAAAAAGGATGAAGTAAGCGCCAGAATCTAGTAAGAACATGCAACACATGCAATTTTATCCAACAAACACTACTTTAGGCTGGAGCTGAAGTGTTGACACAGGTGGTACACATCGAAATGCCATGAATGGTAAAGTTTATGGGAAACTTGTGCAAAAACATCCAAAGCATAGCATCTGACAGACCACATTCTGCTGGCATGCTAAGGCTCAGCAGCAGCTAGGATCAGACTTTCATCTCATTTCCTTGTAGAGGCAGCATCTGTATGTCATAAGCATGTGCCTCTGTACCAGCTCAGAGGTTTTCTTTCATCTTTGGTCGCTTCATTAAAGATGTAGCTCTATAAGATCCTGCAGCCTGTTTGCATGGCTTTACGTCCCATTGCTCGACCTTTTGTCGAAATATTTTATCGCTCACCATGTTTTCCTTTAAATGGATGTAGAGTTACATATTGGACAATTTGATCTGCTTTCAAAAGAAATCAGAGTTCTGGCAAGATGGGTCATATAAGACAAACAGGATGTAATCTGAGGAACCAGATGGGTTATTGTTCAGTCCTTTGTGGAGAACGGATTTAAAAAAGGAGACTTCAAGAAAGATATTTCATAGGCGACTGCTTAAACCATCTATTATTACATATCATAAGTAAGCTTCAAACAAGAAGATCAATCAGTCCCACTAAGCTGAGCCCTGTCATGCCCAGTGCAGTATATAAATATACAAGTCTTCTTTTAAAATCCAGTGACTCAGACTAATTGACTCTGTTGTGTTTTTTGCCCACAGACAGCGCTGGCAGATGAAAATGTAAGTATTAAAACTACAATTATTCTAAATTGTGTTTGGTTTTTGGTCCATTTGCTCTTTTTCACTCTCAGTTTTGATGGTTTTGCAGTGTCCATTATCCCAAAGTCAGTGTCAATGTGAGAAAGGTGAGAGAGGACCCACAGGTTCTCCAGTAAGTTATACTTCATCGTTATCCTATCATACATAATGGCTTTTATGTGGCTTAGTCATTGAGCAGCTAACAAGGTACTAATCTGGGAATAATAATTTTGCTCATATGCATAAATTAAAGTAGTTTGTAATAGCATTCAGCCATTTTAAACCATAGGTAACCACAGTATTATGGATATATACATGTGACTCAAAGGCAGACAAACCTGAAATAAAAAAAATAAAAAATAAAAAAAATTAGAAAATTGAAAAATCATAAAAAAAATAAAATAAAAAAAAACATTTTTGGAAAAAAAAAATCTAAAATAATAATAAAAAATACATTCAAAAAGCATCCAAAAAAAAAAAGAAAAAAAAAGAAAATCTGTGAATCTCACTTTGAAAATTGTAATTTCTAAAGCATAATCTGAAAAAAAAGAATTAAAACAAAAAATAAATTTTTAAACCATAAAATCTGAAAATATATATAATGTTTGGGAAAAATGCAAAAAAAAAAAATGAGAAAATAAAAAAAACAGATAAAAAAACTTTAATCAGAAAACAGCAAATTTACAAATTCTAAAATCTTTTTTATTTAAATGTTTTTCTAAGTTTCATATTTGAACTGCATTTTCCTTAAAATTCAATCAACTATATGTGTTCTTTGCTTGCAACAATGAGAGAAAAAAAATTGACTTCTTTCTTTACAATATTTGGCTTTATTACATTTTTAAAAAAAGTCACTTTTAAATACATCAAACCTGGAAATGTCATCAGGGGCGTGTCCAGACATTTTTGATAGGGGTGGCACCAGTGGGGCACTGACTTATGCAGGGGTGGCATGAAGCATGAGCAGGACCGCCTGCGCACAGACATATATACTCACATATGCACGCACACATGCACACAAGAAAATACACACCCACACCTAGACTTTGGTATATATATATACGTATTGATATTTGCTTGATGAAACTGTGCAGAACTTGGTAGAGGTACAGACTGTACAAAACAAATATAGCTTACCTTACCATGCCAACATAAGTAAACAATGCACATTTAAAAAAAAAAACCTATAAAGTTTTTAAACACCAGTATTATTGGTATCCTGATCTAAATAAAAGAAGATACTGTGATGTTAATTTAAAAAAAAGGTAAAGCATACATACTATGCTGCATGTGTGATGGTGAAGGGCCCTCATCACAAGAATCTTCACCTGATTCTGCAATAACACATAGGTGGTCATTAGAATGAAAATGTGCCTAATTATATTATACTTCATATGAAAAATGAATTGTTAAGACATACCAATAGGTCCCGGCTGGCTATAAGAGGCTCCCACACCACTATCCCCCTGTGGATGGCCTGCAAGAACCTCAGCACTGGACACACCTGTAGCAATACAAAGATTTTATCAGTTCATTATAATTCAAATTGTCACATTTAGGCTTTTCACACCAGTATTGTTTAAAAAATTGTCTACACACTTAATGACAGTATATGACACTGTAGTATATTTGAAATATCTCAGTTCGAATCAATGTACATAATGTTTTAAAGAAGGTAAATTCATACATACCCTGATATGTATGTGATGTTGAGGGTGACTCTATAATAATACATAAGCTGTGATTAGAATGATAATACAATCAGCCTTTCCTAAGTAAACTAAGAGGTATGGTACAATCAAACCAAATTAGTAAGTTCAAACATGAGAACAAACTTGAACTACCAGGATTTCACATACCAATGTGTACAGCTGAGGCTGAAGGCTGGCTCTCATCCTGTGACTGACTGCTCTGCCCCTGCTCTGGCTCTATCTTAGATTTCTTCCTTGATTTCCTTGATTTCTTGATTTCTTCCTTGCGAATTTCATACTGTAATAGTCCCATAATGCACGACATTCTTATATGTTGTACAATAAATAATTGTGCACACACAAGAATGAAAATGAAATGTAAATGATGTTATAGGGGTCTAATATAACAGTTTTACTCAGTACAGAATAGCTAAATGTTAGCGTTAGCATCGTTGACAGTCAAAACAGTGTTTTCTAACTAGATGAGGAGACGACAGCCGTGTGCCAATTACAATAAAACAAACAAGACAGGGTACATGTTTAGCTTATTACCGTTACAGCTTCTAACTACAGGCACAGTAAGTGTAGTAAAATGTAGGCTACTCACATATTTCACAACGTCGCGCCAGAGACGTGCTGCTTTCTGATAGACTGGAGAATGTATTCACCTGTAGGTTCATCAACGTCTTCTTCGCGCCTTCTTCAACTCAAAACAAGAGCGCATTTTACGTTCAGTGCAGTGGCCCGCCTCTGACTGGGCATATAGCCAATCATATTTTAAAATTTTGGGGTGGAACTTGGGGTGGCCAATCAGATTTCAGGGGTGGCCTGTGCCACCCAAGGCCACTCCCTGAACACGCCAGTGAATGTCATGAGGTTAACCCGAAATTGTCTTGTATAAAAGATCCTTCATTAGGCTCATATAAAGCTGGTTTCACTACAGCTTTCTGGCAGGACAGGACCATCTCCGTCTTTCAGCATTGCTGGAAGAGAGATATAAAAATATCTTGTTTTTCTCACTGAGGCTTTTCAAAACAAATCTTTCTGTTTAATTTTGAAAATTGAATAAATGACTGCCTCATTTATCAATCCTATCATACTTTTTCTAATAAAAAGGAGTAATTAATTAGGGGTGTTAAACAATCCCAACATGCAACGCAATAAATAGAGGTATTTATTAATAGAAGAAGAAAAAAATAATCTTTTGGAAAGATTTCTCCCTCTGATCGTGTCACAGCTTCAACCTGTGATTCACTCACGAGAACAACCAAAATATTTCCAATTTTAATTAGTCTTTCTTGCAACTTACAATTTCTGATTGGGAGCTATTTGTGAGGTGCTAATCTCCTCTTGTGACCACTTTGTAAACTGCACAACGCACAACACCTGGTTGGGCCAGGAGTCAGTCTGATCCCCAAACCTCTGACACAACTGGGAAAATCACCTCAAAAACAACCTGG
The DNA here is from genome assembly GCF_016077235.1 of Cyprinodon tularosa. Taxonomy (NCBI): domain Eukaryota; kingdom Metazoa; phylum Chordata; class Actinopteri; order Cyprinodontiformes; family Cyprinodontidae; genus Cyprinodon; species Cyprinodon tularosa. Next base: position 455,691 of record NW_024039077.1, read on the forward strand.
AATGGTGTGTGCCAGGCTTTAGGCTCGTCCCAAATCAGAGGTTCAGTCCCTTTTGGAGTCCCCAAAATGACCTTAGAGGAGGGGTAAGACTAAGGCAGAAACACAAACTGGTCTGAGTTTGGCAGATGGAGGCCCCCTACTGGCCAGTACATACAAAATCTAGAACACATGTCATGCCACACTATGCAGATGCTCTGTCTGCACAGATGAAACCTGCCAAACAGTTAAAGTGGCTGCAGCAGCATAACAGGCTGCACATAACAGGCTGCTAATTAGTGCGCCGATACCAATACCAGTATCAAGCACTAAAATGGTGGTATCAGCGAGTACCAACAAATAGGGCACCAATACCATTTTGAGAGTCAAAAATGTATTCAACAATTATCACCCATTCCAGATAGGCAATAAAAAGTTCTACTGGATTCACTTTGTATTAGTCTTTTTCCTGCTTCACAAAGGTAGGCAGCAGCTTGACAAAGCCATTATGGCAATTATTTTACATTCAAGTAGTATGCAGTTCTTCATATAATAGACATCTAACCAGAGTAAGTGCAGAATAGCAGATTTAGACCAGTTATCTCAAAAAGCAACAATACATTCAAAAAGGGGTGCATAACTGATTTCTCTACCATTCCTGCAAATATGAGAGGGCAGTAAATAGGTAGACTGGTTCTGGCACTAGGGATGAGGTATGTACCCAAAGGAGAAAAAAATCTTAACTCAGGTCACCAAGCCTCTTTTACAGCTATTACAATTACTTCTACCTACCAACCAGTGGTTTAGGCGACACCTCAGGAAAACAGCCTCTCTGTTCTATTATCAGACAATCAAACGTGAAGTTTACCAAACCCTCCTCAGACCAGCAATGCATTAAAATTATTAACCCATCAGCATAGTAGAGGATCTATAGTAATGTGGGCCTGATTGTCTGAGAACCTTATTAGAAAGGACCAGAAGCTCTGGATGATCAGAAGGATGCAAGAGGGATTTTACAAAGAAAACCCAACAAATGGGGTTCAGGAAGTGTTTTTTACCCATTTCATTAAAATCACTAACCACATCCATAATAAACCACCTCTGCTGTATTCTGCTCCTCTGCTGCTCCCAGGCATTAAATCTGTCTCCTTTACAGTCAGTGAAGAGGACGGCACCGCAGACAAAGACTCCTACAGGCCACATAATTGCAGGGTTCAGAGGAGTTTAGTGACTTGTGCGGGTTTTTAGAAGTCTTGTCTCCCCGAAGCAGCAAGAGTAAAGCGGATGCCTCACATTCCTCCAACAGTTTATGGAGAACAGGTCTAAACATATATTTACATGGGAAATCAGCAGGGTCACGTCTGTTGAAGGAATCCAGCCTCTTGGGGTCTGTCTGAGAACACATGCTTGGCAGATCCAATGCTACATGCAGGACTTTCTTTGCTTGCCAGACATGTCGTGATATGGACTTGCCTTTTGGTCCAAAGAAAAGGTCAGTCTCAATCAGACAAGGTGATTATTGCTTTGAAGTATTTTCTCTGGATTAGAGCAAAGTAATTACCCAGAAGGAACTCTGAACAAAAGCTGTTATACATCAGGAGCGTCAGGGGATGCAGTGATGGAAGCAGTGTGTGTGGCCACAGATAGCAGGGATAGACTGAACACTGGAGTGTTCACAGAATCAAATACTGGTAAAAAGGGACAATTAAGCTTTAGTTAAGTTCGACTGATGACCTAAGCTATGTTTTTTTAAACAGATAATCTCTTCTATTGGTATGAAGAGCTTTAAGTGCTGAAGATGGAAGTTTTAAAGACCATTAATGGTTCTATTCAATGATGGATCTCTATGATAACACCCAATACTTCTGGATGGTCTTTATTCATTAATTTAATTCAATTCAGTTTATTTAGCCAATTCACAACACACGTCATCTCAAGGCACTTCATAGAGAATATTTAACCAGATCAGACTGGGTCAGAGTTTTCTATCTAAGGAAAACCAGCTGATTGCATCGACTTAATGTCTCAAAGGCAATCCCTCACACCAAGCATGTTTGTTGCGACAGTGGAGAGAAAAACTCCCTTTTAACGGGAAGAAACCTCCAGCAGAATCAGGCTGAGTTTGAGCGGTCAATTGCCAAGGCCGACTGGGGTTCAAGGAGACAGAAGCAGAGATACAAAACGAAGCAAAGGTACAAAAGGCAACTGTCAACCAGCTCCACAGGTGGCCCCGGCCAGGAAACACACAAAGCACAGCCACGCAGACAAGCCCCTGAGCCAGCTCCCGTGTCAGAGGATGAAAGAGAGCACATACACTTAGTCACAGTCAGAGAAACAGGACTACACTGAAAAACAGGCCAAGCTCCAACATACATCATCTATAAACAAAGTTGTTGTTGGCAGCAGCACAGCTGTCACGAGTACAAGGCAACGAAATATGATTTGCATCTATCCAGAAGTGCTATACAGAATATAAATATTATTACAGGTGTATGTAAAAGCAAAAAGTAATAGTTAGGGACTGTAAAAAGTTGTGTATAAATATGAATATGAATATGGGAGCTACATGCACAGATTATACAGAATATACAGGAATGTTAGGAAAAGGATTATATATGTATTAGCGGGTTTATAATACAAGATAAATAATGGCAGATAAGATTTACAGATTGTATACAGATTGAGTGAGGAACAGTGTGAGGAAAGTCCATATGTTATTATTGTATGGGGGGATACAGTCCTTATAGTTGTGTCAGGAGGCGTTCAGGAGCATGACAGCTGTGGGAAAGAAGCTGTTCCGGTGCCTGTTGGTACTGGTCCATAGGCTTCTGAAGAGATTGAACTAACAAATACTGCAGAATGGGAGCATAGAGAATGAAGCAGGATGATAAAAAGGGGTCCCCATGTCCTCCAGCAGTCTAAGCCTACAGCAGCATAACTATAAAGATAGCTTAGGTTAACCTCAGACACTCTGACTAAAAGCTCTATCAAAACGGCAAATTTTAAGCCTACCCTTAAAAGTCATCTTCAAACCCATAACCACGACTCAAAGAAATTAGAAGAAATATTCAACAGCTCAAAGCCCATTTATCAGCTTGTTGTCCTTGACTTAAGAGTTATTACACAAAAGAAGAAATGAGTAGTCTGAGGTGGTTAAGATGTTTTTTTTTTAATCTTAAAACGCCTGACTTGTCTTCTTCAACAGGGAAAGAAAGGACGTCCAGGAGAAGATGGAAGCCCCGGCCTGAAGGGGAAGAAGGTGCTGCTAACCCTCAGCTATAAATATGTTTTTCTAAAAATAAATCTACTATACTAAGATGCCCTTTTCAAGTTAAATCAAATCATCTTCCCTTAGGGTGAAAGTGGCCTCAGTGGACTTCCAGGTCAGGAAGGAGCAGAGGTGAGCCTAAGGTCTTCCCTTTGGTCCACTGAGTTGTCCTCTGTGCAAAACATCCACCAAATGCTATATATTTTTTTTGCAAATTGGCATCTCTTGTGTACTCCTGGGTAAACAAAGCTGTCTTACACACACAGGGTAAGCCAGGATACAAAGGAGAGAAGGTACTGTATGGATTCTGGTGCAAACCCCTCTTCTACCTCTTTAGTTTCCAAAACACAAGGTTCCCACATTCATTTAAAGTCATTATAAATGGCAGTAAGAGGATTATGAGCTTTAGACATGATGACAGGCTTCAAATGTAAAAAGACTGTGGCATTTTCTTGCCCTTTGTTCAACCATGTTTCCTCTTAAAACTGTCTGCATGTGTCTGTACATTCTTGTGTCTGTTTCTGTGTATTCCCATGGCATTAGTCGTGCAAATGAGCTCCGAGCTAAACCCATAAACATATGTATTTTTTTAAAGCTAGATTGTGTTTGAGACTGCAGTATTTATCAGAGGCATGGTATTTGAGTTGGATGCCTTGTAGGAACCTGAAATTTGTTTATTCTCTCACAGGGAGAGAGAGGAGAGTGTGGCACACCAGGCGTTAAAGGAGACAGAGTATGTTTGTACATATTTCTTATTCTAATGTTAGAGTAAATATAATCTATTTGAATATAATGTACGTTTGCTTTCCTTTTAAATCTATCAAATTACTTTCTAAAGGATAAAAATGTGTTTTTCAGGGTCCTGAAGGCAGTATTGGTCCAAGAGGAAACCGTGGACTTCAGGTTCTTCTAACTTTTCCATATTCTGATATCAGAATCAGTTAAATCCAGCTACTGTTTATTCACAGCCAAAGATGTAAAGTTGATAAAAAAATATTTTTAAATTTTTAATTGAAAAATTGCATGTAGCTATACAAACTAAATGTTTTTATTTTTATTTTTTCTGACACTGTTTTTATGCTTTTGTACGGTGTCCTTGAGTGTCCAGAAAGGCGCCTTTTTAAATAAAATGTATTATTATTATTATTATTTTTTTTGTTGCTTTTAAGTCCACGTTTCAGATTATCAAACAGGTGATAATTACAAAATATGAATGAGAACAAAAAGCAGCTATTAAATCATAATTTCCTTTTTCATTTAAGGTGGTTTGTATAGCCTTTGTCACTACTTAAAGAAAATTAATCTGTCTTTTTCATGACCTCATTTGGTTTTGTATTATATTTAGACTTGATCTGAAATGTTTTTAATTAGGAATAATAAACTGTAATTGAGAATGTATGTGTTAACAAATAGGAAAAAAATCAAAATGAACATTTGTTTTTTTAGGGCTTGCCTGGGCAACCAGGTGACATGGGACCTGAGGGAAACATGGGCAAAAAAGTAAGCGTTTACCTCTGATATTCTTCAATTTTAATATTAATCTTTTTTTTTTATAAACTTGCTCTTTGATTTAATTTTGTGATGTAAATTTTAACAGTTCTGTTATGAGCCTAAGGATTAACCAGTAGTGCTGCCTTCAATAAAGCCATGTTTTTTTTTCTTTACAAAGCAGCAAATGTGATTTTTTAAGTGGAAAAACGTTTATTTAATATGGAAAAATTTCCACTTCAACATAATAAACTTGCTTTTCAAGGTAAAGCAAGTTTATTATGTAGCACATTTAAGTAGTGCAACAATTGAAAGTGCTGTAAATTAAAACAAAAAACAACAACTGCATTGCAGTGGGATACAGGCAATCCAGATAATAAGGAGGATAAAAAATGTTAATTAGAATAGGATAATTATATTTCAACATGATTGATAGAAATGAAAAACGTCTGCCTGAACTAACAAATAATATTTTTTAGATAGCACCTGCAAAGGCTGCTCTTAAGAAATGAATTCTTAATCTGGATTTAAAACAGTTTTGGGTTTATGTCCTTTTTTTGGTTTTCTTACTCAATATTTGTAAAGCATTCAAACTAAAAGCTGCTTCTCCAAGTTTGGTTGTGCTTATGGCAGTACAGAGCAAATTACAGGTCTGGGCGGGTGATAAATTGAAAGCAATTTGTGATGCATATTGGAGACACTCAGTGATTTATAGACTAACAGAAGTATTTTAAATATTCCCTGGGAGTCAGGGAACCACTGTAAGGACTTTAGAACTGAGGTGATGTACTATCTTAGTACTAGTGAGGACGCAAACAGCAGCGTTCTGAATCAGTTGCATAAAATGTTTTTTCAAGGTCCTACTGCCACATTAGTCCTTTAATCCTAAAGATGTTCTTTACATGATAGAAGGACAACTTTTTTACCGTCTTCACATGCCTTTGAAGTCTCAGGTCTGAGTCCATCACTACACCCAGATTTAGTGCCTGATTGGTTGGGTTCTTGCTGCGTAAACTTGAGCTCGGTGCTAACTTTTCAGCACTATTCCTTTAGTTAAACAACGTGTACTTCAGTTTTGTTTTAATACAGCAGAGGAAAATTGTGCCACGTCCATGTATTGATTTCTTTTTTGCATTTACAGCAGCAGTTGAATTGGTTCATAGTTACCTAGTGATTTCATAATGTACAGCAGTAGGTCGTTCAATTGGATCTGAGTTAGGGAAGCATGTAGATTGTAAATACGAAGGGCCCTGAGATGGACTCTTGTGAAACGGCACATGTGATATTTGTTTCTGATGTAAAATTCCCTACTGACATAAAAAAAACCTGTTGTTTCAATACCATTTAAACCAGTCCAGCGCTGTACCAGAAAGGCCGACCCAGTTTTTCAGCCGCTCTAATAAGCTCTTGTGATCAACACTGTGGAAGGCTGCACTAAGTGCAGTAATGCCAGCACTGTGGTTCTTCCAGTCTGCATTTATATGGGTGTCATTGAAAGCCTGACTGGAAGATATCGGAGACACAATTGGTCTTTAAATACATTAAATACTGTAACATATGTAGTTTGTTCAACAGCCAAAATAGACCATTTCCCCCCAACGTGTTCAAGATTATTTTCCTGTGCAACATAAATATACAACATCTACAACACATCTCATGCTACACTATCCAGACGCTCTGTCTGCACAGACGAAGCCTGCCAAACAGTTAGTGGCTGCAACAGCATGATAGGTTGGACTATTTCCTGTTTAGTTCAGCTTTTCATTATTTAACCCCTCAGCAGTGGTAATAGATATTGAGTTTTGAGATAAGTTTGAGATAATCTCAAAAAGCGAACAATATAAAAGAAAAAGTGGTGCATATATGATTTATCTTTATTTAATAATTAGATTTTTGTCATCATGCACTTTATATCAAAATGATTAGCCTTTAATACATTTAGATGCAGCTTCAAATGGTAAAATATGATAACACTGTGAAAGCAGCTCTGTGACCAATAATTAGACATTAATCTGCCAAAGTAAAACTTTCTTAAATCAGTCCAACATTTCATTTACTGATTCTCAGTCGAGAGTCCTTTGAATCAGCTTTTTTCTTCTTGATATGACCTTTTGTTGTCACATCCAGTCGCTAAACAGCTTCATCTTTGGCAATCATCTTTCCCCAGCAGTGGCTCACTGTTGAACCTGGGTCAAAAATAGAGGCTGACAGGAAACCTTCCACATCTCTCCCTTATCGACAAATAAAGAGCATAAGGAGGTCACCTGGAAAGACTAAAGAGTTACCCAGTTTGTGATGGAGCATGACCTGAAGGATTACAAATTTAGATTCTCCTATTCACGCCTTTCTTAAGCCTTTTATTTAAATTAAGACTGTGAGCATTATGGGCTGATAAAACATTTTACAATCAAAAATATTGATATCCTAATACAAAAAAACAAAAAACATAATAGACACATTTATAGCTCCTATAGCAATCTTATATTCCAGTTCTGACCTCGGAGACTAATAATTAGGTGGAGGGAAATTGATTACATTGGACTATGTTTGAAGCTGTTAAAGCTAAAAAAAAAAAACTTTAAAAGAGCTATATATATATATATATATATATATATATATATATATATATATATATATATATATATATATATATATATATATAGCTATATAGCTAAGGAACTGTTTGTGAACATCAACTTATGATTAAAATGTCCAAAGCCATGAAAACCTTACAAAACAATAGCCAATGCAGCATGCAGATGCAGCAACATGTACTGTAAGGGAACATAGCATTGTGTTGGAGGAGTTGACTTATACTCACATCATATAAAAAATGATGACATACCCTTTATTAAGGCCATTAATCAGCATATTTAAGCTCACTTCTGTATATTTGAGAAAATAATCCTTTCTGAGTGGAGTTTGGATGGTGGGCCTGTGAATGCTCAGGGGTTCTCTGGTTACTCCACTGCCCCCCCTGAGCCAAAAAACATGATTTTTCAGGTAATTGCAGACACTCATGAATATGAGGTAATGGTAAAGGTTCTTTGTGTTGCCCATGTTATAGACTAGTAACCAGTCCTAGGAACAATTCCTGAAATGATCCCTGAACAGATTCCAGGACCATTTCCTTGACTGGACCGAGAGTAGGGATACACCTTTTTAGCCTTTGTTGATACTAACCTAAAGACGTTTGGTTGAACTAGATTTTATTTAGGAGTATCAGCATGAGGAAATCTTCTAACCGATGGATGACCTTTTGCAGTTGATCTGTTGAATTATAAATAAAATCCATGGAGATAGTGATGAGAAAATGGTGCTATTAAATTTATCGTTATTACCCTTTGCTCTAGTTGCAGATCACATAAATAAGCGGTAAATTAAGGCCCAATTTGAACTTGGTTAGTTTTGGTTTGACCTCATCCTCAGTTTTAACTTCTTTAGAAAATAAAAACTTAAATATCCTTTTAAATCCCATTGTTCTGACTCAGAACCTGGAAAACGATGAAGCCGTTTGTTACATCATTCCAAAATCCAAGAGAAGAACAAAACCAAACTTCCAGAGGCTTAGAAATTACACTGGATCAAAACCACTGCCAACTTTTAAATATATCCATACAGAAGACATATCTATGATATCATCCAAACTTCCTGTTTGATCATTTTTAATAATCCTGGGCAACATCTTAGTGTTAATGTCAGCTTTTAAGTGCCAGATGAGTTAATAAGTAACCCCGATCTGTTTTCTTTCAATCTGATTTTTGGTATAAATCCTGGAGAAAAAACACCGACCATGACCCACATACTGCAATACCTGCAGGAATGGTGGGGGTTAGGAAAGATAAGACTCCGATGGAGGCATGTGATTAGAGAAAAAAAAAGATTGATCTTGAGGGTTTTTCTCAGAATAACAGCGATAAATAACACCCGCTCTCACGAAGCTGACATTTATGGTGCTTCCGATTAAAATCACCTAACACTGGCATAAATAACATCAGAAATGTCAAGTATCTTAAAAAGCTCATAAAACGGATGAGGAAACTATACATTTGAACATTTATTGGTGAGTTGCAATCCGCCGTCGCTGTGACATTTGCAACTCCTCTGAAGAAGCTCATCTGTTATTAACTCGTCGGCTCATTTGTCGGACGCTTCTGCTTTTAGCTCTCCGTACCGGCTTCTACCTGCCATCTCTGCCATAAACGCATGCTCCCCACCAACTGGTCGCCTCCTAATTATTTTAGAAGAATGTTCATGGTAATAGTCTGGCTGTCATCCCACATCAACGTAATAGCATAGTAATGTCTGTCTCAAAACATTGTCCTAACTTGCTTAAAAAGCAGAGAAAAAAGCGCCGGTATGCACCCAGGACAACTTTCACGCCCCTTTTCCCGCCTCCCACCTGCCCTCTTTGTGAACACAGCTGTGATTTACCACCACGATGTAAAGAAGCAACTGCATTTAAGAAAACAATTAAGTCTGGAATGAGGTATTAAAACAGGACAAAGAAAGTGTTGTGTTTTTTGTGGAGTAACATTTATTTTCTTGCATCTTGCATCAGTAAATGTTGGCAGCTACACTTCGTAAACAAGAATGTGCATAAAAACTATGGTGCCTTTTTTATAGGGGGAAAGGGGGCTTCCTGGACCACCTGGAATTCAAGGTGAAACAGGGATCGGCCTCCCAGGACCAAAGGTAACATTTACTGCCATTTTGTTCTGAAAAATCATTTCATAGGAACATAATGATCAACCTGTGTGTTTCACTCTGTCTAAGCACTACCTTGGCTATCTCGCACTCTGCAGGGTGATGTGGGTTTCCAGGGGCAACCAGGGCCTCCCGGTCCTCCAGGAATTGGCGAGTCCGGACCACCGGTGAGTTAGAAACGAGGACAAAACATGTCACTTGTGTAATATAGATGGTGGTAGAGGAGTAAAAAAGGAGTCTGTTATTATGCTCTGAGTTTTTACTCTTCCATCTGGCTTGTTACCATACGAAGCAGTGGCAGTTCTAGATGGAATTTTTCTGGGGGGGAACAGTTTTTTTGCCATGGGGGCAAAGAACAAAAGGATAAAACAATAAGAAAGAAAACAGAGCAAACACATTGTTTAGTGTATAAGACAATGGCGATCCTATGTTAGGTACAGCTCAAGGTTAAAACTGACAGTAATTTCTAAATAATAGTCAAACTAAATTGTGGCTAAAGGTAAAATCAGTTACAGTCCCTTAATTTGAAAAAGTAAAGGAAAGAAGAAAAATAATTAAGTGCTATACACTTGAAATAAGATAGTAAAGTTGTTTTTTTTCTTATTTTAAACATAAATCATCTTATTCCATCCCCAAGTTGTCTTAACTACCTAATCATATTAGGTAATATCAAGGTACTAATTTTAAGATTAATTAATTTGATCTAAAATCTTGCAGTTTATGTTTTCAGTACAGGGGCCATGATTAGTTTTCATGGGCACTGGCCCCAGTAGGGCCCCATCTAGAACCGCCCATGTGAACTGCGGACTTCTAGAGGAACTTTTCGTCTCTGTTGAATTTTGTCCACCGTCTGAAGAAGATATAAAACTATGCAAACACTTAAATAACAAACTAATAGTGTTAATGCATTTAATAGATCAGTGATTTCAGAATAATATGTAATTGAGATTTTGACATAAACATTATGAAAATCATAAAGTTACATTAGGAATTAGCATCCTCAGTGTTGCTCTGTATGAGTATCAGTCTCCATTTGTACTTACTATAGAATGTAGACATTTTATATCCTTAAAGGCTTACATTTAATAACACAACACCATCTTTAGCACGGCCATTCTCAACATTGGGTTGCAAGATGATTCCTGGAGGTCAGCAAAACCTTTTGAGAAAATATAAAGCTCAAAATTAAGCTTCTGTAGCTTCTGACTGGACGGCGAGCGGTTGGTTGCAGTTGGTCATCAGAACTGCGGGACGCCGTGCTGGATCTCTGATCTCACATTACTGTTTTCTCTGCATGCACACTGGAATGCACACTGGGTAGTGTTGACCTTGTGGTTAGAGCAGTGCACTTGTGCTCTGAGAAGTTTGGGTTCCTGTGCAAGAACTGTAACCCCCGATTGCTCCCTGGGCGCCACATAATGGCAGCCCACTGCTCCAGAAGAGGATATGTTAAATGCAGAGATAAATTGGGGATATAAATATTTATTGGGGATGGAAGGGAATAGGTAGCCTGACGTAGTCCTACTCAATTCTAGTCAGAATATGAGTCTGATTCTGCTCCATAGAGCTGTGATTATGGGGCGTGTTTTGAACGAACCAGGATTAAAAAATTCCTCTGCACTCAATTGGATAGACCTACAACCAATAAGAGTAACGGAGTGCGTGACGTATGTTAAGCGACGCATAGTTGTTGTCAACAAAAATCAAAGCGTGCAGTTGCACACCTAGAATAAGAAGATGAGCCTTGATCGCGTTTCTCTGTTCCTCTTTTAAAATTAATTTGCTGTCGATATCTTCTAGAACAGACCTAATAGCAGAATCTACACACCTCAACTCTCCAGCGGCAGCCATTGTTGTCACCCAAGCGAGCTTTGGTCACGCGGTTGATTACGTTACTGTTGATCATCTGTCCATAATCGTATAAAGCCCGCCCTGACAATTTGATTGGCCCGCCAGATATTGTGCGAGCATACTCGCGCTACTACGGAGCAATGCCAGACCGAACTTCGGGACCTCAAACGTTGTGGGCGGGACTAAGTTCGGAATGGCACCCAGGCTAGGGAATGGGGGGGTTGTGGACAGCACTGCATGTTAAATTGTGGATTGCGACTCCCAGCTCCACTATGTAGCCTACTGAATAACAGTTCTGAATCTTTAGTTAAGTATAAAATAAAAAGCGCTCATCACAGTCTAGCTGTGAAATAAAATTTCCCTTTTATTTACAACTCAGTTATGTAAGTCACAAAAGGAAGTTAGAGGTTTAATATTTTTTGTGAGGTTACAAAAAATGAGCATCTTTTGTTCTTTTTGGTATCAGGACCACCTTAGATCTTTATGATTCGGACTCCCCTGATGAGCTTAATGTTTACTTCCAGCCTGTATGCTGAGAACAGGACAGCACAATGGTCGCCCACATGTTCAATTTTAGCAGAAAAGAGCTTCAGTCACTGTGCAGGCTGGACAAGCACTTCTTCATGGGTTTGGAAGCTAAGGAATTTATATTAACGCCCTTTGGTTTTATTTAGGGACCTCAAGGGCCTCAGGGAGTCCAAGGAGAAAGAGGACCGACAGGAGAAGGTCTCCCTGGACCAAAGGTGAGTGGGTGTCCGTGTCTTTTATGTCTAAAGCTCCTGGGACAGACGGTATGGCCTAAAAGAAACATGCACTCAAGCCGGCTAAAAGCTTCAGCCTTTTGACTCGTCTTTCATGCATCCGAGTTCACTCCACCGGTCCACCTTCTGACCCGCGCAGAGAAGAGATGTCTGGGCTCCAGATTGTGAAGCATTACTACAGGAAATTGACATGGCGTACGGATACTAGACATGATAACACATGACAGAAGCATCATAAATTCCCACACGGAGCTGCAGTGTTGCTTCCATTACCTCATGCCGTGGTGAAGTCTATTGATCGACCCGACAGGAGGAGATGAGAACATCTCGGCGCGCAGAAGATTCAGAGACGGAACGGGAAAAGGGGGAATAAAAAGGCCAGGACACCCCCACAGTTCAGACAGTGATTCAGTAAGAAAGACCTGATCTGTCTTACAGTGTCTGTGTTTTCTCAGTCCAACATCTATAAAGAAACAAACAGAACATCTCTCACATGTAGAAACACTCCTCCTTTCTAGAGGCAAAGGAACGTGATGTTATTTATCATATTAATGTTAACTTATAGTGTTTGTTTTTTCTGTACTTTATCATATCACAACCAACACAATACAGATTTGTTCACTGGAAAATTGTTTTACGAATATATATTTTTTATTTATATCCAGCCCCTTTTACTCTGTTACCCTAAATACCAATCAATGCAATCAGGTTAAGACTTTAGAATGATTTCCCAAACTTTTAACATCTATTTAAGAAGGATGATAACTTTTACAAAGCAAAATTTGAAATGCTAAATGTTCAAATTACAGCAAAATAATTTCTTAACAATTGACTTATTCCTTTGGATAATTTTTGTCCAAAGTTGCTCACAGTAACCAACTAAAACCCTGATGATTAACGTAAAAAAAATGTCAGACCTCAGGTTTGAATTCCTATGGAGCTTCTGTGTTTCGACAGAAGAAAATATTAAAGGAAGCCTGAGCAAACTGCCTTCAGGACATGACATATATAATTACTTTTTGGTTCTGTTATATTATTTACCGAGAAGCCTTGAAACAGAAGGTCAGCTTCAGGTGAAAATCTTATTTTACACTCGCACCTTACTGTCATGTATGTAATTCATCAACTGGCGCAGATGCTCTGAAAAGTAACAGTTTCCACCATAAAACTGGAAAAGGTGTTTCCCACCCACTGTTAGATCTCCCTCAAGGGTGCACTCTTTCTTTTCAGCCTCTGTGCCGCTCTCTTTCTTTGCCGCACACTTGGCTGTGATCTCACAGATGGCGTTCTTCTCCAAAGCAGCGTTCCTCACATGACGTGCCTCGACATGCTCCAGATTTGCAGCAGCGCTGAAGCATTGTAACCCTTTTTCCACATCATTAGCGCCTCTGCATTAACCTCCGATCGCTGGATTTATGACCATAAATGCAAACTTCTGGAAGCTTACATGTAAATGCAGCATTGCTATGCTAATTACTGTACATCTTTTGCTAGCTTTGTCTTTTTTCCTTCCTTGGATGACCTTGGTGAATTTTACTCAAAGTAAAAAAAAGGTGACTCATCTGCAGAAGCTTTCTCTTACATAGTGCTGGTGATGGAGGCCATTGCTGTTTTCTGGGCAGTGTTTGTCCCTGAAGCCTTTTACAAAGCCTTGGACAGGAGATTGTTTTAACGAACAGGGTCTCAAAAGTCGATCAACCTTTCCTTGACAGGTTCTTTCTACAAACGGTGTTTCTTAGATTACTTTTTTTTTTTTCAAAATAGGTGAGATTTTGGTGATCAGGAGAACACTTTGCAATACACCCTGAGGGAAGCTGGGAATTGAACCAACACCCTCTAATTGATGAAACATCCCCAGGGAGCTTGACCTGTCTCAATAATTATTAAATAGCTGAGCCTAATGTTGCATGTACTTATCGATTAAAGGACATGGGTTTTGGATTTAGTGCCATCTAGTGGAAAATCTGTAAATTGCTTAACAAAGCAGTCTTGAATCCCTGCCAAGCACAAATCTGTATGAGAAAATCCACTGACCTCACTAATTCAAAGATAAGTTATTAAACTCCAGGATTACTTTAGTTCAATAACTGTAAACTTATTTTTTTATTAGTGATACACTGCCTTATAGGAAAGCAATACGCATGGACTCATCTACAAGGTGGAGTGTAATAGTGAAGCAGTGTCACCGTTTAACTATTAGAACTGTTAACTTGATCCATCAAACTCAGCGGCTGCCATATTGGACTGAAATTAGATCTCTTGTGAACTTATTAAAGATATCTTAGACCAAGCTAGGGGGTATAGAGGCTGGAATCACTCAAAATGAGTTTGTTTTTAAGAAATAACCACTATTCTTAAAGTTATTTCTGAACTTTCTAGCCAAGGCATTGACCCTTTGGAGCAGGGGTTGGTAATTCCAGTTTCCAAGAGTCGGGATCCTGCAAGGTTTGGATTCATTCTTGGTCCAACACACCTGAATTAAATGGCTGAATTACCTTCTCACTATGTGTTCAACTGAGAGTCCTCTTTATCTTCTAATTACTTTATCCAATTCAATTCAATTCAATTCAGTTTATTTATATATCGCCAAATTCACAACACATGTCATCTCAAGGCACTTTACAGTTCACCAGATCATACAGTCAAATTCATACAAAGTTTTCTATCTAAGGAAAACCAGTTGATTGCATTGACTCAAATACAATCCCTCACACTAAGCATGCTTGTAGTGACAGTGGAGAGGAAAAACTCCCTTTTAACAGGAAGAAACCTCCAGCAGAACCAGGCTCAGTGTGAGCGGCCATCTGCTGAGGTCGACTGGGGTTCAAGGAGACAGAAGCAGAGATACAAGAAGCAGCTGTAAAATGCGTCCCCGTTCAGGGAACACACAGCCAGGCAGACGAGCTCCGAGCCAGCTTCCATGCCAGAGGACGAAGAGAGCACATCCACCCAGTCACGGTCAGAGAAAACAGGACCACACTGGAAAACAGGCCGATCTCCAACATCTATAAACAAGGGTGTTGATGGAAGCAGCACAGCTGATGTTTCTTTCCAGGATGACGTCACAGCCAAGCAGGAACAGACGAGGCAAAGCTACTCTGAGGAAAAGCAGAGAGAGCAGAACGTTAGAGATTTAACTAACAGATTCTGCAGAATAGGAGAACCGAGAGAGAATGAAGCAGAATGATGAAATGGGGGTCCCTATGTCCTCCAGAAGTCTAAGCCTATAGCAGCATAACTATAGATCCAGTTAAGGATCTAAAAAATTGTAGGATATCGGACCTCTGGAACTGGAATTGCCAACCCTGCTTTAGAGTCATAGCAAACATGGGAGAAGGTGACTCAATCTGAAAACAGCAAAATGGATGTCTGTCACCATTTTCCATGATAAGTGCTGTTAAAATAGTGCTAGAAGTAAGGAAGGGGGTATGAAAAGGAGGCTGTATGTTTCCTATTATAGTATCTTTATCCTAGGGAGCTTGTGACATTCCTGCCCTTTATATGACCGGAAAAATACACTATGCTTCATGTGTACACATGCAAACATGTGCATCTTTGTATGTTATGGGTGTTATAATGAAGAGCAACTTGGGTTTTTTAGTTTTTTTCTTTTTTTTTTATTGCTGTCCCATTTGACAAGTGTCATCCATAATGTCCTCAAGGCTGTCCACACAGCAGACCAGACTTCCTTTCCATGCCAGAGTAGAGTTCTTACTCCTGATGCCATGAAAGATGAAGAACAGAAGCTAAGGACAGGAGATAGAGGTTCCAACTTGCTGTTTTGGAATCGGGCTGTTGTCTTAACTTGATAATTGAAGCGACTAATCTGGTGTTGGGAATTTTTTTAGGGGATGTCCTTTTTTCACTAAATTTGATGGGTCAGTTTAAAGGATCAATAAGTTGGAAATTTACTGTAAAGTTAATCAAATACTTTCATTTGTAAACCACAAAGGAAGTAAAATTCCCTATAAATGGGTCCTCTCCATCAACAATGTCGTAGACTGTGTCCATTTGTCAACCCTAACCCCTGCAGAGAGCCTTATATAGGGGTCATGCCATTTTATATAAGAGTCCGAATGTCGTGTGTTTGAATGTTGAATGTTTAGTGAAGGGAAAAGTAGTGGACTCAAAATTTCCCACAATGCACCTTGAAAAGTGGTGGCCATTGTCCCTACCCGATCCGTCCGGGAAGCACGATCCGTCCTGCGCATGCGAACACATGAACATCCAGGTGTCCATAAATAATGTAATTATAGTACTAAATTTACTTATTTCTATCCTTTACTCACTAAAGAATGCTAATGCACAACAACAAAAAATGTTTTATGATTTTTGTGAGAGAATTTTTATGCTTTTTAGATTTTTTTCATTAAACTGCTTCTCTGACGTCATCAGACATGCTGAAAGCAGTCTTGCAAAATATGATGTTTATCTGCACTTTATTTGTTTCTTTCTTTAGATTACGCACTATAACATAAGGTTAAAACAAAACAAAAACATAACATAAAACTCAAAAAGACTAGATTTATGTTTAAATCCAAAACCACCGGAAACGGCGTAGGATCCCATTTCCGGAGGAGATCGGGTAGAGATGAGTGATAAAACAGAAAGGATTATAAGGCATTTATTTACCCAGAAAATACATTATTAACCTTTAACACATAATATTTTAGTACGTTCACTATTTTTGGGAAGAGAAAATTTCATTTAGGTATTTTTAACAAAATCAAGCTGATGGCGCATGCACAGAACAGATCGTGCTTCGAGGGATGGATCGGGTAGTGACAGTCATCCATGATCACTAGATAAGCAGATTAATACCAGAATGGTTTTGTAAGAGCCCTCCTTGCAAAGCATCATGGGATTCGTTTAGGTGGCAAGAAAAAACAAACATGGCGCAGACCAACGAGGAGAGAAAAGTAGCAGTGTATTCTCATTATCAGTTCGTATGAAATCGTACGAAAAGTTATGCACAGTAATTTCGTACGTTTTTGACGTTTTTTTTCGTCGCATTTCGTCTTATTTTTACGTCTTGTCTCGAGACAAGATATCCTTACGCATGCGCATCTTGCGCACCATTCAATAACATAGAATTTAACATACAATTAACCCTAACCCTAAGATACAAAACAGCAAGCAACCTAGTTAGAGACCTGAAGAAGTAATTATTGCACTGTTTTTCCCAGTTTTACGTCCGTCCGCGGATCTGCTTTTTTCGTCTGTCTGGCTGCGCATGCTCACTGATCTGTTTTTTCGAGGAAAAACGTCAAAAACGTACGAAATACTGTGCATAACTTTTTGTACGATTTCATACGAACTGATAATGAGAATATGTTGAAAGTAGTGATCATCGATCTGAACGGTCAGTTAACTAAGTTCACTATAAAGTCCAATATTTAGTCCCCGCTCTAAAAATATGTGTGCTGTTCCCATTTAAAACCGTAGGTGCCAATTATACACATTACTATTTCATTGTAAAACCATTGCTTTTACCATGAAATGTTTAAGGTTATATTAAATCATTAAAACATATCGAATTAATAAATTGTATATTTAATTATTCAATAGTGCATTCATTTTTTTAAATTAATTTACATAGATTGATTTCATTGTATATTTGTTTGTCTGATTTTGGCCCTTTTAGGCCCCCATACAGACAGCAAAGACAAATCTCAGTCAAACCAAGATGCCTTTCCTCGAATGAGATTTTACTGCAATAAATTTAATCAAAAGAACCCGATAAAGGATATTGATATTCACCTCTTGGTTTATTATGGCTCTTTGTAAACAGAGGAATATGAATTTTATACTTTTAATTCACTAATACACAGAAGCTGATAGTTTTCGCTTTATCTGCATTACATCTTAATTGAACTGGACTTTTCCATATGGGAATTTCTTTGGCTGAATAAAGTGGTATTGACCTCAGTATCTTTGGGTTTAAAAAAGGTGTGTTGTTTAGTCCCTTAGGGTGGCTGATAAATTAAAATGTTAATTTATTTGTGTTTTGTTGATGAGTCTGTTTTTTTAAGGAAACAGAAAACATAAACCATCTAACCAGGAATATTTTAGAAAGCTTTTTCCCGGCTTTTGAGCCCATATATCATGTCGCCCTATATGCTGTATGTGAATATTACTTCACGGTGGGTAATAAAAGTATGCTTTTATGTGTTTGAGTGCTGCTCTTCTCAAAGTAGCCGGGAAATACTTTTTTACTTTCACTGATATGGGGCATACGCTGTTGCTTTGCCATTCCTGTGAGCACATCTAATATTTCAAAAGTCAAAATGCAATAACTTTTCTGCCCGCCTTCACAGGGCGAGCGAGGCATAGAGGGGCCACGGGGGCCCAGAGGACAACCGGGCCCAGGAATCAAAGGAGACAAGGTAGAGTACAGAGAGGCCATAAATGAGGCACCTCGCTGAAAAGACTTTATAAAAGCAGAGAAAGCTAGAAAGCTAGAGCCCTGTTGTGAATAGGCCAAAAGCACCGATAAATGCACCAAGCATGGTGTTATATAGGAGGTTACAGTCTACAGGGTATGAATTGAGGTTAAAGCTTGAATGGTGTAGGAGGACTGCAGTTTAATGGTTTGGCTTGGTTGTATAAGGGAACATTAACACTCTACCGGTGCCTTTAGACATCAATGTAAAGGAGAGGTTTTTATTTATCAGAATGTGCTGCAGATCTTTGAAACCATCTGGATTATTTTGACTCACAGATGTATGAGTTTGAAATATTGAATATATTTACTAAAAAGAATTCCTTTTTAGCATTTATATGACCTGAAAACATTTTTGTTTTAAGCCATCCATAGATACATTTGGATAAACTACAATCAGATCTCATGTAGCTGATTGGCTAAGTCTGAATTTCATGTGTAGAGAAAAAATAAAGATAAGTACTCTCCAAAATAATAAATCTTAAAGAAATACTACTGAAACTGAAGTGTGATGCACTGTTAAATTATGAGCACATATTCCATGTTAAAACTTCATACCTCCTTCTTATAGGGGGACTTTGGCCCTCCAGGTTTTCCAGGCCCCCTTGGTCTCCCAGGTTTAGGGATCCAAGGAGAAAAGGTATGTAGCTGCTTTGTAAACTATTTTTGCCATTTTTTTCCCTAATGTTGATTATTAAGAGTTATTATGATTTTATTTGATTCTTTCTTTGACAATATGTACTTTTTCAACTGTTTTTGACTCACCTCTACTGATATGCAAAAGAGAGCCTTACATTTTCTGAAATAATTAAAACTAGGATTAATGCAGTGCTGAGAGAGAGGTATAAATTTAAGATTATTTGAGAATATTCAACATGTTTAATAAGATATTGATGAAGATTTTTGTTTGTTGAAAACAATGTAGGGAAATAAAACTGAGGGGGTGGAAATTATTGATTATTTCCCTTTCTTTTAGGGAACAGTGGGTCCACGGGGGCCACCAGGAATAAGAGGTCCACCAGGAGAGGGTTTTCCAGGACCCAAGGTTTGTCCTGACAAAATCTACCTAATTACGTTAAATTCACACGTTCATTTTGCATGGCCTGTGAGAGAGATTCCATGGCTTGAGGATCTTTGCATTATTTTAACAATTAACCAGTAAGTCTCTAAGTTCTAGCAATGAATGTAACGCTGTCTCACACAGGGGGACCAAGGGTTGCCTGGTGAAGTTGGAGCTCCAGGAGAAAGAGGGGCTGGTGAGCCTGGTGCAAAGGTGTGTTTTTTATTTTTTTATATGAATTTAAAAACCCACTTTAACAACAATAATTTCAGGTCCCTTTCACACTTGGTCAAGATCACTCTACATTATTCTGCATCATCTTTCAAACTTTGCTGGTTAATAGCAGATTTAGAAATTCCTGTTTTAGTATACAACACATTTTAACACTATTGCACTTTCCATATATCAAATATGCTTTTCTGCTCTGCTTATTACAGTGCTATCTGTGAGGACATTGATTTTTTTTCCCACCAGTCTGCTGAATTGGTATAAACTGATTTGGAATAAATAGAGTATTTATTCACCTTAAACATTAGTTTTGATCTTGCTCTGTTAGAGGAAATAACTGTAATTCCATCTGCCTTTTAGCAGAGTTTTGTGATGCTGCTAAAATGCAGGGAGAGAGCGAGTGAGAGATGAGGGGGGTAGTGACAGGTGTATATTTATAAGCTATGCTTTCCTATGTGTGGGAATCTGTGACTTATTTGCCAATATTATATATATTGAAGCAAATGTGTGAGATTCCTCTGATTACTCTGAAAGCCTGTTATACAGATGCTCTGAAACATAGTCGTTTCAATAGAACAATGGAAAATTGGAATTTAAACTCCATAAGCTAATTTTTATCACTTTGCTCATCTTTCTTCAGCCTAATCTCTTAAAATGCAAAATCCCTCCCTTTGACAGTATAAAAAAATACAACTTCTCTCCACCTTATATGTGCAATATGGAGGTGTATGCACTGTCAAGTGTTCCAGTTAAGCAGTGTATGTGGCACAAGGGGGTGCCAAAGTGATAAGTGAAAAAAGTCTCAACAAACACATCTAAACTTGTCTCACTATCTTTGCAGGGCCTTTCCATTGATTTCTGGTAATATCTACACCCTAACCTTAACCCATACCCTAAACCTAACCATTTCGGGTTCACACTTAACGCCTAACCTAACCTCAATTCATACCTTAGTCCAAAAAACAGCAATTCCCCTTATGGGGTTTAGGCATTGGGCCTTACAAGGAAAAGTCGGTCCCCACAATGGGCTATTTTTTCCAGAAAATGGGCCCCACAGTAGTTGGTAAGCAGCTGCCTTCTGTAACCATAAGTAACTTCTCTAATCTGAGTAAGATTACAATTTCTATCAAAATCTCTTGTCACGTCTCATGGTTATTTAATACATATATGTTATGAAGTGTTATTTAAAGAGTTTGTCCCGAGTTATCTCTTTTCAGGAAAAAAGAACCGGAGAGAGAAAGCTTCAAGGTGTAAACACAGAGCTTTCCTTTAACATAATGATTTATAATGAAGAACAATGTAGGAGATGCTCCAAGATTATCACCATCTACATTTTAAATGATTTCTGATATTATAGTCTAGTCATTGTGTTGTGTGAATCAGGCCTGAGCTTAATAAGCTGGTAAAGTCTGCAGTCGATACTTTAACTTTTCTGCAGGGTGAGCCAGGATCAGCAGGACTGTCAGGTTTGCCTGGGCTTCCTGGAGAGGATGGCGCTCCAGGACAAAAGGTAGCAAAAGGAAGACTTTTCTGTATATTTCATAACACCTAATGAAAGGGAAGTTTGTTGAATGACAGAGTTTTGGCTTCAGGGCGAGCCGGGAGCTGTCGGTCTGCGAGGTCCAGAAGGTGCACCTGGGATTGGCACTCAGGGGGAAAAGGTACTTAATTTTCTATTCATTGCTTTTTATCTCTTCCCATGTGATGTGATTTCCTGTTTAGAAGGGGTGACTTTATCTGGCTTTATATTTGCTATATGAAATAAAAAATCAACACATTTCCCTTTGTCCAATGGGTTCTTCTGACTACTTTTATGGCCACTTCTTTCTAAATCCTTTCTGTGACCTTTGTATTAATGTATAAATACACAACCTTTTATTAAAGTTGTTATAGTAAACAGTCTTTGTTGTTCTGTATCTACATGATTAAATTAAGAGTTAGTCTTATGCAACGTTCAAACCTAACGCGATTGAAGCAGCAGAAGCAGCTGGTTTACATTTACGGTTGATGCGCATCAAGGCACATTAAAAGGTCCTGCAGTGCGTCTAGAGCGGCAGGAGCAACGCATCTTTACGCATCTGAGCAGCTAAGGGGCGGGACACACTTCACAAGCAACTTTTGCTGCTCGACGCACCACGTCAACCAATCAGAGAAGCTGATCTGGGAGCTGTCAGGGAGACGGACACAGAACGGCTGATTCAGATCTCTACGATCACTCCTCTAAAACAGTTTATCAATGCATAAATGAACATGAAATGTCAAAACCTGTCGGCAAAATATGTTTGCTGTTATTATTCTGGTGCCTCCAGTTGGTACCACATACATGAAAATGCTAATACCTACTTCCAGCTGCCACGAACCGTAGGGGAAACCCCCCATCTGCTGCTGGGGATTCTCACTGACAGCACACCGCCAGTATAGGGGTCTGAATAATGTTTTAAGGCAGGATCGTAATTTTGATGAACTGACTGCACAGACAGTGTTTACAGGTTGACTTTCTCATTACAAAATATATGAAAACTAGTCTTTACCTATTTATCAAATCTATATTATTTAGCGGTCGATCTACATTCCTACCCTCATCTATGGTCATGAACTCTGGGTCATGACCGAAAGAACGAGATCGCGGATACAAGTGGCCGAAATGGGTTTCCTCCGTAGGGTGGCTGGGCTCTCCCTTAGAGATAGGGTGAGAAGCTCGGTAATCCGGGAGGGACTCAGAGTAGAGCCGCTGCTCCTCAACGTCGAGAGGAGCCAGTTGAGGTGGCTCGGGCATCTGGTTAGGATGCCTCCTGGACGCCTCCCTGGTGAGGTGTTCCGGGCACGTCCCACCGGGAGGAGGCCCTGGGGAAGACCCAGGACACGCTGGAGAGACTATGTTTCTTGGCTGGCCTGGGAACACCTTGGGGTTCCTCCTGAGGGGCTAGAAGAAGTGCTGGGGAGAGGGAAGTCTGGGCCTCCCTTCTTAGGCGGCTTCCCCTGCGACCCGACCCCGGATAAGCGGAGGAAGATGGATGGATGGATGGCTGGACCTATTTATCACAGCAAATATAGCAAATCGACCCTCTGCCATTGAACAGACAAGCAGTACATGCATCAGTCGCATCTGGACACACTTTACTGGATGCACTTCAAAGATGCTCCTGAGGCGTGTCTGTCCTTAATGTATCGAAGCATCAATAATGAAGCCGCAGGCGTGTTTTTGCTGCTCAAATCGTGTTTGGTGTGAACGTAGCAGCTGTCACATAGATAACATATCTCCAACCCTGCCTATCAGGGTGACCAAGGCCAAAGGGGAATAAGAGGACTGACAGGCCCACCTGGCATTGCTGGACCCTCGGGGCCAAAGGTAAAAGTCCCTGAATGCATTATTGGGTAAAACCATGAACAGCCTATTATTGAATTAATGCATGATGATAATGGTTTAATTTTTAACCAGGGAGAACCCGGGACCCAGGGAAGGCCTGGTTCCGCTGGCCCACCAGGACGTTTCATTACTGGACCTAAGGTATGCACTCTCAGTTCTCACAGTGAAAAAAAAAACACACTTGCTTCCTGCATGTTTTCAAGTTTGTTTTCAGGTGATAATTATTTCTCACTTAATTTTCAGTGAAAGCAATTATCACTTTTTTTCAACAAAGACATCATTTTAGCTCAGCTGGGATCAAAATATTTTATTCACTCAAGATAAATTCCTGTTTCTGCAACATGCATATAGGGAAAGAACTTTGTACCATAATAAAAAGCAAGAAAGCGAAGGTAAAGTTCATGGTTAGCAAAAGACTAACACGGATATTGTGAAAAGAAGTTAATTAAATGCTAAAATGGGTTAGCCATGGCAGAAGGAAATTGGTCCATTGCATTCATGATACTGGTTATTATACAGTAAATCTGCACATTTAACTGCTGCTTCAAGTGCATTGAAAATATTCTTCTGGCTATTAGCTCCAAAAACCTTGTATCTCATTGCTAATCTTTAAAATGAGTATTTGAATGAACCTGAGTTCATAATGGTGGGGAAAAAAGTATTTTATCCTTTAAGGTTTTCACATTCTCTTTCTTATTCTCACTGAATTTATGGGATGAGAAGAAAATTGAATTTGTTTTTTGGGAGTTTTATTAAATGGGTTTAAGAATTGTTAAGGTAGGTTAGGTCTTTAGTCCAGAGTGAATCAATAAGGACACTGAAGTTTAATTTTGTTTTTACCTACATGCACTCAGCACCTCTCAGAGATAATCTTACGGTAAGACTGTTTTTCTAGAGGTGTAAAATTGTAAAAGTTAAACCTTTAATTATCAAACAATCTTCATCTCATATTTGTAAAAGTACATTGAATCATTTATGAAATTTATGACATTTCGATACATAAATTTTTTCGACAGGGAATGAGTAGCTTAGCAGTGAAAATGAACATTTCCAATGTATAAAGTGCAGTAGTGATCAAAATGTGAAAACAGTGTAGGAGAGACGGCTCAAACAGGCATGATGTGGAAGGTTTAGAGCAGTGCAAGAAATAAATAAATAGATATGGTGCAAAATGCAGTAGAAACACTGAGTTGAATTCAATTTAAATGGATTTGAAGATTTGCCATGAAGTGCAAGGATGATGTTTACAGTGTAATGCAGAGTCTCGATTTCTGACTTGATTAGAGTTTTAAAGTGCTAGTATTTATTTTTCCATTTCTCTGATTTCATTTAATGTAAATTAATTCTACCAGTGATATTAGTATGAAGGAATAATTAATCACTGACACTGGAAGGAGAAACGCAGGTATGTGACCACAGTCATCTGACGGGAGATGATTATCTGGGTGAGTCACTTACCTGGTTTAACAGCCGATGGACTGCCAAACGAGAGCGCCCAGAATGTCCACGATGCAGCAACCTCAATGAGCAAGCAGGAGTCTGATCCAGGTCCGATCATACAGGAACAGTTCTGGAATCCAGGAGTCCACAGCCTGGTCAGGGGTTCCGATTAGCACAGGAACAGACAGATCCAGGGTTACAGGAACCAACAGTGCGTGAAGGGAGATTCAGAGTTCCATGCAGCGTGCAACCAGCTCAGATAGAAATGCACAGATGTAGACAGACAGGCTTAGTTGTTGAGGGACAGAGACAAGACATGGTGACAGGAAAACTGCAGGAACTTTAAACTGTACTCTACCTAGGGGCCAGGACACGATCAGGAGACAAGACAAACACCAAGACCCTCTCAACCCACTGGCCTCCAGGGACGAGGACATGAACCTTGGACTAAAACTAACAGAACAAACATACATCAAACAATGATCTGGCCCTGATAGCTGGGATGAGCCGAATATAAAGGAACAGACACAGGTGGATAAGATGAGGAATGATTGAGAACCGGGCAGAGTTAGGCAGGTGAAATAAGTAAACAATTAAGGACAGCTATCAGGGCAGATCATGACGCCTTTCCTGGTTTTAGGCCCATTCCTCTTTACAGGGCTTCCTGTTTTGTAGCCCAGCTTGCTTCATATATTTATATTATCTGTCTATTTTGTAGCCCAAGCTTTAACAGTCTAACAGCCTGAGATGATGCAGTAGTATTTCCACCTTTGCTTATGATGCCATCAATGTGAAGGGCATCGCTCCCTCTTGACCATGATACTGGCACCTTCATAGTTCAAGGTTAGCATGCTTCTTTAGGTTGCTAAGTGTATTTCTTTTCCTCTGAATATAACAATCGCTATTCAGTTTTAGTTTAATCAGAGACATGTGGTTCCTCCTCTGGTGTAGCCTATTGGCTGTTTGATTTTGTTCTCCCCATGATGACATGCAAGGAAGCAATGCGCTTAAGTTGTTGCCAAAAAAAACAAAAACACCCAAGGACCTTTAAGTCACATTATGTGAATTAATCCTGCACAGATCTTGTAAAGCTCTGATATCATAATCCAGGTTTTCTATATTGTTTAGCAACATGAAAATGTGTGTTAACCCATCAAATTAAGGAAAATTGACATTATTCAGCCGTTTAGCAAATAAAAAGCACATTTTATATCCTATCTGATCTAAAGATGGAGACATTTAGAAGTGAGAAAAAAAAAACATTGAGATTAATTTGACATGTGTATTGTCTATTAAGTACGTTAGTAAATCTGCTGAACTGTAATCCCGGATTGATGGTTCTTGTTCTAGTTTACCTGGAGTACTCTAAGATGACCACAAGGGAGAGCTAATGAGGTTCTGTGACCATGACCATTGCTGAGTGTTCCTTGAAATAATTAGTTAACATTAAGTTAAGTTAGATAACGTGATAAGTAATCTTAATGTGCTTTAAGAACATAAAATAATTACTTTTTGTTACGTTTATATTCCTCCATATTTGGTTCACTTCCCCTCTCATCCAGCCTGTGGTTAGGAATGTGGGAGACAGGAATATTTTAATTGCAGAGAAGCTAATGAGATAGGTGCGCCTGGCTGAGCAGTTTTGAAATGTCCTAATGTCATAGTTAATTAGTTCAAGTTGGTGAAATCAGTAGCTGGAAATAGGAGGTTTCTTAACAATATTCATGGAAAAATTTATAAAATTGCCAATATTACAGATTTTAAGAGGCTTTAATTTTGAAATTCAACATCAGACTTTGATGAAATCTGGTGAGAAGCATCTGGGAAGTCCTACTGTCACCCTGAAGTGGAATCAGCAACTGGAAACAGGAAGTTTCTTAGCAATGTTCATGAATTGCTTTAATTTTGAAATTGCGCATCAGACCTTGATGACCTCTGGTGAGAAGCATCTAGGGGTCTCCTACTGTCAAAGAAAATCAGTAACTGGAAATAAAGTTTTGGTTTATCATAACTGAAACTTAGGTAAAATAAATAGGCTTTCTTAAATTAAGTGCATAAATTAACTGTGTAAAGCGGTACCTACATAAAAAAACAAAACATTAAAATATTTCTCATATATCCATATTCACAAGAGCACATACAAAATTATTTGTTAGAGCACAGAGGTGTAAATTATATCTTATTGAAGTTAATAAATGTTAACTTGTCAGTTTTATTTTGAAAGGTCTAAACAAGTGTTTCTACCATATTTCATAGTATATGGGTGACCAATAAAAAGCCAATCCTCATTGGCTTTTTACTTTTGCTTGACTTTAATCATATAACAGATGTACTGAGAGAATGTATTAAAGTTAAAATAAAGGTAAATAAAGTCAAATCAATACAAACTGGACCATAACAAATGCAAAAATATTTTTATAATGTGAGGAAAAACTGTTTTAGAGTGACTGACATACAACAAACATTTATAAAATGTGTGGCTTGACTGAACATTTTTTCCTTTTTTGAGTAGAACTGCTTATATTTCCTGCTAAAACAATGACGGGTATTTTGGTTGAGTTTAGTTTTTTACTCAGTCTTATAGCGTGATCCGGACCCTGACCTCTAGTTAAAACAGCTAAACGTGTAGATGTGTGTGTGTGTGTTACTTAAATCAGAAACACTGATACTATGAAACCTTATTGTAGGGTGATCCTGGTCCAAGTGGTCCTCCTGGTCCAATCGGGGAGACTGGATATGGACTTCCTGGCCCGAAGGTAACAGAAAAATTTCCTCGTGCTAAAATCCAATCATGATACTTTTACTGGTATGGGGAAAGTTCTAATGAACTGAGTTGAACTTTAAACAAACAAGCCCTCAGATGTCCTGACCAAACCGTTTTCTTCGGAAAATCAATTACCAGCTTGCACTTATGGGAGGCAGACTGGGCTGCACATGTTTGCACCGTGCAGAGCTTCCCTTGGCAAGAGCTGAGAGCGTATCATAATGAGGAAATTAAAGAAAACTTCACATCTTGTTTTTCTTACCCTTGTTCCAAATGTTTGGCTTTTCTTAACATTGTTTGCATAAAATCTTTTTAACTTTATACTTCTTGTTCTGTTATAGGGGGATAGAGGTGATCCAGGCCCTGCAGGTCCATTTGGTCCTAAAGGAGATGGCTTTCCCGGTCCCATGGTAAAAAATATCAATTTGATTCTTTACATAAGCACCATTTATCACATATTACACTCGTTTCTTCATAATCTGTCTCGTATTTTCCAGTTTATGTTCATCGGTTCCATCTGTCCATCCATCTGTTAGACATTTATTACCCAAAAGTAGCAGAAGAAGTCCTGTTTATTCCTGCAGCTAACAGAGACAAAAAAAGGACTAGATTTACAGGCTTACAGGAGCAGATTCTTATTTTGAAAAACATTTTCCCAAATGGATAAATGAAATTTAGGGACGTGAGGATGTTGCAATTGACTAGAAGATGATAATTATGTTGAGAAAAATAAAACTAGCGAGTACGCCTAGAGATGCTGCATAATCCTCTATTGAATGATGGTTTGTGTTGTTTAGGGTCCTCCTGGCCTGCCTGGGCTTCCTGGAGAACCCGGGTCGGAGGGTGTGGGCATCCCAGGACCAAAGGTGAGAACACGTCTGAACTAGATGGACATTAAATAAGAGAGAAACCAAGATTCTGATGTTGTTGGTGACCCCTAAAGGCTAGACACAAAATTACATTCAAGTGAACTTTTTTTTTTACACGATGTATGAAGAAAAAAAAGCTCTTTTCTTCAACATTAGGCTGCAAACAGTCCCAATACATGACAGCAAGAGCATAGTGATGTTATTTCAACCTGGAGAGACTTGCAGATAAAAGTCGAAATTAGAGAATATTCAATTTATTAATATATGTAACACAATCATATTCCTCGAGATATTTCTATCTAAGGAAAACCAGCTGATTGTGAGGACTCATTGACTCTCTACAATCCCTTGCACTGAGCATGCATGTAGTGAAGGTGGAGAGGAAAACTCAGTTTTAACAGGAACAAACCTTCAGTAAAACCATGCTTAGTATGAGCAGCCATACAGAGGCAGATAAAGACGAACAAAATAAGTTATTTGGTGCTCGGGCCCCGGCAGAAGACTTTGATGCTGTAAATCGACATATGCTTAGATGAGTAACCAAGAAAATGATTAGAGTTGTAGTCTTCCCTGGGTCCGGGACACTTAAGCCTAATTTCTTCCTTCTATCACTGGAGTTAGTACAGTATATGATCCTCACCAGATTAGGCCATGTTCGTTTGAGGAAGTTCCTCTTGAACGATGTTTGATCCTTTCTCTCGGTTCATTGCGATAAACTTGACCAGAACTGGTCAATATTTCAAATCCTTTTGATAAGAAGCAACCCTGACATTAAAGTTCTCCCCTTTTCCTTTTGTACAAATGAATTACCTGAAAGATCATAGAGCATAATTCACCTCAGAACCAGTCCTTTGCAAGATCTGCTCTGGTGGTAGAATGATTACCTACACATTAGAAAGATTTGGTTCATTCTGAATCTCAGGTTCAGTTGTAGCTGGACTTTAAACAGTTCAGACACCAATTTAAGTTGAATTTGGCTTAATTTATTCTTCAGCAAACCAAACTATAGTAATGGGCTTGCTTGAATGAATGACATTATCAATATAATGATCCAAACTGCAAAAGCACAAATTATCAATGAATAAAAAACAGCCTTCACCTAAAGATCCAGTTTATGTTTCAATTCAGCTCATTGTAAAGAAAAACCCTGGTTCAAATGAAAAAAAAACATGAATATATCATCGCTCTGATTTTGTGAATGCTGTTCCATTTTTAAATATGCTTTATAAAAAGGTTAAATGGGTTCATACAAGTCCCATTATATCCTAAATAAAATGACCTCTAAAGCTGCTAAGCTGCTGGCAACAGAATGTTATGATTTTGATTACGTCTAATTCTAAGATTAAATATTTTTACTGAGCGCTTGAATTGGTTTTCTCAGTAAATGTACTGTATGTAGTTTTTTTTTTTTTTACTGACCATCTTGTTTGTTCTGCAACTTTTCAGGGGGATGTTGGATTCAGAGGGTTGCCTGGTTTACCTGGACCTCCAGGTGAAGGCGTCCAAGGTCCTCCGGTAAATTTAAAAAGCCTTTTCAATGTTTAGAGATTTTCATTTAAACTTCTTTTTAATTGAAAGCACAATGTGAACCTAAATCCTGCAAACCTGAATTGAAAGCAGGATTTGAAGATTTCTTTTGGATGTCTTTTTTCCACAAGCATTTATAAAACTTTTTCTATATTCTGTCAAACCTCTTACCATGAACTTCAATATAATTGATTGGGTTGAATCACAAAAAGGGAAAATCATATGATTAAAACATTTGCAAAACAAATCTAAAACAGGCTGGAGTAAAATTTTATTGATTTATGGGCATTGCTGACATCCAGAGAACCTCTTTATACAGTAACTCTAATCGTAGTTATGCATTTCACAAATCAAGCATTTAGCCATGAAGAAGCCCTCCTATACAGAAATATTAGAGACGAACCCCAAAAGATCTGAAGCGCTGAAAGCTTTAAGACCTTCTGGGGATTTTAGTTCTACAAACCAGCAGAGTTCAGTGATGCACATTTCAGATTCTGGTTAGGTAAAAAAATAAAAAATAACAGAAAACTTTCCCCAATTCCCTAAACCAGCTATGCTTTTTGTTGGTTGTGAAACTTGTCAAAACTTGTTAATTTGGAGCAAAATTCAGATAGATGCTCAGATGAAGCGTAGAGAGATTAATCTATTTAATAAACGACGGGCAAAGAAACAGAACACTGGCGTGTTATCAGGGGAATACAAATTAGTAAACACAGGTGAAGGAAATCTACTGATTAGCTGAGGACTTTGAATGAGAAAGAAATGTTTAAAGGGGGGGGGCACATGAGAAACTAAGAGAACCTGTCTAATCTATTCAATTATAAAGAAACGTCATACTAAAAGCACTAAAAAATATAAAAGAGAAACTAGATAACACCTGGCAAAATGTAAGAAAAGAAAATAACTACAAAAATAAGAGACATTGAAAGCCATTATGAAAAAAATCAGAACCTAAATCTTAACTTTTAGATCATGACAGAAATCTTTAAATAAAAAAATATGATTCTGACCTTGATGTTTTATACAATGATCAAAAAGAATTGAACATTTTTTAATCAGAGTATAATACCGAGTTAGTCAAACCCCTGGAATTATAATCTGGGCCATTTAATAGCAGATGTCAACAATGGTTGGTGAGGTTGCTTGAGGGCCCAAATGCAGAGGCAGAGGTGAGTTTTTGTAGTTTTAATGGAATTACTCAGTGCTCACAGGCAACTGAAGCAAGAATCCAAAAATCCAACATAACAAAATGTGGAAAAAAACAGAAACTTGGAGACATCAGGGAAAACAAACATGAGTAGCAAGGAATAGACGTGGGAAAAATGAGGAACCAGCACTGAGGAACTACACAGGGAGAGTATTTATGGCTGAATGAACAAAGAAAGGACTAATAAGCTGATTGGGAGCAGGTGTGAACAGAGGCTTCTAGAAAGGAGCTAGGGAAAAGGAGAACAACACAAGAGGGCAACAGAGGACATAAAAAAAAACCTAAGAACTCAAATACATCCAGAAAGCACAACAAAATAGGAATTAAACCAATAAAACTAGAAAACATGGAGCAAAGTAAAACTGAATACTAAAAGAAAACTTAACAGAACCCAGACTGTGACAGATAAGGCTTACAGGTGCTGGTCATAAAATTAGAATATCATGAAAAAGTAGATTGATTTCAGTAATTCCATTTAAAAAGTGAAACTTGTATATTATATTCATACATTACATACAAACTCATATATTTCAGATGTTTATTTTGTTTAATTTTGATGATTACAAATGACAACAAATGAAAATCTCAAATTCATCATATCAGAAAATTAGAATATTGTGAAAAGGTTCAAAATTGATGGCCCCTGGTGCCACACTCTAATCAGCTAATTAACTCAAACCACCTGCAAAAGCCTTTAAATGGTCTTTCAGTCTAGTTCTATAGGCTACACAATCATGGGGAAGACTGCTGACTTGACAGTTGTCCAAAAGACGACCATCGACACCTTGCACAAGGAGGGCAAGACACAAAAGGTCATCGCTAAAGAGGCTGGCTGTTCACAGAGCTCAGTGTCCAAGCACATTAATAGAGAGGCGAAGGGAAGGAAAAGATGTGGTCGAAAAAAGTGTACAAGCAAGAGAGATAACCGCACCCTGGAGAGGATTGTGAAACAAAACCCATTCAAAAATGTGGGGGAGATTCACAAAGAGTGGACTGCAGCTGGAGTGAGTGCTTCAAGAACCACCACACACAGACGTATGAAAGACATGGGTTTCTGCTGTCGCATTCCTTGTGTCAAGCCACTCTTGAACCACAGACAGCGTCAGAAGCGTCTTGCCTGGGCTAAAGAGAAACAGGACTGGACTGCTGGTGAGTGGCCCAAAGTCATGTTCTCTGATGAAAGTAAATTTTGCATTTCCTTTGGAAATCAAGGTCCCAGAGTCTGGAGGAAAAGAAGAGAGGCACTTCATCCACGTTGCTTGAAGTCCAGTGTAAAGTTTCCACAGTCAGTGATGGTTTGGGGTGCCATGTCATCTGCTGGTGTTGGTCCATTGTGTTTTCTGAGGTCCAGGGTCAACGCAGCCACATACCAGGAAGTTTTAGAGCACTTCATGCTTCCTGCAGCTGACCAACTTTTTGGAGATGCAGATTTCATTTTCCAACAGGACTTGGCACCTGCACACAGTGCCAAAGCTACCAGTACCTGGTTGAAGGACCATGGTATCCCTGTTCTTAATTGGCCAGCAAACTCTCCTGACCTTAACCCCATAGAAAATCTATGGGGTATTGTGAAGAAGAAGATGCAATACACCAGACCCAACAATTCAGAAGAGCTAAAAGCCACTATTAGAGCAACCTGGGCTATCATAACACCTGAGCAGTGCCACAGACTGATCGACTCCATGCCACGCCGCATTGCTGCAGTAATACAGGCCAAAGGAGGCCCAACTAAATACTGAGTGCTGTACATGCTCATACTTTTCATGTTCATACTTTTCAGTTGGCCAACATTTCTATAAATCCTTTGTTTTTATTGGTCTTCAGTAATATTCTAATTTTCTGATATGATGAATTTGAGATTTTCATTTGTTGTCATTTGTAATCATCAAAATTAAACAAAATAAACATCTGAAATATATGAGTTTGTATGTAATGTATGAATATAATATACAAGTTTCACTTTTTAAATGGAATTACTGAAATCAATCTACTTTTTCATGATATTCTAATTTTATGACCAGCACCTGTAAATCAGCATCAGCTTTTCTTTAGGTGGTAATGAAATAAAAAACAGGTGAACTAACGGGGCAACAATAAGACAAGCCCTGAAACAGAAATGGTTCTGCAGGTGGAGGCCAGACCCAAAGGAGGTTCCACAGGGAATCCAACTCCATCATGATGACACTTCTATACATGCCATTGTCAGAAAGTTGGCTTGGTCTTCCAGGAATGTCTGAAGAGCATCAAGTAGATTCTGGAGACAGGGCTGTTGGACGTTTGTCTTTCATCAGCAGGACTGTTTCCTTAAACGTGTCCGAATAAGAATAATAACATATTGCAGCATCCATGAAATGAGTTGGCTTTCTGATGGATAACAAATCTGTAAAGATCTGTTTTTGGTGAACTAAGTAACTTCAAGAATATGGTATAAAGGGTAGACCTGGGTAGTGCCCACTAACAGGTTAGCCTCTTTAAGTTTGGTCAGTTACCCAAATTAAGCTACACGACTTGTCAACAAGAACTGTCCAATTTCTGCAAGTAGAATAACTGTTGTTTTCTTTGTCTAAAATCTCCAAAAAAGTAATTTTTGGTAAAACACTTAGACCAGCTTATGCCTGACATATGAAAGATCTGGCAACGCTGGCATATGTTGGATAACTTATGGGTATGTTTTATTTTGTAGTTATGAGCACACTGAAGCACTCTGGCACACGTCAATATACAGCAAGTACTTATGCCAGCATATGCCATACGTGGGACATAGAGCTGGACGTACACTGTACGATTTTTTTTTTTGCCCTTTTTGAGATTTTTCCAGTCGTGCGAGAATTTTTCAATCCTGATGACTTTCAGCCTGATCATGCGGTGTGCATCGTGTAGTATACAGGGGGTAACGACAGGCGATCTCACGAACACCTCCTGATAAGGAATCATGAGGTCGGGGATCGCTCAGTGGGCATGCGCAAACAAGGATTCTTCATTCTTCCTTTCAGAAGGAAACACAAAAGCATGGCGGGGAGTGCGAGTGAAATTGAATTCTTTATGTAAAATTGACAGACCATAGTACCCATGTTTGCTCAGGCATGTATTTGTCTAAATACATCGTTGCCTTTTCTTTTTAGGGCTTTCAGCACACAAAATTGCAAAAATTGCCAAGGCAGTGCGTTTCACTCTAGTGTGCTTTATATTTCTCTTCTTTGGCTTCCGGATAGAAGTGTCCAAGTAGCGCCATCTTACTGTCGAGTTGATTCCAACTTGGTTTTTAGACATACAGTGTGATCAGGTAGATCGCATCAAAGCGTCGGGCCACACAGTGTGAGCATCGTGTGCCACTTGGAAACTGTATTGCGCCCGATTCATAAGAATTCGAATCGTTTCCTGGGTCTCAAATTATCATTACCTATTTTACATTTCCTTCAGCGACCTAAAGTAGCCAAAAGTAGAAAACCGTCATTCTCAGTCTTGATGGCAAGTATGCTGCCTGCATCGTGATCTGTGAACTTTTAAACCCTGCGGTTTCATTGTACAGTGTGAGTTGTAGCTGCATGCAACGATTACAAATATTGCACATTGTATGCCCGGCTTAAGTGACAGGTAAGTTATCTGATTGTTGACATACTTTAAGTGTAAGTTACTCATAAGTCGTGGTGTCTAGCTTATCCAAAACCTATGAGTAACTTAAGCTTAACTTATCAAGAACTTCTCTTCAATGCATATCAACATATTTGACATGTTCCAGACGACCTCTGAACGTGTTTCTAACTTACAGCTACTGTTTAATGGCGTATTGGCAGCATTTTGGTAGGTAACGTGGCTCACAGGAGGAAACTGTCTGTTCTCCTCCAGACTTCATCCCCATCATAGGGTGAGCGTGCAGGTGAGTGTGATGGATCCTCCCTGCGTTCACGCCCACAATCAACAAACTTCCTAGCAGACATGATACTGAGTCTGCTGTGACTGCAAGCCCTCATATATTTTTTGTCGGGAGATAAACGGCAGCTAGGTAATTACCACGATTAAAGAAAGCTTTTTATGCAGGCTAGGCGCATTGCTGCCCCCCTCAGGACACTGGCTTGTGACATTTCATGGGCATTACACTGCCGTCTGTTATGCATAAGTTAGGCTGACGTTGGACATAAGTTCTGGACTCATTATAATTACGCTATGTATACACCCAAAATTGAAAAAATACATAGGAAGTTCAGCATATGCCAGCGTTTTAGAAGATTCTGGGACATCAGGCATACACTGGCTAAATCGGAAAAGGTGTGAAAGGGGCTTAAGATGCAGAACGCAGTACTTGCCTTCAAGACTGAGAATGACTGTTTTCTACTTTTGGCTACTTTAGGTCGCTAAAGGAAATGTAAAATAGTTGATGATAAGTTAAGACCCCTGAAAAGATTAGAATTCTTATGAAATGGACACAATACAGTTTGTCCGAGTGGTATTCCCGTGTTGTGACGTCATCAGTTCCCCGAGCAGGTTTGGTACCTACAGCGTCAGCTTCAGCACTAGTGTCCTGTTGTTTTTGCAGGTTCATTCAGAGCTCATGTTGTGCTACCTGCAACATTCTTTAACATGAATTTCAACATATCTATGGATCAAAGCGTAGACATGCACAGGATGAACGATGGAAGACTTGCAGACTCAATTAGCTGTCATAATGAAAGCCTCAGATGTTTTGCTGCCGCAGTGAGTCTTGGACTCATCCTGGTCATTCCTCCTGTGCCAAAAGTAAGTAGGCTGTTCCTGGAAGATGAGGGAATTGACTCATCTCCATACTCCTTTAATGCAAATCCAATAATAGATCTGTGGGATGTCATGTTTTGGTGCTTAAACCTCCGACTGACCGGGAACAAAGGAATACTCTGGTCAGGATGTGGGAGGAGATACAGCAGGACAACATCATGCATATTACGCATGCATGCATCTTAGGTTTCAAAAGAATTTATATTTACACTGCAAAAAATCTAAATCTAGATACGTTATTTTTATCTTAAAATAAGTGCATTTGTTTTTGAATTGAGGAGGTAAAAGAGACATTTTGCCAATGGAACAAGACAATTTACACTTAAAATAAGAAAACACAATTGCATTGTCTTATTTCAAGTGCATTTTATCCAATTATCTTATTTTAAGTGTAAAATTACTCATTCCATTGGCAAACCATCTCATTTACCTATTCAAATTAAGGGTGAATACACTTAATTTAAGAAATTTTTACTTATTTCTATATCGTTTTTGCAGTGTATTGCTCAAGTAGAAGTATAAATCTTGCTGTTTGAAAATAATTATGAGTCTTAAATTAAGCTTTTTACTCAGTAAAAGTGAAAAAGTACAATTTTTAAAACTACTTGAAGTATAAAAGTAAAAGTAATGCAGGATAAAATGTTAAGGAGAGAAGTTTTACTGCACTAGACGATTAAAGGAGCATTTTTCTACAATTCTGGATGATAAATTCCTTAGACTTAATTTTCTTATTTTCATAACTAATGGTGCTGTTAAATTTAGCTTTGCATCATTTTGAAAAATGATTTATTTTAGTATGTGGTGAACAACAAGTTGGTGCAGCACAGAGTTCAACCACAACGAAATGAATTGTGTAGATAAAACAAATTGTTTTGATGGTTTTAATTTTTTTTAAATACCAACAGGCCATCACACGAATGTGTTTATATGATCAAATAATACATTTTTAAAATGTAAGGAGTAGAAAGTAAATATTGGCAAAAAAAAGAGTAAGGAATAGAAGTAAAAAGTTGTCCAGTAAAGTATAGATAGCCAAAATGTTTTGTAAATTGGACCAATGTGCCTCATTTTCGAAGTTTCCCTTCTTCTTTAACTCTGAACTCCTGTGAGATCAGTAAAGATCTCCATCACTTTGATTTCTTTTTTTCCAACTGAGATCTAATGTGTTATTCAAGTGCTCCTTTGATTTTTGTTGAACAGTGCATTATCACCCCTACAGCACTCTGAACAGTGTGAATCTCTTCAGACAGATGTTCTGAGGAACACTTGTCCTAACAAGCATTGATTAAACAACCTCCAGCACCCTGTATGTCCTCACAGACCCCGTCCTTGTTCCCTGTGGGCTCCAGACCAGTGTCTCTGGAGGTCGGAGCGCTTCCACAGTCATTTGCACTAAACAAGATTTAATTAGGAGCTCAGATGAAGTCCCAGACAGCAGAACAAAGTGAGGAAACACATCTCTTTGACAGATGTCAGGCCGTGTTCAAGCCGTGTTAACGATGATAGACATGACTCATGTTAGAGAAGACAGTTTTTATGTCTGGATAACTTTAAACAGCCCTCTATGACATTTAGCTCCACTTTAAGATGTGCTTACAAAGGTTAATTAGGTTGGCATTTAACATAAAACTTCCCTAAAATGTTCTTAAAGTATCACTATAGTTAGCTTTGGGCAGATGAGACAAAAGTGGTACTTTTTGAAAGGAAATAGTTGAGCATCACTTTATTTTACCGGGACTGATTGGGATTCTTTTTGCAGGGAAACCCTGGGAGGCCAGGTCCACCGGGCCAAATGGGACCACAGGGACTAGGAGTTCAAGGCCCCAAGGTAGGCTGTGGTTTAATGCACTCAAGAAGTAAAAATATATTCAAATATATTCACGCAATTTATCTCTTAGTGAATGTTTTAACTCTTTGTTTAGGGTGAACAGGGCGCCCAGGGTGTGACAGGACCAAGGGGTTTACCTGGAGAGGGCTTTCCAGGAGAAAAAGTCAGTCATTAGGTCCTTCTGAACGTTTCCCTCATTATTCTCACAAGTAAAATGTTGATTGCTGCTGTTTTGATGTTTTTTGTGCATCAGGGTGACAGAGGCTCATCTGGAGAAAGAGGACTAAAAGGATTTAAGGGAGAATTTGGGGATCCGGGAATGCCGGGACAGCCTGTGAGTGATAAGAAATTTGATTTAAGGGGTTTCCCAGGTCAGGATAGACGTGGAGAATGGAAACGGATCATTTGATAGTTTTCTACCTGATAAGAGCTCAATGATTTTTCCCTTTAGGGGCTGCCGGGTGTAAAAGGGGAAGCAGGCCTCACAGTGAGTCCCACTTCATATTCTTTTTCATTACTTATTTAATGCGGTCATTCATGAGCTCATGTTGTGATGACGTATTGATTTCAGAGAGAGGACATCATTCGAATGATCAAAGAGATCTGTGGTAAAGTATCCTCTGATCTTTCACTTGTCTGTATTAGATTAGCAGCACAAACGTAACAGGAGAGGGTTTGTTTTCCGTTTAGTCTTATCTGTAGATGGTTAGATCAGATTTCACTCACTGAAAGTGACACTTAGGCGATGATCTCATTCAAGGATGCGGGATCAAGTGCAAGGAGAGGCCGATGGAGCTGGTGTTTGTCATCGACAGCTCAGAGAGCGTGGGCCCTGAGAACTTTGAGATCATCAAGAGATTTGTGACCACTCTGGTGGATCGGGTTACAGTAGGCCGCAATGCCACCAGGATTGGTCTGATAGTCTACAGCCTGGAAGTAAAGCTGGTTTTCAACTTGGCCCGCTACTCCAACAAAGAGGATATCAAGGAGGCCATCAGGAACATCCAATACATGGGCGAGGGCACCTATACCGGTACCGCCATCCGTAAAGCCACTCAGGAGGCCTTCTACAGCTCACGCCTGGGCGTCAGCAAGGTGGCTATCGTCATTACCGACGGGCAGACGGACAAACGGGAGCCTGTCAAGCTGGATTTAGCCGTCCGAGAAGCCCATGCTGCCAACATTGAGATGTTTGCTTTAGGGATCGTCAACAGTTCGGACCCAACTCAGTCCGAGTTCCTCCGAGAGCTCAACCTGATCGCCTCTGACCCAGACAGCGAGCACATGCTTCGTATCGATGACTTCAACACTTTGCCAGGTAAGAATAGAAATAAAGACCAAAAGATTACATAAGCCATGTAAAGAAAAATACTAATTGAATTGCAAAATTATTTATATTTCTTTAGCTACCCAGGACTGTTTTACATTTTTCTCCCTCCATCTTACCATCAAATATATATTATACATTTATATTCTGTCTGTTTGTCTTCACTAACTTAAAATCCACCCTGCAAAAAAGTTTTTGGTTTAACATGACAATCATAAAAATATTAGTACATTGCATTCATTTAAGTGTCTTTATTGTGCTCAGTGGCCTGGCTAACTGCTATTAGCAATGCAAACCAGGAACCTTAAATTTGTTTGCTTTGTTTGCCAACATTAACATGTTCACTTATAAAAACAAAGAGAGAGAAGTAAAAAACAAGCTGTGATCTCCAAATAGCAATAGTTGCCATGTCAGCTGCAGCCATTTTGAATTTCAATCTCTTTTTTTCTAACCTGGAACTAGATCTACAACGATTATTTGCAAATTGATTAATCTATTGTTGTTTTTTTGATTAATCAATTAATAATCAGATAGTATTGGTTCTTAAAGAAGATTTTTTTACGTAATTAAACCAGGTGAAACTAATTTTTTTCCACCTGAGGGGTTCTGGATAGAGCATATTGGGAGATGAAAAATATTTTTTTTTATTTTAAATGCAAAATATTTACCGTATATATTTTTTATAATTCTGATATAATCACTGCTCTAATTGGGTTGTTCTGACAGCTAAAGGCATATTTTACAGTCTCTTTACTCCATTTAACAATTAATCGATTGCTAAATTAGTTGATGATTATTTCAAGAATCGATTCACCCGATTAGTTGTTTTAACCGTACCTGGAACCATAAAAGTTCTAAAAGCTCAATGAAAATCAAACAGAAGGCTAGCCTTTCAGAGTTTTTAAAGTTAAGGTTAAGGTTAAGAGAGGGGTTCCATAACTTTTTTTTATATGTTCATACTAGTCTCTGCAGCCTCTGGTGTCTGCTCTGCTCTCGCATTCTTCATTCTCTCTCTTTTTCTTCTTTGATCGGAAGATTGAGACTTTTGAGGGCATGGCTTCTCATTGTTGTGTTCTTGTATTTTCAGTCTTCATTATAATACTCCTTGACTTTTTGAGACTGATGCTGGTTCTATATATACAGATGCTGGTGCTGCCCCCCTCTGGTTAAGGGGGGAACTGCTTTTTTCCAGCATATAATGTTAAATAATCCTTTAAAAAAATCTTGTATCTGGATTATGATCTGGATCCTCACCAAAATGTTATCTCTGATAAAAAATTCATTCAAATCTGTTCATAACTTTTCAAGTAAACAAAAGAAAAACACAACCGAGGAAATAACCTCCTTGGCGGAGGTGATCATCTGTTTCACACAAATAGCCAATTTGTTATTGTTGCTGCAGAAATGGAAACAAATTGATGAGCTCTACATAGAGTATTTGAAGTAGCATTAATAAAAAAGTCCTTTCAGTTCATTAGTTTGAGTGTATCTAATAATGTAGAAAATGAGAGAGGCAGATTGGTAAAAGAAAAGAATAAAAAAGAAGTGATTTCCTGCTGAATGCCCTTATATCTGAGTGGTGAAGCAGATGCAGTAAAATTCAGGCAGCATGACTTGATTGAAAGTGTACCGTTGTGGCTCAGTGAAGGGATCAGGTCTGCGGTTGGCTCAACTCTCCACGGCTGGCAGAGGTGAAAGATGGAAGCTGTGTTTGAGGAAGCATGAATGCACCAAGAGATCAGTGTTTTATGCTAAGGCTAACACAAACCCAAGCCATCCTCCTCTCAGATGGTCGCCTTCCAGGAGCTTTGGGCTATTTGTGGTCCTTTTTCATTGCTTGGTAGCTTTTTCTCAACCAGCTGGCTGGTTTGCTGTAGAAACAGGTGGGGGAGGGGCAGGGCTGTGTTACTTGATTCTGCGTACAACAGCAAAAAGCTGCAGTCACTCTGATACCTTCTCTGGCACTTAATTTCAATCGCTTTAGGGTGTATTAAAGTATTTGGACCTTCTACAGTTTACAAAAATATCAAGTGTAGATTTGTAGATCAAATTGATCTAGAAAAGTTTTTGCCGGTCTTTTCTTGTCTTTGTGTCAATCCGGCCCCAGGACCAGTTCTTTTTTTTTTGTATAAATAATCATTTCTACATGATTTAAGATATTTAGATGTAAAAATGTATACATTTCTCATGAAATTATTTGTTTTGTTTGGATATTCATATAAAAAATCATCATAGATCCCAAATAATTCATTGTACATGGAGGCGCGTTGCTGCCCTGGTGCAATGTTCATCCGCGTTCTCAGCGCAGCAGAAAATCGAATGAATCTAATAAAATCCAACATAAACTGCCAATCAATTAGACCAATAACATTTAACATCTGTAATGTTTTTATTCCGTGTATCATTCATTTTTCAGTTTAAAACCTACAATGAAAATATGATAAACAACTTTGAATCCAACAGGAAACAGAATTGATTAATTGATTTAATGATTGACTTTATTGATCTCACAGTGGAGAAATGTACTTTATTTACTTAAATCAGTTTAAATAGTCAAAAAGAAGAAGGTGCCAAAAATAGAAAAAGGTGCATGGGATATATATATGTGTATTTATATATGTATATGTGTATATGTATATGTATATATGTATGTATATGTATATATGTATATGTATATATGTATATGTATATATATATATATATATATATAT
Organism: Cyprinodon tularosa; assembly: GCF_016077235.1. NCBI lineage: Eukaryota > Metazoa > Chordata > Actinopteri > Cyprinodontiformes > Cyprinodontidae > Cyprinodon > Cyprinodon tularosa. The sequence continues at coordinate 497,261 of NW_024039077.1, forward strand.
ATATATAACATTTTACAGAAAATTAAACCATCTCATTATTTTTATTAGTTTTTATAATTATGAAAATATAAATAAATTATTTTTTTTTTTTTAATGACAAATGTTCTAGTGAATAGACCTTCAGAAACAATCATGAATGTTGATTTTTAAAAGGTCTTGCAACAGATGCAGCTCTTAATATTTTTATTTCGATTAACACAATAAATAAAATGGCTTTTTGCATCGTAAAGGTTGCAGACATCTGTTTTATACCATATACACATTTTTGGCTAATTTTTTTGTTTATTGATGGACGTTTCAGGTTAACACTCATCTGATCTTACCAGCCCGTTTACTCCTTTACTCTCTTATGTTCATTCTCAGCTCTCGAGTCCAAGTTAGTCAGTCAGTTCTGTGAGGACGAAAATGGAGCCTTGATATACAACCGGATAACAAACGGTTACAACGGCCAAGGAAACAACGGCTACAATGGCAACAGGATTGGTACTGGGAGCTACGCCACTGGTGGTTATGGGTACAGGCCGATACCTCAGCAAGACCTGCTTAACGGCCAGCGGACCGGCTTTAACTCTGGATCTGGTACTGGGAGCAGTAAAGGATCCAGCACCATCCACGTAAGGAACACAGTACAGCACACTGCAAAAACAATCTAAAAAGGAGTAAAATGTCTTAAATTAAGTGTATTTACCCTTAATTTGAGGAGGTAAATAAGATTATTTGCCAATGGAATTAGTGTTTTTACTCTTAAAATAAGATAATTAGATATTATGCACATGAAATAAGACAATGCGATTGTTTTTTCTTATTTTGAATGTAAATTGTCTTGTTCCATTGGCAATGTGTCTAACTTACCTCCTCAATTCAAGAAATATGCACTTATTTAAAAAAATTACTTATTAAGATTAAATTTTTTTGCAGTGCAGATATAGCTGTACATTACTGAAGCTCTCTAACACCACAGTAATCTGCTTGTTGTTTCCTCAGGTTGCAGGAGGACAGCATGAGGCCACAGTAATAACCAATAGAGGAAATGAACGGGGGGACACATTTAACCGTGGCACCTCAGACTATAGAACTCCACCTCCTGCCAGAGAGGGATCCTCTGGTAGCAGAGTTTCTTCCTCATCCTCATCCTCTAAAAACATAAGCACCTCATCCTCAAGTGTTTCTGTGAAATATGAGCCTCCACCGCGGCCAGCTCTTCCTAAAGGTACACCAAACCATACCACTACTCTATACATACTCTATACATATTTTTTGGGTTAGTTTTGCATTTTTGGTCTTTTCTCCCATAAGTTTGCAACAGAAAAAAAAGCTTTTACAGCTGGCAATTAATGTTTCCAGAATAAAAAGAATAAAAATGAAAAGAAAAAGCTCTAAATGTAGCTTGCAGCATATCTTTTAAATCTCAGACAAAGCTTTTGCATCTTTGAAGTAATGCAATGGGGAGTTTTGGAGTACTGTTTAATAAATTAACTGAAAATGAAAAGACTACGCCATAAAAATTATTTTTTTTTTAAATATGCATATTTGCCCTTGACTTAAGTATGTAAATAAAACAATCCTTTCAGTGGAATAGGAGTCTTATTTCAAGAAGTCTTATTTTAAACGCAAAAATATGATTTGCATTTGTAGATAACTTACTTACCTGCACAAATGCAGGGGAAAAATCTTATTTTATAATGTTTTACCTATTTTAAAATACATTTTTGCTGCTTAAGTCCCACTGTAACTCTGAAGGAACACTCAGAGCTTAGGTGGGAGAATCTTTTTAAAAGGATATGCATATGTGATGAAAACTAACTAATCACTGTGAACACAACTACCTCCTATATGCTGGAGACGTGCTACATGGAAACTGGTCAGAGTTTATGGAAAGACATATAGAGGAAAGGAAACACAGAGAAATACTAAAAAATAAAACTGCTAAACTGTCAAAGGCAAGGCAAATTTATTTGTATAGCACAATTCATTACAAAGACAATGCAAAGTGCTTTACATGATTAAAATATAGGGAAAAAAACAGAGTCAAAGACTTTTGACACTGTAGAGCAATGGATAAGATTGAATCAAATGTGAATCTAAGGTTCCTCTTTATCCAGTGTGACTAAAATGCTTCCATGACAAAGAAAACTCCATTAAAAGGGGCTTTATGCACCCATTATATTAATCATTGCTGGTTTATATCTGAAATAAGTTTAACTCCCTCCAACCAGCCACAGCTGGGAAAATTGCATGAAAAATGAAGCAGGGATAAATGCTAATAACACAATGCTAAAACCCTCCACTTCTAACAGTTAAGTCAGAATCATTAGGGGTCTGCAGGAGCCCCTGCAGTGACGTGACATGATTAGAGCCTCTAGTAAAGTGGCGGTCTGGTGGGTTTAGTGAGCCGGTGGCAGAGAGGGCACAGCTTTGCTCGATGTATCCTCCATGCTGTGTGTGCAGCGAAGCGAGGAACAGTGAAGCCAATTATTTTTGAAGTAGTGTTGCTATTATCGTGGAACCGGCTTCTCCCTGAAGAAACGGAGCGGAAATGGTCACTCTGGGGGTAGACTTTTGTATTTTTTTTTTTGTGTGTGTGACTATGTGCGTGTTCTTACTCCTTATCACATGACATCTTCCTGCAGAGACCGTACCCTTGGACCCTCGCTGCGGGCTGGTTCTGGATCAGGGAACATGTCGAGAATATAACATCCGCTGGTATTACGACAAGCAGGCCAACGCTTGCGCTCAATTCTGGTATGGGGGCTGCGGCGGGAACAGGAACCGCTTTGACACAGAGGAGGAGTGCAAGAGGACATGTGTGGTTTCCAGAGTAACAGGTATACCTTCCTATTACTATACACGCATCACATCAATCTCTGACCTTCTACTGACCTTCCTTGCATGTTTTGTCCCTTCAGCAGCTTGAGCGAAGGCGTTCATCCAAAACCTGCTGTAGAAACGTCAAGGAGGAGTCGTAAAACGTTGCCATTTCCCAGCAGGTTACAGAAAGTCGGGTTCCAGTTTCTCAGGCAAACACGTACACATTTCATTTTCTGGTATTTTATAACTTACAGCAGAATGACTTTGAAAAGGAAAAGTTTTTGTTACCATGGAGATCTTTGATCGTTGCTGCTCAGGTATACAGAGGAGGGCTCCTGTTTGCTCCAGCTTTCCTTCATCTACAGTTCTGTATGTTTTATTTCCCTCACACTCAATGGTTACTGTGAACACAGTGAAAAGATGGACTGTTTGCAAAACGGAGATGATTAAAATCCTATAACTTAACAGGTTCTGTCAGTGTTTTAAACGTCTTGGTTCGTCCCTCGTTTATTTACATGTTTGCTTCCTTGTAGTCGGACTTTCATGTGATCTTTTAACCGATTTTGATGAGTATCTGTTCAAACATTTTGAAGGTATTGACCTTTTTTTTTAAAGAAAAAAAAAATACTATTCTGGTTATTCTTTAAAGGAGATATTTTTACTGACTCATATTAACAGGATCAATTTGCAATACAGATTTATTTTCCTGAGTATTGTATCAATATCAGAATATTATGATACATTTAAACAGGTCTTTTACTCAGGATGATATATATATATATATATATATATATATATATATATATATATATATATATATATATATATATATATATATATATATATATATATATATATATAAATAGATATATATATATGATGTAAAGTAAAGTATGCATCTAGCTAAATCCTGGCACAGTTGTGGTTCGTAGAGACTAAATGCTGAAATTAAATCAACTAAAAATTTGTTCAACTAATTATAAGTTAAATGCACATTAAGGCTGCTAAGTTTCCCCCGATCCATAAAGATGTATTTTAATTAATACATGTCATATTACATGTGTTTAAGGCATTTCAGTGATTTTCTACATCATAAAAACCTTCTATTTTGATCATTTGAGTGGAATTTTTTTGTCATTTAAACGGTATTTCAGTAGAAAAAAACAAAACAGCCAACCCACACCAGGACTTTTGGAGAAGATTATTCAGGAAATTGCGTCTTTGAGGGGCCGCACCTCATTGTATTTTTGTACTGGCTACAGTCTAAAATCAACAATTTTGAATTAGGTCAAGAATATCTGGAATTATACCAGCAGCAGGTGTGTTGTGTGTTTTATAACCACTCCAACCTAAAAATAAAATAAAAATGCATATACATTTCAAAAACAATCTAAAAATTTGGAAAAAAATGTCTTAAATTAAGTGTATTTACCCTTAATTTGAGCAGGTAAATGAGATAGTTTGCCAACGGAATGACCAATTTTACTCTTAAAATCAGATATTTAGATAAAATGCACTTGAAATAAGACAATGCAATTGTGTTTTCTAATTTTAAGTGTAAATTGTCTTGTTCAATTGGCAAAATGTCTCCTTTACCTCCTCAGTCCAAGTACAAATGCACTTATTCTAAGAAAAAATGACTTATCTAGATTTGGATTTTTTTCCAGTGTATTTGCTCCAAATGATGCTTCATCTTGGCAATGAGGATGGCTTTCCTCACTGTAATTAACAGATATACTAAGCAACACCTCCAAGCAGGAATAGAGGATTGGGGTGAAGCTGACGGCTGTTGCACCCCTGCATCGGGAGGGAATGTCAGGGAGGCTAATTTGTGAGTGGGTGTGAAGTGTGTTAAGATTATACAAGGCTTGATATTCAACATCCCTGCTGTTTTACCCCACCAGATGTGGCCGGCTCAAGTAGGTTTGCAGCATTTTTGAAACCTTTAGGTAACTGACCTTCTGTTTTTATTTAATTTCAGGAAAAAAAACATCACATGTTGAATTTATAATGGTAAATTTATCAGGTTACGTGTTTGCTCTTTGTCTTTAAAACCACAACTGCAGTATTTATCTAATTGTACTCTTACGCACACTGTGAGATCATAATTTTACACTTATCCAATTCAGAACTTCTTGAGACACACCAAGAGTAGAGCATTTAAAAAATGAAAAATGTCTAAAAGATAGTGATTAAAAAGATCTTATGGTCTTTTAAAGGTGGGGACTTTTGCACACTACTGTGCACACATTAACGATAACTTTCTATTCGTGAAACGATTTTGTACATTTGTTTGTTTTCATTGCTATAAAATGTGACTTTTTTTCAGTTTTATCCGTTTTTTTTACTTGGAGTAATCTTTATAAACTGTCGCACATATCACCCTCTACTGGGCAACATATGTGTCATCCGCTGAATTAGACGCTTCAGTTTCAGTGGGAGGCTGTTCCATGTTTTGCCCAGATGTACTGACTTCATAAATGCATAATTACTGTACTGTGTAATGCCTTGTTAAAAATGTCAACCGTTTAAATAAATCTGATCTTAATTAAAACATGTAAAAGTTTGTTGATAGGGGTTTGGAATTGGGCAAAGTTGGATCAGTCACCTGTAATTGAAGTCCATGTTTGATTAAAAACAAAATGTGATCCATTGACATCACATTTAGATAAAAAATATTCATACCCCTTTTACTCCTTTCGAATGCAAACTTAAATGTATTTTATTTGGATTTTTTTTTAATACTAAACCAAAGTATATGTGATTCACAGTATGTGTGCATTTGTAGTTAGCCCACTTTACTCTGATGCCCTAAATAAAATAATGACGATTGAATCTATGGAAACTCATTGAATTGGTCCAAAGAGTCCACTTTTCAGTGAAAGACTGAGCTTTGTTAGAGAGCATTTTTGATTAAATTGGCTAATGAAGACAGCAAACAGGTTAAGGTGAAAGTTAGGGATACATTTAAAGAAGGGTAATGGTATAAAATCATATCCCAGGCTTTAAAGATCTCACAGAACTCTGCTAAATCATCCTTTTAAGAGTATGGCACAACATGAAAACTAATAAAGTTATAGAGGCAGCCAACAGGTCAACATTGTTTATCAAAGCATGTCCATGTGGTAAAATGGCCTAGTCAAAGTTTAGATTTAAACCAATCAGTAATCTCTGGTTAATTTGACACAATTTCAGCTGGTAGATTATAAAGTCATGGAACATTCCCTTCTATCTTATACTGTTTGTATTCCGTCACACATAAACTGCTATAATAGAATGTAAAATTCAGTTTTATGATATGTTAAATCTCACTTTTCCTAAATGTCACTGTCGCTTTATGAAAGTAGTGGAACTCTCTTACGCACATCAGCTCTTCCCTTCTGCTTAAATTACATTTTAGAGGCTCCTCGACATGTGGCGTAGTCTGATCTATCTTTAGTGCACCCTGCAAGAGAAATGCTACCTTACTCTAAAGTCTTTTCAAACTTTATCAGGCTGCAGAAATACAACAGAATGAAAAAGCCACTTTTATTATGGCAGTTCCACCAGTTAGAGGGGAAACATGGCTGCAAGCGAGCAGAAATCATCTGTGTCAGCAAAGGAAGGGGGAAAAAAAGTATGTCTAATTCTAAAATTATTATCTGCGACTGACGCGTTTTGGATGGAGAGCTGCTCAGTCAAACACACACTCTGCTTATTTGCGGAAATAGCTGCTTGCTCGTGTGACTCTCACCTGTTTTTCTCACAGCTGCCACGCTCAGAACTTTTTTAGGTCCAATTATAGCACAGCGTTCTGCAGCTTTCGCTAATTAACACTGAGATGGGTACAAAAGAAAACAAAGGCTGGGTGACATAAAGATAATTTTCTAAATCAGCTGTGCATTCACATGTTAGGATAAACAAAACTTATATCAGCAAAGTGTTAACCCAGCTAATGTGTAATTCATGAGACAAGAGCTTAATAAGAGTACGGCAGTTAAAAAGAAGGTTAATGATCAAAATTATTTGCTATAATTTGAGAAGCATAAGTGTAAAACTTAAAGGGCTCTTTAAATAATCAGAGACAAATCTTGTCTATTATAGAGCAGAACTTGTTTTCTTGTTTAAGGCCTTTTTGTTTCCTTTATAGGTGGTTCTATGGCTAAAAACTGGAGGTAGACTCCATGCAGCCCTTCCACGTGGACCGAAATATGAATCAATTTCTAAAGATGAGTTTACCTTTTTAGATATGACATCAACTACTAACCTATCACCCCATTTATATTTAACTTAGGCTTTAAGGGGGCTATTTAGGTGCTTTGACACTATTGTCTTTGCTTTTAATGGATCACATGACACTCTGGGAGCTGAATCACTGTGGCATGTCTCCAGCCGAATATCCCAGCAGTTGCTACTTTCAGTCTGCAGCAGCAGGTGCTGAAGCCCAGGCCTGGACTGTTCTCTGATTTGGCCCATTGAGATTCCACTGAAGCTGAAGCATGCTGGGGTTAGTGGCAGCTATATTTAGAGGTGGGGGGATTAAATTGCTCCGTCTTCATGCTGGGAACCCTTTCTCTGTTCAGCCTTTTCCAGCCAGGACTGACTGCCAAAAGGACCTTTGGCGACCATCTCCTTCCATTGTCCGTAGATACTTTTGTTTTAGTGGCTGTTACCCCTCTTGACTAGCAATGGACCCCAACGCCATCAAGGAGGAGCTGCGTCTGTTTCAGAGCACCCTGCTTCAAGACGGCTTAAAGGAGCTTCTGAATGAGAACAAGTTTGTGGACTGCACTCTGAAAGTGGGCGACCGCAGTTTCCCCTGCCACCGGCTAATCATGGCCGCATGCAGCCCTTACTTCAGGGATATCTTCTTCACAGAGGACGGAAAGGAGGTGGAGAACACCAAAGAAGTGGTCCTAGAGGACGTCAACCCCTCTGTCCTGGACATGATTATCCAGTACCTCTACTCGGCTGAGATTGACCTCACTGATGACAACGTTCAGGATATAATTGCTGTAGCAAACAGATTTCAAATCCCCTCCGTCTTCACAGTCTGTGTCAATTATCTTCAGAAGAAGCTGTCGCTGGGTAACTGCATGGCCATCTTCAGGATGGGCCTGGTGCTCAGCTGTCCAAGACTTGCTGTAGCGGCACGAAATTACATTGCAGACCGCTTTGAGCTTCTTCATAAGGATGAGGAATTCCTCAAGCTTGCAGCCCATGAACTGTTTGCTATCATAGGTGGAGACTCGCTGAATGTTGAGAAAGAGGAGCTGGTGTATGAAGCGGTCATGTCTTGGGCCCGCCATGATAGGGAGAAACGTGTCAAGGTTTTAAAAGATGCCTTCAACTGTATCCGGTTCCGGCTGATGCCAGAGAAGTACTTCAAAGAAAAAGTGGAGAATGAAGAGATCATCAAAGCTGACCCAGAGCTCCAAAAGATGATTCAGGTCATCAAGGATGCCTTCAAGGGGAAACTCCCAGACAAACCTGCGAAAAAAGAAGGCGAGGAGGGGGCCGGCAAGGAGGGAGAGGAGGAAGACAGCCCATTCCCCGGGTTCCTCAATGACAACCGCAGACATGGCATGTTCGCCCGAGACTTCGTCCTGATGATCAATGACACAGCGGCGGTGGCGTACGATGTCAATGAGAACGAGTGCTTCCTTGCTGCTATGTCAGAGCAGGTCCCCCGTAATCACGTTAGCCTGGTGACGCAAAAGAACCAGCTCTACATCATTGGAGGACTGTTTGTGGACGAGGAAAACAAGGACGTGCCTTTACAATGTTACTTCTACTTGGTGAGAATTCCTGAAATTACGCAGATAAAATGTCTGACATGCTGTGGAAACATTTAGCGTCCCAGATAAGACGGTCCTAAAAGATGAATGAAAGGGTTATTTCAGGAAAAACGAGACAGTAAGCTTAAAAAGTGTCTATAAAGTGTATGAGAACAAAAGAAAGGCCTCAGAAAACGTAGATTTATCCCAGAATGCTTTGCGAGGAGATTTTAAAGGATTTGCAGTCACAGCGGCCAACTGTCGCCATAGGCTGTCGCTACCCGGCCGTGGGGGACTAATAACAAAGATGGCGCATGCACCGCATGTTGGAGGAGGAGTTAAGTGCATATGTCTGAACGGTCAGTTAACTGAGTTCGCTATAAAGTCCACTATATAGTCCCCGCTGCATGTGGACACAGCTTGTATGAGCGATGAGAACAGCACATTTTAAACAGGGCATGCATTAGGAGAAATTGGCTCATGAACATTGCAGGTGCATTTTGCAGGGCGGGACATTCAAAAAAACCTCCATAATACCTTTAACTGATAAAATAAAGTTGTTGATCATTTTTATGTTGTTACCAATTACAAAACATATTGGGAATACTTTTTAAATGTGTTTTAGCTTCCAAAAGCCTTCTCAGTTGGTGTTAAAGTTAATCTATAAGCCCATTCAGGAACTCAGGAAACAACTAAACTAACTGAAAGAAGAGTAGAGTATCTTTTGGTGATAATTATTTATTCAGCATTAAAAGACAAGGGTATAGGGTATACAAAAGGTTTTATGTTCTCTATGCAGTCACCCTTATGAAGGCTCTTATCTTTTATTGTGCCTTTTCTTCCCCTCGTAGTTTGATCCCCTCACATCTGAGTGGGTCGCCATGCCACCCATGCCTTCTCCAAGATGCCTTTTCAACATTGGGGAGAGCCAGAACCTGCTGTTTGCCGTGGCTGGAAAGGATCTTCAGACCAACGATTCGCTGGACACTGTGATGTGCTACGATGTTGAGTTAGTGGTATTACTTTTTCCCTGCTATGCCTTCTTTTCATCTTTCCTCCCTCTTTTCCCTCTCTCTAATTTTGTGAGTGTATTCCAGGTGATAATTAACTTCAGGCGAAAAAAACCCTCTCTTTACAACTTAAAGTGTTTATAAATCTCACATACCTTAATTAGCTTTGCCTCATTTAGTACTTGCTAATGAATAACATGTAAATTTATGTGTAAGAAACAAAATGAAGAGTCAATGCTAAGACCGAAGTGTTCGATAAATATGGATGAAGATATACCCAAATATAACGACACATCTGTTGCCTTCTTTAGGAAGATGAGATGGACTGAAAGCAAAAAGCTTCCTCTTAAGATCCACGGCCACGCTGTTGTGTCATACAAAGGACTGGTCTACTGCATCGGAGGAAAAACGGATGACAAGTAAGTGTGTTTGCACACATGCCAAGGCCACAAACTGCTGCTGTTCTCGATATTTCATCCAACAAGCCAGGAACACTACATGCTTCACATCACAGACAAAAATTGCAGAGCCGCAGTCCAGGGTTTTTCTAATACACAGCAATAATGGAGAATCCTGATCCCCTCTAATAGCTATAACACAGCTACTGTTTATTGCCACAGCCTGGGGATACAGCACCGTTGCACACAGTGCAATCACTGTGCTCTGCAGGAAGATTGACCTCTACAAACCTAATTTGATGTTATGGCAAATAAACTTACTGGAATTAAATTGTGTCACTAATTGTGCACCAATGAAATAATGCAGCCATTTTAGCTGTTAGTTACTCATTAAAGAAGAAATAGTTTCTTTTGGTTTACATTTCAAATAAAGTAGAGCTAAACTGAACTATTGGCTCAAAATATTACATTAAAGAATTGAATATAAAAGCAATAAAATATATATATTTTCAGTTTGTTACTGTTATGTTTTACAACCCTTTAATAATAGTGAACATTTTTGAACAAAATAAATTAAACAGTCTTTTATGTTACCTGCTGCATGAATAGATTGGGGTTTAGCAGGGATTTGTAAAAGCAGTCATTTCCATAGCATAGTGCTGATTTTTTTATAAACGTAAAGCTACAACCATTCCCTAAATTTAACAGTTGTGTGGTTTGTTGCGTCTGTATGTAACTACCTAAAATACACTGATGTTGGTGATTGTTATCAGTGGCGCCTACAGAAATGTATCATAGTGGTGGCCAGATGGGGCCACTAAAAATCTTGGGATGGCCACTGAAACTAAAACCAATAATTCCAGGGTTTGAATCTACTATTGTGGTAAACCTGCTTGTAGACATTATAAAGATGCTAAATGGTACTACAATTTACACTGGCAAGTGGGGTAGCCAGTGGGGTGACCAGGGCATTGCACAGGGTGACCGTGGCCACCCCTGGCTATCCCCTGGTGGTGTCATTGGTTATTATTTGAATGGTCACTGATTGTAATATAATAAATAAATTACCCAGGTTTTAAAGGGGTCATAGAATGGAAAACCAAGTTTATATTATCATAGATGAGTAACAATAGTTTTTTCTCTGCAAATCTCACAATTCTAAACTTGCACCATAAAACGGGCGATTTCAAGCGAAGCAAAGAAATGACCTCAATTTGGTGATGCTGCCTTATTTGGTTTTGGCCTGTACTTTTGTCTCACCCAGAAATTGACATCCAGACCAGCCCACTGGTTCACTAGCCCAAGAACATGAATAGAGGTAAATTTAAGACACCAGTTTAGCTGTTTAGCCTACAGTTGGGTTTACTTCTACAAGAATTACAAAGCAGGCAGTTTCTCTATTGAAAATGAGCCAGAACCAAGGGTGAAAATGCAGAGTTCCAGGCTGCATGGAGAAAGGGGAACATATTCAGTCCTCCCAAGGATCCGAATACTCAACATGCATGGATTATTTTTGTGTATCAGAAGATCCCTGCAAAGTTTGATGACTGGACTGGACCGGGCATTCGGGAAGCACGGGGCCCCCATTGTCCAAGCTACTGGAGCTGATGGATCGGCTCTGCTGCACTGTAGTCGACCAAAATCCGGGAAAATTTTGAAATTTTCCCCGGACGTTTTTTTAGGTTTGAAAAGTAGGACATGTTCGGGGGAAAAGAGGACGCCTGGTCACCCTACTGGTCACCCTACTATATCAACAATTTGATGTTTCAGTGAGTGAGTGCTTGTTGCTATGATGCGTCTTTGCTCAGCAGCTTTGCTCGTTATAAACTAACCAATCAGCACACAGCTCATTTAAATATTCATGATCATACCATAAAAGGAAGAAAACCTGTCGTTTCAATCTAGGGCTTTTAACCAGGCTTGCTTTAGGGCTCATAGAACAATATGCCATTTTCAGCCCAACCAATGTTACACACCCTATTCAGAGACCTTGAGGACCATTACCAAATACCCTATAGAATAATTCTATGACCCATTTAAGTTTCCACAGTCTAGTCTCATTTGGATGCTTGCATGTTTTATCTTTTCTTTTGTCTTATCTTAAAAGATGGATAATTTCTGATGTGTGATGCAAAATCACACCATTTGGAAATGAACTTGATCCCTGAATATTATCTGTTGTTTGACAGCTTTTCACCATCAGTATTACCCATATTTATTCCCTCTTGTGAACCACAGCAAAGCCCTCAGCAAAGTGTTTGTGTACAACCACAAGCAGTCTGAGTGGAGGGAGATGGCGGCCATGAAGACACCCAGAGCCATGTTCGGAGCAGTCGTACACAAGGGCAAGATCGTGGTCGCTGGCGGAGTGAATGAGGAGGGCCTCACAGCTTCCTGTGAAGCCTTTGATTTAACAACAAACAAGTATGTATGAATCATAAAAGGTCAAATAATCATTTATTTTTCACATTACTAACAGTTTTAATGTCTTCTATATTATAAGGCCTGTTATTGCGAAATATTACAAAATACCTTTTTTTTCTAGTTTAAATAGTTACAAATGTTTGGTTTACCTTTTTATGAATACAGTATTGCTTAAGTGCAATACAGTGAATTTATTATAAAAATGTAATTGGTTCCTTTGCCAGTTAAACTGCTTCTTGTTTTCATTGGAAAAGAGGCAATTTGTGCTAATTCTAGTTTGTACAAAAAACTCTGGATTTTGTTTTGCGTGTTTTTTGTGTGTATTAAACCTAAAATATTAAAACCTTATTCAACTCGTGTTTGAAGTACTAAATGTTCATGACCAACAAAATAGTTTTTTTCACAGTTAAAAGTAAGTCTTATTGACAGCATGAATTAATCAAGGTTACATTCTATAATACTACATTTGTTAGCGGAAGCTATTGGTGCTGTCAGTCAGCCTGATCTGCTGCCATGCAAAAATCTGCTCTAATGGTGTCTTCATGTGGTATCGTAAATGTGGTGAATACCAAAATCCGACATCAATATTGCACATGAACACCCACTTATGCTGAAATTTCACTGGAAGATAAAAAAAATTCATGATATCCGAGATGAGGTAAATGTTGACCTTTCAACATGGTGGAGAGTGGAGAAATTTTTTTTATTGTGAATACTGGATTGTACTTTCCAAGCTTACATCCATAATGGACAACACCTTCCACCCTCTGCATCAGACTCTGTTTTTAAAAAGGAGCGCTACCACAGGTCATTCATCCCTACTGCCATTGGACTGTACAATGTGGCACTACAATGGCAATTACCTGTGCAAAATCTAATGTGCAATTACCATTTAATACCCTGTGCAATAACCCTATATAGTAATCCTGCTAAACAAGAAAATTCAGCTATGTTATATATATATATATATATATATATATATATATATATATATATATATATATATATATATATATATATATATATATATATATATATATATAATAAATATATAATTATCTTGATCAATTAAGTCAATAAAATTGTTCAATTGCTAAACGCTCTCTTCCGTTGTATTTGCACAAAAGGAGTTTTTCCTCTCCACTGTCGCTACGAGCATGCTTAGTGTGAGGGATTGCCTTCGAGTCAATGAGTCGATGCAATCAACTGGTTTTCCTTAGAAAACTTTGAATCAATTTGACTGGATGATCTGGTGAACTGTAAAGTGCCTTGATATGACGTGTTGTGAATTGGTGCTATAGAAATAAATTGAATTGAATTGAATTGCAGCCTAGCAACGGACCCCAAAGATGGTTTGTATGCTGTGGCATACATTTAAAAAAAAAGAAATATCGCCATTTAAACCTGTGTCGTTTTTAAAATGACCATTATTATTTTAATTTGATCAAATTTTGCATCCACTTCTTTTTGTAGCAGCTCATTTAGGAAGCCCAACTGTCTGGCCCAAGTAGCAGAAAAAGGATAATCTGTGGATCTACAATGTTTCTCTACACTATGACAACAAAAACACTTGCGCACAAGTGGATAATGTCATCTTTAACATACCACATGAAGGCAGCATTAGACCACCATGATTGGAGCAACATGCTTCCTGTTACATATTTGTTTGGAAATTGTCCCTATAAGCAGGAGTTGATGTAAAACAAGCTAAATACGTCTGTAAAATATAGTTTTAATGCAGACGTTATCTAACCTCTTTACAGTTGCAAGTTCTAACTTATCCTGGAGCCAGATGGTGCTGCTGGCAATACTTCATCCATGTGAGATGAGGGGGATGGAGTTTATTTGCTCCAGAAAAAAAAAACCTGTCTAATAACTGTAGGATGGTCTGAGCTTCTGTTGGTGTGCTGTGTCTCTGCAGGTGGGAACCCTTCACTGAGTTCCCCCAGGAGAGGAGCTCCATCAACCTGGTGAGCACAGGAGGCCTCCTGTATGCTGTGGGTGGCTTTGCTATGGTGCAGATGGAGAATAAGGAGGTGGCTCCCACAGAGGTCACTGATGTCTGGCAGTAAGTCTTCCAAGCTTTGGATGAAATACTTTTGTACTTTATTACACAGATTAGACAAACTGTCTGAATAATAACAGATAAACCATGTAAAGACAGTATAAGTGATCTTTGTTTTAACTTCTCCTCTCTTACAGTGTTTTGGTTTGAATGTCATTTTATTTGTTTATTTTTCCCTCAATGACTGAAACTAGTTAACATATAGAAAAAAGTGATAAAAATCAAGAACAAGTGAAGTGTATATTTATTAAGCCTGCTAGCTTTATGGTTGAAATGCTAAAACTGGGGACTGATGTATGGAAGCATATTGCAGTCAAATTAAAGAACAAAAAAAAAAAAAACAATTGTATTTTAGAAAAAAAACAAGATAACTTAAAATAAAAAAAAGAAATTAAGCATAATTTATTTTTTACTTAGCAAGATAATCTTTCTGAAAAAGAATTTAAAAATCCCTGTTTCTCTTTAATCACGAGATAAACTGTAAAGAGACTGAAACAACGATGCCCAGAAAGTACCGTAGGTGTGTTCACAAAGACAACAAATTAATAATGATCACATCTAAATAACCAAGAGACAGGAGAATTTCCCAGTGTCTCAATCCCAAAAGAAAGTAAAAACGATTTAAACTAAAAAAAAACGGGACATGTTGAAGCTTCCCTAAAGGAAAGACATCTTGCTTAAACAACAGAACATCCTCTATGAAATCACAGCAGAATTATCTCCTTAATTCATAAAAACAGAAAAGCTTTGTTTATTTTATGAAAATCATCTTAATAATTCGAAAAAACAAAATTAACACACGTTCCTTACTTCCTCCGCCCTATAATGATTTTACTTGCATTGTAGTACACAAAAATCCTGTTTGGGTTTCTTTTTCTGGAATAGTATAACCCTTGTTTAATTCTATTGCAAAGTATATTAAGTATTATTATTTTAATTATGTATTTTTTTTCTTTTTCTTAAATAAAAGTAAAATTTTCATGTTTATACCTATGTTTATACCTATAAGCAAGAAACCTCCCATCTACATAATCATATTACAACTAATTTTTCAAACCCCACACATCAAAATAATGCAGACTAGTGCACACATTTAGATTATTTATTTAGTAATTATTAACAAGCATGTTTTATTCCATAATTCAACCTTTAGGTTTATTTAAATTTCCAATAAAAAGAAAGTTTTACAAATTCTTCGACATTTTAAATTATTAAAAGTAACTGCATATTTACTTTGGCAAGCAACGAGTTACTTTCACTGACCAGTTACTGAGTTACTAACTCAGTTACTTTTTTGGAGAGGTAACTAGTAACTATGGCGGGTTATTATTAAATATATAATGTTTCATACGTGGTAAACTTTATGCCCATAAACAGCAGCTGTATTACTGTTAGTGGTCTGGCTGTTAACTTCCTGTCTGTGTTGTTATCTCCCAGCTTTGTTTTTTCCTTTTGCTTTAAATCAAAGATTCAACTTTTTTTTCCTTTTTTATTTAACCCTGGGGCTATTTGGAGTAATCAAGAAATAGTTTTTACTTTTTTTGTTGTTTTGTTTTTATACTTTCAAGGTGGACATTCATGCTGCATGCATTAGTGATTTTATTTAAAAAAAAAATGAGCTTATAACATCTTTTTCCATTCGGAGCTAAGAAATAGTCACAAATACATTTTAAATCTTCCCATTTGGACAGTTTTTTATTCTAAAGAAGTCAATTTTGAACACTTTTAAAATACCTCACTCTATTTGAACCCAATTTAAAAGGCTAACAGTGTATGTTTTGTTGTATTTTTCTCATTGTTTACAATATGATACCTTTACTTTTGGATGCTACACATGCTTGCAAGTTCAGCTTTAGCATTAGCACCCTGATTTCTTGACTAACAAGAAACATCCCTACACCTACTTTTCTAGGTTGGTGTATTTTATTATTAAACATTCTAAAATAAACTACCAGCTTTATTGCATTATAAATGATTAACAGGATAAAAGCTTGCTTATATCATGTAGTTAAAGCTTAAACCTCATGGAACAGATATTGTTTTTAAGGTAAAATGTTTTCTTTGTGTCTATAAGGTATGAGGAAGACAAGAAGCAGTGGAGCGGCATGCTGAGGGAGATGCGCTATGCCGCAGGCTCCTCCTGTGTTTCTATGCGCCTCAACGCTGCCAGGATGCCCAAATTGTAGACAGAACCATTTTCCCTCTCAGCCTCATCTATTTAACAGCTTCCAAAGACTCCCTCCTCCTCCTTTTCCTCCTCCGAGCTGCTTCTAAGGCGATGGGTTGATCTTTGACATTAATATTTTCTCTGAACTCAGATGATTTTTATCTGTACAATAAAAGCTCCCTTCAGCTTCTCTTTCAAAGACGCCTCATCCCCTGAGCATAAAAAAAGAAGTCGCAATTTAGTTTGATCTCTAAATCTCTGTTTACACAATTTTAGCATGTCTTTTGTAAAAAATAATAAAAAAAAATATTTCTCCTTCTTGCCTCTGCCTTTGCTTTTTCTGCTTTTTTTATGTTGTTTTTTTAGGGCAGCTTGGGGCTGCAGGTAATGCATACTTGTAGAAACTTTCAGGTAAACATGGAGGTGGAGAAAAACAGCGACTACAGCCTTGACACTAAATGACTGGGTAATGATTTTTTAAACGAGGCTTAGGTTGGTGTCAAACTGGCTTCTGAGATAAAAACCAAAGAATCAGAACAGATGTCTGGTCTTTAACTCTGGCTGTAAATAAAATGTGTTTACTCTAACTGAAAAATTGTTTCAACTAATTAAAAAAAATATTTAAAAAAAACATTTACATGGATTTTAAATGCTTTTTAAATTGATTCCTAGCATTTTAACAATGTTTCTTTTTTCTTTTTTCCTTTTTTTTACCTGACGTCAGCTGTTTAAAATTGGACACCACTGGGTTTTTCACCAGGACACTGATCCCAAACACAGTTCAAAACTGCTAAAGACTTAAACTAATTTATTGTCATTTTGTGTAAATAGTGTGTATGCAAAACTAAATTTTGTTTATGCAGCTTTCCGACAGTAAATGAGCAGCCGCTTAGCGGTGAAAATCAACATTTCCATTTACAAAGTGCAGCAGTGATCAAAATGTTAACTGTATGGGAGAGACATGGTGCAGAGGAACTGGGTGAGCATCAGTTCTTTGGAAGAGCACTGACTTTAAAGGGTCTCAGTCATGTTAGCAAGCTTAGCCTACTAATATTCACATTGATGTCGAAATCCAGCTTTTTTTGAGCCTGAAAAGAATTTATGCTATGGCCGCAGACATGGACATTACTGTACGCCGTCGCCATCTGCTGGTAGCTGACATATTAGATATATTAGTAGGGCTGCAACTAACGATTATTTTGCTAATCAATTAATCTATTGATTATTTTTTCGATTAATCGATTAATAACCGGATAGCCAAAGGCTCCCTAAAGATTGTTTTTACTGAATTAAACCAGATGAAACTAAAACGTTTCCACTTGAGGAGTTCTGGAAAGAGAATATTGACAGATGAAAAAAAGTGTTTATATATTTTTTTGCAATTCTGGTATAATTGCGGCTGTAAATGGGTTTCTCTGTCAGCTAAAAGCATGTTTTAGAGTCACTATACTTCAGTTAAAGATTAATCGATTACTTAATTAGCTGACGCTTATTTGACGCTTATAATAATTGATTAATCACAATTTAATATTTTTCCGATTATTTGTGTCAGCCCTGTATATTGGATATATTTTTGTGCTTTTTTAAACTTAATATTGGGCTTCTCTTTTTACATTGTATTAATTTGTCATAGATAATTGATTAAAAAAAATTCTAAAAAAAGACCAAAAACAGAAATATATAATTCTCCAAGATGGCACCATCATTTCATAAGAAACCCCTTTAAAGCAAAAGGAGGGACCTATTGGTAAGGAAATGTGTAACATTATAGTATGTGACCTTTAATTGTGATGTAATTTTCTCTGCGGTGTGCTGAGAGATTTTTATCCAAATATTAACAGAGGGGTGCATATTAGGTGGGTGTAATTTTAACTTTGTGTCGATGGGAAAAAAATCACAAAAGGTTCAGTTTTAAGCTGTTTTTTGAAGAAATTGTTTGGTATGTGTAATATTGTTATTCAACCCTAGGCAGTAGGTTTGTAGAAATTAAAGAGGATCTAGCCAATGGTTTCCCAGAAAGGCAAAATCTCAAAACTTTAAGATCGTTTTAAGCAAAGAAAATGACATAAAATAAAATGATTTTTTTTAGAAAAAGCAAATGTATTTACATGAACACAAAGTGAAACATAAATGTGAAATGGAAGGAAGATTCATGGTTTAAAACCAGATATATCTGTATTTACGGCTGCTCAGTGGCGCAGTGGGTAGCACTGCTGCCTTGCAGCAAGGAGGTTGCTGCAAGGCCCAGGATCTTTCTGCATGGAGTTTGCATGTTTTCCCTGAGCTTGTGTGGGTTCTCTCCGGGTACTCTGGCTTCCTCCCACAGTCCAAAAACATGATTGTTAAGTTAATTGGCTTCTCTAAATTCTCCTTAGGTGTGAGTGTGTGCATGAATGGATGGATTGGATCGATATCTGTATTTATAACCAGATTCCCTTTTTTTACTGTGTATTTATGTTTACTATGTTAGTTCTAGTTCTCATAGGTTTACTATGAGAACTAGAGTATTAGTTTCCTCAGTTTTGGAAGAGAATTTGGATGTATGAATTTTAATGGTCCAAGTTTATGGTAAATGATTAGTGCATACATTTTTAAAGCATTTGAAATAAAGACTAAATTAAAGTAAATAGATAAAAGAATGCCGAAACCCCTTTAAAGAGCAGTAAAAATACCACGGTCTGGTTTATTAGAAACTCTTTGTTAAGAATCAAACAAGAAGACTTTTTTTTAAATGGCTGCATAAACACAAACAGCTCTTCCTTTCTGCATATTTCCCACACCTCCTTGTTTTTCTTAAATGACACACCATGAGCATCTGTGCCAGATATATGTTAACAGGTGTCAAAGTCTTTGAACCATGTGTCAGCCTGGGAAAAATGAACAAAGACCTCAATTGAATCACCTGTTTCCTGAACAAAGCAGCACTCAGGAGTTTGATTTAACGAGACAAAATAAATATTTCACTCTCTCACTTCTCCTTCATTTCCTGCAAACTCCTATGAAACCTGACCTTTGTCAGTTTTAAGCATGGCACAGGAATGTTGTCTGCAAATGGCTAAAGGTGATTCACACAACAGTGCACCTTGGAACTGAAATATCCTGGAGTTCCCCCCCTGGGTGTGGAAGGCTGAGTGGGAGGTGAAGAGATGAAGGAATGGAAGCAAAAACAAAGACGACACACTAAGGACTTGGACCGCACACTAATGAGGACACATTCATTTCAAGTAGGTTAAATATATATATATGTTTACTTGTATTGATCTGTGTTTTTCTGAAATTATGGGGCATTAATTATAACTGCAAATGAATGTTTTTTTTTTCCAATGTCCCATCGTTTTCAATGTGTGACTGTACGCAGCACATCTCCTCACATCCATAATAGGACAAGTTTCACAAGCAAAGCTACAGCTGTGATATCCTGAGAGGCTTTCACAGACCAAGCTGTTGACAAGGAAACGAGATACCGTTCGCTTCTTTCCCACTGAGGCGCTTTGATTGCTTCCTTTCTTCCCCGCTCTGCTCACCTCTTGCTTTTCAGTCCTGCTTCCTCTTTCCTTCCTCTGCAGTAATTGCTGCTGACCGTCTAACGACAGGTATGGGATTAGAGCTTTACTTCTGGTCTGTTTTTAATGTCAGTTGTTATTCGTACAACTTTGTTGGGTCAGCTGTAGATAAAAGCGACAAAAGCTGACCTTCTTCCAGATGGTTTGTGACCCTAAAATGCAACCGTTTTCCATATGATCATTTTTAGAGTACAATACTCTATTTGATTTATTTTCCTATCTGTTATCTTCATGCACTTTTCTAAGGTGCACATTGTGTGACCACTTCTACTATAACCTTTTGCAGCTGTAAACACCACAATTTCCCAATTGTGGGACAATAAAGACATTTTCTATTCTATTCCATTCTATTCTATTTTATTTTTCAGTATTTTATGGACAATTTTGTTTCAATTGCTGTAAATACTGGTTTATAGGGATGATTTGTAGCTTTTTCTTGTGAACGATGATGAAATTCTATCGTCAAATTAGTCAATATTCAAGTATGTATTAATAAAAATAAAACAACAGACAAAATAGGTCTTTTTTTGTAGCTTAATCTTACTAAAACAAAAAAATACCTGTAATATGAGAGCATTCATCATGCATTTACAATAATAAAATTATTAGATTTCAAACCCAGTTACATTTTCTAAACTCCAACAACTATCTAAACATAGTTTTCCTCAGTTGTGTTTTTTTTTTTTATATATATATTTTTCTTTTTGTTTCATTCTATCAGTCATAACAGATTCGATGTTAATGATCAGTGTTTGCTTAATTATAGAGGTGACCTATTTAGATTTAATTTAAAGTCTTTCTCCAAACTGATTAAACAAACATATATTTTTTTCATTTAAATCAATGCATGATGTTTTACACGTTTTATTTAAGTAGATCTTAATTTTTGTTTCTAGATTTTATTAAAAGCTTAATTGCACACATTTATTGTTATTAAACCAACCAATATTTTTTAAAATCACATGAATATGCTTAATTATCCCTCATACTCCACATTTATTTACTGATCAGTTTGTCCTGTTAATTTCCAAAGAGATATATGTTGAAATTAAAACCTGCCCCTGATAGCATTCTGTGTAATGAAAGTCTAAATTTAAATTAAACTAGCTAAAGTTGAACACAAACCTACATTTTTATTTTAACCCATCTACTGTCTCAACCACAAGCAACAGCTTGATATTAACGTGTTACTTTAGCTTGATAGATAAATACTTTCAATTGCAATTGAAGAATTTATTAATTTTAATTCGAGAAACTTTTGTAATAAGCATTTGAGGAATAAAAGAGGATTTTCGGGAATGTTTTTAAAAAACCGGTCCTCTCCACTTTAAATAAACAATGCACATGCACAACCTTTTAACTGCTCCCAAGAGGGAACGCCTATCAAACGCTAACGAGAGCATGGACGTCATCTTTACAAGTCATCTCTGCGAATAACCACGATTAATCACCAATCCCTGCATATAAGACTACTGGTGCATTAAAATAAAAATAAAAAAATCATGAGCTGCAATGTAAGCTTGGACATGTTTGCCGGGTAAGCCACCGTATAATGATGCAAATTACAAAATAAATTAACTTATCTGCCCTAGAAAGTTACAATATAGAGGTAGATAACCTTTTCCAGCAGTGAAATGGATTTCTCCAAATAGCGTGCTAAATTTATCTGTTGAATAGAAACTTTGCAGCGGAAGCCCGACCTGTGCTTTCATTGTACGCCATCGTATTAAGGAATCTCCCAAAAAAACTCTGGTCTTGTTTCTCTCTTCTGTGGCCTTTCTCTTCTTCTCATACACTTCGTAGACTCGTAAACATATCACCAGAATGATTGACAGTTAGGAGGACCACTTATTTAGATGATCCACCCGGAAATAAAAGATCTTCCTCCAGACATTTAAAATACTAGTTAGCATCTATCAAATTTTCATTTGGCATTAGCTTCATTTTAGTATTCGCACTCTATGCAGCTAACACAGAGTGACGCTTCCCCATATATACAAAAATTAGATGATGAATATTTATTTTGACTGGTTATAATCAGTTTTTTTTTTTTATTTATTAAACAGGGTTTTTTCCATGGCTGGTCTCAACAACAGCTGCACTTTCTTGGACGACTTCTTGAAACGTTACTACCTGTCAGCCTCTTATGGCATCATCTTTATCGTGGGTGTGATCGGGAACTTAACGTCCATCACCATCTATCTGACAAAGCTGCGCCCGTGGAAGAGCAGCAGCATCATCATGGTCAACCTGGCGCTTACGGATCTCCTCTACGTCCTCACCTTGCCCTTTTTGGTCTACTACTACAGCAACGGGGAATCGTGGATGCTTGGAGACTTCATGTGCCGCTTTGTGCGTTTTGCCTTTCATTTCCACCTGTATGGAAGCATCCTGTCCCTGACCTGTGTGGCGGTTTTCCGTTTCTTGGTGGTGACCAAGCCGCTGAGGGTGGCACAGCTGCAGCAGAAGCATTGGGGCGCTGTTGCTTGCCTGGTAGTCTGGATTGTTGCTGCTGCTGAGGTCACACCAATGCTCACTATCATATCTCTGACCCATGATGATAACATGACTTTTTGTGTTGACTTTGCTAACACAGAAACAGACGGCAGCATTAGGACATATAACCTGTTGCTCACTGCATTTGGGTTTGCTCTACCCTTAGTGCTGGTGTTCATCTTCTACATTGGGATTGTTAAACGGCTCGCCAGGGGATCCAGCCCCACCTCTTCCTACAGGATGCGTGCGCGCCGTGTGACCATCCTCATCCTGCTGGTGTTTGTCATGTGCTACCTGCCTTATCACATCTTGCGAGTCCTGTGGGTAGAAATTCGAATGAGCTCTACAACCCAGTGCACAAAGTACATAGTGCATGCAGCGTATATTATCTCCAGGCCTCTAGCAGGACTTAACACGTTCTTTAACCTGGCTTTGTACACCCTCTCAGGTGATAACTTCAGGAAGGCCTTTCTGGACATTTTTTGCCGGGAGCAATGGATCAGCAAGGCAAGATCTCTGCTCCACCTGAACATTAATAACCGAGCAGAGAATGGGACGCCTGCTGCATGAATAAAATTCATGCAGACCTGTTGTTTTTTGTAACCAAAAACCTCAACGAACACTTTCAGCTTATAGATTGTTACTTCGTAACTGGACAGTTGGTATTAGAGCAGTTTCCACTGAGTTTACATTATTAGTGCATTGAATTAGCATTCATCCTTTGTTATTTTAATCTTGATCTTCTGACTGTATTTATTATAGGAAAGTTTGGGTGTGAGGCTATAATATTTTTCTCATTATGTTTTTCCTTTCTTGACCAGTATGCTGTTTTGTATTTGCCCTGTATATTACAATAGTTCATACCATGGGTCTGCAACCTTTACAATCCAAAAATACATTTTTTTTCATTCAGTTCATCTAAAGAATACCTTTGAGTCAGAGCTGTTACAATATCTTTTAAAAAAAAGCAACATTCACAACTTTTATTGTCATTTACAAAAAGAGCATTTACTTCTATTTTGTAATAATGATAAAAGGAAATTTAGCATTAAAAGGATTTATTTTATTTTGTAATATTTTATTTTTAGACAGTTAATAAAAAAAAACTACTTTTAAAAACTAATAAAAAAAAAATATAGAAAATATATTGCGGATAGTTTAAGCGCATTATTTCTGGAAATTCAGTGTAACTATTTCATCAGAAAAATCAGTTTAGACTTTATAAATTTTAGCTAAAGTTAGAAACGGAGCCAACCCAATGCATGAACAAACTTGTCCTGACTGCGCTTTTTGGTTGTGTTTACGTTTTTTGGGTTTTTAGTTATACTTGGATTCATGTCTTTCTGTGTTTTCCAGTTTATTGGTTTACTTTCCATTTTGTGTCATTCTAGTTGTTTTTGATTGTATTTGAGTTCTTAAGTATTTCTTGATTGCCCTCTGTTGCCCTCTTGTGTCAGTCTCTTTTTCCCTAGCTCCCTTCTAGGCTCCTCTAGCCATACCTGCTCCCAATCTGCTGATTAGCCTTGTCTTTGTTCAGTCTCCCAATTATACACCTCATGTGATCAGTCATCTGCCTGTTTCTAAGTCGCTTGTGGAGAAATGTCCTAGGTTTTAAGAAAAGAGGAAAAAGGAAGCGATTCTTGTGGGATGGAAGAAGGAAATAGTGAAAACAAAGAAGATTGGAAGAGAAAAAAAGTGGAAAAATATCAACTAAAGGGGAGCCCAGATCAGAACAATCTAGTGTTAAACAATCTAGAAATTCCACGGGAGAACAAAATTATTACAAAGTCATATTCACACTAGTTAATCAGGGAGACTCTTTTGTAGATTCAAATCCGGTGCAGTTAACAAAATCAGTACACAAACTTGTAGCAGAAGTCCGAAGTGCCAAAATACTCTATGGTGGAGACCTTTTGATCAACTGCAGGAGTCATTGGAGGACTGCCTCTAAAAATAACTGACAAAGAAATACTTGAAAATGTAAGTGGTGCTAAATTAAAAGAGGTGAAATGGTTAAAAACAGCAAGAAATGGAGAAAGGTGTGAAAGCTTATCAGTGTTGATGAAATTTGAAGAAGAGCAATTACCCACACTGCAAAAAATAGAAATCTCAATAAGTTATTTTTTCTTAAAATAAGTGTGTTTTTCCTTGATTTGAGGAGGTAAGTAAGACACTTTGCCAATGGAACAAGACAATTTCCTTTTAAAATAAGAAAAAACTATTTTATCGTCTTATTTCAAGTAAATATTATCTAACTATCTTATTTTAAGAGTATAAATACTCATTCCATTGGCAAATCATCTTATTTACCTGCTCAAATTAAGGCTAAATATACTTAATTTAAGCCATTTTTTACTTATTTCTGGATTGTTTTTGCAGTGCAGTAAGGTTTTTATTGGATGCATGAGCTACATTGTCGTTATGTACAATCCTCCACCTCTAAGATGCTTCAAATGTCACAAATGTGATCATATAGCAGCAGTATGTAAATGCATACAGCGATATGGAAGGTATGCTGGGGAGCATGAATATTGAAAGTGTGGTAAAGCAAATTAAATGCTGAAATTGTGGTGGAGAACATACTCCTGCATATCCCATCCCAGTCAGAAAGACTCAACAGTTAAGAAAATTACAATTTGAAAACCTCTGGGAGAGTGCCCCAACATTGCAAAAGACTCATTGATTGTTGAAAAGAAGGATTTTGTTCTTTTTATGGTAGAATTTATCAATTGTAGTGCTCAGACGGCAAAGAAAAACAGGAAAAAAAATCTAAATTATAGTGAAAGCTGCAGAAAAGTACCTTGAAGTGAGAGATTTAAACTGGGAAACTGTTGAAAGTATGATCGGAAAACTAGTAAGACAATCAATAACTGGCAGAGACAAATTAGAAATTATGAGGACACATTTGACTATGTATTTCATTATGTAAGGGTTAAAACATACTGTTAATTCTTTTTTTTATTATTATTTATGAATTTCTTCTGGTGCAAGTCTTGTTTCCCATTTCCTCCTTATTATTTGGTGGCAGTAATGCACTTTAATTAGTTTGCCAACCACCATAAATCACTAAAGGAGAGGAAGAAGATTACACCTCATGTTCAGTCACTGTTTGCTGGTTCCTTGTTGTTGTTAGTTTCTTCCTTGTCTCTGGCTCCCGGCGCGAGTTTTCCCTGATGTTTTCTGTTTGTTTTTTGGTTCTTTGTTTTTTGGATGTCTGCCTCAGTTACATATCATTCTTGTTGGTTAACATTAAACCAACAAGAACTCAACTCTGCTTCACTCTTCTCTGCATTTGGGTCCTCAAGCATCCTTAACACTTTACTTGAAAAAACTAAGCTGCTTACACTGGAAAAAAATCGAAATCTAGATAAGTAATTTTTTCTTAAAATAAGTGCATTTGTTCTTGGATTGAGGAGGTAAAAGAGACATTTTGCCAATGGAACAAGACAATTTACCCTTAAAACAAGAAAACACAATTGCATTGTCTTATTTCAAGTGCATTTTATCTAATTATCTTATTTTAAGAGTAAAAAAACTAATTACATTGGCAAAATACCTGATTTACCTTCTCAAATTAAGAGTAAATACACCTATTTTAATACTTTTTTTACTTATTTCTAGATAATTTTTCCAGTGTAGGGCCTCAGGGAAAGAATTGAGCCCCTGAAAACAATTAATTATTAGGGATTTTTTCCCCCAAATAATTAATTGTTAATTCTATATAAATATGGTCACAAAAAGACAAAATTTCATGATGAAATAATTATTATCTATTACATCTAAATATCTTTAATCATTTAGAAATTCTTATTTAGACCTGGGAAAAAAATTTGGGGGCCAGATTGACTCACATATGAGGATTCACTGGTGTAAACTTCTCCGAAACAAAGGTATGGTTTGTTTTTTTTTTGTTTTTTTTTTTTGTTTTTTTTAGGTTTTTACGGCACTAGTGGCTCACTTTTTCAACAGGACAGGGGGCATGAGAGAAGACCACAGGTCGGATTCGAACCTACGTCGGCCGTGCACGCCCACAAACTTATGTTTTTAAAGATACACTTGATATTTTCTGTTTTTCGTCTGTTTTTGTAAAATTATTATCATTAAAATTATTATTCTAATGTGAATTGTAACTGTAAAGTGCCTTGAGATGGCAGGTGTTGTGAATTGGCACTTATAAATAAACTGAATTAGAGCAAAGCAACAATTAAAGCAAATAAAAATGGCTGAAAAGTGGAGAGGAGAGGAGAGGAGAGGAGAGGAGAGGAGAGGAGAGGAGAGGAGAGGAGAGGAGAGGAGAGGAGAGGAGAGGAGAGGAGAGGAGAGGAGAGGAGAGGAGAGGAGAGGAGAGGAGAGGAGAGGAGAGGAGAGGAGAGGAGAGGAGAGGAGAGGAGAGGAGAGGAGAGGTTTCATTGAAAACGCAAAAGGGTTCACAAAAGACTGAAAAATATGAAAAGGAACAAAAATATAAAATTCCAAAATACTTTCTTTAGCAAAGGGAAATAAAGCATCTTAGAAAAGAAACCGTTGTGCAGTGTTAACTCTTTTCAATGGTCCACGATTCAAATAACAACTGCAGCAGATATGCAGAAAAAAAGAATCACTCAGGGCTTAGTACTTTCTAAACCAACCACTTAGGTTGTTTGCAGCTTTTCTCTAAAAACCATTGAGGTTCCTTTAAGTCTTGTTTTTGTTTATCAGGGGATGTTTGAAATATCTAACTGTAGACTTCGACTTAGACAGACTTTAATGTCATTTTGTTCACACAGAGTGTATACAAAAAGAAATTTAGTTCAGT
Organism: Cyprinodon tularosa; assembly: GCF_016077235.1. Lineage (NCBI taxonomy): Eukaryota > Metazoa > Chordata > Actinopteri > Cyprinodontiformes > Cyprinodontidae > Cyprinodon > Cyprinodon tularosa. Next base: position 524,743 of record NW_024039077.1, read on the forward strand.
ATAGCTTTCAAGATATTTTCATTTTTTAAAGTGCAGCAGTGGAGAACAGTTCATGGTGGGGGTGTGAGGGATCATTTATAATGTTACGGGCTCAGGACACGCAGAGCTGGGATGATCCTCTCTGCTGTTCTCACTACTCTCCTCACTTTCTTCCAGTCTGAGGCGTTGCAGCCTCCACACCACCCAGTGAGACAGCTGGTCAGAACGCTCTCTATGGTGCTTCTGTAGAAGGAGGTGAGGATGGGTGGGGGCAGGTGGGCTCTCCTCATCCTCCTCAGGAATGAGCATTTCTGCCCTTTTGATCAGTGAGGTGGTGTTTCCAGTCCAGGTGTGTGTGTCTGTGATTTGCACCCCCAGGAATTTGGTGCTGCTGCCCACCTCTACCGTAGCTTTGCCTCATTCAGGATCAGGCTGTTATCTTTGCACCAGCTGCTCCACCTCCTCTCTGTAGTTCTGGTAGTTGTCGTCCACCGTGGTGGCGTCTGCAAACTTCACAATGTGACTGGTGGTGAACCTGGGGACGCAGCCATGTGTCATCAGGGTGAACAGCAGTGGGCTCATGACGCAGCCCTGAGGGGAGCCTGTGCTTAGGATGATGACATCAGGTGTTCTGTCCGACCCGGACTGACTGAGGTCTGTTGGTGAGGAAGTCTAGCAGCCAATAGCAGAGGTGTGTATTGAATCCCAGCTGTTTCAGTTTTCCCATCAGATGCTGTGGGATGATGGTGTTGAAAGCTGAACTGAAGTCCAGGAACAGCATCTGCACAATGGTGTTCTTCTCCTCCAGGTGTGCCAGGCTCAGGTGGAGAGCAGCAGAGATGGCGTCTTCAGTGGAGCGGTTCCGTCGGTAGGCGAACTGGAACGGGTTGAATGTTGGCGGCAGACTAGAGACTATGTGTTCTTTAACCAGCCTTTCGAAGCACCTCATCATGATTGGAGTCAGTGTGACAGGCCGGTAATCACTGAGTGAGGTGACCTGAGGCTTCTTTGGGACCGGAATAATGGTAGCAGACTTGAAGCATGCTGGCACTACGGATCGGTCCAGCAAGGTGTTAAAAATGTCTTAGAGGACACCAGCCAACTGATCTGCACACTCCTTATTCACACACCCAGGGATGTTATCAGGCCCTGTAGGCTTCATTGGGTTAGATAAGTGTCAAAGAAAAGTTTTGCATATGTGTCTGAATATATAACTGTAAGACTATAAAGTAAATAAAAATGGTTTGTATTTGTTCCTTGTTGTCAGCTTGTGTGTACATGTGAAACCACATGCTTCATATGTAAGAACACAAGTTCAGAAGTTACAAATACAAGTTAAAACTTTGCAACAATACAAATACAAATCACACGTTTATGATAATGAATCACAAAAACGTATGAATTTATGAGTAAATTCAAGTTTTACATGCACAAATTGCAAATTCATGAATACGAATCACAAATTTAAAGGTATAAATGACCAATTTACGAGTGCCAATCTGCAACACCTGATAAAGCTGTTACACTCCTTGCCAGATGGTGGCAGTAATCTATCCGCAGTTTGTTCGCCAGCCGGCAACTATCAGATGAATTTTACAATGCATGTGTTAAAATGTAATGCCTTAGCACTTAATTTTCCTCCTTTTTTCACATCTAAAGCCGGTTCTTACAGAATTTCAGGTGCATTACTGACACCAACTGGTCAGGAGGTTAACAGCTTCATCAAGTTATAGAACTTGTGATTTTTTTTTTCTTGTGTTGTATTATGTAACTTGTATTCTTGACTTCTAAATGTGTATTTTCACAGATAAAACATCTGATGTCAGTTATACATATTAGAAAGGAATACAAATCTAAAGTTCTTACTTATGTTGGCTTGTGGCTGCGGTACTTTTTGCATCTCTGCATGCTGGTCTATTAGTTTCTCATCACTGTGGGTCTAATTCTTGGTATGAGCCTCACATTCTGACATTTTTTCTGCCCAGAAACCACTGACTTACATGACTTTCAGCACTATCTGTAAGCAGCATCTTAACAGAGCTTCTGATTTGATAGTTAAAGTGTTCTTTACATATTTACCACAGCAGAGATAACAGGTACTTCAGACATCATAAGCCTCAGACATCCTGTTAGTTAAAAGCTGAATTTTTTTCTCACTTGCCTCTCAAGCTGATTGTATCAAAATGCAAATTAGCTTTTTTTATATACTTAAGTGAAAGGTAGACATCTTATTATCATATTGTGTTTATTTTCCTGACAATCTAAACCCCTCAATAGGCCATCAGACATTCTTATAAAGGTATGACACATCTAGGAAACAAAACTAATCAGGGGAACCAATGCAGTAGGGAAATCTGGAGATTCATTTCCCATGTGACATGTCTCAGGTCTGGTCTGGGAGTCTTATCCACTGATCTTTATTTATTAACTGGTTTGCCGATAGGCCGAAAAAAGTGAAGCCACCGGCCGGCTTGTTGGTTCCCACTCCCACAGGGACACACCATAAAAATCCTTATGTGTAGCATTTGACTGCAAAAACAAGCAGTTTGCTCGCTCTGGAAATACATTTAACAGGTAATTTCAAAGTCAGTGGATGTACTAACCAAGAAGATCAATATATACCCTGTTGTATCCCATAGTATCCTGTAACATTAGTCTGACTGTCTCAGACCGACTCGAAAATATTGACTTGATTCATCCAGTGACATTGTGTCTAACATTAGAAAATAGAAAGTAGATTAAATAGAAAGTAATTCACTGTGAAAAGTCAAAGGGGTAATTCTATATTAATTGGATGTCGCTGTTTTTTTTAAGTGTTTGTTGTATTTCTAATTTGATAAAGTCATGTGCTGACATATATTGCTAGCCTCGTGAGACCATCCTGATCTCGCGAGCTTTCAAGATTTCACTCGCTAATCAGTCTGGAGACTCTCCGTTAGCGTGGCGATAGAGCAAGTTTTATCAGAATTACAGAGTATTTCTTCACTGAAAGAAGAGCAAAACACTGCTCTGGAGGCTTTTCTCAGAGGAAAAGATGTTTTTGCTCTTCTCCCGACTGGTTTCGTCGTCGGTCTGTTAGTACGTCATATGCTTCGTTGATCTGATTGGTTTATTTGGCCCGTCTATCACCAACATAGGCCAATCAGCTAACCAGTATTTTTGCTCCTTCCCAAAATTATTTCAACGGAAGGTTTCCAAATGGATATGCGGAGCAAATCCATCTGGCGGAGTCAGGTTTATATATTGCATGTTATATTGACGAAAAACAAAGCAACTCAAACACTTTTAAAGGCTAATGCATAAAAAGTATATGCCATCATTCATGCATATTTTGCAAATCGGAAAAAACTATAGCAATAACAGACATGTACTTGCAATTCAGTCTTGATGTAAAATCTTGAAATTATATGTAATATGAAATTACCATGACAATGTAATCAATACATGTACCGGTATATTACATGCACATCATCAATTTAACAGTTTTGGCACATCTGTATCATTATGCTTAACACATTAATTTTGTTGTGATGGATTTGTATGATATGTAATATTACATGACATACATACTATTTATTTTATTATAGGTTAAAGTAATCTACTTATGCTATGAAACAGCAAGTTTGTGTCAAAGTGATGAATTTATCTTTTTTTTAAAGAGGCCCCCCTGAAAATTAAAACATAATCATAGTTCGATGCTGTAGGGCATGTATTGTTGTGACCGGTCTACCTAGGGAGTACCAATATGGCGACCAATGGCTTCACTTTTTTCAGGCCGATAGCCCATTTCAGTGAATGAATTGAGATCAGTGGTCTTACCCTTAAGACATACATACTGTAGAGAACCTTCAGAGAAGCCAACCAGAGACCACCTCTCTTATTTGTTGAACTGAAATTGGCCAATCAGTATTATATACGGAAGAGGATTAGGGCCACTGAAAAAAAAAAAAAGTTAACTGATTCTTTTTTATTTTATTTCAGTATAGTATGGGAAAAAAGTCTGAATTCTGACTTTAATCTCATAATTCTGACTTTTTTCTCAGAATTCTGACTTTTTTTATTGTCAGAATTCTGTCAGAACTCTGAGAAAAAAGTCAGAATTCTGACTTTTCCCATTCTAAACTGAAATAAAATGTCCACTGGCCCTAATCCTCTTCCGTAATTAGAGGTTAATGTAAGCAGCACAAGCTTTAATTTTTGACCCTTTAATTAGGAGGAACATTTCTCTATGCTGGTTTGTTCCCATAGGGACACAATTCATGTGCGCACTGCATGAAAAAACAAAACGCAATTCTCAATCAAGCCAGAAGGGGGCACTAGTGCCCTTGAGAGTTAACTAGTAGCTCAATTACAGAAGAAGTTGTTCACACACGATTGGTTAAGGTGTTAACGATGCTACCTGTGCCATTAAAAGCCAGATATTCCCGCCGCCAGAAGAGATAGGAGGTAAGTTCGCTTTTTAATTTGTGGTATATGGCTAATATGTGTTAGTTCAAAAAGATATTTAAAAAAAAAATAAAATTTTTGTTGGTACGCACGCGAGTCACTAGCTAACAGATTGATTGTGTCACTGTTAAATGCAAAGTAAAAAATTTGTAAAAAATTTTTTTAAGCTCACTGTTAGTTGGTGTTAATCTATGGAAGAAAAAAAATCATGAGAATAAGCTTTAATGCATTTAATTAATTCCTGCTAGCCTATTTTAAGATTAGGCTACATAGGTCCTACTAAGAGTTTTTTTTTTTTTTTTTTTTTTTTTTTTTTTTTTTTTATCTCTCAGGCATTTCCTAATTTTAATTTTTTTTGTAACAAGTCTCCAGAGCACAAAAAGCTAAGAGTAATAAAAATAATAATAATAATAATAATATATATATATATATATATATATATATATATATATATATATATATATGAAAACTAATATAGAGTAATACTGATTCATATTTAATAAATAAAGATGGGGGCGTGGTTACATCAAATATTTAATCACTTAAAATGTGACCTTATTTATTTAATTTTTTGCTGTTTGATATAATGCATTAGGAAATGTTTTTATAAAAAAAAAAAAATCACTGTTCATCTTTACACGCGAACCAGCAGTTGTAAAGTATCCACAAATTGTACACAAGTAAATGTACCACTACTTCAACCTATTTTCTGTTTTGTTTTGTTTTACTTTTTAATAAAATCATAACTCTAAAATAATTCAAGTAGAAGTAGAAAAAAATCAATTGTTAAAAATGTTACTCATATCATTGAACTTAACTTTTTGAGATGATGTAGTCAGACAGAATTTATGTGCAAGTTTTGGTATTTTAAATACTAAAATATGAAAAGATGATTAAAAAATAAACAAAGTTGATGCAGAAGTAAAGGCTTTTGAATTGAAAAATTGTTTTCAATATAAAACTAATGAAACCAATCTTTACTTTTAGAATTAAATACAGATTAGGACAGGGGTAAAATACTCCCACTGACAATTTCTATCATTTGTAGCCAGCATGTTTTTGAGGTTTCCCTGCTTCAGCACAGCTGATTTCCATTGATAGCTCGTTAACAGACTTTTACTGAACTGCAATCATCAAAATCAGCTGTGCTGATGCTGAGAAACATTGACCGTTTCTCAGTCCACAGGAACGTGACTATGGATTCATATTCTCAGCCAGTACCTTCTTGTCAAGAACACAGGAAAGTATGGACTTATGATGCTTATGGATCACTGGGAACAGAAGCATGTTCGTAACATCACCAAATTCAAAGCCATGCAGGAGCTGCATTTCACCTCCTGTTGTTAATAGTCTCTAGGTAATAAATTATTACTTTTTTTCATTTAGTGGGGGAATAATAATTGACAGTCATATAAACACAAATAAAAAAGGTCATATAAAGCAAAAATAAAATAAAAAACGCCATCAGAGCCAGCGGTACATCACACAAGGCTATGCAGACAGAGGGCTGCTGCAGACGGCTAACGTTAGCCCTGGCTGTGGTTAGCCTTGGAGGTCCGCTGGCTGCAACAGTCCTCTCAAAATTTGAACTTTAAAAATTACGCACTAAATCAGTAAATGGGCCATATTGGGAAGCTTAAAAGTAGTGTTGGTCAATACCATAGTGATACCATCTGTTTGAAATTGATGTGTGTGTGTGTGTATGTATATGTATGTATATATATATATATATATATATATATATGAAGAACTGTATACTACTTGCATGTAAAATAATTGCCATCATGGTTTCACTACTTTTGAGGCCAAGAACCCCCAAACTGATGGCAAGATTGAGCAGGGACCCCCTAATTATATATATTGTATGAAATTGTGTTACATCAAACTGGTCCTATAGTCACTCTATTACAGATGGAGTAATGTAACTAAAGTAATTTCTCCCTGGGATTATTAAAGTATTTCTGATTCTTATTCCTGGTTGATGGGACAGGTGTTGTGAATGAAATGGTTCCCACCTTGAAAGAGCTCCTGTGTGTTGCTGAATGTGTGCATTTATGACTGAAAGACATCTTCTGCCTCCATTTATCTGTTTACTACAGTGTGTTGAATTCATGTTAATGTGGATTTAAAGACATTTCAATTAGTGGATAAAAATTGCAGGGGGAATATAAAAAATAAGGCTAATCAACCAAACCTTTCACGACCCCCATGCAGTACCTTGGCGGACCCCCTGTTGAAGAGCTCCGCTCTAGAGGTGGAAAAAAGACAGCATGGGATACGAGGAGCCTGCAGGTGGACAGCGCCATGGAGCACGGGGAGAAGGTGACTCCTGGTCAATGCGGAGGTAGGACCACCAAACATTTCTTCTAGGGTTAAATTAAAACAGCGTTTTTAAAAGCCGCCTAAAACATCTTAAGAGCCTTCCCGTATCATCCTTTGTCAAATTTATTTATTCTATCTTCCATTTTGATTTTAAAAAAGCTTGTCTCCACTGTCTCCATCACTAAAACAGTGGTCACTTCATAGTTTCTCATCTAATAATACAATGTCAAAGACGGCAGTTGGAGAATTTATAGATTCAATGCTGTTATCGGCAGATACAGATTTTTGTGATAGGCGCTGAGCTCCCAAAATCCTAACTGGTGCATATCTAACAGTCAGTGATATAAAGGACGTGTTTAGACCGATGCAGTTTTGGAAAACGTGCACTTAGAGCAAAGCATAAAAGTGATAGGTGTAGGGGATGTTTGAATAGAGCGAAAAGAAATATTTGCTCGAGCTTAAAAATTTTGACTTTTCTTTGCATTGCTTTAACCAGTCAGGAACTAAATGTGGTTGTGATGCGGGGTCATAAAGTGCAAATAAGACAAAACTCTTTTTTCTGTCAGGATTAAAAAACAACCTTCAGGAGCTTCCGTCAAACTGCAGCAGCTCCTGATCCTGGGTTCTGGACAGGTGGGCATTTGATGCTACTCTGATGAATCTGTCAAGATGAATGACTTTGACAAAATCATTGTTACGGGGAAAAAAAAAAAAAAAAAGGATGATATTTTCGATAGATCAGAGGCGGAGCCAGAAAATGTTGTTAAGAGTGGGCAGGCAGGGACCAATTTGGACTGAGTGGATGCCAAAAACTGATGCCGGTCACTGCTGAGTAACCCCAAAACCCATCTTGAATATAAAACTAATATTGTTGGCTAGGTTGGACCCCATCAACATGGTTGTGCTTGACGTCAGATGCTCTGAACAGCGCCGGAACTTCTAAACCAAAGTACATTCAGGGAAAATAGGCTACAGGTTTATAGATGCATCGGTGCTGAACTACTGAGGCGTCAGTCTGCTCATCAAACCATGTTTTGAGTAAAACCTTACAAAATGTCTCTTTAAGACTGTTTGATGACTACAGAGACTCATAACTGTCTCTTTCTTCGCCATTAAGCACAAAACCTAGCTCTGAAAAGAGCACATGTTCAGTTTTGTGTAATGTTAATATATACAAACTTTTTTTGTTGTCAGTTTTTGAATCAATGAAAAATGAAAAATATCTAATTATTTAGGACATTTCACAAAGAGAGTCAGTGCTGCCACCCTCTGGTCCCGATGACAACTGCTTGTTCTGGAGGTGGCAAAGTATGTTCCCATGGGAACAGAAAACCTCTTGTTTAGGTTGGACATAGGGGTGGCTAATGAGGGGCCTTGGGAACCCCTGGTGCCCTTCTAGCTCCGCCCCTGGTATAGATCATCCTTTAAAGCAGGGATAACCAATTAAAAGTCAACTTTTTAAGTAAAAATATAGACATTTTTGGGGGGGATTTTAAAATCTAAAGTGTTTTTTTTTAGTAGAGAACAACAATCATTAAGTTTGGTATATAATGTCCTGATTCACATATTTTATACAATACCTTAACTGACCGTTTGTTTTTTCCTTTTTTATGGCTTAATGAGAGCGGTGGGCTTTAGGCTGCCCTGCAAGGCTTTAAACGTGGGTTTGATTCTCAAGCACATATCAAGGTGCTCATTTTGAGGCTTGATCGATATTTATTTTTGATAATGTTCATGGTGGAGAATCCTGCTTCATCCTAAATGTTTTAAATCAGGTTGGGTCCGGATCCAGACTGTGGTCCACTAATCTGTGACCTCTGCTCTAGAACCAAAGTCTCCTCTGCATGGGACTCTGGTAGCTAAGAGAAGTAGTCATGGTGACAGAGTCTCAGTGACTCTCTACATTTAACCAATCCTTTAACTTTTATTGATTGTATTGTATTATTTAAATATTCTTACTGTGATTACTAAATGTACTGGGCACATGAATTCCCCTATGGGGGATTGGTAAAGCATCTATTTACATCAGCACCATAAATACAAATGTCTTCACCTCCAATCCTGATGTACTAGTGGAACAAACAAACCTTGACTTGGTGATGGATTGCATTTCAAGTTTAGACCACACCTTATATATTGTTGGAACTAAAAAAAAAATAATAATAATGTTCATCGTTGCTGCCTGCTAAAGCCAATGCATGAAAATTCTGCATAAGCACTTGGACTTCACCTATAATTTCTTGTAATAAATTATTAATCTATCTTTTTTTTTTCAGTTAAAAACATACTTGCACATTTACATTTATAGATGAACAAAAATGTGTAATACAGGAAAAAAAAAACATTTATTGCACTTTTGAAAAACAATTGTAAGTGGCAAAATGTGTACAAACTTGATTTATTTGAATATATAACGAAACAATTTGATCTTTAGTGACGCAATACTATATATTTTATGTTTTTGTAGTTTATATTTGTTGCAATTTGTCTTAATTACTGCAGTAAATAGGTCGACTTCAATATTAGAGGATTTATCAAAATTAATCCAAATAAATGTTTCAGCCGTTGTAAGAACAGACAAACATTCTTCTATGGTGTCTTGAAGTTTCAGGTAAATTAACTTTTTCAGGTGGCGCTAAGGTTTTATTTTGAAAACTTTTTCAATAAGCGGTGGAGTACAGCTGTCGTGGCATCATGAGTAGAGACAAAGAAGCTGAAACTATTTTGAGTTGATGGGAAGAGATGCTGTAAAAGGAAACAGAAAAATAGATTCATTTTTCAGATCGGCCTAGTCAAAGTTCACCCCAAATCCAAACGAGCATCTGTGGAAAGTCATGTATAATTTATGTTTTTTGAAGAAGGGTAAAAAGCTGGTGCAGAGAGACCCTAAAACACTAAGTTTTTAGATAACATGAGTGTTTCTCTCACAAAACCCTAAAGTCTCTAAGTTTTGGTGCTAAACTTTTGTGAAAAGTTCATATTCTCTACCAGCTGAGACAGAACAAATTGCCTCTACCAACAGAGAATTGATCCAGATGAGGCTTCCTTAGTATGAATTTGTGTTTTTAAGATACCTGTTTTCCGTGAGCAGGTGTACAGAGTAGAAGTGAGACCTATTATGGATTTATAAAATGTTTTTCTTCTACATGCTGTGCCGTCGGAGCCGACAGCTGGGAATGGAAAAGCTATTTTAGTCTATGGATATTCTGTTTGTGCCTCCAAATTGATCCAGGCGCTACACTTTCTCCCTCCTCCAGGGTGTATCGCAGAGCCGTCAGGAAGTGTGTATCACAGGCGCCAGCACAAGGATATTAATTTTGGGCAATCATCCCAGCACCTCACTTTTAAAGGTCTCCTGTCTGTGGAAATTTTCCAAACCTGATTGTTTTTCTACTGGAGCGAAAATGGAGCGTCCGCCGTGCTGCACTGGTTCTCAGATTGGAGAGGGAGGGAAAAAAAAAAAGCCTCCGGCTTCTTCTATTTTCTGCTGCGGCAGAGTCACGGCCAATTGAAGTTTAAATGATCAATTTGGAAGCAAAGAGCCCAGTGATCAATGCCCTAATGGTACAAATACCAGAGTTCTGTCAGTGTGATGTAAGAGTGTTCGAAGTGGCTCTGACAGCTTGTCTTTCAGGCCCGCTGCTCTCCCCTTCTTTAAGAGTAAAAAAGAAAAAACCTAATCACCCATGCTTGATTTGGGAAGAAATGTGCGATTCTTATAGGGTGGAAATAAGATGTGAATTCATGTGTGTACTGCATCAGGTGGAAATTACCCGCACACTGCTAAAATATTACTGAACTCTTTTGAGAAACCATTAACGAGCCTATTGGCAAAAAATATTTTAAATTGTAATATTTTTAGATATTTTCAGGTTGGATGTATTGCTATAAAACTATATAGGTAATGATAGATTAACCGGAATACATCCAACCTGAATTATTAAATTAAAAGTTAAATATTGTTCTTATCAGTCATAATACAGAACCATTAGGCTAACATTTTTATTGTTTGTTAATGAGAATATCAGCAAGGGTATATATGTTATAATATATATTATATCATGACGCTTATCAATTGTTCTGTCGATTATTGATTCCTTAAAGAAAGTTTTTTTTTTACAGATTTAAATCAGGTGCAACTAAAACCTTCCCCCTTGAGGAGTTCTGAATAGAACATATTGACACACAAAAAAGCTTTTTTTTTTTATCTTAAATAAAAAATATTTATATATATTTTTACAATATTTGTATAATTACTGCTATAAGTGGGTCGCTCTGTCAGCTAAAATCTTGTGTTAGTCTTTATACTCTAGTTAAGAATCAATTACTAAATTATTTGGTGATTATTTCAATAACCGATTAATCCGATTAACTGTTTTCAGCCCTCATATTAGCTTAATTTAATAAAAAAATAAAAAAAAATTGGGAACATTTCTGTATAGACGTAGAAGTAGGTCAGCTTAAATGTATGAAAGGACGATCTTTTATTTCCGGGTGGATCATCTAAATAAGTGGTCCTCCTAATTTTCAATCATTCGGGTGATATGTTTACGTAAAGCCGTTCTACAGGCTTCTTCCATTAGCTATATTTTTCTGCGCATGCGCACTTTCAGGCGTATATCTGTGGTGAGTTACGGTTACAATCATTGAAGCTCTCTTTTTGAACCGCGGTTCTTTGAAAATGGCCGAATGTCACAAGGAAAAGTGTCAAAAGGAAGTGTATGAGAAGAAAGGCATCAGAAGAATCAAATATATCCCAGAATGCTTTGCAGGGAGAGCTCTCCTGTTGTCACAGCGGCCCACTGTCGCTACCCGACAGTTGGAGGAGTTAAGTGACCTAAAGCAGTGATCATCTGTCCGAACAGATAACTGAGTTCGCTATAAAAGTCCACTATATAGTCCCCGCTCTATATAGTGATTGAGGGATTTAGGAGTTAGAGCGGATGTTCAGTAAGCTTGAAGGAGCTATGACAACAGTAACTTTTAAGCAGAGCGTGCCCGAGAAGAAATGGGCTCATGCATGCTCTTGTTTTTAAAAAAATTATGAAAATCCTCCACGATACCTTTAAGCTTGTGCAGCAGCAGTGCTAATGCTTCAGTCAAACTTGCTTGTTAGGTTATTTTCTAAAGCCTGCAGTTTGTAAAATGTCGCTGTTTTGGAAATGGCTTAGATGCCACCTCATTGGAACAGTAAAGCGAACAGTACATGCTTTAAAAATAAACAAAATATTAATAATGAAGTTCCGGGTTCAATTTATGGCCCGGGGTCTTTCTAAATGGAGTTCGCATGTTCTCCCTGAGCATGCGTGGGTTCTCTCTGGGTACTCCGGCTTCCTCCCACAGTCCAAAAACATGACTGTTGGGTTAATTGGCTTCTCTAAATTCTTCTTAGGTGTGAGTGTGTGCGTTGTTTGTCTCTGTGTTGCCCTGCGATGGACTGGAGACCTGTCCAGGGTTTACCCCACCTCTCGCCCATTGACAGCTGTAGATAGGCACCAGCACCTCTCGCGACCCCACTTAGGAGTAAGCATGTTAAAAAATGGATGGATGGATGATAATACTGACAACAGAATAACAGAAGTTTACTAATCTAACTAAGTAAAGGCTACGGCTGAGTCTGGCCAACTCCAAAGACGTCTGCATGTGCTACAGCTGGACTCAAAGCAGCTATCTACCTGGTGGGAAAATTCTTCTCAGAGAGAAAAGGTCTTCAAATCAAACTGTTTCATATGTGACAGTGAGCTTCGGATTGTTAAAAGTACAGGAGATTGGTAGCCACGTGAGACCATCCTGATCTCGTGAGCTTTTAAGGTTTCACTCGCTAATCAGTCTGGAGACTCTCCGTTGAAAAAAATTTGGAGCCGTTCACCAAACGAACGTCCAATCAGCGTTGGCTTTGAGGCGGGTTGAGGTGTGACGCAACGAGAAGCGCGTAAGTTCAGTCTAAAGAACATTGCGGCTTCAGCCGATGAAACTAGCGTTAGCGTGGCTATCGAGCAAGTTTTATCGGAATTACAGAGTATTACTTCACTGAAAGAAGAGCAAAACACTGCTCTGGAGGCTTTTCTCAGAGGAAAATATGTTTTTGCTCTTCTCCCGACTGGTTTAGGCAAGAGTTTGATCTATCAATTGGCTCCTGTTCGTCATCGCTCTGTTAGTACGTCATATGCTTCGTTGATCTGATTGGTTTATTTGGCCCGTCTATCACCAACATAGGCCAATCAGCTAACCAGTGTTTTCGCCCCTTCCCAAAATTACTTCTATGGAAGTTTTCCAGATGGATATGCGGAGCAAATCCATCTGGCTGAGTCAGGTTAGGAAATTGGCACATTGGACTTTAAAATCTCAAATGTCCACAGAGGTAGTCTGTGGAATCCACATCCCTTTTTAAAGACTCACAGTACCCAGTGCCTTGTTAGGCACCAGGCCTTACCAAGAACTTACAAGGTTTAGGTTTTAAAAAATTGCAAGAAATCCTAAATTTAAAATGATTTAAAATATTCTAGATTTTGAGCAAACATGAAAAAGCTGCAAGTATTTTCTCATAATCCTATTTTCTATTTTTTAGACTTGTCGGCACAGCTTCCAGGAGTTGAATCGTTCTTTTATTTCAGATGTATATTGATAAAAACCTGGTCAAATAGAATGTATTCAACTTGTTACACCATTTTTATTGGTCAAATTGTAACAGTTTGTTTAATCAGTGCAGTCAGAAAGAAGGAAAACACACTGCAGTTTGCCAAGTTTGTGCTTTGATACTCTCATAAAGCCAAACACCACAGAGTCACAAGATTTCAACATAGAGCTAGATAACAACAGGACATCAATGACCCAGTCATCATTTAGGAAATGTAATAAATAGGCCTTCTTTTCATATAATTTACATGTTTTTTCATGTCTTGTATTTTTTCTTTTATTGCAGAACTTAGGGAACATCTTCACAGCCTTGAGAACATTCAAAGCATTTGCAACTGAATAAATAAACACATTTTCCACAATTGCAGTGCTGAAATGTAGCCTTAAGAAAAAAATATAAAATGTTTATGGTTCCCTAGCAAATACATCCATCGTAAATATTAAGACACCTTTCGGCAGTCTGGCGTAGCGCTATAACCCTGTGAGGGCAGGAGGTCCTGGCTGAGTCACAGAACACGGAGGAAATAACAGAGCCGTCTGTCCGTATTAATGCTCTGGCTCCTCACCATCGCACCACCTGGCTACTGTAATCCTCGGTGGTGACTACCTCTTCTAGCACTTTCACCTCCCCCTCTTCTTCTTCTTCCGCAACGCTTCCGCCTCCAAGTCTCAGCAGCTCAACCAGATAGTTCCTGTGCCGCCGTTGCCGTTGCTGCCTGTCCTGCCGCCTCCTCAGCCGCTCCTCCTGGTGCTGCTGCTGCCGGTTAAACTGGTAACGCCGCAGGAAAAGCTCCTTGGCGTACTCGTACAGCTCCACATCCAAGGCGTTGAGCCCCTCGATGCGCCACCGGACCTTTTCACTGATCCCCACGCTGGCGGCTCGCGTGCTGTTGATCTGGGTGAAGGCTTGGATGAAGCGCAGCCCGAAAGTCCTCTCAAACAGATACTGCGTCTTACGCTGGAACTCCGTCAGGCCAAAGAAGGCCATATTGCGTAGGTTAGCCTTGGCGCTGGCGAGCAGCACGCGACCTCGCTCTAGCTCGCTCATTGAGGACATGTTGTAGCAGCCCACCAAACTGAGATCTGCCAGCATTCGAACCTGACGGTTGTTGGCTAGGTTTGAGGGACAGTTCATGAAGTCTGTTAGCGGCACCCCCGTCCAGTCTTCGCCGCTGTAGCAGGCGGGAAGCTCATCCTGAGTGGGAGGGCGGCCGTCACACATGTGGAGGGCTGTTTTCCACGTAGCCCCTCGCTGTACATGCTTCCACTCACTGAGGTAGCGTGACACAGGGTCACGTAGCATAGTAATGTAGTAAAAATTCCTGCAAAGACAGAGATACACACGTTAAGACTTGCATTCTCTCAATGATACTTGCGGTTTGTCAATTTGTTTACTAGACACTTTGGACAAAGACTCAACTGAAAAAATAATTTAAGACAGCCTTTTGTTTGACCCTTTAAAACATGGTTTGATGAGCAGACTGACACCTCAGCTGTTCAGCGCTGATGCAGCCATTAGCCTGTAGCCTAGTTTCCTGAATCCCCATGATGTTTGACCGCTTCCACCGCGTCCATGATGAATGGGTTCAATCCACTGATCTCTACTTCTACTACTAATTCACTGGATTGCTGATAGGCTGAAGAAAAGTAAAGCCACCTGCCGCCGTGTTGGTACTCCTCATTCTCACGTAGTCGCGCCATAAAAATGCCAATGTGTGTAGCATTTGGCTGCAAAAACAAGCAGCTTTCTGTCTCTGGGTAGACTCTTCACAGGTACTTGCACAGTCAGTGGATGCAATGTAGACACAGCATAAAAGTATTTGACATTATACATGCAAAATTTGCATGCATAATGCCATATATGGCTTACATGCATAAGAAATACTATAGCATCAACATGCATGCACTTATAATTCAGTCTTGATGTAAAATCTTGGAATTATATGTAATTATCATATCCATTAAAACATACATTTCGCTGTGATGGATTTGTATATTAGGTTATATTTAATGATTTATAGATTTCATAGACTTCATACTGCCTATGCAATCTGATGTGCCTATATTGTCTATATATTACAGTAATCTACTTATGCTAAGAAACATCAAGTGTTGGTCAAAGTGATGAATTTATCTTAAGTCTTGAGCCCCCGAAAATTAGAAAATCCTCGTTGTTTGATGCTGTAGCGCACATATTGTTTACATTCTGACCTGTCTAAGTAGGGAGTACCAATATGGCAGCTGGTGACATCACATCCGTGCACTACCAATGGCCTACCAGCAATCCAGGGAATAAATAGAGATCAGTGGTTCGATCTTGCAAACAGTGGAAGCGTTATATTCAGGATGGATTTTGTGGATACTTGGAAGCTCATCTCAGACACTATTAGCTACTCAACTGCAGTTCTGTGTCTTGGCCATAGGTGGCAGTATCATTAGAAAACTCTGTAAAGCCTCTTTAGAACTTCTGGAAGGGAAATAAGCCCTTATATTAATGCCAAACAAAATAAGGAGTGTTTATTGGTCCATTTTATGCCCCCATGGGACAGACTTTTTGATAAGGTATTCACCTGAAAGGATCGATTTTTCTGTTTAATTAATAACTGTTTGCAAATTCCCCTATAACCGTTTCCAGGTACATTTTTTTTTTATATCAAGCAATACCACCACACGGTATTAAAAAGAGACACATTCTTTGTGTCTTCCGGTTGATGAAAAATGTCTGGAAAAATACAAACTCTCAGACCTTTTCAACAGACCGAAGAAAAATGAAACTATACATTAGATTTCTCATATCCTGCTGTAGTTTGAAAAAAGAAACATGAGTGGGAAGAAATACCTCAGAGGTGAGAGCACATGCAGTGCACAGAAATTCTGATTAGGGTTTAAATGAAAAACATTACAGAGTGCGTCTGCGGATGTTAGAGAATAATGAGAAACAAACGCAAGCCAAGCATGCATACAGTTTAATATCCTGCAAATGTGGAATTATTCTTGTTTTTGTCACACCAATTTGCTCCTTCCTACCATTCATAATGAGTTTTCTTTTTGTTTCCTGCTTTGAATCACTCCAATCTTCCACAAACGGCACTTTGAAAATGACTGCAACTTAGCTTTCCACAGACAAACGCTGTTTTTTATCTCTATTGATTCAGTGATAACCATCTTAAAAGGGAGCGAGTGGGCAGAAGAAATTGAATGATTTCAAAACTTCTTTTAAGCAGAAGGAAAGCAACTTCTATTAATGTAAAATTGAATAAGGTCTTCTGGTTTGCTCAGATCACTGTGACCTGATATCGCGTAGGAAAAAAAAAGATCTATGAAAGTGGAAAGCAAATGCTGGACATTTCATGTTTCTTTTTTTGTTTGTTTATGTTCTATTCCACAGTTTAATACCTTTAAACCTTTGGTTAACAGCAACACAAAAAACTTCCCAGAAGAAATGTAAAAAAATCTTCCCACAATTTAGGTAATTTCACTGCTTCTTTCGCTTTACATAGTGCTTAACAATAATAAACACCAGTTGAACCTTTTCAAATTTAACAACTTTATTTAGGGCCTAGCGACATTTCTGGATTTTAAAGATAATACGATTTTTTTGAAGGAGATACGAGACTATACAGTCTACATTGAGATGGTCTATATTGTTATAATTACACTCATGCATATCCAGGTAGGTTAATTTGAGCCAAATCTCATGTTTATCTACAGGTGTTGGGTTAGAAAATGTCCCCGCATGATGTATGACGGCTTAAATACATCGAGATATTTTTGGTCCATATCATCCAGCCATAGCATTATTTATACATATGTAATTTAAAATTTGTATATAATGTCTCAAAGAGGTCATAGAATGATTATATAGGGTATTTGGTGCTGGTCCTTAAGGTCTCTGAATAGGGTGTGTAACATTTTTGGCTGAATGTTTGGGCTGAAAATGGCATATTTGCTCTTCTTACTTAAAAAAAATTTTTTCAGTGAAGAAGAACCGTTGCAAACAAGTCAGTGTCTAATATTCACTGTTACATTGTGAGGACCTTTTTACTTAGCAGTTTTCTTTAGAAAAATTAACATGTCTGCTTTCTCAGGAGAAAAAAAAAGCCTGTTGAATGGGATTCCTACTGACAGTGCACCGCTGGTATGTGGGGGTCTGAGCGGCTCCGACAGAAATAATATTGGAAGACAGAACTGACTGCAATGATTATGTTTCAGGTGGATTTTCTCACTTAAACACATAATAAAACTACTTTATTCCCACTGATCACAGCAAATATAGCTGCAAGGCAATTAAAGGATAGAGTAGCTCCGCCCAACGCGCATCAGAGACACTTTTCAACCTAAATTCTATTTCTGAAACGGTTTTTAAAAGAGACCATTTTTAATGATAATGATAAACATTGTACTTTCAATGTGATGCGTGTCCCTGTGTTTGCATGGCTGCTGTTGGTACAGACTGTTTTCAGTAGATCTGCTTTCATTGTGAAGAAAACACAAGGAAATCATGTCCATTGAATTGTGAACAGAATTATACATCTACAAACACACGTCTGTCCCTGATTAGTCGAGGCTAAGTTTGGACTGCTGGTGTTGAGCAGAGCAGAGCCAAGACAAAAACTGGCACAAATCACCTTGGAAGTGTTTGAGTTACAGTTTTTGTCAGCAGAGCTGGAAAAATCCCCCTCAGCTTCTCACGCCAAAGCTGTTTGAGTTTTTTTATGAATATTCTGAAGCTGTTCGTTCAATTGAACTTTATTTTTATTGCAAGGTGTAGATTATACACTGTGCACCATTATGTCATACAGTATATATATTTTTGTTATAAACTTGTTGCATCAGTCTCTTACATTCAGGAGGCTAGATTTCCTATTTCCTGAAGATGTAAAGAAATCATTTCATCAGTATTAAAGAAGACAAGAAGAAAAACAAATCAATTCTCTTTAATAAATTACCCTAGTAATAAATAAAAAAGTCTTCTATTCTATAACATTTTTTATTTGTTTACACTAAAATATGTACCAGAATTTTGTGGCTAATTCCCAATTTGGCAGGTTTTAATTTCATTTTAAGGTCTGTATTCTAGGGCTGGGCGATAATTCAATAACGATATATATTGATCGATAGACGTGTGGCGCAATAGAAAAAAAGAGGGTCGATAAAAGTTCGATAAAAAAGAAACGCAGTTTTCCTTCCTTCTCGTTGTAGCCTAGCATGTAGGTTTATGCTAGTCATTGCTTCCTCCCAACCAATCACAATCGCGGACCCAGGCACGCCGTCACAAAGCGCCGCCCTCTCAAACCACAACACAGAGCACATGAAGATGTCGCAGCAAGGAGAGGCGGAGGAAATTGTTTCAAAGAAGGGATTTTGTAGTTCGGCAGTTTGGCAGTATTTCGGTCATGGCAAGTCGGACCAAAAACAAACCACAGTCATCTGTAAAATGTGTCTGGAACCAGTGAAAACCAAGTCTGATAACACAACCAACTTTTTTTATCATCTCAGCCGCTCACACCCGCAGGAGTACGAGCTGTGTAGGCCCCGGCGCGGCTCTCCTCCGAGGAATCTTCGGGAATTTCTGAAAAATGTATATATATTTTCAGTTCTGGGCAGTTTCCCATGTAGTTCTAACAATTGAGAGAAAAATGCTGAGGGGCCAGAAACTTCAAAGTAATAACTCAGGTTAAAGCAGGAAACGGGGGCGGCGGTGGGGGGGGCATTTATTTATTTGTTATATTTATTTTGGTCACTTTAGTTTATTCTTTGTCAGTATTTAATAACATAACTCAGGTCTCTTAAGTTATTTTTCTTTAAAACAATTCTGTTATGGTTAAAAAAGTTGGTTAAATAAAGATTTAATTCGAAGTCTGTGTTTGTGTTTTTTATTAAAATTAAATCATTTAGCAATATTATAAAAAGTCCAGGCAGAGCTGCACATAAAATATGGTTTCAAATCTTTTCAATAATTATCGATATCGATCAATATGCATTTTTTTTATCGATAAGCTTTTTTTCTATATCGCCCAGCCCTACTGTATTCTAAGTTTCTTTTAAAAATAGTATCAAATCCCTGGCTTTTTTATTTAGCCTTCCTGTTAGCTGCATAAAACCTTGTTCTCATTTGCTGTGTCACATCCAAAATGAACTGAAAACGTGGTAGAAAACAGCTTTCCGACATCGCATTATAAAAATTATCTTACATTTGTTGTGATAAACAGCCACAGTTTTTTTTGGCACCTCGATGTACTGTAATGCTTTGTTTCCAAAAAAATCAATGCAGGCCATGATTTTAACAGCTAAAGGGAGAAATTAAAAAGCTGTCATGAAAACGGTCAATTCCGTCAATCTACTGGTCATACCAGTGGTTTTAATTACAAGAATTATCCTGATCTGAGGGTAAATCTCAGCAGTGTCCCTGACATATTTCTTATTTAGGACTTGGAAAACAGGTTGCCACCTGGTTTCCACTCCTATAAGAACATCTGCTTTAAATTCCCTGTCAGCCTAGTGTGCACAGCTGCCCCTTTTCCATGGTGCCATCATGTTCACCCTTCCCTGTTAATAATCCCATAACTGGCTCTTTGCCTGCCACTTTCCAAACACTGGTGTTCTTTTTCCATAAGATCCGTAAGATTTGCCTCGTTTTCTGTTTGAATTAACTGGTTTTTATGTAGTAGATCACAGAAAGTAGCACAAATTGTTAAATTGAGTGATTTCTTTATTAAAACTGTTATATTTCCAAAGTGTTGCCATTGGAAACCAATTATTTGGATTGAATAATTTGTTTTGGTAATATACATCGACCTGCAGTTATTAAAGCCTAGCCGTTTCTGATTGTAATGTGACGTGTTGCATTAATGGGCAAAGGGTATTATCAATTTAAGCCTTCATTACAAATCTGCTGTGTTTTAGATGAACAGAGATCATTAGTTTTGCACTTCTAATGATTTCACTTCACGGCTCAATAGAGACATTTGATTGAAAAAGCAGCCCTGATACTGAGCCAAGAGTACAGAGGCAAGTGGCCTTCAAAGGTCAACAATTTAGCAATTAGAGTCAGACACAAGATATCAATCAGCAGCGATATATACTTAAGTGAGTGCTGTGATGATAGCACAGTACAACACGCAGTCGCAGACAGGCACAACACCAATAGATAACAGCAATCCACAGCGGGAGCTAAGTGAATTACTCTGCCATCTGGGATAGATTGGAAAGCAATGGATACATAGATGGATAAACACAAGCCCTGAACTGAAGAGGCCTTTTGTTGTGCTTCCTTGAAAACACCTCACCCCCCCCCTTCCCTCCCTCCCTTCTTATCAGCTATCTGAAACAGCTAAACCGCAGGACAGGCCGATCAATAAGTGTCCATGCAAACCTGCCTTTTTGCTTCTGGTTTCATCCTGACCTATTGACAGGAGCAGCAAATGTCAAAGCTCTCTGGTTACTCATGTCAGGGACAAAGTTGGGGTCATACTAGGAAGGTCATCAGTAGTTTCTCTCGGATGTAAGGCTGGGGTTTTATCATGTAGGAAATCCAAAATGCCCCTTAGTTCAAGCATTTTATACCAGCTATCAAAGAAAATTGGGGGATTTATTCCAGTTCTCTGGATTTCTCTCAAGCCAACTTGAGGCGTTGCTCATGCTTCTGTCAGTAGACCTGATGATGAGAGCCCGCCCATTAATATTATTGGGTTTTTGACCTGCAGCTTCAATATTTTTTCTATCGTACAACATATTTCCAGTGCAATGGAAGTCGGGGTAACTATGGCTGGTTACCTCTGTATTTTTCGTATCTTCTTCTAAAGCTTTCTTGGGTTATAAGATAAGTGTGGGATCATTGGGCTTCATACGAGAAGCATTCGCACAAACACCTTTGTACAAAAAAAACCTATTTCTAATCTTCTCTCAGATTTTACGAGCGCTCCAGACGTATTAGACTTACCCAATCACTCAGCTGTTATCCAAATTTATTTTTTCACTTAATGACTACATTTGTTGTTACTCTGAAGTAATTGTCTACTTTATGAGGCTACAGCAATATATAATATGCAACTCTGCAATTATAAATTACATTTCTATACGCTGATTACTATACGCTTTGGTCACAAAACCAAAGGTGCACTCTTTGTATAGCCAGAGATGGGGAATCAAGTCATCTCTGTCATGGGTTTGTTTTGCTTAGCCACTGAACCAGGTTAGCCCAATCTTGTTTAATCTGTGCAGATTGGACTCAGCCTGTTCAATGGCTGAGCAGAACAATCACATGACATAGAGATGACTTGTTAACTTCAGATCCCCATGGAATTTGCCCTTTAGGCCATGGGCTAGCAGAAAAACTCAGCTTTATCACTCCAGATTACACAAACCACGCCTTTTTAGTTTAATCATCCAGTTCTGAGCAAAATAGAGCTCAATTTTCAGATTATCATAAAGAATTTATTACAAAAATTGAATCCTCAGGTACGGCTTTCACCAAGTCCTGCTGCAAATCTTCTGAATAATTCAGAATTATGCCAAAAAAAACATAATTTTTAGTCGGTGGTAAATAATACCACCTCTTTATATCAGCAGTCTTTAAATTGACTGACACTGCCGTTTCATTTCATTCTCAGTGCTACCCGTTTTGGTGGCTCTTCTTTCTTCAAGATCACCTTGAAGGAAATTACTATAAAAAGAAAAAGTTGGCTCTACCAAAGGGCTTTGGAGATACCCAAGCATATGAAGTTTACCAGTGTAGATACAAGCATAGCATAGAGCATGCAAAGATACTGACACTGGGACTTTACCTTAGGACTCTGGAAGAAAAACAGTCTCATTGGAATCTGCCTTTTTTTTAACACTGAATTTTAAACACTGAATTTTTTTAACACTGAATTTTAAATACAACATTTTTTTAGACATTGAATTCCTTACACTCAATTTTTATCTGGTAAAAATTCAGCTGCAAAAAATTCAGCCTCAAAAGTGTTTGCCACCGGCCGCTGGCCGAAATGAAGAAAATAAAAAGTTTACCGCCGGCCGCTTCTTCCGGATCAAACCAAGAGCCTTGGCAGACAGGGGTGCCGTACTAGCTGTGATCGGCTCAGTTGTTTCACCCAGTCTGATAAGAGGAAAAACTGACGTAGCTAACTGAGGTTTTGTAATTCTATCTGTTTAACAAAAAATAAAATTCCTCATTCAGCCTGGAAAAGCGCTGAGCGCAACCGTTGTGTCACGTGACGAAATGAGCTAATTAATTGGCTAGAAGCTGCTCGACTCTATCGAGTGTAGATTGCTTTGGCTTGAGTTCACCAAAAGGTCAACACTTTTGCGGCTGAATGTTTTGCAGCTGAATTTTTTTCTGGTGAATTTTTACCAGATAAAAATTGAGTGTAAGAAATTCAATGTCTAAAAAAAATTCAGTGTTTAAAATTCGGTGTTAAAAAAATTCAGTGTTTAAAATTCGGTGTTAAAAAAAAAAGGCAGATTCCAATGAGACTGTTTTTCTTCCATATAGGACAGTCCAGGAAATTCAACCTGTTATGCAGATGTTATTTGTTTGCACTGTAATCAACTGTAACCTTTGACCAACCTGCCAGACAATGAACATTAATTCAGAGGAAGCACAAAAGGTTTAAAATTAACATTAAAAGTATGTTTTTTTCACAAAAATTATATTTTATGAATTTTGCTTTATTGTATTTCAATGTCCTGATATTATTTGCAATGTCACAAAAATACATTTATCTAAAAGTGGCTAAAGACAGAGTAGTTTATTGTTAAATGTTTAGCACTAGCATGCCTAACTCTTTTTTACTCAGACCTCACGTCTTTCAACACCTTTAAATAAAAAGATTTCTGAGGAATCTTAAAAAAAAATCCACATTCCTCAGAAATCGACCTTCTAAACAAGACTTGCTTGACCATAAGAGACACTTTCACAGAGTACATTGTATGTCAGCATAAAGCGGTGTCAGTGGGATGAGGCCTAAGAGCTCCCCAATGCGAGGTTAAATCAACCGGTCGCATTTTGCTAGCGATCCATTGAACGCCTCGTCACTGCGCTCCCATCTCATGCGGCCTGCCACCTTTCTCCACACAGCAAAGCTGCAAACACTATTGATCGCCTTGATCTCCATTTCTCCCTGATTCTCTCTCTCTCTAAATCACCATCAAAAAAAGCTACAGAGGAAACTCACAGCAGCAGATCGATATCTGCCTTGTTAATTCACTCACTGCCATCAAGGACACCATCAGGCTCGTGATAAAAGCCTTGATGGAAACTATTTATATTGTTGAAGAAACAGTCTGCACACAAACTGTGGATCAACGACAATGTGATTTATTTTGGCCTTTGAAATGCATAAAATACATCATGTTTCATGTTGGTATGGGCTTTTCTAAAAGAAATAACTTAATTGCTGTGACTCATCCTCATCCTTATTCAATGAGCCTTGGGCATCAAGTATCCACTTTCCAAGCTTTTGCAATCAGTAATCTGCCATGTTTGCACACCTTAGGGCTCAGATTGAGATAGCCTAGCGCTAGTGAGCATTTTATGGGCCACTTTACAAAAGCAGGATGCTGTCGCTCACAGTGTGCTGTGGCTCTGTGGAACGGGATCAATTAAATTCATTAATTCCATAAAAAATGGAAACATCTCTTTGGGACAGTCTAAGGTCCCAATAGCAAAAAAGGTATTTTCTTTCAGCAAATCTGGTACACTGAGGTTTAAAAGAACTAATTTATTATTTATTGACTGATTTAAGTCGGGGCTTATTACCTCACAGTTGGGAAATAAACTCTTTTTCTTTGGTTTTATACATTGTTTTGCTTCTACTGCAACATGTAAAATCTCTTAACTCTGTACTCTAAGGAATCTTGTCTAAATCATGAGAGTTTTTACAAACATTAACGGCAACATCTGTGATGCAATTCAGAGTCAACATATTTATCAAACAACGGATATATGTATGTCAGTTTTTTTATGTTCTGGCCAATACAATACAATTTGATAACAGACAAGATATCAAATATTGAGATACCCCTGATATCGATATCGGCCTTCAAAATCCCATATCGGTCAGTCTCTAATTTTTTATGAGTCTTTTGATTAACTTTGAATGTTCGGGCTCTTTTATATTTATTTTGAGTATGTAGTTTTTTTTGGCTTTGCCTTAAGTCTGTTTTTAAGTTTTTCTATTTGGGTCTTGTAATATTGTTTTTTGCCATTAGGGTTTGCCATATTTTTTTCTTCCCATTTTCTAGTGTTTTTTAGTTGGTTTTGTTATTGACTTTAGCTAGTGAATACTTGCATTTAATTGCATAGTTTCTCCCTTGTATTTTTCACAGTTTACCCCCTCTTTAAACGTTTCTCCCCGAGCCAGAGCATTCAGCTAATTAGGCTACGTTCACACTGCAGCATGAAGTGACCCAAGTCTAACTTTTTTTTTTGCCCATATGCGATCTGTATCTGATCTTTTTCATGGCAGTCTGAACAACGCAGATCCGATTTTTTCCAATGCGACCCAGGCCGCTTGGCTATGTGGTCCTGAATCCGATATGAAACTGATCTTTTCAAATGCGACCTGTGTCTGAATGGCCAGGTCGCATTCATCCGACCTGAACGCTATTAATACCCAACGAAGGTCACTATTCTGGTCTTGCTATGAAGAAGCGGCAAGAAAAACAACAACTATGGTGGAAGATGAAGCGGACAGCATTATTTATGTTTAACCATCCTGAAAAGATTGGGTTTTTATGGTTGGGATAGATTGCTATATGCGCTCCAGCACTAACATCCATGTTTATTTCCGAAACACAGAGCACGCTGGCTTGTGATGTCATTGCATCCTCTACTGCGCATGCGGGACACACAGGAGATCACATACAAGTCGCATGTATTTGGAAATATAAATGGCAACGGAAAAAAAATTCGGATTCACAAAAAAATCTGAATTGAGCATAAAGGCCTGTAGTGTGAACGCAACCTTAGATATTTCTTGTTTGCCATCTTGTGTCAGTCGCCTTTTCCCTTCTTGCCTCCTCTGTTCACACCTGCTCCCAATCTGCTAATTAACCTGGTCTTTGTTTCTCTCTCTCATATATTCTCCTCATATTCTGTCAGTCTTTGCTGGTTTGTCGTCATTTATTTGCCCCCTTGTTGTGAGAATTCCTGGTTTTCGGTAGTTTTGGATTTTTGTGTATTCATGTTTTTGGATTTTTGCTTCTGTTACCCTTTTCGTTATTAAAATCTACAAGAACCACCTTCAGCTTTTGTGTCTGCATTTGAGTCCTCCTTCAAACCTCCTCCTCCGCTTGACCACCTAATCCTAACTGAACCAAAGAGCAGACTGTTATGTATATTTGAAGTGTAATATCCTCTCATTTCTAGTGTATAAATTAATTTAAATGGTAAAATACAGTAGGAGAGCAGGTTATGTAGCAACTGATGCTATATATCACTCCTCAAGACATCAGTATTGAGACCAACAGGTCAAGCAGGATTCATTTTCACTTGTCTAATTTCTGTAATGGTATAATTTAATTTTCTTGTGACAAGTACAGGCAAAGCGACCGTCCCCATCTGTGCACAGCAGGTTTACTGACACTCTAACAAATGCAGCGCGCTCACATAAAGCAAAAAAAATCAGCATGGCAGCCAGTCTTTTATCTTTAATCAATAGCATACGCTCTGTTCTCAAACGTAACCCGACGGTATGGAATATAAGCACTGTGTGGTGGAAATAAAGATTTATTGGGAGAGTGTTGATCAGAAATGGGACCGACGCTGAAGCTGGTCCCAGAAATGAGATGCTATTTCCAGCTATAAAGAAAAAGCCCCAAGGAGGCTGGCTTTAAAAAGCGAAGGAACCTAAGAAAAGAACACCTCCAGAAAGACGCCTCGTCTGGACAAGTGAGGGTGTGAAGATTGGTGAAAACCGGGCAGCTCAAAGCAATCTACAAAAACGGATGATCATCTGCTGAACCGAGAAATTTTCCAGTGGCCTTATGCTTTAGGATATCAAAAGCACGCCTACTGCATGCGTAGTATTAAAGACAATCGGCCATGTGAAGCTTTCCTGGCTTCAGCGACTTAGCTTCAACGTTTGCTTGATATCATAATCTTTAACTGCTTGGTGAGGTGTCAGCCAGTCCTCCAGGTCCATGTCGATGTAAGGAATAAGAATTAATGGAGGACTGTACATCAGAAAGGTCACATCTACCCACACACATACTGCAGAAAGGCAGTCGGCTTATTTAAAATGTGCGAATGCTGTTTCTATCTCACTGCTGCTTTAAAATTGATCTTTGATTATTCACCTTTCATCTTTTATACAGTGTATTCATACTTGTACTTTTCCTCTGCAAATCATGCATGTCTGTATTTTACCTCGGTAAATTATGATAAAACAGGTAAAAGACGAAGAGCATTTATAGTTCTATCGCATCTACATTCACAAACCTTTCGGTGTTTTATTGGGATTTTTACGAAAGACCAGGAAAAAGTTAATAAAAAGAATGTTTTCAGCATTTGTAGTAATACTACAATATAATGATAATAATACTCCTATAAAATACTATATAATAATAATAATCTTATATTAAAAATCCAGAAGCATCAAGTTGGTTTTATAAATAAAAAAAGGTATAGAGATTACCTGTGTGATAAATTCTAAGATTAAATCCTTTTTTTTTTTGAAGATATCTTTTATGCATCTGTAAAAGCAGCAACTTGACAAATATGCGGCTAAACCACTGATTTTTAGCTCAGCTGAACCGATGTGTGCCACCCAGTTTTCACTAAAACCTCATGGGGGTTATAATGCGCTGGTTTAGACTCCTAGAAAACAGCAGAAGAAGAAAAGAACCATTGATCCATTTTTTTACTAGCAGCGGTGATGTAGAGGTAGGGTGTAAAATGCATGCTCAGAGCCCTCAGTCCTCTGCATTAGGGATGGAACGGTTTATGAAAACCGTCCGAACCGCTCGGTTCGAATGTCTCGGTTCGATTCGCGTGTGTTTCGTTCGGTAGAGTGACCTACGATGACGGCGGAAAGAAAGTTGTGGATAAAATTGCAACAGTGTGCAAGCATTGTGCAACACGTTTTGTTTATGCCAACAGAAACATGACCAACATGTCAGGCTAACCCCGAAATCCCACATACTCCGTCAGCTCTCCGCCCCGCTGCACTCCAGACCGCCTGCACAAAGCAAAGCCTACAGCCTCCACTGTGGCTCCCGTCCCCTCCGCTCTGAGTCCCTTGGAGATGGTAGAGAGCATGCACGAGATGATTAAATTCAAAGCAGCAAAACATGCGGAAATGATCCAGGGTTTCCGCGGATCATTAAAAATAATTACAATTCATAAATTCTTTTGGGATTTTTTCATTAATTTCATGAATTATTTTTTTTTTCCATTAATTTTTATAATTTTTTATTTTTTTTCTGTGTAACAATAAACATATACCGAACCAAACCGAAAACCGTGACCACGAAACCGTGAACTGAACCGAACCGTGGATTTTGGGAACCGTTCCACCCCTACTCCGCATGTACATAGATTTCTAGTCCTAACATTTTCGTCATGTATTCTCATGTCTTGGATCACTTTCAAATAAAGGCTGGTATTGGCACCAAATAAATCAATCAATCTCTTTATTTAGAAACAATTATGGTCTATATATATATATATATATATATATATATATATGATTTGAAAAAAAAATTGATGCAAAGATCCCCTTGGTTTCTTTCATTATGGCCATTATTGGCTTGCAGTATGAAAAGTTTTTCACCGACCCAGTCAGAGTTCACACCTATATCCAGCTTTAGAATCTGTGGCATGAAATTAATTAAAAAAGTATTTATAGATGTTCTCCATCCAGTCTGACTGAACATAAACAAATGTACACAATATGGAAATTTTCTCTGCAGTCACAGCTTCACACTGTAAAATCAAATGGTTTGATTAGCTTATAATCTCCTAGAACATATCTCTAATGTAGATTATTGTTATATTTAATGATAAAGCTTTTCTCAATCCCAGTTCAACAGTTTAAAGTCAAATCCGGACTTTCGGATTAGTGTTCCTACCCACCCCCAATTGGGTGCATAATGAAACCTTTCTTAGACTGCCCCTAATCCGGCCAAGTGTGGAGATTACTGGGATCTTCTGCAACATCTATTGAACACACAGCTGAGCTCTCTAGTAGGTTTATTTGGTAAATGTTTTGACTTATATTTCACCACAAAATGTATGTATTTAATACAATGTGTTTCCATATACTTGTTTAATAACGTTCCTGTTTATTTGAGTTTGTTTCTTTGTTCTTTCATGACTAAAATTAGAATTGGCAAGTTGGGCTATATATATATATATATATATATATATATATATATATATATATATATAATATTCAAAAATAAGGTGTTCGGCACTTTATTTTCCTAGAAAAATAACAGATTTATCTCTTATGACTTAAGAAAAATTATTGAACGCTTTTAACATTTGTTGAAAAGCATAAAAGAAAGTTATTATAGCTAAACAAAGAGCACAGATTATTAGTTTGCTTATTTTTGTAGATGCTAGAACAAAATTCTAATTATTTGTCTTTCTACACTTTTGATAGAGACAACCCTGTCTTTGAAATGTCGTTACATAAAGTTAAACGAGGCAAATGAAAAAAAAGGAAAACATAATCACAATTTATAAAGATTTTTATCATTAACTGAAGTTTAATCAAATTTCTCACTGATCATATCCTTACTGGGTTTATAATTAATTAATGTAATGAAATAAACTTAATTCGGAGAAAGTCAATTCATTTAGCCCACTGTTTTAGCCTCAATCTTAATCTATCACACAAGATGTATAGTATAACCAATGTCAAGACAAATAACATGTTTTATGCATTTTTGTTACTCAGCAACAGACGGCACTAACAAGCTGGTGCGCTGACACCCAAATAGAAGTGCCAAACGTTGACACCTTATCAGCAAAAGGCTGACGTCACTGACCCTGAATCCACCTGTAAGCCAGGGTTGACTGAGGAAACGACCTATAACACGTTTTAACCACCAAATCTTTTTAATTTTTGTCAACCTGCATTTTCCAAAGATCCATTAAATCATATTTAATTAAAAAAAAAAACTGAGTTGAGAGTTTACAATAAAAGTTGCAAAAATCCAGAATAAGTAGAGTTTCTGCTGTATGAATGCTGACAGGCGTCTACATAATGTTAGATGATTCGACTAGTGATTTTATCTCTGCCCAAAATCAAATGCTGAATGAGGAAATCATTAACAAATAGAAAAATGTTTGATGTAATTGCTGTCTTCTATCTCTCTGAGCCACAGGTTTTTGTTGCCCTCTGTGATGCCACCAGTGTCTTACAGACATTTTACCCTCTAACCAACAAAATGGCACAGATACATCACCACAAAAATTAATTAACCATTTGCATAACTACACTGGAAAAATTATCCAGAAAAAAGTCTAACTTTCTCAAATTAAGTGCATTTTCCCTTAATTTGAGCTGGTAAATATGATGATTTGCCAATGGAATGATTATTTATACTCTTAAAATAAGATATTTAGATAAAATGCACTTGAAATAAGACAGTGCAGTTGTGTTTTCTTATTTTAAATGTAAATTGTCTCGTTCCACTGCCAAAATGTCTGTTTTACCTTCTCAATTCAAGAACAAATGCACTTATTTTAAGAAATAATGACTTATCTAGATTTAAATATTTTCCAGTGTACAAGCCCTCTCCCAAACTCACTTTTATTTATTGCTCTTAAGTCTAACAGCTCTTCTTTATTGGGGTTTTATAAGAAAGTTTTTCAAGTATGAAATACAGCTGTGTGTAACAGCATGTTTTTTGTTTTGTTTTTCTTTATCAACTGCGTCTATTTCACGCAAAAGGCGGGTTTTTTTTAACTAACTTCAACGACTAAGTTATTTTTATGAGGTATTTCTGGTCTACTGTAAGGAAATATGAATCTGAGAGAAAGGTCAAGGTTGGGTAAGTCGTTTCTTTCTTTCAAGCTTTTATTGTCATTACACAGAGCAACAAAATGAACTCTCTGCATTTAATCTATTCCTTTGGGGAGCAGTGGGCTGCCATTGTGTGGCGCCAAGGGAACAGTGTGGTGGTTAAGGGTGTTTTGCTCAGGGACCCAGAGTGGCAGTCTGTGGGAGTGGGGCTTGAACTAAGAACCTCAGGATTCCAAGCTCTATGCCCTAACCACTAGGCTACCACTCCCCTGAAAGAGGGGATAGCCATAGTGGGGGATTGGGCCTTATCAATTCATGTAAACATAATCTGGCCTTTGGGATTTAGAATGTCACTAGCTACGTTTACATGGACACAACTAATCGGATTGAAGGCCTGATCAGATCAAAAATGTTTCATGTAAACATGTCAGACTGAAGATTCTAATCCGATTCGGTCCGATCGGATCTAAATTTAATTCCGAATGAGAGAGGTGGTTTTTGCCGATCGCCATTCCGATTGGCGTCCATGTAAACACCCATTCGGATCTGAAGAGTAAAATAATCTTCACTGCGCATGTGTGCGACGTCAGCGTGACGTTTTTCCGCCTTGTCAACAACAGGAAACCACCGGTCGCTCTCGCTCTCGCTGTGAACAACATGGCGGGAGGAGTCTAGGAACGCCGACTTATACACTCAAGTTCATTTAAAGCTGCAGGAAGCAGGAATTTATCCTCTTCCTCTTTTCTCTCTCCACAGCCCACTCGCTCTCCCACGCCGGTTCAATCGCTCATTCTCTACGTTTTCTATCGGACATTTCGCTGCCAAGCGCTTTTTTCCTCCTCTCTCCTTTTTTCTTTCCGCTCGCTCCGAGCGCATCGTTTGTCAGGCCTCCCAAAAACCAGACGCAGACAGAACTGCCAAGTTTGGCAGGAAGTTCTGCGCATGCTTAAAAGATTTAATCTGATCCAACGC
This sequence comes from Cyprinodon tularosa, assembly GCF_016077235.1. NCBI lineage: Eukaryota > Metazoa > Chordata > Actinopteri > Cyprinodontiformes > Cyprinodontidae > Cyprinodon > Cyprinodon tularosa. Next base: position 556,077 of record NW_024039077.1, read on the forward strand.
TTGGTACATGTATAAACACGTCATGATCGGATCATTTCATTTAGTGTCCATGTTAACGGAGATTTTGAATTTCCGATCAACCAAGGTTTGGATCGGATCGGGGAAATTTTGCGCATGTAAACGTAGCTATTGTTGGTTGAGCAATACCAAGTAGGTATATACAGTTTGATCAGGGATCTTTCCTAGTCTGTGGGGATGAACAGATGCTCATCTTGGACTGAATAATGATGTCACTTGTGGTGTTTTAAAGACATGCTTTTCGTTGTACTTCTTTAATAGATATGCCAATGTCCCTTAACAAACATGGACAAAATGTGTTACTTGGTACTAGGTCAGCCCAGGTCAAACTGTGAAAATCAATTTTGTTACCGTTTAATCAGACTTGCAGTGTTAAGAAGGTAGAAATTTCAACTGAACACCACTCACTAGAGATTTATCTGCTGGCAGGAGAGATTGCCTCACAGACCTGATGAAGCCGAATGTGACGGTGCGCTTAGATCACCAGGCAGAAGACCATTTAGGAGATCTATAACTAGGTAAACGCATTGTTTTAGGTTACTGCGTTAATGTTGGGAACATGGAATTGGTTAACAGGTCTTCCAGGACCTGTGAACTGAAGTTCACTGATTCTAGTCATGTTGGAAACCAAAAGACCTGTCATTGGACCCTAGTCAAGTTAAAAAGGGAGGACTTTAAGGCTTAGTCAGCACTTGGGACTCCTCAAACGGCAGACAGGGACTACAGCCGAGTCAGCTGAGGTGAGATTGGCATCTGATTAAAAAACCTCCTGGATTCCTCTCTTTGGAGGTTTTCAGGGCATGTCTCACTGGGGATACAGTCTGGGGTAGAGAGACTAAACCCTTCAGGGAGACAGGATTTCACTTCTGACCAAGAAACCCCTCTGGTCTTCCAGGATAGGATGAGAAATTAGCTTTATGTCTGGTTTTCCTTTTCAGACTTGTTACCCCATAATGAGGGGAAAAGAAAGCAATGGAATGATCTTTAAATGTATAATCTGTTTAGTTTTCTTCATTTACATCCCTTCTTGACAAAACAACCTTTCTTTTATCAAAGTCCAATAAATCCCACAGATAATCGTCATGTTTCTATCTGAGAGTAATGTGTTTCTCATTACAAAATGAGAACCTGGTCGGACCTTTTCAGGCTGCTTACACGCAAGTTGTTAATATGTTGTTCCTGAATGATGAACGAAAACCTAAATTACCCATTTTAAAAAGTCGAAGCAATAAAGACTGGCCGGTATTCGTGCTGTTATCTCAAATAATTAGGTTCATTATAAAGTTACACTCTCTGAGTGCCTTGTAAAAGGTCTAAAGCCAAGTTTTAGAAGGGCAGCACTCTGACTGAAGTAGGTTTGACGTCTGTCCTTACAACAATTAGATTACCTGCTGGGATGTGCTGAAAGCAGGGCCCGAAAAGGCGAATAGGGAGAATCCAGAAAGCTACATTATCTGGCTGTTATTCTGTGATTAAAATATATATATATATCATAGCAAAGAGAGGTGTGTATATATCTATATATATGTTTAGTGACTAGTAAACGAAATGCCAAAAGATGACTCCAGCTAAAGAAGAAATGGTTAGAAATCTCTTAATCACATCTTTTAATTAGCTTGTTAGTGCAAACAGGATTCGAATAACGCATTAATGTAACAAGCTCTGTACAAGCTCTTAATAACTAGGGAGGGAGCTTTTTCTTCTTTCCAGTTCAGTCATTACCGGTTTGTATCTTACCTGTCAAAGACATTATAAAATAAAACCTTCCTAATGAAAGCTTGGAAGCGTTTATGTAATACTGAGCAGTTATCTGTGTGTGTTCATGGTTTTATTAGCGGTGGAAGGATGTGTAGGAGAGAGGGGATTTCAAGGTGACTGCAAAGTGCAGCTCTAAAGCAGACAGATGGAGCGTCTGTGTAACTGAGCAGCAGGAACGCGAACATACACCAAATGTACCAAACATTCATCTTTTTTCCCTGAGACGGTGATGAGATTAGTTTGGGTGGAAGCTGGTTCACTGCTGGGAGTCACAGTTTTAGCTCTTGAAACATCTTTGTTAAACGTGAAATAGAATAAAAAAAAAAATCAACCCTTCCCTTTCTAATCCTGTGAAATACTAAACAAAACTTTGATTCCTTTGTTTCAGTTATACTTGCACCACCCATAGTTAATTACTGTAATAGTAGAAAAAAGAATCTCCCTAAATAAAACTCGTCTGTCAACATAAAGTCAACCAGTAACATTTAAAACCACATTTATATTGGTTAATTTAGACATTGGTTCCAGTGTATACAAACCACAAAAAGGAACTTTAAGCCAATCATATAGCTTCAGGAAGGCGTTGGTGACTCATCCGGAACAAAAGAACCCTAAACAAGGCCATCCATGATTAAACAGAAAAGAGACTGAACAAAAATGGCATCCATGAGAAAAAGGACAAAAAATACACCTGATTAAAGAACATAAAGACCCTTTAGATTTTCACAACGGTTTAAGAAGAAGAAAAACTTTTTGTGGACGAATCACTCGACAACTGGATTCTATATCAAAATATGCTTGATCCGAAAATGTCCTGACGTTCCTATATTTGGTTCTCCAGAGAATTAGTACGAATATGAAGGGCGTAGTTAGAAACGTGCATGTCATCCTCTCATTACAACCCATCTGAGACCCAGTTATTATATCAGGAGAAAGATGGTGGAGAACTAGCCAGGGGCAAGTTTAGACACTTCTGAATATTCCTATTATTGGAATAATTGCCCTGCAGACACAAAAATGGGACTAAAACATAAAATTAGGTCTGCTGATTTAAATATAGGTAGCTTAGAAATTCTACAGGTTATGCCATGTTAACATTTTATAGTGAGATAAGAATAATTTTACAACTTTATGCTTTAAGCAGAATGTAGCTTTGTTTAATTAATCAACAAGCTCTGTAGAATAATAGATGTATTGTTTATTGATTGCGGTTCAAGATTCCCAAGAGGTTGACAAAAAAACTGGTATAAAACTATGCCTAGTGTATGGAAGTAAATCTGTGTCGCTGGGATTTGAATTAAAAATGCCACTGAAATTTAAAGGTTGTATGTTTGTACTTACGGTTTCAGTGTTAAAATATATTCAGAACACATTTTTGACCTAAAAAAAATTCATTGTCATTATTTCTACACAGTTTAAATTTCATTTATTTTCTCTTCAAGCTAAAAATTCACACTATTTCAAAGTGGTTACATTTTCTATGCTTATTTTTCAGTGTTAAAAAAATCAGCATATAAAAAAATTCAACCTTTCAAAATTCAAACTCAATATTTTCAGCCTCCTGAGATTCAACTGGCTCTATTTCACTGTCTTAAATTCAGCGTCTAAATTCAGTGTAAAAAGGGAAGGGGTTACTCCAGGTCACAGACATTAGCAATGGATTGTGGCGTCCAACACCCAGCCAGTCCCGTTACGTTTTCTTAGTCACGTGATGTGACGTTTGTGGCGCTCATACGGAAGGAAAACCAGCATGACTGAGCCGGTCATGCAAGCTAACGCTAACTCAACTACAGAAAAATGAAAGTATTTATTACTTTCACCGTTGAGTTAGGCATTTTTAATTCAAATCCCAGCGACACAGATTTACTTCTATACACTGGAAAAACGATATAGAAATAAGTAAAAATTTCTTAAATTAAGTGTATTTACCCTTAATTTGAGCAGGTAAATGAGATGATATGCCAATGGAATGAGTATTTTTACTCTTAAAATAAGATATTTAGATAAAATGCACTTGAAATAAGACAATGCAATAATTTTTTCTTATGTTAACTGTAAATTGTTTTGTTCCATTGGCAAAATGTTTCTTTTACCTTCTCAATTCAAGAAAAAATTAACTTAGTTTAAGAAAAAATGACTTATCTAGATCTAGATTTTTTTCCAGTGTACTAGTGTGTTTAAATCGCTGGTTAGCAGGACAAAAAAAAATGCTCATTTTATGACTGCTTCTTTGGTTAGAGACCTTAGTGACTGAATATTTCCATTATGTTCAGTTTAGAACAAATATTTCCTTTATCCCTTTTCCATAGGTCTTAACCCTATTCCCATTATTACCACAAAAAGATTTTATAGATGCACTTTCAAGAAGTTGTAGCTAAAACGATGTAAACTCCCAAGGCTGCTATATCAATCATATCATGTCTCATATCTTATTCAAGAAAATACTTTCCTTGAAGTTTTTAACTACTGCAGGCTTGAAGAATAATACTTTAGATTTTTGAAAATGGATTAATGGGTAAATTAAAATGTTTGCTAAAGATTATAAGAAGACATAAAATGCCTGCTAATATATATTCAGGTGTAGGCCTACTTATCAATGTTGAAGATAATGCATGTCCATCCTGGATATTTAGTGAAAGAGAGTAACCATAAACATCATGATCAACCAATCTGAAGTGGAATTTGGACCAGCGGCTTCAAGGCCACCAATTAATCGGTCGAGTTTTGGATCCATATGGTTTATTTCCTCTGTGGTTCGTCTTCTAGTGGTCTTGAGCACTTCTTTTTCTGTGGTGCGAGTTTGCTGCTGTTTTATTATTTGCATAATTTGCAGAGTTTTGGTTTTGTTCATTGTAGGTTTTTTCTTCTATTTTAGTAACCGCAGCATTTTTTTGCAGCTTTTTTTGCTGTTGCACTTGTTTTTTGTAATTGCATGTTTTCAACTGGTTTGTTTTTTGTTTGCAGTGTTTTGTTGTCTTTTGTTGCATTTTTTTATTCCTTTTTTTCTTTGTTTGCGCCACATGTTTGCAGCTCGTTTTGTCAATTACTGAGAGTTTTCACCCGTCGGCCGCGTTGGTTTTTTTCTTTATGTGTCGCCGTGGCCAATTACAACATTTTAGCAGCCACACCCTCCTTATGCCATCCAGGCAGCCTGATTTTCCAGACTGCACACCTAGAAAAACATTTTGGACGATCAACTATTCCTACTTGGGTAGGTTTACAAATATAAAAATTTAGAGACATCTTATAATTAATTTATATAAATAAATATAACTGATCAACTGGTTGTGATAAACTCTTTGAGTGGAAAGTCACTCTTGCACAAAGAGGCTTTGAAAAGCTTCTGTTTTCTACCTCTATTGTACATGTGTGGTGTTTTATACCCCCCTAGAGTGGCATAACTCAGCCTTTAGGCTTAAATTAACAACCAAAGAGAAACGGTTGGAGATTTAGAGAAGCAACAATGAGCTTCAGCAGCAATATTAGGCAAAGTGAATAAGTTGATCGTTTTAGACTTTAAAACTATTTTTCATGAAAACATATAGCAATTTAAAATGCTGAAAACCTGTTGGAAGACACAAGATGAAAACATATTTAATCTAGAAACAACATGGAGAAGCTGCTGTTACAGTTAGCAATGCTAATGGATAAAACTTCATCTAAAGTCCGTTCCTCCATATCACTAATAGCATCCCTTGTCCAGCTGTTTTTTGTATCTCCTCTCTATCACATTTGCATCTATTATCGGACATGATTAAAAATAATTACCTGGTTTCAGCAGGAGGGCTCATTATCTCACACAGTTACGGTAGGATTTTGTTAGTGGCTGTGCTGTTTTTTTTTCCTGGAAAATAACAGCAGTCAAAATGCAAAACAATGACCAACAGTTTATGTGCAAATTACACAGAATAGTTATACTAATATATAGTGATGGTCAATTATGAGAACAACTTTGTTTTTCAGGATGTGCTGCTAAAATCCCTCCTCAGCCCCAAGAAGCTGGATCCATAATTGCCCCTCCATTAATAAGAGCTCCAAAAATAGTCATTATTTGATTTTTAATTTAAGTAGTGACATCATTTTGGGGTGGGTAATTTAACTTCTTCACTCAAATTTAGAGCTAAAATTAAACTTCCAACATCAAAGATAAATTCCTGTTTAAGGCCTTTCCCAGCACATAACCAGGAAGTATTAGCAGCTCCTACGGCTATAAATCCAAAGACCAGTTTTAGTCAAGCTGAATATGTCATTTAGAGACACGTAATAAAAGACAACTTATTATTTTTGTTAAATACCTGCTAGGAAAAGAACCAACTTTTCATTTATATTTTAGGTTTTAGAATAAAGAAAAACGCTAAACCTTGGCATAAAGGGGAGATATGAAAATCTGTGGAATATATGTAAAATAAATTACATAGTTTTGAAGCTAATGATGGAAAAAAAAATATTACTGGTTGTTTTTAATGTCATTCTGTTGGGAATATTGAATCAAATTATTCTTATGCTGTTCAAAAACATTACTTGGTTCTTTTTCATTTTTAGCCACAATTAAGGGCCTTTGTAATGATTCCAAAGAGCCATATATGGTTAACTGAATTATGATTTATTGTGACTAAAGGACAGTGTAAGAACTGTTTATTCCCTCTGATTAAATAAGATAATTTTTATACATCTGAAAATATTATGTAATTTATTTATACTGTTTAGTTAACTATTTATACAAGTGGCTTACTTGGGTTCATTATCGTTACATTTTGTTTTCTATGCATACCTTGAGCTAATTTTAAGTTAAAGTAAAATATTCTCTACCTGTAAATCTATTAATATCTAAGCTGGTATGCAAAATATAACATTCAGGTCGATTTTTGCTCATTCGAAGCCAAAGAAACCCTTATATCAAACATACTTGCCAACTCGTTTCTGAATCTGTCCAACAAATATGACAGTTTCCATCCTAATGAAATGTAAATTTGAAGCAAATTTTTAAAATTTCAAAGAAAAAGAAAAGGAAATGCAAATTTGCAGTGTTTTTTATTTAGTTTGAAGGGATTAAAACAAGTGACAGGGTAATGTCATTGGTTACCGTCCACATTACATTGTCACACATTGCTGTAATAAACAGGAAGTAGAAGCTACAGTCTAGCACTGACCTCAGATGTGTCATGTATACGACCATGATGGCAAGATGCTATGTGAGATAAAAATTTGCGACATCAGCGCTGATTCAAAAACAGTATTTCCATTTCCTTATTTGCGCATCAACTCTTTTTCCACAAAAGCCAAAAAAAAAACTTGAAGTGAGCCCCACTGCAAAACATTTTTTATTAAAACAATTTTTGTTTTTGTTTTATTGAGGAGGAAAGTGAGACACTTTACAAATGTAACAAGACAGTTTACATTTAAAATAAGAAAAAAACAATTGCATTGTCTTATTTAAAGTGCATAACATCTAATTATCTTATTTTAACAGTAAAAATAAATATTCCATTGGCAAAGCATCTTATTTACCAACTCAAATCATGGTTAATACACTTGGTTTAAGATTTTTTTTAAACTTATTTCTAGATTGTTTTTGCAGTGTAAAACCTTGTTTTTACAAATTTGAGGGATTTTCTTTCAGATTTTTCAGCATTAAAAAAAGCTGATGGAAACTCCCCCATTTCCCACAATGGGAAAAGCAGCATGCAAGCCAACTAAGACTTTGCTTCTCCATTCACACTTACTGTGCTACTACAAACACTCTCCATAAGAGACTCCAGAGTCGTGGTTATGCTCCACAGCCTTCATGATCTATTGTGGATTTAAAAAAAAACTCACTTCTACACTTGAAAAAAACTACGGAAGAGGATTAGGGCCACTGAAAAAAAAAAAGTTAACTGATTTTTAAATTTTATTTCAGTTTAAAAAGGCAAAAAAGTCAGAATTCTGAGATTAAAGTCAGAATTCTGACTTTTTACTCAGAATTCAGACTTTTTACTCAGAATTCAGACTTTTTACTCAGAATTCAGACTTTTTACTCAGAATTCAGACTTTTTACTCAGAATTCAGACTTTAATCTCAGAATTCTGACTTTTTTCTCAGAATTCGGACAGATAACAAACATGTTAGCATCAAGCCGTAGCCATGTCTGTTTTAGAGACTAGCTCTCTTGTTTTAATCACCTTCTGCTTCTCCATTAATGAAATAGCATCACCGGGGACCCCTTAGGGACGTAAAAAGTTGCCTAATTCCGTAATTTTCCATCATTGTGTCACTGGCCCTCTTAAACAACTCACATCTCGTCAGTGAAGCTGAGTGCTCCACATCTCTTTCTTCATGGTGCCCATCTACATTAAGATCCAAAATTCTGAGATTAAAGTCAGAATTCTGAGATTAAAGTCAGAATTCTGAAACTGAAATAAAATTTAAAGATCAGTTAACTTTTTTTTTTTCAGTGGCCCTAATCCTCTTCCGTAAAAAACGATCTAGAAATAAGTAAAAATTTCTTAAATTAACTTTATTTACCCTTAATTTGAGTAGGTAAAAGATTTTTTGCCAGTGGTATGAGTGTTTTTACTCTTAAAATAAGATAATTAGATAATATGCACTCAAAATAAAACAATCCAATTGTGTTTTATTATTTTAAGTGTAAATTGTCTTGTTCCGGCAAAATGTCTTTTACCTCCTCAATCCAAGAACAAATGCCCTTATTTTAAGAAAAAATAACTTCTATAGATTTTGATGCAGTGTACCTTTTCCCCTATGCAGCAGTGTTACTGCATTTGGTACAATCTTAATGCCCAAACCTTTCTGTGTGGATACTGTATTCCCTTCTATGTACATCAAGCCTTACAGGAGTCATAGCAGCTCATTCTTTTCAATTCCCAAAGCTAGTGTCTAAAAACATTTGATGAAAAAGGGCTCCAATTTGACAATTTATGGCTGGTTAGCCCTTCCATTTGTCATGTACAAAGCAAGTTTTCAACATTTCTTAAGTGACCATTAGATGGAAAGACACTGCTATCTATTTCTATTTATTTATTTTTTTTTACAATTTTGCTCTAGAGATATAGATAAAAAAAATAAACTCTGTAACCCAAGAGAATTTTTCCTTTATTAAATATCTTCTAAGTAGGATAGTTCTGTCTGCCCAACCAACCTTCACTATCGCCTCTTAAATCAAATGCAGGATATTGAGTTTCTACCCTTCTTTGGCAAATCCAATAATTTCTTACAATAATAATGAAGGTTGATTAACAAGATAGAGAGAGGAGAACAGACAGGAGCCTTATTATATGCCTGAGCTCATATTCCAGAGAACATAAATAGGTCAAAATGGATTTCTGGGCTGTGTGGGAGCTTCTGCGGCCCTCTCAAATCCACATATAAACCAAACAAATCATTACAGCTTATGAATATTATAAATGGAGAAAGTTCATTTGATAGCAAGCAACCTTAATTTGACAGATAATCCATACTCTCCACATGTTCAATGCTTTGTGAGGTCTTAGCTTTCATCAGCCCTCCTGTTACTCTTTTACGTCCCAGGAAATAAGAAGGAAGAAGGAATCACAGCTACAACCTCAGTCTTACATATATATAAACTCTTCCTGCAAAGTATCACAGCCTGATAGATGTAGCCTCAAGATAAATGTGGGCGTTCTTTTTTTCCCTGCATGTCTGATCGCTGACTGTCTGCTCTCTTCTTGCTGCATGCAACCCGTATAAGTCGAGGTTTCCTATGACATCATCAGACTGTTGCTAAGTTGGTAGCTCTGTCAGTATCAGTCGAGGGGGGACGAAATGTTTAAATTCAGGGATATTTTTTAATTTTTAATTTAACCTTTGTTTAACCAGAAAAAAATCCCATTGAGATTAAAAAACGCTTTTTTAAGGGAGTCCTGGCCAAGAGGCAGCAAAGTTACATAACAAACAGAGATACATTAAATTAAATGAAGCCTAGGCGCAACTAAAGAAACTGATTGCTCTCCTACATCCACCTACGACACAGCCAATCAGCTTTGAACCACACCTCCACAAAAGCTATTCGGCATCCAAAGTTAATCTTCAAAGGCCTCCGATCCGCAACTCGTCTTCTACCCAGTGCGCAGGCGTTAGCTGCGCTGTGTGACGTCATTCAGATGATCCTGTTTCAACCCACCTCCAGCCCCTCCTCCACCATCATAGCTAAAGCTTCATCAGAGTTCATTACTCCTGGACTCTTACTGCTTTCTGCGTCTCATTTTAACCGGTCCGGAAGAAGACCGCCATGTTGAGCCTGGTTCTGCCAGACGTTTCTTCCCAACGGGGAGTTTTTTCTCTCCACTGTAGCTTCATGCTTGCTCATCATGGACAAGTTCTCTCAACCTGTGTTATTCAAACTGGACTTCCATCTTCCAGGTCCCTGAGTGAAGCTTTAGTATCAGCTCACGCAGTCCACTGGATCTCCCCATAAAGCTCAGCAGACCATCTCACTAACCAGCAGTCTACAGACTGACCAACTTCATCTATCTCCACTCCACCACCAGCTTCAGGCCTGGCGGGGAAACAGCTCTATTCTTTAATCCTGTTCATGCATATCTATCAAAATTCAGCTCTGTTTCCTGCCGAGGTCTGAGCGCCAAAGGCAAAATTTATTGTATCAATAAATTTCTTCTAATTGTCTTTTCTCTTCGTGTAAGTTTTTCAGATTGAAATGACAGGTACATAAAAAAACACATCAAGTAAAACAATTACAGATCATTGAGGCTGCTTCAACTTCTTTCACTTTCAACTTAAAAGCATTTAAAGATAAAAACTCAGTCGAATTCCAACTTCTTTGTAAAAAATTCTACGCTTTCTTCCCTAGTTTTGTGCGGGCAAAAGGAACAGTGAGCAACAGCTCAGGGCATAAGAAGCCATGCTTTTCTGTGTAAGTAAGGTACAACTGTAAGAGGTTAGATTGTAAGAGGAAGATTCGAACGTTGGATAGAGGAAGAGGGGAGGGGACGATCTGAGCTGAAATTTAGACAAATAAATTTTTTATTTTTTTTAATAGCATTAGTTAAGCTGAGATTGATAGAAGAAAAAATATGCAAACTCATGCTTCAAACCTGGCTTTGTTCCCTGTGCTGCCATCTATGTCAACATCCAGGATGGACCTGGAAGTGACAGGCGAAGAGCCTTTCAGGACTGGCTGAGCCTGGCGATGGCGTGGATCATCCTTAGATGGACCTCACCAGGCTTATTGCTTATTTGACATATCTGTCTTTGAAAGGGTGCAGTCAGGGACCCAAGTGGGCATTATCCTCAGGAAAATCAAAACCCAGAGTGACAGATTTGTGCCACTGAAAAGACAGAAGTATAAGTTCTACACCCTCTATGAAAACAGATATTTTAAATGAAGGATTCTCTATAAACATACAGCCATGTTTGGTGGGTGTCATCCTGAAAACTAGGGTTGGGAATTAATAAGATTTTCGGGATTCTGATTCCCTTATCGATTCTGTGAAACGATTTGATTCCTTATCGATACTTTTGATTCTGTGAAACAATTCAATTCCCTATTGATTCTCTTATCGATTCTGTGAAACGATTCAATTCCTTATCAATTTTCTTATCAATTCTGTGAAATGATTCGATTCCTTATCGGTTCTTTTATCAATTCTGTGAAATGATTCGATTCCTTATCAGTTCTTTTATCAATTCTGTGAAATGATTCGATTCCTTATCGGTTCCTTTATCGATTCTGTGAAACGATTCAATTCCTTATCGATTCTCTTATCGATTCTGTGAAACCATTCGATTCCTTATCGATTCTGTGAAACGATTCGATTCCTTATCAATTTTCTTATCGATTCTGTGAAATGATTCGATTCCTTATCGGTTCTTTTATCAATTCTGTGAAATGATTCGATTCCTTAACGGTTCTTTTATCAATTCTGTGAAATGATTCGATTCCTTATCGGTTCCTTTATCGATTCTGTGAAACGATTCGATTCCTTAACGATTCTCGTCACAGTCATCCAATCTAATGGAGAAGGCATCCGTTTAATGAAAAAGCATTACTGTACAATTTCGTGATATAAACTCATCTCCCCCTCATTTAAATAAACGAGCGTCACCTTTATCTCGCTCCCTGAACTGCGGAGCAACTTTGTAGCATGTTTCATTACATCCATTTCAATAGCTAGATGGATAGGAATAGGCAGGAAATTGGTTTATTTTCTAGAAATGGCATATGATTTACTAGGAACCACATTAAGCACAGCCAGTGATATAAAACTAGCTACTTACCACCAGAGTTGCCTTCCATGCTGGTCGTAACTTTAGCTTCTGTCCGGAAGCATCAAAAACACGTTAAAATGTATGCCATATTGTGTGCGCAGGTGTTTCTGCATGTTGGATGTATTTCCACCCGTGGATGTAATTGCCACTTTGCAATGATTGCAAAGCACCTTGTTGCCTTCTTTCTCTTCCTTAAAATGTAGGGTGACCAGATTTGGGTTTCTGAAAAGGAGGACACTTTTTGTCGACTACTGAGAGCCATGAGCCGCCCGTCCTTAGCCGGAGGAGCAGGGCTGTCTAGGCTACCTAGGTTTGGTCGCTTCATCCCCCGCTGGCTCCCTGTTTCAACTACGCACTGCAATGTAGTCGACTTTTGAAATTACCCCCAGACATTTTTTAAGGTCTGAAAAGTAGGACATGTCATGGAAAAAGAGGACATCTGGTCACCCTATTAAAATGAAGCCAAACATTCGATCGGTTTACCCGATGGGACGCCATTTTTTTTTCTTTTGCTTTTCTAGACTTACGCCTAGTCACATCATACTAGCTTACTGAATGCAGAGTACGTAACTTGAGTAAAAAACGTGACGTAAGTGCTGCCCAGCCATAGGCTCTTGTGCTGCCTGGAATTGATAAGAGAATCGTTAAGCGAGCTGCCAAACGGTGCCATGGAATTGGAACACACAGAACCGGTTCTGAACAGTAACCCGTTCTTGATTCCTATCCCTAGTGAAAACAGAGCAAAAACATTGAGTAATAGGAGTACTTTATCATCAACGCCTGCATGCATTAGTAGAGCACTTATTGGAAACATGACTCTGGATAAAACACTTCCCCGCCCAGATTTGATGCCTTCTAAAATGAAGTCATAGCAGACAGCGAGCTTCTGTTAATGAGAGCTGATTTTCTCCTCCCAACATGACACTGAACGGACAAGTGTGTTGCTGAGTCACTCAGGGTGCTGATATGGCTCTAAGACACCTCTTAGAAACTATTTCAAAGTGTTAAATTAAGTCTGACGGCTGCCACTTAGGTCAGTAAATGGATTCCTGAGGATTCTTAAAGGTGCTCCTTGGTCCCACCGACACGCGCCGGTGCTCTCTGTAACATATGGAGATTTGCTCTCTGAACCAGCTGTAAGCCAAATTGGCTTCGAACGCATAAGCCGCACACCTCAGAGGACCCTGCCGGCTTAAGTGATTTATTCTCTTAAGATTAGCCTTGTTGCTGCTGTAATTACAGGAAACTGAAACAGACTTTTCGGATCAGTAGGAGCCCTTCTCCTCGCTGGCTGTTCCTTGAATGTCTGTGGTGCCGACATGAGCGGCGCTTGTTAACGCTGCATCTTTATCACAAGCTATACATGCCAGTGAGGCATAGACGCATCATTTCCTGCTATATCCCTCAATCTGGAGTCATTTGATGCTTTTTATTGGTAGATAAAAGTAAGTTGATGTGTAAGATCTGCTAAAACTAATAATCAGTGAGATTAAATTGAATAAAACACACAAAATACATAGAAAGATAATATCATCTATTAGGGAAGTTAATATAAGGTATTAATATTAAGGCCTTGGCATAAAAAGGACCAATTTGACGTAAAATATTCACCTAAAACTTAATTATCCTTTAGGTATGAATATTTAGTTTTAATGTTTAAATAGTTTCAGGCTTTTATTTCAGATTGGAGCACCAGGTGTTTTTACTTTGATTGTAAGAACCATAAATCCACATTATTCCTCTTTACTGCAGGCTTTTTCTTTAAAAAGATACTTCTTTAATAATAGATTTAACTTGGAATCAATCAGCCAGTTATTTTCACCAGGTTGCGTAAAATGATTTTAAATTATCCCCTTTTTGAATGTTCATTTTTGGTAAGGGGTTCATCTTTTACACAAAATGTTTGTTTTAAGTTAAGGAAGAGAGAAGATTTTATCTGCATCCTCTGGACAGACTCCACAAGTTGAAGGAATTGGCATCAGCTTGCCGGTTAAAATAAAAATAGACATTAAGGAGTCCCAGTTCATCTCCTTGATACCCAAAATTGTAGAAGATTGATTTTAAGGGAATAAAGAAATACATTTGTGATTATTTATTTAAATGTTGCACATGTTTATCAGTAAAGACTTGTTTCTACTGGGATGCTGATGAAGACACAAAGCATCTCTTCATTGGATGGAATCAGACGAGGGATATTTTCTTAGCTATTTAAAAAATCTTCTTCAGCTCCAAGATTTTTAATCATCCCATGCAGTTAACAACAACCCAGGAGTGTCAAAAAATTTTAAATGTTTTTTTAATTAATTTCTGCTAAATCATCTTCCAATGCTTTATTGAAAGAAAAAGTGCCAAATTCATCACATAGTGAAGGAGGATTGTTGGATCCCGTCTTTACTGAAAAGAAATGAGCAAAATTCCTTCTCCATTATATATCATTTTTCATCTAGACAAATATTAAGAATTTCTTTTTTTATTTCTTAACTGAATTTTCTTTTTTTAACCAAGTAGAAGCGCATTCATACCGCCTTTTTATCCTTCTGATTTTTTTTTTTGTAGATGGATAGATAAATAGATAGAAATAAAACATAGAAAGGTCTATAAAACAAAATCAATAAAAATGAACCTTCGTCCCCTGATATTAATTGTAAAGGGAACATGTATCCATTCATAGTCTATAAACACTGCAAGGTTGATGGTGCACCTTGGACGTGCCGCCAGTCCATCACAGGACAACATAGACACACAGGACATAGATCTGCTAGTCATGTTGGGGAAGAGTTAGAAGAAGAGCAAAGTTCTCCACCAATGCACAGTGAGACCTTCATACACCAGGACCCCAGACCAGGATTTGACCTTATTGCTGCAAGGCAGCAGTGCTACCAACTGTGTCACAGTTACAGTAAGACCACCCCCACCAACAACTACAGCTCCGTGCAACCACTGAAAGAAAATCACCTTTTGTACATCCAGTAAAGGACGGTGATTGTGTTTGAAAAATGAGCTGAAAAGGAGAAAAACTACTTCTCTGTTGGTGATCAAAACTCCTATTATATCTTCTTTCTTTTCCTTATTTTTGCTGAGTCATTGTTACTGATCTCAGTGGTCCTGAGGGGAGTCTGAAGGTGCATTACTCAACACAGAAAAGTAGGAGTTAGTGTTAAGAGTAAATGCTGGAAGTAATATGTGCACAAATAATAAGACTTGCTTATTTTCGAAAGTGTTTTCTTGTACTTTTTGTACTTTTTCTCCCTTATTTGAAAGATAGCAAAATTTAAATTGCTTGATTTCAGTTGAAATAAACCTTTACAACTTCAGCACCATGACTCCCAGTTACAGGTTAAAATGTTTTCTTATTGTACAAACAGAATCAGACTGCAGAGCTTCTACATATCTTAAAACTCTGTTTCTTGCATCATTATATTAGTAAAGAGGTTCATAAATCTTTTTTAAACAGAGCACAGAGAGAAGTAGGGAGAGCTGCAGATTTAAAGGTGAAATATTAACTGGGATATGCAACATGCAATAGAATATATCTCCAAGTTTACCAAAAAAGTATACAAGAAAAAAATATGCTATCTAAAATGCAGCATATCCATATTTTTCTGGATGGATGGAATTAAAATTGTACTTCTAGGGATGCATGATATATATTGATTTTTGCATCGGAATCGGCTGTTAAACCTTATTTTTTTTATACATGAATCTTTTGGAGCCCTATATAATGCACTACAAGGCATCTCTATGACTTAAATATAAATATCAGTGTATTATGATTCTCTTACTGGAAAAAATCGAAATCTAGATTTTTTTTTTTCTTAAAATAAATGCAATTGTGTTTGGATTGAGGAGGTAAAAGAGACATTTTGCCAATGGAACAAGACAATTTACCCTTAAAACAAGAAAACACCATTGCATTGTCTTATTTCAAGTGCGTTTTATCTAATTATCTTATTTTAAGAGTTAAAAAAACTAATTACATTTGCAAAATACCTTATTTACCTTCTCAAATTAAGAGTAAATACACCTATTTTCATAATTTTTTACTTATTTCTAGATCATTTTTCCAGTGTTCTTGTCCTCAACAATACACTGCAAAAAAATTAAATCTAAGTAAGTTTATTTTTCTTAAAATAAGACCATTGTCCTTCAATTAAGCAGTTAAGTGATACACTTAAAATTTAAAATAAGAATAAACAACTGCAATCTCTTATTTCAAGTGCATAATATCTACTTATCCTATTTGTTTTAAGAGTAAAAATCCTCATTCCATAGGCAGAGTATCTTATTTAGTTGTTCAAATTAAGGGTAAATTCACTTAATGATTTTTAGATCATTTTTTTGGAGTGTAGGAAAGCGTTCAATAAATATGTTTGAGCTCATTTTTGGACAATATGAAAACCTAATGAAAGCGTTCAGGTGGAGTAACTGTAGGTCCATCAGGCTCCACCCTCAGAGTGTCCCCACCAACTTTCATCACTGTTTGGCTGTGACTCCACCCTGGAGAGAAATATCAGCCATGCTGCTGCCATCAACACCTTTGTTTATAGATGTTGGAGATCGGCCTGTTTTTCCAGTGTAGTCCTGTTTCTCTGACTGTGACGGGCTGGATGTGCTCTCTTCATCCTCTGACATGGGAGTTGGCTCAGAGCTCGTCTGCCTGGCTGTGTGTTTCCTGGACGGGGCCGCCTTTTGCAGCTGCTTTTTGTATCTCTGCTTCTGTCTCCTTGAACCCCAGTCGGCCTCAGCAGATGGCCGCTCACACTGAACCTGGTTCTGCAGGAAGTTTCTTCCTGTTAAAAGGGAGTTTTTCCTCTCCACTGTCGCTAAAAGCATACTTAGCGTGAGGTCAATGAGTCGATGCAATCAACTGGTTTTCCATAGGTGGAAAATCTATTTGACTGTATGATCTGGTGAACTTGGCTTGAGATGACATGTGTTGTGATTTGGCGCTATATAAATAAACTGAATTGAATTGATTTTGGCATCGGAATCGGCAGTTATTAATTTTTTTTTTTTTTTTTACATGAATGTTTTGGGCCCTATATATATAATGCACTAAAAGGCATCTCTTCAACTATCTAAATATTAATATTGTTGTATTATGATTCTCTTGTGTTTTCAACAATAGGAAAGCATTCAATAAATATATGTTTGAGCTTATTTTTGGAACATACAAAAACCTAATGAACGCGTTCGGGATGAGTAGCTGTAGGTTCATCAGCCCCCATCCTTACATTGCAAAAACAGAAATCCAGAAATAAGAGAAAAAAAAGTGTATTTACCCTTAATTTGATGAGGTGAATAAGATTCTTTGCCAATTGAATGAGTATTTTTACTCTTAAAATAAGATAATTAGATAATATGCACTTGAAATAAGACGATGCAATAGTTTTTTTTTTATTTTAAATGTAAATAGTCTTGTTCCATGTGTGAAGTGTCTCTTTCCTCCTCAATTAAAGAAAAAAAATCTCATTTTAAGAAAAAATGACTTAATTAGATTTTTAAAAAAATGCAGAGTTACAAAGTTACACCCTTAGATAAAAATGATGGATGGTTATCTTTAAATAAACAGCTCATATATCTGCAAGTTTTGCCTGTTTGTGTGTTTTTTTAGTGTGTGTTCCTGATTCATGAGGCAATTGTGCGTTTTTCACTCACTTTTTGTTCTTTGGAGCATTCTTCTTGTCCTTCTTGTTCATCACCACCGGCACGCAGCTGGTCAGCTCCGTCCAGTCTGCGTGCAGCCCGCAGCTCCAGCCGGTGGAGAACCGGGAGAAGAGCCAGGACTCCGCTTTGCCCGGCCGGTGGCAGGTGCACTTCCTCTGGCCGGGCAGACAGTCGCACGGCTGCTCCAGCTGGATGTTTTTCACCAGATGCCTCCCGAAAGTCGTCCCCCCGGTTTTCTGGATGTGCAGGAACACCATCACATCGTCCCCTCGGATGTTGAAGTCTGCGTGCCTGTCCAGGTCCCGCTCCGTGAAGTTGAACTTGGAGGTGAATTTGGCCGGGAAGTCCTCGTCGGGCTCCGGGTACAGAGAGTCGGAAGTCGGGGGTCGCTGCTGGACGTCGCTCCTGAAGCGGCAGGTGTTGCTGTCCCCGGGGCAGACGTACTGGTAGCCGATCATTAGGAAAACCACCGCAGCGATGGGGATGAAGATGAGTCTGCTGAACTTCTCCTCCATGGTGGAGATTTTTTTTTTTTTATCGGATTCACGCCACCGGCACAAACCTGAACGCGATGCCCGAGCGGAGCTCCTCTCTCCCCGGTCTCATCCTGTCACGCTCAGCCTGGAAACTGAACCAGGGGTCCCGTCCTGAGCTCCAGAACACCTCACTCTGCAAACTTCCAACTCTTAATAAGCCGGTTTAAGCTAACGGGGCATGGCTGTCATTAAAAAGTGGGAAACTGTTGCCAAATGTCTTGCGCAATAAAACCTAGAAGGAAACGACTCATCCCCGCAAACAGAGCGTCCCGGATCGGCTGACCTGCAGACTGCTGATCGGTATCTGAGCTGGAGACTCCAGCGAAAAGACCGGCAGAGTGAACTAGGCGACTTCCGGTTCTGACTTTCAAAATAAAACGTTAAGAACGCTGCTTTTCAACAATTATGTTACTCTATCTATGATTTAGTTTTTTTTTTTTTATTGCTCAGTGAAACAGTGGGTAGCACTGCCGCCTTGTAGCAAGAAGGTTGTGAGTTCGATTCCTGGCAGTGTGTGCAATCTCTGCAGGGAGTTTGCATGTTCTCCCTGAGCACACGTGGGTTCTCTCCGGGTACTCCGGCTTCCTCACTCCAGTCCAAAAAAATGAGTGTTAGGTTAAATGGCTTCTCTAAATTCTCCTTAGGTGTGAGTGTGTGCGTGAATGGTTGTTTGTCTCTGTGTTGCCCTGCGATAGACTGGTGACCTGTCCAGGGTGTACCCCGCCTCTCGCCCGTAGAAAGCTGGAGATAGGCACCAGCACCCCTTGAGAATAGTCGTAAAATTGAGCTTTCAGTTCATATAGTGGCATCTGGCTGTTTTTTTTTTAAAGGTTACTTTATACTTTTATACTTTTTTGGAGCACATACTTTTTCACTTTTACTTGAGTAAAGAGGCTGTTTGTTTACACTCCCCCAACAGCTCTCTGTCACGCTTTCTACGTCCCCGTCAGTTGCTCTCATTGGTCAGAGCGTTGTTCAATAGGCAGATATGGTTTGAAAAAACAACAGGTTGTTCTCATCAACAATCTTCTGATGTCTCATTCATCGGGGCCAGACTAAATTACACATTTAATCTCACATTTAGTCTGGTTTATCAGGCTAATAGAAATACATATTTACATACAAACTTGACTTTTTACATTATGGTATGTTTGACCTAAGACATCATTGTATTTATAGGGATCTTAAGTACTATTTAAGCTCTTTTTTTTCTTTTTAGTATAAAAATATATTTGTTTTGATAAAACAAAAAATATATAATAATGTATTTAATGCCTTTTTAATTTACCAATGAATCTGGTATATGTTAAACTGAAATGTAACCAAGTGTAACAAATTACTTTGGATGACTTTAGTGATTATGTCAGATCTAATGTTTAGCTCAAAAGCTGCTGTTGTACACTGCAAAAATAATATGAAATTAAGTAAAAATGTCTTAAATCAAGTGTATCTACCCTTAATTTGAGCAAGTAAATAAGATGATTTGCCAATGGAATAATTATTTTTACACTTAAATTAAGATAATTAGATATTATGCACTTGAAATAAGACAATGCAATTGTTTTTTTCTTATTTCAAATGTAAATTGTCTTGTTCCATTGGCAAAGTGTCTCACTTACCTCCTCAATTCAAGAAAAAAAGGACTTATTGTAAGAACAGATGACTCATTTAGATTTACATTTTTTGCAGTGTATGGTTTTTTGTTTTGTTTGTTTTTTATGCCAGAAATTAGAATTTCATAAACACCGGCTCATAACATCTTAATAATCCTAGAATCAATCAGTTTGGTTTTTATAAAATAATTCTGAAGTGCCATATGGTTAGGAGTGTAGTTCTCATAGCCAACAGGCCCGAGTTCACTCTCATTTTATTTTGAAAAGCCAGTTGTAGTATTTCCGGCTTGGTTTTGGCTGGCTTGTCCTAACATCTGCGCCAGTCATCTGTCCTGGCTGCCGAGCCCATGACGCAACGGTTCCTATAATCACACACAGCCTGAAGTGTCTGTGGAAAAAAAAAATGATGGGAAGAGTCGTGAGATTTTTCTTTAATCCAGGAAATGTTTTGGCAGCAAAAATGGGATTTTGTAAATTATATGTAATTCAATGAACTCCTCCTTAGAGTTTTTATTTTTGGGGAGGGTTTAAATGACTGAAAATTTAGTATTAAGCCAAAAGCCCTTTATAGCTATATATATGCTGCTGATTATGGGTCATCCATAAGAAATAATGTCTACATCCAAGTGGAGATATTATTGGTCTTCATAGATCAGGAGAAATGTCTCTCCATCATTTACTTTCCCATGTAGTCCTACACCAAAGCCTCAGGGTGAGCGCCAGTCAATTCATTTCAGCACCATGGACAGCTTCCAACATGTCAAGTCAATAATTGGCACAGTGTTTGAGGGAAATGTGTAAGAGCGCACTCAGTCACCATCCCACATAGGTTTTCCTTTACCGCTCGTACAGATTGACTCAAGCCTTTAATGGAGATTGAGTGAAATTTACAGCATTCTGTGGACAGAACAGGCTGGAACTAAAGGCATTTCAGTCGTCTGTAAAGGATTTTCTTTAAGCCTGTCCTGATCAAAAGCTTTTGTTATTTTCCCTAAGATGCCCTCCATCAAGGGATTTAACCAGGCGGCATTCTGGTGCACATTGTATTCAATCCTCTTTCATCACAGAGTGCACTTTGCCCCACTCTTGCTGACATTGACTTAATCTGTATGGGAGTTTGGTCTGTGCTTTAATTTGTTTGTGCCATCCTCTCGCATCATAGGCGTAGCCGGGGGTGGCATGAGAAGAATCGGTTATGAAAAGTGTCACAATTGGAGACATTTTCTAAAGGTCAAGTTGAAATGAACCGACGAGCTTTTGCTGAGGTGATGATAACATCCTGTGTCACCGTGCTCTTTACCTGTAAGACCTCATCCAACGGTGCAAGGCTCACTTTGCAGAGGAAACCCATATTTCTACAAATGGCATGCCTATTAAATTCCGAGCTGATGTGAAGGAGCCTCCATTAATGCTCCGAGCAGTGAGGCGAGACTTGTGTTGTTCTGGCTGTGCAATAAGGGTATTTACAAGGTCCCTGATGCTCGCTGCACGCCTTTATGAGAAATAACCCTCCGGAAGTGCTGACTCTGCTGGATGCAGCAGTGCGCAGCTCTCCGAGAAATGAGACTGAAAAATTTTCGTAGAAATGATGATTGGATTGGTTTGGGTTTCCATTAATGCATTTTAGTCCGTTTTCCAATTTCACAAGCAGAGCCAGGCCGGCGTGCCAACAGATATGTGTTTTATAATAACTGGAATTGGTATTGATTTGAGAACTGTCTGAACAAGCTCTCAGAGAGTTTTTGACTCTGCAAACTCAGTAACGAAGTGGAAAATTCAGTTTATAAAGCTAAAAACAAGTCTAATACCTGCACAGAATAACCCAAATATGACATTGGCCACATTTAACTGCTTTGGTCCCTTCAGAAATGTCCTTACTGGACTTTTTGAATACACTAAACCAGCCCTGTATGACTTTAAGGAAAATATTTTTGATCATCATGAAATTTAAAGTTAAAATAGTGATAATATTAATATATTAGGGAGTAAACACAAATGGCTGTTGTCAAAATATTTCCTTTATTAGGCAGAGAGGCAACCTAAATTCAGTTTTGTTGTTTGTAAAGCAAAAAGTAACAACTGCTGTTCTGTCCAGATCCTAAAGCAATATAGCAGACCCTTGCTTTTACACTTTTATGCTAGACTATTCTGCTTCTTTCTTTTGGAAAGTTGTCCTGTTTATAAGACCTATCTCCATAATATTTAAAATGATTAAACATGCAGTATTTAGCCCTAAAATTTCAATATTGGTCTAATCTGAGCAGAGCTTTTCTGCACTCAGACATCATACCTTCCATCTGACTATCAATGTTCCTTTACCTCAAATGCAAAGCTCTTTGCTCTTCCATACTGTTCGCATCTTTGATCTTGTTTGTCAAATTATTGTTGGCTAGAAGTGTGTTTTAGTTTTTCCTATATGCAACATGGACACAACTTTGTCTGTGACCCTGTGATAAACTGTAAAATCTAATATTTGGTACAGTAATTAGATCCTGATGCAAAGTAGAAATAAATTAGAAGAAAAAATCTAAGTTTTTCAGCTTCAGCAGCTTTAATCCTTTGATGCCTGTTGTCACTAATAAGCAACAAACCGCAAGTAAGTCAATTTTTCTTAAAATAAGAACATTTGTTATTGAATTGAGCAGTTAAGTGAGACACTTTGCCATTGGAACAAGACAATGAAATGACAATTAAAATAAGAAAAAAACTACAACTGCAGTCTTATTTCAAGTGCATAATATCTAATTACCTTCTTTTAATGGTAAAAACGCTCATTCCAGTTGCAGATCATCTTATATTCCTACTCATATTAAGGATAAAAAAAATTATTTTAAGAATTTTTTTACTCATTTTCAGAATATTTTTGAGTGTAGGCGAACAGCTAGCATAGCGTTATTGCATAACCCCAGTGCTAGTCACAGTGTTGTTATGTAGTTGTAACTGCTCTTAAAAAATACACTTTACCTTCATTTCTATTTATTTAGTATCATTAACTATTTTAATTTGGCATCTCATTAAAGGTAAAAACATGTACAAAATGTCTTTTTATATGTGCATGTACAGTATATCAATTCAGGCTTCAATGGGTTAAAGAAGTAAAGAATATAACAGAGCTTTATAAAAAAAATACCCGGAATAGGTTTCCCCCTAATAAGGTACAAACTATAGTCATAAAATCAGTAACATTATGATTTGAAAAGAAATATTTCCACCTTGTAGTGCTGGAAGCTGCAAGGTGGTAATGTTTAGGTTGGTGGTACATCTCCAAGTAGAACATCACACTGCCTCCACAAGCCCATCTGCAGCTCCACCGACCCGTATGCTACAAGCTGTGATGTACCGTGTGTTCAGGCACCTCTCCATCATAGCAGGCATGGAGCATTTTCAGTTATGTAGGTCTTTAATGTTGCAGCTGCCTTGTGGAAATAGCGCATTACTGTCCCTCTTCTTTTGCTTTATGTTTATGCATCATTTCTCTCACACATGTACATTCATTTCAGCATGTGTGCATGTAGACACAACAAACAATTCAACCACTGCTCCGCTTCTCTTCCCTGCCTTCTCTCATGTTTTCTCTTATAAACAGTTATTTAAGTATAGTTGAAACCAGATATTTACAAATGTTTATCAAGGAGACCTTTCACAGTTTTTGAATATATGACATCAATCAGATTTAATGACTGAAAATGAAGGTTATCTGTTTTTCTATAGTGGATGTGATCAGAATTTTCAATCTGTGCAGATCCTGGGTTGTTATTTACGCACACAGGAAGAATTGAAGTCCTTAAAGATCTTGCTATGGTGCCACATGCATCATGTTTTTTCTCTAGATGTACAGGTGGGGCTAAAAACGTGGTAGAACACTAGAATAAACTCATGGGAGGTGCAGTGGGTTGAGGCTGTGCAGCTTTTTCTCAGCTGTGTCTTTTACGTCAGCAATCATAGCATTCATCTGCTGCTCCTGGCGTTCCGAGTGTTTCTTATTTTTATATAAAAAAGGTGAGAGATCCTTTCCGCTTGCTGATGAATTCTCTTACCTTGGAATCCAAGTCTTGCGAGCGAATCATCCAAGTTGGCTGAGTCGTTTCCTGGCACTTTTTTAAGGCTCAGAATCCATGACTACGGCAGAAATGTATCCATCAATCTTCTTCTGCTTATTGCATCAGGGTCGCAGTGTGGACGGTGCCTATCTCTGGCAGGCTATGGGCAAAAGGCAGCAGAGATGAGGGGATCTGGAGTAAACAAGTCATCTCTAGGTCATGTATTTGATCTGCCCAGCCACTGAACCAGGTGAATCAAATCTGCACAGGTTGAACCAGATTTGACTCACCTGGTTCAGTGGCTGGGCAGATCAAATACATGACATAGAGATGATTTGATGACTCCAGATCCCCCAACTCTCTGTAAGGCGGGGTCCACCTATTACAGGTTGCCCATCTGGCGCACGGCAACACAGAGACACACGAAGATGTACAACCATGCACACACATTTACACCTAAAATTTAGAGACGCCAATTAACCTAACAGTGATACTTTTGGACAATGGCGTAACGACACAACAATAGGCCTATCCTGGTCGCAATCTTTACTCACTGTACCAGCGACGTCCACCTCTTCCTCTTACTTTGAAAGAACGTGTTTGAAAGAAAGTTTTTTCCATTCTTCCAGCAGCTCTTCCTTCCTTTTTTTTTCTGGAATACCACAATCAAAACCAAATTCCATGGCGTGGTGTAAAAATGTGTTCTTTTAAGATCTTTATTGCGGTTTGAAACATATTATATGGGTGTATTTTTTAACAACCGTCTAATGAACCATACGCAGTTATTAACATAGTAATTAAAAGCACCATTGTCTGCTTTGCTATTGGTGCCGTGTTTAAACGGCTCACCATCATGTTGAAATCTGCCATGTGTTGCGGTATAAATATGTCCGGTGCGGTCGGTCACTTCAGTGTCAGGTAGGTATAAGTGATATTTTACGCACCATTACATCTGCAAAGAGACGTCCTAGTCTATAATTGCTTCAGGGCGAACAAGGTGTCAATGATGGGGCCCCTAAGAGGTCAAGCAACTGCTGTCT
The DNA here is from genome assembly GCF_016077235.1 of Cyprinodon tularosa. Lineage (NCBI taxonomy): Eukaryota > Metazoa > Chordata > Actinopteri > Cyprinodontiformes > Cyprinodontidae > Cyprinodon > Cyprinodon tularosa. The sequence continues at coordinate 580,994 of NW_024039077.1, forward strand.
CTGCTTACCGATATTTACGCCATTGTTTTTGGATGTGAATTAGCAATATAACCGCTAACTATGCTTGTTAATAACATGCTAAATGCAGCTGAATAAGCTCTTATTTAGGAATGTAGATTAGATGCAGTTTTTGCTTTTACTTGGACAGGAGTGGTGTTATGCCGAAAAGCGCATGCCAAAATCTCTGGCATAGCCATGGGTGTGACGGTGCCGCCCACAAAGGCAGCTGGTACATCCACCTGGTAACCTACTGACCTGACCCATTAGGAGAGACTCTTATTTACTGTCCTTGTGGATTATGATTTTTTTTACAGACGATTGGTCAAACTGAACAACTTTTTTTAGAGTGACTTACTTTTGTGGTAAAATGAAGGCTGCTGCCAACCTGCTGCCTGCATCAGGCATGTTTTGCCTACTGGACAGTTTGCGTGTGAAGAACAGGTTTTACGGAGTTTGGAGAACTCTGAACTCACTGTGTTTGGACAACTAATCCAACAGAAAGTTAACTTTATCTTGGCTGTTCTAAATAATGATACCGGTAAATCATTTATTTTTTAAATTTAGTTGGGGAATAATGATTAACACGGTTAGATAAACGCAAACCCCTCCAGTGCCAGAGGTAGAAATAGAACTAATGAAGTTAAACAAATGGTTTGTTTTAAATAAGCTATCGTTAAATGAAAGTAAAACTAAATTTATGTCGTTTGGTGGCAAAAGGACTAACACTGAGGTAAAACTGAGTTTGAACCATGTTGAAATTGAAAGGGTATATGAAACTCATTTTTTGGGACTAGTAATAGATGATAAAGTTTGTTGGAAGTCTAACATAAAATATGTACAACATTCTAATATTTTTTACAAAACTAGAGATTTACTGAATAAGAACTGTCTTTATTTGCTGTACTTTTCACTTGTGATGCTTTATATGACATAATGTGCTAAAATTTGGGGAAATGTATATAAAATGAATTTATATTCAATAATTAAAGTACAGAAAGGAGCTATTAGAATAATAAATAGAGTTGGACACCGTGGTTCTACAAGTCAGCTATTTATAGGATCATAAACATTTCTGGACATTGTATATTTAAAAACATTAGAAATTATGTTAGGAGTTGTAAATAAGACAATCTCTGTTTGCATTGAAACACATTTTAAGCTAAGGCAGGGGATTTTTTAACTTAAGGGGGTTACTAATTTTTGAAGCCAAAGCCAGTACTAATCTGAAGTACAGATGTGTCAGTTTGGGTACAAAATTATGGAATGGACTAAACGATGAAACAAAGATGTGTAACTCTATAATAGTTTTCAAGAAAACTTTAAAATCTAAAATTATAAAAGGTTACAATGAAATTTGACTGAGTTTGAGTTTTCAGTTTAAGTTATTATGTGTTTTGTAATTATGTACGTATTATTACCAACATTTTATTGTGAATTATTCTTATGATGGTACAGGATAGGCAAAAATAAGCCTTGTGGCCTCAAACTATTCATTTTTCAGTTGCTGTCTGATGGATTCTTTTGTAAAAAAAATAAATAAATAAAATAAAGTAATCATTCATTCATTCAATCATTTATACGTAACACACAACTATGCAGAGAGAGGGCTGCTGGTTAGCCCTGGAGGCGGTTCGCCTCGGGGCTCCACTGGTTGCCACGGCCCTCTCAACATCAGAACAGTTTTTTTTTATTAAGCACTAAATGGGCCAAAGAGTGAACCTTAAAAGTAGAATGTTTTTGCCTCAAACAATGTTAAAATATACTTTAATGGAACAACGGCAGCACAAAAGCTGCTGCTACCGGGGTGCATGCTGGGACAGCTGTAAGTCTGCTCTGATGTATGCTGGGTAAAGAAGGAGGGACGACCACATCCACGGATCCTCTCCGTTCTCGGTCTTGTGTTCTTGTCAACTGGAGCATTTGTAGGGGTGAGGCTGATGACTTTTTCAAGCAAATAATAACGCACAAGTACGCTTATTGAGAAACCGCCTACACACTCCAAAGGTGTGGAGCCATCAGAGGAACATTGATGATGCAAGAACTGTTGCACATTATGCAAATCTAGCAACAAGTGTCATAGCCGTTCCATTTAGCCTATCATTTATTTACTGACACTTGTTATGCAGGTAATACATTAAATCCTCTGTGCCCCACTTCTCCAGGTCGAAATTCAGCCACATAAAAAACCTATGCACAAGATAAATCTGAGTTCAGTTACTCTGGTCTTTCTCAGGGATTCGAATATGTGACATGAAAAATTCAGAATTTTTTTTTATTAAAATTGAATTAAAGGATTCAAAGTGAAGTTAAAAGTTGTTTTTTTTTAAGTTGCAAAAAAAGCAAGTTTATGACCTGGTTTATTTCAGATGGCCACACTTTCTTCTTGTCTGTACCTGCAGAGGACAGACAATGACTAGGAATATGTAATTTAGTATCTTTACTGAACGCAGAGCAGTCTAATAGCTAGACGATGTACTATGAATAGCAGCTATACAGTATAAGAATAACAGTACAGAGTAATAAATGAATGAATTTATAGTACATATAGTGATTTAATGGAGCACTTTGCACATCTAATACATGACGAGTAAACTTTGCCTGATGAAGGTCTAGTACCAAATTGTTACAAATAAATGTCTTCTCTTGCAGGTTGGACAGTGTGCAGGAATCCTATTTGAAATGTAAAAAATAAGATAGTAAATATAGTAAAATATTTCAATGAAACACTTTTTTATTAATGCTTCTTTTCTTTTCTTGTTTATGGATTGTCCCAAATTTTCAAGTCTTTTCACTAATTAGATGATTGTGGAAGCAGTTGGCTGAATTTTTAGAGGTATTGGTAGAAGGAAATGACTGTTTGTTTTAGATTATTACCTGAAGTGATGTGTTGTTTACTACATTTCGGTTGTGTGATTCTTTGTTTTAGTCTATCTAATAAAATATAAATAAAATACAATGGAGGTTTGGTTGTAACTTGACAATATTTGGAAACGTCTGATGTATGAAGACTTTCACAAGATTAGTCAAATATCTCTAATATGATTAAGCTTGCTCCTGCTTAGTTTTTCTTTATGGATTGCTTGCAACACTGCCAACTTTGAAATTTCATCTTAAATTATATAATTAGCTGTCTTAGGTTTCAGCCGATCAACAAATGGGGCCATTTGCCTCAGCTGCATATGCTGCAGTGCAGCGACGGCACCACGCCAGCCATTTCCGGGCTTCCAGCATGAGCACATCCAAAACGTTTAATCAAAACGGACACTCTCTCTGCTTGGTACCGCATGAAAAGGGAGCTGCTGGCCCATGCCGTGCACTTTGGCTGCCTGACAAGGAATTGCCAGCACTGGGCAACTATCCACAGCACAGCGCGGATATTAGAGAGGAGAGCCATGAAACAATCAGTATTTTCTCTCAGGTGATTGAGGCTTTGGCAAAGCAGCAGATAGTAGCACGTCCCATTGCGAGCTAATCGGCCCTTCTGTCCTTAACATATGCACTGATGGATGCTTATCGCCTCCTCGAACAGGGCCCATCTCACTTTAAACATAGGAGTTGATTTGAGCTGCTGAGTGAATGTCAGAAGGGGAAATTGCTGTAATTTCGCACATCAGGATTTATTGCACCCAAACACTGAGGTCACCTTTTGCTGGTACATTTATTCTTTCGCATCCAGCCATGCAATTTCCGTGTCAGACACACCACATGCATGCAGGGAAATTATTATATTTGTAAGATATAGTGCTTGTCCTCCTACTGCAACTACTCTCCCATCAGATCACTGCAATAAAAGAGATCGTAGTGAACAAAATGAAAAGGCATGTAAAATCCAGTAGACAGTGGTAACAGACACCAGGGGTTCCACTACTTGATGAAATATAATTACTGATCTAGTGAGATGTTTGATAGTGTTACAGACCACATGGTTGGGTAATTCTAGTAGTTTATGGGAAGATATTTGAGGCCTGCTTGTGGTCAGAGGCTCTGACTGTCCTTCCTGTATAAAGAGAATGCAACTAGAAATGTTAGCTCCCTTAAATTTCTGCTTGTTTTTCTCCTCAGCAGGGTGGAGATGCAAACAACATTGAAAATAGGAGGGAAGCGTTTTAATGCACGTTAAATTGTTTTGTTTAGCTATATATAAATATGCATCAGGTTTATTATTTTGGATGTAAGATTTCCCTTTTTTCCTTGTAGCATGGTTCCTGGGTATAAAAGGTCTTTCAGTCTGTAATGGTCTTGGTTTTACATCTAACCTGAATATAGAATATAAATCCAACTCAAAATCCATTTCATTTTGGTGCCTCTGCATTAAACTTTTAAGTCCCTGGTTGTCAAGACTAATTAGCATACAAAAGAAAGGTTGTAATTTCCTTTTAAAATGGTGGCAAACTACTGGCTTTAAGAATTCAGAAAAGTAGCATGGTTCTGGCATTAATAGTTAAATTCCAATTAATTTACCCTAGAGAACTATTATGAATAATAAAAATATAAACTTACCTGTTTTGTCAAGCTTTAGAATAAAAACTCTTACAGAATGCCCCAAAATAATTTAAGGGCATTTCAGTGGCTCATCTTGCTATTAAAGAAGGTATGATCAAAGAGATAGGAGCAAAGCAATAGAAACATAATGGAAATTAGAGTGAGGGTGGGTATTTAAAACCTAAATTTGAAGAATATATATACAGTAAATTCTTGCATCCATTTCTAACGAGTTTCCTGTCTCTTTTTCTTGATGTTATACGAGCCAAGAAGAAGGAAGATGTGATCTAAAGATCAAATTTCTTTTAAATGGATAATTGCTCAACAATTGTTCGTGCACATTATATGCTAAATCCCCTAAATTCACAAAATGTCCCCCTGAGCCATTCACCCCATTTACACTACCCTTGAAAAACCGATCCAGGCCGAGACCGGTCCGAGCTTGGATCGGTAACCAGGCCAAGCTCAGTTTTGACGACCGTTCACACGTCACACTTATCTCGGTTATCTCGACGCCTCGACTCCTCGCCTCCTAGTGACGATGTGCGGTATTACTGCTAGGATTGAAGGAGGGAGTCAAGCAGCTGGTGGCGGTAATGCACCAAACGCTGTTTGTCAACCGCCGTAAAACCCAAGAAGAAGAAGACGAAGGAGGAGGGAATCAAGCAAATCAAAATGGCGGCGCCCGTCACATTCAGAAAGTTATGCTTTATTATTATTGCTGTACTTCCGTGTTTGCGGTGGGTCAGGCGAAGACGGCAACCTTGCGCGGATGTACTTGAGAAAGTCGGTACTTGTGAATCGGCATGTTCAGCCAGTCGGCGATGACGCGTTCTGCTCATGCGCTCTTGTTATCAGAGAACCGAGCCAGGAAAAAAACCGAGCCGAACCCACCTCGGGAACTGGTCTGCAGTTAGCGCGGTCCGGTTATGTTTATCTCGGTTCAGTTCAGGTTGTTTCCGTTCACACACGACAAGTTATCTCAGTTACTGAGCTCGGACCGGTCTCGGCTCAGTTTTTTAAGGGTAGTGTAAACGGGGCTATTATTTAGCTGAATATGCCCCAGAAAGTTGCCAAGAACTGTAAGACTTTATTTTATTGCCAAGTGTATGAATGTTATGCCAAGTCAGTCCCATGGCATATATCAGGCTGGATGTTTGACTACTCTTAGAATAATTGGTATTTTACCTGGTCTCTAGAAGGAGAGAACAGGTGGAGTCTTCTGAAGTTTCTCACAAAGTCAGGCTGAATTGCACTGGAGAAATCAATAAACATGATCCTCACAGTGTTTTCTGTCTTGTCTAAGTGAGAGTGTTCTTGTTGAAGCAGGTGTATGTGTCACGGTCTTGGTTAAGTTTTCTTTGCTGTCAGGGTTTGGTTGAGGTTTTGAGGACCCAAATGCAGAGGCAGGGGGGCAGAGGCGAGGCAGAGGGAATCCAAAAATTCAACAAAAAAATGTAAAACAAACCAGAACCATGGAGACATCAGGGAAAACATGCACGAGGAGCCAGGGAAAGACGGGTAAAGACGAGGAACCAGCAGTGAGGAACTGCACAGGGAGAGTTTGTATGGGAGATGGAACAAAGACAGGACTAATGAGCTGATTAGGAGCAGGTGTGAAGAGAGGATGCTAGAAGAGAGCTAGGGGAAAGGAGACCGACACAAGAGGGCAACAGAGGGCAACAAAGAAAAACCTAAGAACTCAAATATATAAAGAAAACACAACAAAATAGGAATTAAACCAATAAAACTACAAAACATGGAGCAAAATAAAACTGAATACTCAAAAGAAAACTTAACAGAACCAAGACGGTGGCCGTTTCTCAATTCACGAGAACGCAAGTCCGTACTCGCTATGGAATGTGAAATCACAGGGGTGCTTGGTGTTGGAATGCTTACATTAAAAGCCCCCCGGTTGTACTAGTATAATCATTCCTCGCTAGAAAAGAAATGGTTAATGCGTCATTAAAAGCTCCAAATTAATATTGTATTAATTCCGAAGATGACTCTATTCAAACATCGGATTATGTATCTGTTTGAAGTGACAAAAGTGTGACGTATTATCCAAGCTGGTTATGTACAAAGTCAGTGGTCGATTAATGACTTTGGTCTAAATCAGGGAAGTTTCTTGGCCACATGTTCAATCATAGCTATCTATTTTACAGACAATATAAAGCAACGTTTCAGTGTGCAATGCTGATCTCAGGTCCCATGATTTTAAGAATTAATTTATGCAACAAAAGGTTGCTTTTGGCTGTTATTAAAAAGTAGCCAAAGCAGTTAATAACAAGCTATCAAAATTAGAAAGTCAGCTACCACCTGATTATCAGGAAGCAATGGTCACATAGTTTTAAGTCAATTTCTGTTTAATGAATCGCTGCCTGATGAGGTGTGTTTATCATAAAGTGACACTTGGAGCGAATTGGCATGCAAACACAAAGAAAAATCAAACATCTTCTCTCAAAAACTCAAGAATTTATTAATTTAGCAACCCCCCTCAGTCCCTCACCTTGCAAGTCACAATAATAATTTGTAGCACTCAGATTTAGATTTTTTTTATTTTATATGAAGCTCTAGCGGAAGTTCAATTGAAGAAACTCTGGCTTACCTCCATCCAATCAGAAGCTGATCTGCCTCTGACGCGAGCCAATCAGCTTCGAACTACTCCACCACGAAGCCCAATCAGCAATCTGCTTTCACTTTAAAAGCACCTTCAAATCCTCGTCTCAGCCTGCTATCCAGCAAGCGCATGATGTCAGATTTTGATTCAGACGACCAATTCACCCACCTCCATCTGACTAAGATCTGCTTAGTCAATAATGGTACCAAGTAAAATGGCAGCAGACGCTGAAAAAAAAAACTCAACATGTAGACTGAATGGTTAGTGCTTTGTTTGTGCAGGTTTGTAGAGATAAAATGATCATTTGTAAGTGATCATTAAAGTATCATTTAGTGATACGTAAGTGCAAATTAGTGAAGGTAAAACCGTCATTTGAGCTGTTATGGTCTTAAAGAAAAAAATTTTATTTCAGCCCATGATGTCACCTTCTGACCAGATGTTAATGCTGCGCTAGTTTCAGAATAATAAGCTGTCGCATAGAATGGTATTACTGTGCTGGCAGTAAATATGAGCAGTAGGTATGTCTACCTTATTTATTGGGTTTAATCAATGTTCCGTCTAAGCTTTGCAATTGCATACTGCTCGCGGATTCTCAGAGCACAAGAAAATCTATGCAGTACATAAAATAAAATCCAATATAAACTTTAGATTTTTCTGTATTATTTTGAATAATTGAATCGTTGGTTTTTCAACTTAAAACCAACAATGAAAATATGAGATACAACTGACCCCCACGTCCCCCAAATAGCGTTGCATAATACAGAGAAATGGAGAACAGTTATTTTTGCTTGCCGTAGTGCAAGTTCAGCAAATGTCTTTGTTCAGCGCATCAAAGAGCATTAAAGTTGCCTAAATAAATAAACAAAACTCTAATAAAACTCTCACTAGTTTGTAACAGCCTATCTAACATGCACAAAGTTTAAGAAGTAGTTTTTGTTGTTTTTTTAAATAAAAGTAGATGATGAGGTAAAAATATAAACAGGTGTCAGTCAGCATTCTCAGATATGATGGCTGCAACACTTAGATGTGAGGAGCTAAAGAGATCTCACAGCTTTTGGATATTTGTGCTACATTTCAAGCATCCAGTGGTGATTATGAAAGAGGATGTATTTTAATCAATCATATCAAAATAGCATCCAGAAAGTGTCTTACCCCCAGATTCCACATACTCCGTCAGCGCTCCGCTCCGCCCCGCTGACGTACGTCGTGCGGAGCGCTTGTCTTTCATGGAAATCAATGAGAGCTGTTCCACATCCACCGCTACTCCTCCGCACGTCTCCGTCCACGTACGTCTTCTCCGTCCGTCACCGACAAATTACGGAGCCGAGCTATTTTTTGCTCCGCTCCGGTCCGGCCAGGTCAAGATCCGCAATTGCAATCGCACCAAACAGGAAAAAGAACATCGACAAATTCCGGTTTGTCAAATTAAAATATAGCAGCAACAAAACTAATACCGTTTATTTAAATGATTGGATCCAAACTATTGGTTATTCACCAACGAGGAAGCAGATTTCTCATCTCCATCAAAATATTTATTTTATACCGAGGGACTTAAACTTTAATCAAATCCATTCAAAAGAAACTTCTTATTACAGGAATGAAAAGAGATGCTGAGTTTGAGAGTAGTGAACAAGTTCATTCAAAAAAAGCAGTTTTGAATTATCCTTATCCCCGTTACAAAAATCTACATATATATATATATATATATATATATATATATATATATATATATATATATATATATATATATATATATATATATATATATATATATATATATATATATACACTATATTGCCAAAAGTATTTGCTCACCCATCCAAATTATTGGAATCAGGTGTTCCAATCACTTCCATGGCCACAGGTGTATAAATTCAAGCACCTAGGCATGCAGACTGTTTTTACAAACATTTGTGAAAGAATGGGTCGCTCTCAGGAGCTCAGTGAATTCCAGCGTGGAACTGTGATAGGATGCCACCTGTGCAACAAATCCAGTCGTGAAATTTCCTCGCTCCTAAATATTCCACAGTCAACTGTCAGCTGTATTATAAGAAAATGGAAGTGTTTGGGAACGACAGCAACTCAGCCACGAAGTGGTAGGCCACGTAAACTGACGGAGCGGGGTCAGCGGATGCTGAAGCGCATAGTGCGAAGAGGTCGCCAACTTTCTGCAGAGTCAATCACTACAGACCTCCAAACTTCATGTGGCCTTCAGATTAGCTCAAGAACAGTGCGCAGAGAGCTTCATGGAATGGGTTTCCATGGTCGAGCAGCTGCATCCAAGCCATACATCACCAAGTGCAATGCAAAGCGTCGGATGCGGTGGTGTAAAGCACGCCGCCACTGGACTCTAGAGCAGTGGAGACGCGTTCTCTGGAGTGACGAATCGCGCTTCTCCATCTGGCAATCTGATGGACGGGTCTGGGTTTGGCGGTTGCCAGGAGAACGGTACTTGTCTGACTGCATTGTGCCAAGTGTAAAGTTTGGTGGAGGGGGGATTATGGTGTGGGGTTGTTTTTCAGGAGCTGGGCTTGTCCCCTTAGTTCCAGTGAAAGGAACTCTGAATGCTTCAGCATACCAAGACATTTTGGACAATTCCATGCTCCCAACTTTGTGGGAACAGTTTGGAGCTGGCCCCTTCCTCTTCCAACATGACTGTGCACCAGTGCACAAAGCAAGGTCCATAAAGACATGGATGACAGAGTCTGGTGTGGATGAACTTGACTGGCCTGCACAGAGTCCTGACCTCAACCCGATAGAACACCTTTGGGATGAATTAGAGCGGAGACTGAGAGCCAGGCCTTCTCGTCCAACATCAGTGTGCGACCTCACAAATGCGCTTCTGGAAGAATGGTCAAAAATTCCCATAAACACACTCCTAAACCTTGTGGACAGCCTTCCCAGAAGAGTTGAAGCTGTTCTAGCTGCAAAGGGTGGACCGACGTCATATTGAACCCTATGGATTAGGAACGGGATGTCACTTAAGCTCATATGTGAGTCAAGGCAGGTGAGCAAATACTTTTGGCAATATAGTGTATATATATATATATATTTGGGCAGAAAATGAACATATGCTGGATGATGGTGGGATTTTTTTAATATGTCATATTAAATTAAGCGCTCACAGGGTTCATACAGGAATGAGTGACTCTAATTTAATGCTATTGGAAATTATTTTAATGCCATCAACAAGAACCATGTACACAAGTTATTAGTGTACATGAAATATGAAGGAGCTGTAAGCAGAGTTCCTTGACTCCTGTATGTATGTAAACACACACACATACACACACACACACACACATATACGTATATATATATATCCTCTAGCTTTTTCTCCACCTCAAGCTTCCTTTCTGAACATACGGCTTTATGATCAGTTCCACGCAAATTAATAGCGATATAATATATCTGACGAAATTGTTTTTATAAGCATTTTTATTAAAGAATTATGAATACTTTTCGATAAACATATTTAAATAATTTTAGTGCCAATTAAGGCCTTGATTTAAAGAAAAAATTAATGAATTGTAATTATTTTTAATGATCCGCGGAAACCCTGGTTCATCTCGCGCATGCCCTCTACGATCTCCAAGGAACTCAGAGCGGAGCGGACGGGACCACAGCGGCGGCTGTAGGCTTTGCTTTGAGCAGGCGGTCTGGAGCGCAGCGGGGCGGAGCGGAGCGCAGACGGAGTATGTGGGATTTCAGGGTTAAAGTGGAAATGCAGAAGTGAAAAAGACAGACGTTGTCATATTGTGGTGACATTTATCAGGGTTTTTTTTTTTTTTATGGATATTAATCATTAATTGCTTATTCTATTATATAAAATATGTTAATAGAAAAGCTAAAAAAAACTGTGAAGATAAAAAAAATGACAGACAGATTTACAGGGATTTCTATCATATCTTAAGCTTCAGCAAACATTTCATTGTGCAACATGTGGATGTTTTAATGTGAACAATAAGTTATGTCTAAAAGGTATAAAGTCTCATTTATTTCAGATCACGACTCTCATGGTCAAATCAGGACTCTTACATATAGTACACTAAACCTCTAAAGACCAACAAGTTTCTTGTTTTGTTTTTTTTTAAGTGGGCCAAAGTTGCTGCTTTAATCTTTTATTCTATTAATAAACAATGTAGCTGACTATAAACCCAGGTTTATAACAAATTTAGTATTGGTGTGTAACCTCAGTGTGCAAATCTAATGTCACTAATAGTGGTCCTCTGTCCTCATACGGGCCTGTATGTATCCTGAAAAATTAGAGGGAGCATTGGGGTGGAAAGGTTGTTTGAGAATATTTAGTATTTAATGTTGTCTTGCAAGCAAGATGGCTTATCGGTTTTTGTAAATGCCATGAAACTCCTAAAAAGAAGTCCATTTTTTTCAAAACACATCGACATCGGGGTGAGAGCTGGAGGATGACCATCATTCCTTCTACGGCTACATTTAAATAGATTTTTTTAAAAGCCAACTAAAAACCTCTAAAAATCATTATTTATTTCATCCTTTGTAAACATTAATTTCTCTATTTTCCATTTTGATTGAAAAAAGCTGAATCTCGGCTGCACTTCTTTAAGCTATGCCGTCCCTGTTTGGTCGCCATGATGCGATTTAATAGGTTCAGATTTTTTCACTTTAGCGGTCACCTCTCTACTCTCTCTTTGTGGTGCTGCTGTTTGACAACATCTCAGTTCTGTCAAGCAGCTGTTGTTGTGAGCGAAGCTGCAACCACTTTCACTGCTGGACACCTAACCCCACTTTCCCACATGGCTTCCATAGAAATACTATGTAGATCCATGGCTCTTGCAGACGACACTGAGTAAAATGGGAATGCACCTTAAGACGCGCTTGCTGTTCCTATTTCAAACATGAAATCAATAGATTCTGATCAAACAGATTGGATGGCAGCTGCCATGTTTATTTTGTTTCTCCACAGCTCTCGGTTTCATCACAGCTATACATCATGCCTTAAATCATAATACAGTACATGATTGGCCAACCTATTTTGGGTTGGTTTCAAATGGTTTAAGTGGCAGTGAGACAAGAAGGAGTCTTGTGTGTTTGTAAATGCACAAATACTTCAAGGATACATCTTCAAGCAAGGTTACTAAATCCCACATATATTTTTAAGTAACACTAACAGTTGCTTTCTGTTTCTTCTGTCTGTCTGCATAAACAGCTAAGCACATTTTAGCATGTCTATCATGCTATGCAGATAGAATATTTTCTACAATCCAGTATGTCTATTTCATACAAAGACGAACATCATATTTCTCATAAATGACTGGAGAAAATGTGCATCAGTGTTAATTCCTGCTGCACTACAGAACTGTAGTATGGATGCCGAACCCTGTGAAACCAATTCAATTCAGTTTATTTATATAGCGCCAAATTCACAACACGTCATCTCAAGGCACTTTACAGAAATGTAGCTACACTACAGCAAAATCGTCAATTACAACCTGTGCAACTCATGCAAGGTACACATGGTAAATGGTAAATGGCCTGTACTTATATAGCGCCTTTTTTCAAGTCAGGAGACTTGATCAAAGCGCTTTACACTACATTCTGTCATTCAGCCATTCACGCACACACTGATGGTGGCAAGCTACATTGTAGCCACAGCTGCCCTGGGGCGCACTGACAGAGGCGGAGCTGCCGAACACTGGCGCCACCAGGCCCTCTGACCACCATCAGTAGACAATGCAGGTGAAGTGTCTTGCCAAAGGACACGACACTGAAAGTCGGAGCCGGGGTTTGAACCGTCAATCCTTCGATTTCAGGGCAAACTCCTACATCTGATGCCACTGTCACCCATAATAGTAAAATGGCAACAAATAGATGCATGCAGGTTGCTGACTTACAAACTCATTGTTTAAAAAGAGAAGGGCTAGCATCTAAATAGGATGGGCCCAATTCTGAGCGGATGCACCAAATCAATTATAAAATCTTTCTGCAGTTCCATCTTGTAGCTGTGTTACATCACAGTAAAATCAGCTTTCACTTCTCCTTAGCTGTCATGATAATGGATTAGTACTTTGCATTATGGGATTAAGAGTTTTAACCAATCTTTTTTTTTTTCTCCATTGTTTCACCCCACTGCTGGGCCCAATGTTCTTCAAATGTTTATCTACACCACTGGGTATTGCTTCACCTAATCACGACGCCTCTTTCTTATATGGGCTGCAGAGATGGAAAACAAATGTCTGAGCAAAATCCACTATTTCTGCTTTTGCTGAAAGGTCAGATCGCCACACATTAATGCACTTACACTTGAAAAGAAGGAATGAAAGTTAAAAAGGACTTATATTGCTCTCTTTGGGAGAGGCACAATTTGAAATGGGTCATTATTGATTGAAAACACTTGTTCAAGAGGCAAGAGGAGAAGCTTTAGAGGGATAGTTTGTCACATTCCAGACATTTAGGAGAAATCAAAATCTTCATAAGTTATTTTTTCTTAAAATAAGTGCATTTGTTCTTGAATTGAGGAGGTAAACAGACCTTTTGCCAATGGAACAAGACCATTTTAATTTAAAATAAGAAAACACAATTGCATTGTCTGATTTCAAGTGCATTTTATCTAAATATCTTATTTTAAGAGTAAAAATACTCATTCCGTTGGCAGATCGTCCTATTTACCAACTCAAATTAAGGGTAAATACACTTAATTTAAGAAATTTTTACTTATTTCTAAATAGTTTTTCCAGTGAGGATCTCTGGGAGGTAACCATACGCATCCAAACATCAGAGCCTTAAATATTCACGTTGCCCAAAGATGGTACAAAGTAAACAAATTGATTATTTCTCCTTCAGTAAACACAGTCAGACAAGACACCTGCCAAATTGAGGAGGAAAAAAAGTCGTCTTCGGGGAAGAATTTGAAAACCTCCCAACAATTTAGAGATGACAGAAAATGATGAGAGCAATAAAAAACAACCCGTTTCCAAGTCATCACAGCAGATACACATAAATCAGACATTTTTCTTTGCAGTTTTCGTCAATAAATCAACTCAACTTCCCACAATATCCTGTTGTCGCCGGTGACGGTGTTATATCTGCCGCTTCTGCTGTATTCGGTGGCGTCTCTGAGCGAACTGTTCACCAGGGTGACTGTAACTGTGAAAGAGGGAACACAGCACCTACAGGAACAAGTCAGAATATCAGAGACGAATGGGCTGAAATTAGTCTGTGGAAGTCCTGTGGATCTATGGGCTATGATGTCTGGTGATGAATAGCTAACCTTGTTTCCTCGACTCTGCTCCACTGCAGCAGCTTCATCACTATGCAGCTCTATCTTCATATATCTAAGTCCAAATCTGATTTATTGGGGGGTTAGGCTCAGGCACCAGACTTTGCATCAAACATTCACTTTGTTAAAGAGTTCAATTGCTTACTTATACTCTGATTCCACAGACGTACTAAAACAAATGATTTGTGAAAATGTGTATTTTTGAAAATACTGACGGCGCCTTGTAAAAGTATCATTTTGATTGAAAGCGGTAATTTTATATCACTACCACAGACTCGACTGGACCGTGGAGCACATTGAAAGGCTGTGATATAAATCATGGCTTTGTAGATTTAGTGTGTTTAATATCATTACCACAGTCATAAGTCTTTTGCTGCCTTTAATAGCTTTCCTTCCAGCATTAATCCAGTCTCTGTCGCATCACAGAGGATTTTAGAAGCATTCTGATCAGAGCGAGGTGCAATTTAGAATTTTCTCTGCTCATACCATTTTGCATGTAAAATATTTTTTTGACTTTTTTAAAATACACACATTCTTTCATATATTTGTTGTTCCCTATATGTTCAGCGCCCATTGTTCTGCATTTTCAGGCGTTTTCCTGCTGTGGCACAATGAGGCGTTCCCCAAGGGTCCGGCTTAGGGCCTGTTGAGCTGAGCTTCATGCCCCGCCCCTCTGGCTAACTATAGGTCTGGGTGTGTATCCCAGTCTGGAGGCAGCAGACCGGTTTTTCCAGGTGTAGATGATTTGATTATTAATTTGGAGTTATTTACTCACAGGGAAGTAAAAAGTAATATGTGAGAGAAATGCTGTGAAAGAAACACTGCAGGACCAAAATGCTTGGCTCAAATAAAAGGAGCCGGTGAGCTATAAACTACCTTTGAAGCTGTGGATTAATATTTAAAGACATACGTTTAGGCTCTAAAAGTTATTTTATTTTATTTTTTTTTTCATTAAACTCTAACATTTTTATCTTAAACAGTAGTATTTGAAATATGTGCTGCATCTGATATATCTATGGTAGCTCCGTTAAGATGTGTGTTTTGAAAGGTGATGAAGTTGAAAATTAATCTGTAAATGTGAATTTACTGTAAGGGTGTGCAAAATAATCGTCATGACGATGCATGGCGATTCTAATTTTTGTGATCTACTGCATTGATTCTTGAAGGCAAGAATCGATTATAAAAATAAAAAAAAATGAACAAATAAAATACATTAATGGTTGGCACACATCAGCCAACCAAGTGGAATACAACTTCCAGTCCAGCAGATGTCGCTGCGGATGTGTTGACGCCCGCTGCCTTGTGTCACAAGCATTTCCGGCCACGGCATACTGAGACATTTGTAAACAAAATATGGAGGAGACTGAGAAAATTCGCCCCGCTTGGATGCATTTTGGCTTTAAAAACAAAGAAGGTAAAAATGAAATTGATATGATGCACGTAATTTGCAAAAGGACCACTGAGGCCATGTAAGCGGCACTGATTATCCTTATGTTGTTATTTTAAGTTTGATGAATCCTAAGATCTTTTTGTCAGTGTGTCCACTCCAGTAATAGTAATATTTCTGTCCAGTATTTGTTTTCATGGCAACACCTCCAAAAGTAATTTCAATAAATACAGCTATGTATGAATTCAGTTGCTTTCAGTTATGTATCAATTGAAGACACTATCCAGATTATACCCAGCCAGTCAGCCACTGGTAAGGGCTGTATCTTTTTCTTACAGTGTTCAGTGAAAATATCGCAAGGCATCGCGATGCATCGCAATATTTCGAGTATCGTGATGCTTTGTGATAGAATCGCATCGTGGCATGTGAATCGTGATTCGAATCGAATCATGACTTCTTTGTCAATACCCACCCCTAATTTGCTGTGGAATTTTTTTAAACCTAAAAAATGTAAGGTTTAAAACAGCAATGAATGGTACTTTAAATAAATTTGTGTGATTAAGGGGTGTTTCAATTTGGATTTTATTATGCCTTGTTTTAAGGAAAATTTTTTTGTATTTAACGGTTTTTCACCTACTTTGTCTCTATTCAGTATTTACTTGCATGATATTGACTCAGACCTTAATAAATAATATAAGTTACCATAACTACGCAGATGACGCACAGCTATACATTACCATGTCAGATGACTATGAATCCATTAAAGTGTTGGGTAATTGCACTGAAGAAATCAGTGCATAATTATTACAATTTCTCTTCAGCTGATTCAAATTATTTTTTTTTATGTTAAACCATCTAATCAGCATGTTTGTTGTACAAAATCTGGACTCTGTGCCCAGTTCAATAAGCCTAATATTAATGAATAGAAAGAGGTTAGAAACAGTTTCTGAGCCTGGTGGTCTGATGATCTTGCTCTAATTCTCATTAGAACTTGTTTAAGGGCAGAGTCTGAAACAGTCTGTATGCGCGAGATTAGTAAAACGAATCTGAATAGTTTTTGCACCAAAAGGAGAAATTAAAAATACCACACACCTTCAGTTAAAACAACTAGAAAACCACCAACCAGACTCTAAATCTGTGTGTATTGATGGACTCAGAGCTGAACCTTCAAAGTCACATAGAGAAAGTAACAAAGTCGGCCTTCTGTCACCTAAAGAACATCTCCAGGAATAAAAAAACTATGGTCTAAATGGTTTATTACAACAAATTAGTTCTGCATCCTGTCTAAAAACATTAGTCTATAAATCATAGGATTGCTTAGTACCTAAATATATTACAGACTTATTGTATCAACCACTCAGAGCTTTCTGGTTTTCAAGCTTTGATCTAATGTGTACCCAAAACCAAACATGGAGAATTAGCTGTTAAGTTCTTGCAGAAAACTATAAAACTGCTGAATCCCTGAGAAAAAACATAGCAGTTGAGAGTTGTTGTATTTGTGCCATCTAAAAATCCTCCGTTAATGTTTTGTGTTGCCTGTATGCCACTATACTTTTCCTTTTGTTTTAATGTAGATCCCTTTGAATTATCTTTCTACTTAAATATGCTATATAAGTGCTTGCCTTCCCTTACAAACTAGTGTGTAAAACCAGACGGTTGGAGCTTTCTGATTGCATGCAGAGGAGGTAATACTGTACAATTACCTGAATCAGTTGAGGAACTGAAATAAAACCTGAAACATAAAGGAAAATGAGTTCCAGGGATAAAAAGCAGTCCCTTGAATATTTCTGGTAAATTGCAGAAAGAAATTTGCTTTCCTGTTTCGTTGATTATCATGTAAAACATAAATAGATTCTCAACTGGAACGACAAATATACATTTAATTTGAGATGGCAATGTGACAATATGAATTTATTTTTAAATCTACCATCTCAGATCTGTAGAGTGCATTACTACTGGGAACATTTCCTTTACATTGAAAGTGGTTTCACGCAGAAATGATGATTGATTAGTTCAGTCTGTGTAACCATGCCAGAGGACTGACCTTTCACTACCTGTTAAATATTCATGCTGTCTTTACGTGGACGGCCCTTTGGGATAAACCTCCATCAGTGTGAGGTATTTAATGTGCTATAAGCGAAAAGCTGATTTCTCAATTATGCTAAGGAAGCAGTCTTAAATATGACTGTGGTCCACAGTTAAGATGTGTATTTCTACCATCTGGTTAAGATTTCAATCGCCTACTCGCCAAGCTCTGTGTTCTATTTTGAGGCTCAGTATTTAAAATGCCCTATGCACGAGTGGATTCCTTGTAAGGATAACACCAGCACTAATGTACAACCTAAGAAGATTGTCTATAAGCCTTAAAAGATCAAATGTGATAGAAAACAGATGAAGCCATTTCAGAGAAAGCTTAAAGTGAGGCTCAGAACCGGTGAAAGAGGTGCACGACCAGAGGTCAGGTTGTTCTCTTATCTTTGTGGCCAAAGCTCTTGGGCAAAGCACCCCTCGTGGCATTTAAAACATGCGCCTCCGATAACATCGTTGGATCCTTTCTCCCTCCGTATGGCCTCAGGAGAGGATCCCTGAGTATCTCTAAATGTCACAATAAGTGCTTCTCTTGTCCCGCGCTAACACGAAAACGAGTCACCCTCTGAATACAAAGGCGTTTTTTTATTGGAGTGCTGCCAGAGCTCAAAGAAAACGACGCTACTCTTTCCTGCTCACTCTCATTTGTTCAAGCTGTCAAAGGTAACATTTAGTCTCTAATAGCGCTGCCCAAAAGTAAAAACAAGACAAAAGACTTTCACTCTTGGCGGTATCTAACATTTAAAGTTAAAATACTCTCATTAAACAAAAGGCGATGCAGCATGGAAAGTTGTATTGCCATTCTAATCAATAAGGCTGAAATTGAAACTCTGTCTACTGAAGACTGAGAATCTGACTGCAGACGGTGCACAAAACTGCTCTCTAATTGCTTGGTAATTCAGCATTGATTGGGAAACAACATTAGACTAAAAACAGGTTATTTAAATGCTTTATCATTTTAAAATACCCTTCAACAACATGACTGCAAAGAAAAACCCTCTTTAAGCTGCCACGGCTCTTTAAAGGTGAAACACCTAATCCTGCCAGGTAATTTGCTTGCATAACGAACATGTAAGTGTCAAACATACCATCAAAAGTGCTAGCATATGTCTCACTGCAGTAAAAAAAAGTATTTTAGCCCTTACCGTTTTTTTATCTTTATTTATTTAATGCCACAAGTTGAATGTTTCAGATCATCAGGCAATAACCCGAGTAAACAGAAAATGCTGTTTGTAAAATGTGCATTTTCAATGAAGAAGAAAAAAGCAATGGGTTGGATAACAAAATAGAATTTGGAAGGTCCTAGTCAAAGTTCAGGGTTTTTTTTAGTTTTTCCTTTCCACTGTCGCTACAAGCATGCTGAGTGTGAGGGACTGCATTCGAGTCAATGAATCGATGCAATCAACTGGTTTTCCTTAGATTGAAAACTTTGAATCAATCTGACTTTATGATCTGGTGAACTGTAAAGTGCCTTAAGATGAATTGAATTGTATTGAATTGAATTTCAGCAGTCTAGATTGGTGTGTTGTGAATCAGAAAGCAAATAAGTACGGTGAAGAACCCCTGATGCTAGGGGCCTGTTTCTCATTCATAGGCTGCGTCCTAATCTCTATATATGGCGCTATATAGCTGTTACACTATTTTAAATGAGTGTTCGGATGTCTAGTGTATGAAAAAGTAGTGGACTAGAAATTTCCCACAATGCACCCTGGCCACTAGACGAGCATATGTATCACAAAATGCTTTGGGAGAGGTCTCCTCACAAAGCTTAATGGGATATATTGTTGCAGCGACAATGAACAAAGATGACACAGACACCGTGCAGGGAGGTGGGGTTACGTTACCAACGGAAGCGAAAAGCAGTGTCCGAACGGTCAGTTAATTGAGTTCCTTTTAAAGTCCACTATATAGTCCCTGCTCTATATAGTCATTGAGGGATTAAAGAGTTAGGGTGGATGTTCAGACACAGCCATAGAACCTCTGGACCCAAGGTTAGTAGATGGAAACATGACATCACAAATGAAGCCTGGCAGGGTTGGCCTAGAATCAAAATAGATTTAAACATGGTCTATCAGCAGCATAATCCGCAATAACTGACAAAATAAACAACAAAAAAGCTCACCAGACAAAACAAAAAGCATCCTTGCTTTGTGGTCATCTTGGTCCCAACCTTTAGTCATGCGGGTTGAGCTAAGGAGAGAGCATAAGAGACCCTGAATCCTCTAGAGATTGTACACAGAGGAATGGTTAGAGATCCAACACTCTCTAGAGGTCATTAGAAGCCACTATCGTTTTTTTTTTTTTTTCTTTAAAATAAAGATTTGGCAAGCCAGAGCCCCCTCAGGGTAGCACAGTGAACATCTTATGTCATATCAGTTTGCTGCGGTCACGCGTAAATACCTCTAACCAACATCAACAATTCACTTTCTATGTATTCAACACGTTTTCCAAGCAAACGATTATGCAAACCTCATTGTCGTCCCCTGAGGGAACAAGAACAGGGAACGCCTGGGAAGAGAAATTGTTTCTCTTTGCCACAGTTTCCTGCAGGAAGGTACAAGGAGAGATGAGAGAAAGGCGACACAAAGTTAATGACATTCAGCGGTGGCATATAAATGCCAAGATTAAGAGAGAGAATGTGGTGGTGTCTGGTGCATCGCAGGAAGTCACTCAGCAGCCTATAGCAACACAGGGCGAGTAATCACCAACTGGGAATCAAACATTGATTTCTGATTATGAAGTGGGTGACATGCAGTATGAACTTTTAGGACATGGCTGCAGTGTTTTCAATCTACACAGCCAAATACAAACTAGCCATATGGCGTTTGAATGATGTAAAGACATATTCTTCATAATATCAGGCAGATGTTTCTACCTCTGTAACGTAGAGTTTAGCTCTGTTGATTTAAGTCAAACTATACAGCCAAGATGTTACTTATTTGGTTTGAGATTTAATAAATGATTTCTTCAGTGTTTTTTCTTGAGATTTTATGTGCTAGAAAAAAGTAAGGCAAAATAACAAGGTTTAAGAAAAGTGTCTCAAAATTCTCATCTGTCTGGGTTCATCTCTGATAGCTCTGCACAAAGACACCAAAATGCTTACCTGCTCATCATCCTCATCAAACTCTGGAAGAACTGAAGCCAAATTATTAACATAAATCGCAAGTTTCCCCACGGATTTTCATTACTTGTACATTTGTAAGGACCCTGACTGGGGCAGTTTAGCACCAGTTGATTGCATTTACTTATTGACTTGAGTGAAATCCCTCACACTAAGCATGCTTGTAGCGACAGTCGAGTGGAAAAACTGGGGTTCAAGGAGACAGAAGCAGAGATACAAAGACCAACTGTAAAAGGTGGCCCCATCCTGGAAACACACAGCCAGGCAGACGAGCTCCGAGCCAACTCCCTTGTAGGAGGATGAAGAGAGCACATCCAGACAGTCACAGTCAGAGAAACAGGACTACACTGAAAAACAGGCAGATCTCCAACATCTATAAACAAAGGTGTTGATGGCAGCAGCACAGCTCATATTTCTCTCCAGGATGGTGTCACAGCCAACAAGGAACAGATCAGATGAAGCTACTATGAGAAAAAGCAGACCAGATGTTAGAAAACAATACTTAAAGTTTGGAAGATCTCATTGTTTAATTAATCAGCTGATGAATAATGAAAGCTGACCACATGACCCTTAACGTTAGAGATTGCGCTAACAGATTCTGCAGAGTGGGAGAATAGAGATAGAATGAAGCAGAATGATGAAAAAGGGGTCCCAATGTCCTCCGGAAGTCTAAGCCTATAAGGTCTTTGTTCTGCTGAACGATGAACCTCTGGACCAAACATAAGTCTCCCACTATCTCAAACGCTATTATCCATGATGGCGACGACCAGTGCACTATGCGAAGCAGAGATTAACGGATTAAAGCAGTGTTTTTTTTTTCTCTGCCCAGAAGTTTCCTTTTCAAGTTGGCAATCCAGTGATGAATCCGTCCTTGGTTGATGAAAGGGTATAATAACAGTTTTTTTTACACTTTTACCCGATGTTTTAAAACATCCAACTGCCATGGACGTGTGCATTGTCAGCTTAACTATAGCTCTTGTGAATTACCAAAAAAGGCAAATTAAAACAATCCACTGGACTTTGTTTCCAAGTTTGAAGACGTTTTGCTTCCCATCCAGAAAGCTTTTTCAATTCAAAATGTGAGGAATAGCCTTGAGTTCGAGGTTTTAGATGAAGGGATCCACCCATTTGGAATGGGGGTAATCTGGCTTATTCTGTTAGACTGCAATACTATGACTATGACCAGGATGACTGACAACCGGCATATCTCATGAATTTAAATGGTGAAGTCCTCTCGAAATCTTAAATATTTGTTATTGATTGCAGATGTGTGTAGTAGTTCCCATGGACTTTCCTTGTAAAGTGGAGAGAATGGTGATAGGCCTATCGCACCGTGACGTCACTGCCGGTTGATGTCAGGAGTGAGGTGTTACTATATTTGGGCAAAATTGGCCGATCTCAGTGATCTCGACAAAATATTATTATTTCTTTAATGATTAACACTAAATTCATTAAATCACCGCAAACATATTAGTTTCAGGTATAAATAATGACACACTTTTCCTTTAATAAAGTCTACATTAGCCGTGGGTCTCTGTAGGCCCTTCAGAGTTATAAGCGTCTTGGTTCTTTATCTGTTTAGGTGGACGGCCATTATGATGGCTTAAATAGTGGTGTCCGGGAAATATTGCAGTTCCTGCTTAAAAATAAAACATCCTGTTGGTATAAATACACCTTAATTTAGACCTTTAGGGTACAGATGGTAGATTTCACTTTGGATGAAATGAGGCCACCTTCTTTGACTTTTCCTCCAATACACATTCCCCCTTGGCTTAGCTTCATGGTTGTTTGTATCCTCTCAGCTGCTCCCTCATTCAGTGGTCACAACGTCAAATGCTCTTCAGATGTGTAAAGTTTTTACACCTTAAGCCCTTCCTGCCCTAATCAAGTTTCAAACTTAGGTCCCCCACATGTCAGTCAGACTAAAACAGCTATACCAATTGACCTAGCTAAGCAATAGTTCTCTCCACAAGTCAATAAAAGCGTTAAGTAGCACAGCACATACTTTTTATAGGTCAGTTTGGCCAACTTGCATTGTGAAGCTTTTTGGGTTAACCACAACAACTATCTACACTAACAATGTGGCTGGCTGAGCTAATATGTTAAGCTGACATTTTGAGGACAGCTGCAGTGTGTCCTAATAGAAAGAGGGGCATCAACAAGGTTTGCCTCAGTTTCTATATGCTGTTTGAGGCTCTTTATTGCAAACCATAAATGGTATATCTGATAAAGCTTTGAAATTTAGCAATTGCATGCATTATGTTCATAATGTGGACAAGACGTACAGGGAATGTGGCTATAATGTCTTTGTTTAGAGTAATGCCCATGAGCACAATTATCATGCATTATTTTTCCAGCGATCTTACCTGCGTTCTCTTGATAAGATCCCCTGCTGTGGCTTATTTTCCCTATAGAGCAAAACCTCCTCGCTTGGTGGGAGGATAAAAGAAAAAAACAGCGAAAACTTCGTCATTTCTCTTTTTATATATATGTATGTGCGTGTAAAATTCTTTAGAGCTGGGGTCTTTTATGACCTGTGCAGCATCACAGGGGACAGAGAAAGCAAACAGTGGGATGCTTAGCTTGTTCTCCCCTCTTCACTGCAGAACTCTTTCATCTCTCCTTCCCACAAAGCTGATTCACCACTGGTGACCCCTGCTGCTGCTGCTGCTGCTTCGTAGAAAATAGGCAACAAAGTAGCTGAGTGGTGAAGCGGTGGGCAGTGGCTGGCTGCATTGCCACTCGGCTCCAAGTTGCCTGCAGTGGTGAGATCTCTTGCTGAGCTAAGCTGGCACTTGTTCCTATCTGAATTGTGGTCTAGTAAAAGGGGCTGACTGGTAAAAAGGTTTCACACGTGACCATTATCAACAGATAAAAAGCCAGGGGAGTAGATGGATGATACAGGGTTATGATACCAGAACTTTGTGCCAAAGGCTGATATCCATGCCTCTTCCCATTCCTTATCTGTCCTTGCTGCTGCTGTTTGGAAAGCTGAAAATGCCCAACACAAGCAGAAAAAAGGAAAATTAAAAATATTTAGACGGTAGGAACTGAACTCTTAAAAATTAGAGGAAAGTAATGTTTTTCGTCCAGTCCTGCCTCTGGTAGTGTGGTTTGCTCATTAAACCCCAGTTTGTCTTGTAAAAGATCACAAAATGATGCAAACTACGAAGGCATGTCCTAATGTATTGTGCCAAGCCTATTGTCTTTATATTTTTGCTTTTCCCAAATTTTGTACATAAGCAAGTTCAGCCACCCAGTTGGTGGAGGGATATCTATAGATATGATCCTCAGGACAGGACTCAGCTGTTCACCTACACCTGAGGACTAAAAGACACTTGCTTGAGGACAACAACGTCCCTATTCTTACAAACGAAAAAAGATGGGGGATTGAGGGAATGAGGGATGTGACCAAAACCAATCCGACAAGGGAGTTAACAACCCATCAGAACCTGCTAATGACCATTAACACCCCTCTTGTGTCCTCCTTGGCCAATCCAGAGGGAGTGATCAAAGTCACCTTTGGTCCCCCCTGGTTTTTGGTAGATCTACAGTATACTAATCTCAGTGCTCCCCACCACTAGTTAGAATTGAAGAAGCCTCTTGGATTAAAAGCGAAACATTTTCTAGTAAACTTCACATCCAGTTGCTTAGACTGAACTTTTTCAAGCTTGACCATGACCTGCATGCCTGAGAATCTTCACAGATGTCTATAGATATGACATTGAAATGTACCATTATGTATATTTAGGGTCATTTTCCTTTTGATTCTACGAGATTTGTGCAGGTTTATATTGAAATTGGGGTCATCTGCTCCCTATCAAGCCTTTTAAAGCCTCCTACATATCTTCTTTCCTGATTGCCCTGCATGTATTTTAGCTCCATGCATCTATATTTCTGATTAACAATAACTCCACAGTATGATGCTGCCACCACTGTGTTGTGTATTGAGACTTTTCTGGCCTATTGCATTTTGTACACAAGCTAAAACCACTACTTAGGTCTAACCTGTACAGAACACCATCAATCTCATGTTTTAAGTCTTCATTTGTGGTAATTACTAACATCCAGAGTGCATTAACACTGAATGCAAAACCAGCAAAAGCAAGTCGCATGGGGGCCTTGCGTGCACCCCCATATTCCTGGTGGTGTACTTCACAGACCTGGACTGTGAACTCCACCTCACTGGTTGAAAGGGCACAGATGCGCTTCTACTTCCTGTAGAGAAAAAGTGTCTCTGCTGGGGATAAGGGAAGCAGGCGAACAGTCCTTCTAGGGTTAAATTAAAACAGCTTTTTAAGAGCTACCTAAAAACCCCTTAAAGGGGTCATAGAATGATTCTATAGGGTACTTGGTGTTGGTACTTAAGGTCTCTGAATAGGGCTGAAAATGGCATACTTGCTGTTCTCTGCCCTAATGCAAGCCTGGTTAAAAGCCCCAGAATGAAACAACCGGTTTCCTTTCTTTTATGGTACGCTCATTAATATTTGGTGAACTGTGCGCTGATTGGTTGGTTTACAACGGGCGAAGCTGCTGAGCAAAGACGTATCATAGCAACAAGCACTCATTCACTGAAACATCAAATTGTTGATATGGTAGAGTGACCAGACGTCCCCTTTTTCCCGGACATGTTCTTCTTTTCATACCTAAAAGATGTCTGGGGGGGAGTTAAAACTCGTCCGGGATTTTGGAATTTTGGTCGACTACAGTGCAGCACATAGTAGAAACACACCTGACATTTGAACCAAGCCATCAGCTCCGGGCTGGTCAGTTCTGGGGATGGAGCAAAATAACCTGACCCGGTGATGGTAGCATAGACACCGGCAGCCACGTGCTTCCCCTCGCCTGCCCGGTAAGGCAGGTGGAAGCATACCGTCATCGGGTCGGGTTCGGTCGCTCCGTCCCCGTCCGCCGGGGTTCCTGGACCAGCCCCAGAGCTCACGGCTCGGTTCAAATGCCCGGTCTGGTCCAGTCAGCTACCCAGCAGCCGTACCTCTGTACTCTGAACCTATATACTAAACCTGTACATCCATTTCACCCACTGAACTATCCTTATTCATCTATGACAATGTAAACTCGGTTTTGCATTCCATGACCCCTTTAAGAATATTTGCAACTACATCCTTTGTCAACATAGTCCTGCTTGTTCACTGTAGGTCACAGCCACGACTTTACAAAGGGCTTCTTGACTTCTTCTCTCCTTTCTGTACTCATGGAGGGTCATGTGGTCAGCTTTCATTATTCATCAGCTGATTAATTAAACAATGAGATCTTCCAAACTTTAAGTATTGTTTTCTAACATCTGGTCTTCTGGGATCGATTTTAAAAGGTGGACTTTTTTTTCCTCTTCTCTGCATCGGTAGATTTTAAGGGTACCAGATTAAGTTTTGGTTTTATTTATGAAAAAGTAAAGAAATGATCGTCAGAAAAAAAATTTGACAAAAAGAAGAGACCATCTATTTCCTCATGTTCTTCCTTTTATGTTAATCCTTTTGCCTCTTCAGTACAAATCTTCTTTTCTGATTATACACAAAGAGGAGAAAGTGTATTTTAATCCCTTTCTTTTAAGGTTTTAATTCTTACATGTTAAACCCTCCAATTATTCTTTTCACCAAAGCACTCCGATGTTTAAGTGGAGCTCATCTGTAGTCCTTTTGTTAAGCTGGATTTCCTTTACCTTTTTAAAACAGCTCCCCATTTTAAAAGCATTTAAATGATCTGGATTATTATTATTATTATTGAACAGAGGTACTGTATAACCTCACTGTTGTCTCTGCATGCAAGAGTGCTCCATCGCATCAGAAGATAAGAAGCTCCTTCATGAATAAAGATGTTGGGGCGTCCTCTACATTCTGTGTTCAATGTGCACTTGTTACAGAAGCCATTATTTATAGTCCTGCTAAGGCCTGCAGTGGTGAGAGTGGCTCTCCTGGGGATTGGGAAGTGGAGCCACAGCTACCTATAGTGGGAAGATATACCACCTCGCCCCCGCTGAGAACTTTCGTACAGGAAATGAACTCATAAATCAAGCAGTAAATTGAGTGTAAGGCTGTGCTTACTCATCTCAAGAGGTCTGCTCCTCTACCTCTGCACTGGCTTTGCTCCTTTTTACTGCGTGACTAATGCAACATCGCAACTCCTCTGCTGTGTGCGTGTCTCGCTTTGGAAAAACTTATCAAAAAGTGTGGATTTTATTTCCAACTTCCCTTCATAACTCTGACCTGAGGGCTACTTTGAATAAAGGAACATAAGAAGATAAAAAGTTAAAAGAAAATTGAGTTTGATATGAAACTGAAGCGAGCACAGCAGTGGTATCATGTCCCACAGATAAATGTAACCTCTCTGTTGGGATAGAGAAGCTGAGAGGAGCCTGTCTTCACCCAGCCTGGGAGGAGATGTTCTCTGCTAGCCTTAGGTAATGCTGCCAGTCACAGGCCTGTCTGGAGGAATTAAGGTATCCATTCATCAGACATCGCCCGAATCCCTCTGGGGATTGGACAGCCTCTCAGCACTGGGCCTCTGATGAAGAGTTTAACGCAATCCAACATGCCTATGCAAATCGGCTGACATCACAGCACCACAGAATGTGACTGTTTTCTTAAAATTACAACTGAATAAATATTCAAATGGCAAAAATGTGAAGACAGAGCAGCATGCATGCAAGGGTTTTCTTTTCATAAAGCAGACTACCCTTATTTCTTTGTCTTAAAGTGCCAACTAGTCAAAAAAATTTAGATCAGAACTCTACTGACCTCTTTTGGTGATTTGATGTAACTGCAGTCATGCTGCAACAGTTAAACCACAAACAGGCTTTAAATGGGGAAAAAAAAAATTGATTTTCACTCATATTTTAAAGATATTTTGACACCTATCCAGGAGTCTTTTTCAATTCTGTTGGAGCTCTGATGTATTTTAGCAGCATGGAGGACCAACCTCCTGCATACATTGCAAGTCAGATGCAAATCAAATGGCCAACCCTTTCTTTTCTGGACTGATGGAGCCTTTTGTTGTGCCTAGGCTACAAAAGGCTGCAACAATCCAGAAGACTGTTGGAGCCTTTTAACAGAGCCTTCAAAATTGTTTAATGCATTTGTTGATGTGAAAACATTTAAAAATATAAAGTTACACTTAAAAAAAAAAAAAAGTTGGGCTTCCCTGATATCATAATATTGTGAAAACAATATTTTCATCACTCATTTTAAAAATTCAACCATATGTTATATGGATTCATCACACAGAGAAAAACATTTCAAAAGTTTAATTATTTTAATATTGAAAATAAAGTTTCATAGGTTATGAAAACCCTCAAAGTCAGTGTCTTAGATAACTACAATCTTCATGAAATATAAAATATTGTTTTACATTTGTTTATACAAAAAACTAAGTCTTCTAAAGACCCTGATCTGACCTAAACAGTCACTGACATCCTCCAAAAAGAGATTAGCCAAAAAAAAACTTAAGTTAAGCGGAAGGAAAAAAGCACGCTATGCAATGGAGATAATCATATAACCATAGCCTAAAAGAAATACTTATACCTAATTTATCTATTTACCTATGCTAATAAATTTTATCAGTGTCTTTTAAAATACTGTTTACGTATAACAGGCCTTATTTTAACAGTTTACTGTTAATTTGTTTTAATTCTGCTTTTGTGTCTAAAACAGTCTGTTTGGCTCCCCTCCTGTCAAGAATGAGTTACTGCATCTTGTTTTCACTTTCACCTTAATTGTAGACATGACGCAATTTAGGAGATATGAGGTCAGTAACTCCACCCTAGGCACCTGTGCTTTTCCTAGTGACTGAAAAAATCAACGCTGGCTGGCTTCTGGGCTCGCCGGTGCAGTGGTGGTGCTCGGTGTTTGGGGGTGGATCCGCGGGTGGCTACTGACTCATTTCCGGCAGCTTTTCCACGGGGCCTGGCCGGCCAGGGCCTGGCTAGGGCTCCTGCTGGGGGGTGGGGCCCCCCTTGGGGCCTCGGATACCTGGGGCCCATGGCCGGATCCACTTCAGGTTGGCTGGCTGCCGGCGGAGCCCACGGACTCATCCCCGCATCTCCTGGGGGCTCCGGCATTGCAATGGCTGGGGGTTTTCCTCGGGGCCTTCTCTCCTCCTCCCTTGGTGGGGGGTCGGATGTCCTGGGTTGGCCCCTCCCAGGCGCCTTTACTCTTGGGGTCCCTTTGGGTGTCTGAGGCCTTGGGTCCCGCTACGCTGGCCTCGGTGCTGTGGAGGGGGGGGTCTTCGGCTCTTCACAACCACTATTGAGCATTTTTCCTTTAGATAAACTTTACATGCACAAGTGTACTCTCACAAACAACTACAGATGCTTGGTTCCAGGTACTTACAGATTCACTTCCATACAGAAAGCCCATATCTTATCTTCAGGTACTACAGTATACATGGTAGATTTAATAATACTACTTATACTTCAGTGATAGTATCAAGGGGCTAGTTTATTGTATCTCTTATACTATATCCGTTGGTTGTGCTGTTCTTCTTACATCTCTTTGCAGGTGATGAAGCAGACTGAAAATGTTTTATCATTATCTCCCTTCTATCTCCTCTTTCTTTCACCTTTTCTCCCTTTTTTACCATCCTTTCCTGTTCTACTTACATTGCAGTGTCCTTATAATCTGTAATACTCCCTGCATGAATTATATCAAAGCTATTTATATCCATTAATCAAGCGGAACACTATGGCGATAGCCGTACTGCTCCGCTTGTGAAAGCAAAATCTGTTGGGCTCCCTTTGGCATCAAGACAATTATTCCTATTGTCACATCGCCAGACAATAAAAAATCAAAAGGTTTTTTGTTCATTTTTTTTATCATGGGTAATTAAAAATCATGGTTGTCTCCATTTTAAAGGTGAATAACAGAATAAATGCATCAAAATTGGATAGAAACAAGTCTGCATCATCTGACCAGTCTGATTTGAAAATGTCACTCACATGACCTATAAGCAATGCAAAAACATTTATCTTGAATAGACAAATTAGGAAATAGAAAACACATTAAAATTGGGAAAATAAGAGTTTTGTGTTTTGATTCTAAAATGTTTAATTGTCCTTTATTCTGTGTCACCTATTGACACAACGTGATAGTTAATAATTTTTGTTTATAAGAGGGATTTGGTTCTGATATTTATAAAACATCCAACATTTGTGGGAGCAGGAGGCAGCCACACAGAATCTCTGGTCCAGCAGCTTAAACTAATGCAACTCTGGCATGATGGCTCCCCCACAGAACCTCCCTCATTTCCTCTGAAGATGGCAGAGATTAATCTGACTGCTCTGTCACAAAACATTCATCACTGAGATTGATCTGCTCTCCATGAGTGTCCTGCTGTCAATCACAGTTGAGACTTTGTCCAGCCTTCAATTCATCCTGCATCTTCCATAGTCACCACTTTTTTTCTTCAAACATCGTAGAGGTGAGACAGAAGTCATGAAAAATTCATTCAGGAGCTGCTACAGTCAAGTCCCTCTGGGCTACAAAAAGTAGGTTTCTTGGAACAAGGAACAACTTTAACAGTGTTTTACCTAAGGAGGAAAAAGAAAGTTGATTTTTACAGTAAGTTTAGATCTTTTTTTTTTTTTGTAAATAAGGTTTCAACCGGTAAACTTGTCAGAAAAAAGACATCAGAACCAATACTTGTCACGATACTTGGGTCACAATAGTACAATATTGCCATATCACTAAATATATCAAAATATTTTTTCCCAGCTATCAAAATTAAATATCCACCCATCTTCTTCCGCTCATCTGGGCTTGGGTCGAGGGGGTAGCAGCTTCAGTAGGGAGGCCCAGACATCCCTCTCCATAGCCACTTGGACAAGCTTGTTCAGGGGAATCCCAAGGTTCTCCCAGGCCAGCCGAGAAACATAGTCCCTCCAGCGTGTCCTGGGCCTCCTCCTGGTGGGACGTGCCCGGAACACCTCACCAGGGAGACGTCCAGGAGGCACAAGCCACCTCAACTGGCTCCTCTCGATTTGGAGTAGCAGCAGCTCTACTCTGAGTCCTCCCCGGATGACTGAGCTCCTCACCCTATCTCTAAGGGAGAGCCTAGACCAGGGGTCGGCAACCAATGGCTCCGGAGCCACGTGTGGCTCTTTCATCCTTCTGTTGTGGCTCCCAGTGACTTTGGGAAATAGAATATTTTATTAAAATTAAATCATTAAAAAATTATAAATTAAAATAATTTTAAAATAAATGTCTAAATCTGAAGATTATGGTAAACTTGTAACATTAAAACAAAAAGTTTTGAACATTTTTAGCACCCAAAATATACGTCATGTCCGCCGATGTGCGACAGGCATTCCTAGCATACCCCACATGTCTGACAGACCACATTTTTTAGCTCACTGATTTATTGACTTTTTGACCCTCGCCTGGAAGAAACATTATGAATAAATCTAAGAAAAGGAAACATCCTGAAGATGGCAGAACATTTAATGCTACGTGGACAGATCATTTTGCTTTCACCGCTGATGAAACTGGTTCACCAGTCTGCTTAATATGTGGCGAAAGACTGGCAAACAACAAGAAGTCAAATGTTGAAAGACATTTCGAGAACAAACACTCTGTCTTTGCTAAAAGATATCCCGAGGGAGAGGAGAGAAAAAAGGCTGTTTCGGAGCTGATGCGGAAGGCTGAAGCGAGCAGGAGTCACTTCAAGAAGTGGATTAACACCGCAAATTCCACTACATGTGCCAGTTTCGTGGCTACTCAGGAAATAATCAAGCATGGTAAACCATTTACAGATGGAGGTTATCTCAAAGAAACATTTGTTAAGATTTCAGAACATCTTTTCTCGGACTTCAGAAACAAAGATGAAATTTTGCAGAAAATAAAAGACATGCCTCTCTCTGCCAAAACTGTCCAAGACAGAACTGTGAAGATGGCAGAAAACATAACCAGACAGCAGATTGAAGATATCAATTCAGCTTTGGCCTACGCAATCGCCTGTGATGCGTCAAAAGACAAAAATGACATTGAACAAATAGCGTTGTTCTGCCGATACGTGAGCGCTACTGGGCCACAGGAAGAAATGATTGATTTAATACCGCTAAAAGGCCAAACACGGGGGGAGGATATATGTGAGGTTGTATTGGACTGTTTGAGAAATAAAGAAATAAAGACCACCCACCTGGTGTCAGTAGCTACTGATGGGGCACCGTGCATGACAGGAGCGCAGAAGGGCTTTGTAACTTTACTCCAGAAGTCATTGGATAGAAAATTGCTGACTTTCCATTGTATCTTGCATCAGGAAGCACTGTGTGCGCAAACATTTCCTCCGGAATGCACAGAAGTAATGGATGTTGTCATTCAGATTGTCAACAAAATAATGGCAAAAGGTTTAAATCACCGTCAGTTTCGCTCATTACTAGATGAGATGGACACCAAGTACTCTGATCTCCTGCTGCATAACAAAGTCCGGTGGCTGTCCAGAGGAGAAGTGCTGAAACGCTTTGCAGCGTGTCTGGAAGAGGTGAAAACTTTCCTCAGCAGCAAAGGGCTCACCTTTCCTGAGCTGGAACAGCCAGAGTGGCTGGAAAAGCTACACTTTATGGTCGATATGACAGCGCACCTGAACACATTGAACACATCTCTTCAGGGGAAAGGAGGCACAGCTCTGCACCTGCTGGAAGAGGTGCTGGGATTCGAGCGCAAGCTAACAGTGTTGGCCAAGGATTTAGAGCGACTCGCACTGCATCACTTCCCCTCTTTGAGAGAATACCAACAAGGTGGGAATGTGATAAATACGCAGTATTTGCAATCTGCAATCACTGCAATGCAAGCGTCATTTGGGAAACGATTCTGTGAGTTCAGAGAGGAAAAAAACACTCTATCTTTCCCTGTCACTCCTCTAAGCATCGATCCATCCCTGTTGAATATGACTGCATTTCCAGGTGTAAGTCAACCTGATCTAGAGATGGAACTGGCCGACATTGCCGACAAAGACATCTGGGTGTCAAAGTTCAAGAGTTTGACAGCTGATCTTGAAAATGTGTGCCATCAGAAGGCCGTTCTCGCTCAGAATCACAAATGGAGCGAAGTTGCCAACCTTCCCAAACAGGACAAACTTGTATTCAAAACATGGAATGCCATCCCCGACAGCTACATCAACATGAAGAGGTATGCATTTGGAGTCCTTGCAATCTTCGGATCCACATACATCTGTGAGCAGGTCTTCTCCAACATGAACTTTATTAAAAACAAGCACCGCTCACGCCTCACAGACGTCAGCTTACGCTCCTGTTTGAAGATGAAGGTGACATCTTACACCCCTGACATGAATACGCTGTGCGGCGAGGTTCAGGAGCAAAAATCACATTAACCAGGTAAAATAAATATTTTAATTAGCTATTGTTTTACATGTGTGTGCGTGGTTGTCTGGAATATAACAGTCAAATATAAATACATACCTATATATTGTTAAGTGAAATAGTCTTTTTTTTTTTTTTTTTTTTATTCAGGAGGACAGGTGACCGCACACACGCGATGGGACACAGAAGCAGACTGCACATTTTTCGGTTTGCATGGTTCGTTCAGTGCCGGTGGATAATATTTGAATAAGTTTTGATTTTTTATCTCCTGAATAAGAGGAGGACAGGTGACTGCATTCTGTTTCTATTTTTCCTTCAGTGCGGGTTGGGTAAGTTTCGGTTTTTATTTCTTAAATACAAAGACCCAAATAGGGTATTTTGTTTGCAATTGAGCAAAGTGTAAAATGCGTTTTGTTACATGCAGAAATAAAATTTTGTGTTCTCTGCAGCAGTTCGTTGATTTCATAAACGCAACATAGTATCGATTTTTGTACATAGCATATACTGTAGGTTTTATATATATGACGTCAAAATGGGTTGTGGCTCCAAGTGCTTTCTTTTTATTGGGAGGCGGTCCCAAATGGCTCTTTGAGTAGAAAAGGTTGCCGACCCCTGGCCTAGACACACTACGGAAAAAACTAATTTCAGCCGCTTGTATCCTGGATCTCGTTCTTTCGGTCATGACCCAAAGCTCATGACCATAGATGAGGGTAGGAACGTAGATCGACCGGTAAATCGAGAGCTTTGCCTATTAGCTCAACTCTCTCTTCACCACCACAGACCAGTACAGTGCATGCTTCACAGCAGAAGCCGCACCAATCCGCCTATCGATTAGAGACTGACATTTTTTTGGGAATCCCACGGGTCACGGGATTCCCGTGGGATTCCCGTGGGATGGGAGTCAGTATTAGTAACAATCACGTGATTGGGACGGTACAGGATTAAACATTAACGAGAGCAGACGGGAGCGGGAGCAAAGTAATAGTAACTAAAAAAAAACTAGGATTGGTGCCAAAAAATAAAATAGAAAAAAAAAATCCAGTACTGGCGCCGCCATCTTGTAGTTTTTTCCTTGAAGCCTACACTATAATGCGAGTCAAAAAAACTACACGACCCAAAAACCAACAGTGCTTCCGCTCTTAGTTTTTCACCTACGCTCAAAAACAACAATGGAGGGACAAACAGTTACTACAGTTAGAGACAGGAACTTAACTGACCCCTCATAGAAATTCAGATTCAATGTATTGGCAGAAATCTTAATGAAGACAACAAGAATGGGAGTGGTGCAGGAGCGGGAGTCATTCTGAATGGGAGCGGGACGGGACAGGATTTAGATTTCCACTCTGGCCCGGGATCGGGACGGGACACAATTTTTTTTTCTGTGGGAGTGGGAGGGGACAAGAGTGAAAATCCACTCCCGTGTCAGTCTCTATCGATCTCCCGCTCCATCTTCCCCTCATTCGTGAATAAGACCCCAACATACTTAAACTCCTGCACTAGGGGCAGTACATCCTCGGCTTAAGAGGCAACATTAAATAATATAGTTAATAAATTAACTGTTGTATATGTTCATCAAAAGATATTGATTATTTATGTATTTTGGTTTCCAAGTTGTTTTGGGGTTTGAGTCAGTCCACATCTTCCACTGTGACGGCCTCTACTACAGTAAAAGGTATCCAAAGAGCTATGTGCCATAGTGGCGGTTCAGAGGTAGCATCGTTTTTTTGTTTTTTTTATTGATATTAGGAACTGAAAGATCAATATTGTATCAGGCAGCCGAAAAGCACAATATATCACCAAATTGATGTTTCCCACACCCCGAATAAATACACAAACTTAACAGAAAACTGCTTTATTTAGTGTAAAAATATATATTTTTTTATCTGCCTTATGTACAATTCTTTAATTAATTTACACCCATACTTATTCAAACTTTAAGAAACAAAAGCTTAAAAAGTCTTGACTTGATGAAGGAAATCTGTGTATCTCTTTAATGGGGCCACATAGATTCCTCTAGTGTCATGTTTGGTGGTCAGATGAAACAAGAAATTGCTGAATGAATTGCTGTAAGGGGCGTTAAAAAGTCGTTGATAAGTCTCAGACTTATCTTTTAAGCTACCTGATCTAGGATGGATAGATATAACACTTCAGGAAAAACAGAACCTTAATAATTATACTTTATTCCAAGCACATTGTAATTAAAACTTTTTTTTAACCTACCTAAACTTCAAAAACAAAATAAAGTTATCATTATTCACTAAAGTTTTTATTATTCAATCTAAATCTGATCTTTCCTGTTAAGGTTTTAACTTCTTCTGACTCCCCTTCTTTTAAAAAGCTCATTTTACCTTCCCCCATCTCATTGGAAGCTTGAACTTTAAAAGAAAGACTCATACCGGAAACCACAAGCTCTCCTTTCAAAGTAAAAGGTACTTCCTGGATGCAGTGGACATTATTTTAATTCAATGCTGTTTAAAGTGTCCATTGCAACTGTTAAGCTTGAAGACCAATGGTTATAAGGAAATACTGTCTTACAATTTCTTATGTCTCCCTGTTTCCATACACCTTACTTAAATTGTTTATTAATATCTCTTGGTGGCTATTTAGGAGGTAATCATCATGCAATATCTTTATAGAAAATGAATGGTTCCGCAACCCTGCTTAAATTACTATAAACATAATCCTGTGAGAATATTCAGGAATATTCTACAAAGATTACAGTAACATTATTACTTTGGAAGCTTTCAGGAAATGTTATATATATTTTTTAGAATTGACCCTCTGTAATGCTTTTGCCAATGGTTTCCTGGGCATTTTCCAAATATTTTATTTCCTATAAAGGCTTTTTGTTGCATTTCTTATAAACTTTAAACAGCCTTCAAAGTATACTCTTTATCTTAAACCCCAGAGCAGAGGTCCTCAACAGGGGGTTTGCGACCCCTAAGGGGTCAACAGAACTACTGCATGGGGGTCGTGAAAGTTTTGGTTGATTAGACTTTTTTTTTTTTATATTCCCCCTGCCATTTTTTCCAGCAATTGAAATTTCTTTAAATACACATTAACATGAATTCAACACACTGTAGTAAACAGATAAATGGAGGCAGAAGATGTCTTTCAGTCATCAATGCACACATTCAGCGACACACAGGAGCTTTTTCAAGCTGGGCACCGTTTCATTCACAACACCTGTCCCATCAACCAGGAATCAGAATTAGAAATAGTTTAATAATCCCAGGGAGGAATTACTTTTGTTACATTACTCCATCTGTACTAGAGTGAATATAGGAACAGTTTGATATAACAAAATTTCATACAGTATATATAATTTGGGGGTCCCCGCTCCATCTTGCCATCAGTTTGGGGGCCCTTGGCCTGGAAAACGTTGAAGACCCCTGCCCTAGATTTTTAGAAACCTTGCAGAACCATCAGGTGACAAAACCTTTTGGTTTATTAACCAAAAAAAAAAAAAAAAAAAAAACACCTTTGAAAGTTTTACTCCAACGAATGTTATTTTAGTGTTCCTTATTAGTTATAACTCTAACATTGTTTTAGGAGACTTGAAGGGACATTCCTTAAAGGTCCCTTAAAAATATTTAGCGAGTAAAAAAATACAGAAAAAGTTCCTGAAAGTATAAATATAATTTATATTTATGGATATCTTTAGAATGCAGACTTAGTCTATTTTATTTATTTATTTTGTGAAAAATTTACTTTAAATTGAGCTGGATAAAGCCTCCTTTTGTTAATCCGCTACATCGTACTCCACAGTCCTTTATTTTGAAGGTCTCGAGCGGAAACCCAGTTTTCTCTCGCGGGAACTTGACGGAGGCCCCTTTTTTCTTTTCTTTTTTCCATACCAAGCAGGGATTTAGGAATGTGGAGACCAGCAGCTACGTCACCCACAAAACTGCCCGGGGTGTCGTAAATGAAAAAACTTTTACAGACTTTACATAATTAAACCCACCATTACAGTAAGTTTATTGGATAAAATACTTACTTAAATTGCTATATTTAACTCGTACAATTGTAAGGGATGGTATATATTTGTTTTAAATTTATTTTTTTTAAGCGAACGCCACTCGTTAGCAAGTTAACGGCTTCGGGACATAATTAGCTTTGGGGGGTTTAAGGAGAAAAAAGGGCAAGAAGTCGCGATATTTTATGTTTAGATGGGAAACTAAGTGTTAGTGAGTGTGGATGAAGCAGGTTCTGGCTTGTTTTACATTGTTTGGGTAGCGGACCAGGCTGAGGTTTTCAAAAAAGGAGATTCAGAAACATGATACCGACTGATTAGCCGCTGCTAGCCCTAACACCACCCTCTTTAACACACCTAAAGGTAAGTCTTTTTATTTTGCTTTAATTAAATCTTTAGTTTTTAAGGTGTATTTAAATGTTAAATGTCTATTAACTCCAGCTTTGCTGTTGTATTCGTTAAGAGGCGCACGTCCTCTACTGGGACGAACGTTTGCTGACTGCCTGCGGTGTTTTGATAACATTTGTCTCCCCAGGGACGCCCGTCTCCATGGTAACAAGCCGTTGACGCTTTCCGCTGCATGTAAAGGGGAGGTGTGGGCGGAGAGGAGAGGAGATCTCACCAAGGGAAGGATGGTAAGCAGGACAGAGGCAGGTCTGCCACCTTCTCTCCCTCCAGCTGATATTTGATGCTTATGTGAGCCGATCATTGAGCTCTTTGATCTTTGTTTCAGCCATTTCACGATGGAGTCTACTACCCCTACAGCAGTGACACCCAGGGGACCCGCTCATCATCAGGGATCCCATCCCTCCTGAATTCCCCGCACTCCGCAAACCATCAACCAGGCATGACTTCCGCCGCTTTCCTGTCCTTCAAGTTCCGCCCGCGCAGGGAGAGCGTGGACTGGCGCCGCATCAACGCCGTGGACGTGGACCTGGTGGTGAGCCAGCTTGACGTGGACGCCTTGCAGGAGCACATCGGCGCTGTGACCTTCTGCAGCTTGGATGGGGAGCGCTGCCAGCGGTGTCAGAGCCCCGTGGACCCGGCCCTGATCAAGCTGCTACGACTGTCCCAGCTCACGGTAGAGTGGCTCCTCCACTGCCAGGAGTTCCTCAGCCTCAACCTGCGGGAGGTGGAGGAGCGGCTGGCGGCGGCCGGCGGAGAGCGGGAGCAGCTGCTGGCTCAGCTCCGGAAGCAGGAGGAGAAGGCGAAGGCGCTGATGGCTGAGCTCAAACAGAGGAAGAAGGTCATACGCACCCAACAATCCCTGCTTGCTCCACGAATCATCAGCAGTCACAAGGTACAGGTCCAACTCCACCCCCGCCCCCCTTCTCTCCTCCCTTTTGGGCCCCCTCTCTGTCATTGTTGAAATCAATTCACAGCTGCAGCTGAGAAATGCAGGGGGAGGCATGGCGCTTTTGTCTCAGCAAAACCTATTCAAATTCTGTCGGTAAGATCAGACCTGAAGAAAGGATTTAGAGCTGCAGAGCAGATGGTGGGCTTTTCTAAGTCTTTTTTTTTTTTTTTTTTTCATAATCCACTTACAAAAAAAGAGGCAATAATCAGTGTTTCTCTCCTACCTCCCCCACCCACCTCCTGTGTTTACGTTTTGGTCGATTGTGTGTCTTCTAACTGAGCTTTACTCATCAGAGCTACAGCTCCCTGCTAAATACTTTATACCCATAAAACTTGTCACATTAAAGCCCCAAACTTTACCTTTTATTAGGTTTTTAAGTGATCTACAAACACAAAGTAGTGTGGTGTATTTATACATGTCAGTGATCCTTGACTGAATGATTGCCTTTGACCCGACCAGGAGGTTGCCATGACTACAGCTATAGCATTTCCTGGTAGAGCCGTTGTTGCTAGGTGTAAGCATAAAGCTCAGCTAACAGAGTGGGATCAATTATTGATAGAGGAGCCACGTGTCTGTGGCACTTGGTTTATCAGTGGATTTAATGCTGAATGAAGTGGATGTCTGTGTTAGATGCAGCATGTGGAGAGAGCAGGGATGCCTGCAGCAGGGAGCGTATCAGCATCACCTACGCCGCCTGGCTTTTTAACATCCAGCTCAGTGGAGCCTCCTGTTCATGAAGGCTACAGGTTCATTCGCATCACTCTGTGATCGGCAGCTGTGTGTGTGTTGGTAAGAGATTCTCACAGACTGATAGTCTTGGAGCCACAGTTTAATGGATTTTAACCCAAAGTATAAAAAAATGTTTGGCTAGTGTAAATTAATGCAGGTAAAACTGGACCTAGTGCAAGTGCATTCTGTTATTTCAAGTGCATTCTATCTAAATATGTAATTTTAAGACTAAAAATACTTATTCCATTGGCAAATCATCTCATTTACCTACTGGAATTAAGGGTAAATACTTGATTTAAGAAATGTTATTTCTAGATCGTTATTCCAGTGTAGCTCACACCTGCTGTGACATCCTAGGAGTTAAAGAGATTTTTGGATTTCCTTTTAATCTACTTAAAGCAAATTTACTTTTTCTGTTTCCAGTAACTGATGATCACTCAGACTCATTTTATCTTGGTTCCTTATTTTTAATAAAAAACCATCGGTCCAAACAGGGATTGGATCCAGAATAGCACAATGAAATGAAGACGCATGAAATGCTTACTTTATGTGAAAATAAATTCAATACATTTTGTGGTGTTTATCTCCATGATTAATTAGAAATATTTATTTATCAAATCCATAAGCTGATGTTTACATGATTGTTTGTTTCAAGGTTAGAAATGAACGACCAGGATGCCATTGCTTTGCTAAAGAAGGAAATACTTTTAGCACTGGTAGCTAAAATACAATATTTATTATTGCTCTAACATTATATTTCCCTGTAAAAAAGTTACCATAAACATAAAAAATAAAACAATTAAAATTTCCCGCAGCTGTAAAACCGTTAAACCTTCTTATCAATCCCTGCTTTTGACTTTTGTCGGTTTGTTTAGCAAGGCTTGGTAAAGATTTGAATTATTGACATAGTTTTTGGGTGTTTAATATCTAAGTTTTTAAACTTTCATTTGCTGTTCAGGTAAACAGTAAAGCTGTCAGGGAAAAAAAACAAGGAGGGGTGTGTTTTTATACAATGTTACTAGAAATGAATTTACCAGTTGAAATAATTTTTATACTGCCTCTGTTTTACCTCGAACAGCTTGCTCTTTCAAGGTCAGGTTCAATTCAGAAGGGGGGGGTTTAGAGGTTTGCAACATTCCTTCATCATGCATACCGCCTACTAAGTGAGGAGGAAAGTTTTCTTTCACAAAAAGAATATCAGGGAATAGCCAAAGCCTATCAAGCTGAAGATTAGTAGACTTTGTTAAACTAACAATAGAGTGGATGGTAAATCCAAGAACTGGATTCTGACAAATACTGTAAACTTTATCAAATTAAATTACAAATCTGTTTTGGATTGACCTTTTAAATCTTTGTTCAGTTTTCTAATTTTGTTAGAATATCATGTAAACCAAAAAATTCACCTTTTATCTTGCCTTTTACAAAACTGTCTCTGCTGCGCTACCCTGTGAAACTGAAGGGATAAGACTCCTGCTAATTCAGCTTTTACATTGGTGAAAATATTCATAAATATATCCATTTAAAAGCTGAAGTAACGCTACTTTATGTTTTTTCCAAAGGGTTTAATAAAGAAATGGTTTCCCGTGACCTTTTTAAGCAAATGTTCCCAGTAGATTTAAAAAGCTACTTTTCCATGTTCCTGTTCAAACTAGCTGTACCGCGAGGCTAATATGAACTTTAACAGCAGATTATACGTTTTTTGTTTACGTCTTTACTTTCAAATGAAAAAGTGTTTAAATCTCTGCTACTGGAGCTGGTTGCTATCTCTGCTCTCCACCACAAGGGGAGCTGCAGCCCCGGTAGCTGAGAAAAAAATCCACTAGAAAATGTAATATCTTCTGCTCTGTTGTCACATTCCTGCAGTTTAGGACATCTTGATTTGATCATTTTTAATGACTGTTGGGAATTTAATTATTCCCAGCAACGTTTTTAGCTGCTTTGTGTTTAAACTGTTTGTTGTGCTATAAAAAATGTAAATCTAAGTCAATTTTTCTTAAAATAAGTGTTTTTGAGCAGATAAGTGAGGCAATTTTCCAATGGAATAAGACATTTAAAATAATAAAATAATTTAAAAAACAACTGCAGTCTCCTTTTCAAGTTCATAATATCTAATTATCTTATTTTAAGGGTAGAAATGCTCATTCCACTGGCAGATCATCTTATTTTCCTACTCAAATTAAGGGTAAATACACTTATTTTAAGAAAGTTTTACTGATTTTCAGAGCTTTTTTCTAGTCAAACTGGAAAAAAGTCGACCTGTGGTGTCTCACTGTAGAAGAAGACATTAAACAGTCGGTTGGATTTCTGCTCTCTTTTAGTGTCTACACTGCGAAAAGTCCTTCCTCAACTCCTCTTTTCTTCATAACCACATGCAGCGCCGGCATCCTGATGAGTACCAGATCCGTAAGTCTATCACTTCCACTGGTAGGATGAAGAACTGAATGCCTTGGGAAAAGTATTCAGCCCACTTGGGCTTTTTCACAGAGTGCAAACACAAACATCTGTATTTATTTTGTTTGTTTTTGCAACAAACAAAACTTTAAATAGCTGAAGATTGATAAAACTCCTTTGGCATCAACTCTGTATCCCCAGAGCATGATGATGATGATGATGAGACCATTTTAGTTAAACCTGCGTATGGTGTGAGGGGATTGATACTTTACTGACTTATTCCTTCCATGTCTGCCTCCACACATTGGGTTATTTTACATTTCCAGAGCTGCAGTCCGACAGTGAGAAGAAATCTCAGATTGATAGTCTCAAAATGGAGATTAGCAGTCTGAAGGAGCAGATAACTCAACAGCAACAGACTCTACAAGTCAAAATTGCTCAGGTAAGATCCTTGTTGAAGGTGTGACAGATGGAGACGATTGGTAGGCTCGATGTGATGTGAAGGTGCTTTTCATGTAGGAACAGGAACAGCAGTCCATGCAAAAAGAGTTGCTGCGAGAACTGGAGCGTTTCAAGGCGGAGGAGAGGGCACGCATGGACCGGAAGATAGAGGACAGCCGGGACGGCATGCGGAGGGAGATGGAGTTCCTCTACAACCGAAACATTCAAGCTCTCACTGTAAGAGGAGGAAGCTGCTCTTTTTACTAAATTATTTAGTTTTTAAAATGAATACTGTCTTATGTTTTCCTTTGTTTATGCTTTTCTTTTCAAGGAAGTGAATCAGAATCAGACCACGAAACCAGGCAGCCCGGTCAGCTCTCAGCCAGAAAGAGATCTGGACATTTATAAAGAGATGAAACTACAGGCCATCCGTAAGCTGGAGCAACAGATGAAGAGACAGGTCAGCAACCTGAGAGACTCTTAGAGAACATGAGGCTCTGATAGAGAAGTCTAATGGGTCACAAACTTTCTCCTAGGATAAAAAGTGGGAATCCAGGCTGCAGGAACTCAAGGCTCAACACGAATCTGAAAAGAACCAGGTACAGCATCACTTAAAGGGTCATCATGAGCTACTAGCAGCAAACGAGAGTGAAGCAGATTGATTTTTATCTCCCCAACCCCCATCATCCTCCAGTTGCTGAACGAGCTGAGCAGAATGCAGACCTCTGTGACGGAGCACCAGGAGCTCAGCCAGCGGCTGCAGCAGGAAATGGGCCGGAAGGAGCAGACCATCAAGGCTCAGAGGGAGCAGGTCAGCCTGACTGTAATCAGCACTCTGGGAGATTATGTCAGGAGAGGAAGCTGGGAGGACTGGTGGCCCTTGTTCAGGATATCCTGCATTTGCTACGTCTGCTGGTGTTAACACATAATGATACTGTACACAGGAAGGCAATGCTGCTTTTTTGGAAGAGCTCCAGATGCGAGCTAATTCTCGTGCACGGACTCTGCTTGATTAGTTGAAGGATGCAGTTTAGTATTTAGACCTGAAAGCTGGAATTTCCAGGTCTGAAGTGGGCAAATAAAAGCTTAATTTTACTAGAAGTTGGAGGTTTTTCCATAATTTCACAACTCCTTTTTTTAATATGGCTTCCTTGCATATATTGCTGAGGTACAGACAGGTACAGACAGTTTTAAGATTAATTGCTCATATTTATTTCCATTTTTAAAGCTGCTACCAAAAGTAGCATATATTAAAAAGACAAAATATAAATATTTTGTTTTTAATAAATGCAAAAAGAAAAAATTTGACGAAAGCTTCGTCATGAATGTGACATTGAAGCTTTTTAATGTCTGAAGCTAAAAAGGAGAAATGGCTGAAAAATAACATGCCGTCAGATATTTAGTAAAAACACCTTTTTCAATCTCACCGTGGAACATTCGTTCTCAACAGAATCACAGAGGCTAGTTGAATTAATGTGCAAAATAAATAACCCAGAAATCTGCAATTGTTTTTAACATGGATACCATATTAGCATAGTATCTGGGTACACTATTAAAGTATAGATACACAGTATTTATACTTTTGACAACATTATTCTGGGTTCTTGGTTATAAACCTGTGTTCAAAAGTAGAAAGTTTTCTAATTTTCTTAAAGAGGCATTACGGAGGTTTGTAATCATACTGCCACCTGTGGCCAAAAGGCAGAACTGTAGCACTCTTTTGCTCGTTCTCGTAGCTCGCACAAACATTTTTTTCTTTGTTTTTTTTTTTTTTTTTACTTTGTGACTTTACACGAAGTTACCATTGGTTTCTAAGTTGAAGCTTGATGCTGATAGCTTCTGAGTATCCACAAAATCCACCTTAAATATAACTCTTCGACAGTTTGCTAGGTCGGACAGCCGAACAGCGCGGGAACTTCCAACCAGAAAAAAATTCATACATACAGGCTTACAGATGCATCGGCTCTGAACTACTGAGGTGTCAATATGCTTTTCAAACGATGTTTTAGTGCTAGAGGGTCGAATAAAAAGGCTATTTTGAAGATATTTTTCAGTAAAAACTTACATTATGTCTTTAAGTGGCATTTACTTTTTGTTTGCAAAAGTTGTATTTTTGTTGTTCTTGTAAATTTCGTACTTGAAAATTGGTGACGGCAGACATGCTTTTGTCATCCTCTACAGGACCAATTAGCAAGTACTTAATTGCTCCAAACCTGTTCCTCGTAGCTCCGACTGTTATGTTTTATTTTGTTGCTGGAAAGTGAACCTCTGGCTCAGTCTC
Source organism: Cyprinodon tularosa (assembly GCF_016077235.1). NCBI lineage: Eukaryota > Metazoa > Chordata > Actinopteri > Cyprinodontiformes > Cyprinodontidae > Cyprinodon > Cyprinodon tularosa. Next base: position 625,444 of record NW_024039077.1, read on the forward strand.
TTGTTTTTTGCTGGTTTTCTTCCAGGATTTTCCTGAATTTCTCTAACCAGCTTTCCTTTCCTTTCCTTACTGATGAAAAGTATCCCCTGCCTCTGCCATGATTTATCATGGGTTTTGATCTTTAGTTACCGGTCATACGGTGTTTAAATGCATAGCAAAAGGGTCAATTTTTGCACCTGAGCTCTGGCTCTGTGCAGCTCATCCAAAGTTGGCCAACCTCTGAGGCTTTCACAGAGCAGCTGGATTTATACTGCAGTTAAGGTGGACTTTGTTTAATAAAGATGGGATTTCTGGAAGCAAATATTGTACTAGATAGATTAGAAAACTTTTGTTCTACTTCTGCTTCCGTATTATACACTACTTTGTGGTAGTTTATCAGAATCAAATCTGGAAAGTACATTTAAATCTATTGTGATCTGACAAAATGTAGAAAAACTAATTCAATCAGGATTGTTTAACGAAATGTTCAATTTATATTCCAGCAGACTCATTTGCATGTAGGCTTGTTTCGATTATTGCAGATTAATTAGTTTGTTTTATATTTGCAATCAATTTCTGACCTTGTTTTGTTTTGTTGTTTTACTTTTTAAAATAGTTTTTAATATTTAACAATAGCAAAAGTTTAAAAACTAGGATATTCACTAAAAGATTGTCTCTAATCATGCTTATGTGTTGTTATTCCACAGATAAAGACCATTTCCTCCAATCCACCCACCAAGGTGGTGGAAACACCCGGTAAGGAATCACTTTCTTCTTTGTCATTTAGTCTGCTGCTGTATTCACAGCTGAAACTCGTCTAAAGCGTTAAATATGTACACCTATCACAGTTTTATTGCTCTCAGCTAACTGCAGAGTAATGCTTACTTTTGTAGTCATGAAGATTAGCCAATTCTAGCTCCAGCGACCAGTTTAATGTTGGGTTAGGATCAGTCGGATTGTTGGAACACATATTATATAACACAGTCCTACTGCCTTACCCCAAGATAAAAGGAAAATGTTTTGTATGCTCAGGGAATTTATTTCACTGTCCATAAGTGAAGGTAATTTAACCTGGGTGGACAAGAAAGAATAAACTTCCTCCATATGGACCCTGTAGTGTGGACAAAATTAGCAGGTTTGTTTCATATAGTTGTGATCAGGCTTTAAATGAGAACCGTGTGCTAACTGCCAAGCATGGTGGTGGGAACATCATGCCGAGGGTCTGTTTCGCTGTTTGGCATCATTCTAGCATTTCTAAACAGTAATAGATAAAGAATGCTAATACTAACCACCTGAAATTAGATAATTATCTAGAGTTGCTCTTTTTAGCCTCTGCAATGACTCTAAATATTCATAACCCTGTATGCCCTGATTAGCTTTTGTTTTTTTTTTGCAGATTAAATAAAGAAATTATATCTTTTACAACTTTTATCCAAAGTCGTTGTAATTGAATGTTTTAAAGTCACAATAAGCTCCATGGTTTATTATCATAGGTGAGTGATCGGTTGCGTTCTATAACATAATTGAAGACGCTACTTTGATGCAAAGAGTATTAACATCTACTGTTAAAACTTAAAAGATGGAATTTGGTGATCTAAACTGTTATACTTCAAGGTTGACAATAACTCGATGTACTTTTAAGGGGGGGAAAAACAATTAGGCTGACGTTGACAAAAGTGGTGTTATTCAACATTATAGCTTTTAAAGAAACCAAGCTGGAGCAATAAAAAATAAGGAATAGAAAGATGCAATGGCTGCTCCTTAACTTCCTGTGAAGGAAATATGTTTACCAGGATTTCTTTAAAAGATATATTTTGAAAAGATTTGCAGGCCTTTTGTTTTTTAGCGTCTGTGAAGTTTCTCAATTATGAGTGCTTCCTGTGGTACGTCCCTGTTTGTAAATAATATTATTAAGGATTATTAGTGCCATAGTAACATTCTGGACTCGGGTTCCACATGATTCTCTCATGGGATGTTTATTATCACAGCTGTAAATTAAATGAAAGAATATAAAAATGTCCCTCAATCAGTGTTTAATGCTTCAGTTTTTCCCTCCATTGATCTCTATTGGTTTTATATTCCTTGTTTGTAGCAACATTCCCACAGATTTGTTTACGTTTTGATTTTAAAATGCTTGTTTTTGTTAGTTTTTTTTGTGTTTTTTTTGTTAAAGATGCTAGTTTAATTATTGTGCTCTTCCATGCTATTTAAATATTGTTGCAACATCTGATAAAAACCGTTAAGATTTAGGATCGTCCCATGTTGGCATCTCTACTTGTAGAAAATGTGAAGGTTTCTCAATTCAATTAGTTGCTAAGCAACATTTGAATGTACATTACTGAGTTAGTGTGTGCATATTTGAGCCTGTATGTGGTATAAGCTTTAGAAAACAATTAAAGTTTGGTATAATCATTCTTACCTTTAAATAAACTTAATGTTTGAACATATCAAGCAATCCAGGGTAGAACTGCATTATCTGAGTTTTTTACAGGTCAGTTCAAATCACTGCAGACTCTAAATACCATATCCAGCTGGTCTATGAATTCCATCATAATAATTGACTGTTCTACTGTTTTATCGTTTCCCAGTCAGCGGACCAGCCCCAGAGCCCAAACCAAAGAGGGTAGTACTCGGTGAGTTAGCCATATTAGAAGCAGAGCATGTTTATCTGTCCACCATTGATTGACCCGATGCTTTAGAAGCAGCTCAGTCTGCTGTTACCTTCTGTAACACCCGTTTGTCCCGGCTTCCAATGCTTGTTTACCTCCATGTGCTTAGAGGAGCCGGTCTCTGCTCTAAAGCTGGAGCCCATACAGGAGCTGTCAGAGGAGGAGAGAGGTAAAAGCGGTTCAGACCGATGGAACCAGACGGCTGCATGATGCTGCATGATTCTCCGCTGAGCGGCTCGTTGCTTGACTGTTTTCAGACTGAGATCAAAAACGTTACAAAACGTTACAAGAGGAACTTGGAATGAGAGGGTTGATTGACCTGTGATCAATTTAGATTGTCGTTTCTATCTTGTTGCCTAGTTGGTCGGCCAAACTGAAGAATGAAAACCTGTTCTCGTCCCTCTTCAGCCACGTCTGTCTAACTCATCCTGCAGCATGGCTGTCCGTCCATATTATATGATGCATGCTTTAGTGTTGAGATGTTTTTGTTTCTGACAGCTTGAGCTCCTTTTTTTTCTGCCAGACTACAGCTTCTCTGAGAGGAAGCCGCTGACCAGTAAGCAGGTGACCGAGACGGCTAAGAAACCAAAAGTAAGCGCCAGTGTGGTGAAAAAGAATCCCGTCATCAAGAAGGAGATGCGATCAGAGCTGGAGCGCTCTGTAATCAAGAAGCTGGAGACCCTGGGGGTCAAACCTGTATGAACAAAAGGATATTTCTGTAAATCTCTTCTCTAAAACAGCAATTTACCTGCATGTCAACTGCTATTTCTTCCCCTGCTGCTCAGGACCAAAGAAGTTTGACCAACAAGGAGCTGAACTCTTTCCTGGCCAAGGTACATTCAAAGCAGGAGGCTGTTGCTAAGGCCATGCCAGACTACTGGCATTGTTGGGAGGAGATGGCAAACGTTGTGGAGCAGAAGGTGTCTGGACAGGGGAGAGACAGAGAAGCTGCTGCAGATTTCCAGACCAGATCCAAACAACCTGTTCAAGGTGCTTTCCAGGGTTGAGTCATCAAAGAAAAGCCTCTTAATGCATGAGATCATCTCTAACTCTGCTCACGATTAACGGATTTCTGTCTGCTTTTAGTGATGCAGGTTCGTCCTCGCTCCAGCAGCCTGCCCTCCAAAGCCAGCCAGGCGGCATCAGTGGCAAACATCAAACAGCCCAGGACACCACAGCCGGCGCCGCGGACAAAAGGCTTCACCCACCCTAAGACCTCCACCCCCAACACGAAACCTGCTGGGAGGATTAGTTCAAACAGGTACAGGTATATTCATTTTACACATCTTTAACTGGTTTTAGTTGCTAAAATGTAAATTTTTTTTAGAAGGATGTGTGGTTTCCCTTTTCTTTTTTGTTGAATGAACAAACTGTACCTCCTACCATTGAGTTTCAGACTTTATGTAAAGTTTATTTTTTTAAAAGCAACAATCCATCACTGATATAAATTGTGATCAATAGCTCCTCATTTCAGCGTTGTGACATAACCGGCTTCTCAAACATAGAACATGGTCCGCTGGTCATTAAAAATCATTAAAAGTCATTAAATAATTATTTTTTAAATTAAGGCCTTAAGTGGCATTAAAATTCATTAAATATGATTATAGTGAAAAAAAAGGTTTTAAAAACAACTTAGATGATAAATGATTTTGCCGGGGTTTTATATATATATATATATATGCTTCGTTGATGGCATTAAAATTATTTCTAAGAGCATTAAAAAGCATTAAATTAGAGTTTCTCATTCCTGTATAAACCCTGTAGAATAGAAGTGCTGTAACTGTATTGTTGTTTATATTTATTTTATAAAAAGGACTGGATCATCACTCTGGATCGGCATCATTTATCAAATATCTGGTCCAACTAACACATCAGTATCTGATCAATAAATCTCTAACTGTTAAAAACTGATTATGCACACCAATGATGAATGAGAAATGATTACATGCCTAAGAATTGACTTGACCCCATTCATCCGAAGTTTAAAATGCAAATTTCTTCCACTAAGGTGAAAGTCGGCGCTGTTTGCTATGTTTCAAGTTGCATAATGTCTGCTTCTGTCTCCTTGAACCCAGTCGGCCTCGGCAGATGGCCGCTCACACTGGAGGTTTGCTGGAGGTTTCTTCCTGTTAAAGGGGAGTTTTTCCTCTCCACTGTCACTACAAGCATGCTTAGTGTGAGGGATTGAATTTGAGTCAATGAGTCGATGCAATCAGCTGGTTTTCCTTGGATAGAAAACCTTGAATCAATTTGACTGGATGATCAGGTGAACTGTAAAGTACCTTGAGATGACGTGTTGTGAATTGGCGCTAAAGAAATAAACTGAATTGAGTAATGCTGAGTTTGTAAAAACATATCTGCTATCCTTTCTTTTTATTTAAATGTTAAATTAAAATATTTCTATTGGTTTATTTAAAAAGTTTGGATGTCAGAGTAAGTGGAACTCTTGCTATTTTGTTTGGGAACCTCTGCTCTAGTACATAAAATTCCAGGAAAACTTTAAAAACTGAAATAAGTTTTGAATAATTTTTAAAAATCAATGTATTTACTATTTTCTCACATATTTTACCTCAAAAACAAACATTTATTGTAATCAAAAGCCTGTATGTCTTCTTTTCTGAAGAACTCCACCATTTAGTTCAGAGGAGGAAGAGTCTGAGATGGAGGAGGAGCCAGAGCAGAGGGCAAAGTCATTGAAGCTCAAATCAAACCAAGCAGCTCCGGTGGAAATCAGATCCAGCAGAGCTACCCCGGTCCTGTCCAGGCAGACAGCAGTCAGCCAGTTCTCCTCTAAACCATCGGTGGGCAGCGTGAAAACGCAAGGAAACGCAAAGACGGAGAGCGAGGAAGATGAGTGGTCGGACGTCAGTGAAATGATGGAACCTGAGCCGAGAAAGCTGCAAGGTTTTAAAGACCAGAACGGTAACATTGATAAAGGAAACAAAGATAAAGGTTTGTTTCACATCAAATAAATTACTTTGTTTTCTTCTATTTTTTAGCTTCACCATTTTTTTTTTTTTTTTTACTTTAGATAAAGTCTTTAAGTTGGTCAGAAAGGTTGAAACGCAGCTGGCAGAGAGAGGAGTGAAGAAACCAGCAGGGGGCGTCAGCGTCCTACCAGGGAGACAGGATGAGGTTCAGGAGCTTTCTGTAAGACCTGCTGTTTGGGTTTGATGCTTTAATGGTGACCTACAGAACAAAGGAATAATGTCGTCGTTTACAGTTTACAGATCTAGAGGAGAGCAGCGATTGGGTGGTCTCCTCCTTAGAGGACAAACCTGAAGCGACTAAGCCAGCACCTCTCCGTGGCTCTGGACCTCTGAAGAAGAGCCTGGACTCATCCAGCACCAGCGTCTGGGGAAGTTCTACCGGAAAAGGCCCCAAATCAGGTCAGTGGCATCTCGCCTCCGACACAGGAGCCTTAAACAGGAAAATCTGGTTGTTTTTAGACCATTTTATCCAATTTTTAAACAAGACTGAGGAAAGGTGAAAAAGACGTTTTTGTTTCAAATAGGTCTGACTGAAGCTGGAACAGGAAGCACTTTGAAGAGCAGCTCGTTCTCCATCAGTGACCTCAGCGACTCCGAGGATATAAGCAATAATTAACAGCAGAGCGGCGAACGTAGCACAGAAAGCTCCCCTCACATCTCCAGCCAATGCCAAAGAGCTTTTATTATTTATTCTACTGACTTTGTACCTAAATGAGAAGAAGCAATACAATAACATTTAAATGACAAAACATGCTTATCTTGTTCATGTTTTAGTGAGTAACTAGATGATGGCTTCTTCTTCTAAGGTGCTTTTCATGCCTTGGTTGTTTTTTATTTTGCCTTAGATCTTTTCAGACTTCATTTCTACCAGGTTTTGTACATCAAATTTTGTATTGATCTAAAACTGATATTGATTCATTAAACAAAAAGTATCAGGTTTTGTATCCACTGACTCCAGTCATCCTTCCACTCATACGGCATCAGCAGATTAAACTGAGTTTATTTCATTTTAGCCTAAGCCGCCATTGGCTTTAACTCCAGTTTTCTGAATTAATTATGTTTATTAATGAACAAATTTATAGTATTCTGTTTGTGCATTAGAATATTTTCTAAAAAAAATATTTGACTCTTAAACATTTATGGTTCAATACAGGAGTCTGGTTATTACAAGAGTTTTCTTTATTTTAAGAAAAATGACTATTAAACATCTAAATGGTGTTAAACCTTAAGATTAAGGTTATGCAAATGCTTTTTTTCCCCCCATGATCAAATAATTTCAGATTCATTTGAAATGATAACCTGATGAGACACATGGTTTGTATTTTGATAAAATTATCAAATATGTAATTGTTTACTTTCCTTTAGGTATTCAATCAGACCAAAGTTGCATTGAATTAGGTTTATTTAATGTGGTTTGTTGTTTAAAACCACAGATTGTCAGACAAAAAATATGGTAGGGATTCAATTCTGAATATCTAAATTTAGTACAACTTGGAAACACATCTGACTACAACCTATGGTGAGTTTAAAGTAACCAATTAACCCATCCAAATGTCAGTAATGTATTTAGACTGTGGAAGGGACCTGAAAGTCAGAGAAAATGCAAAATCTCATCTTTTCCTTCCTGAAAACGATTAGAGATAATCTGCTCACAAAAATGCAACTAAGTTAAACATTTTATGTTATGAACCTAATTGTATTCGAGCTGAAGTTTAACTACCTTTACTTGAATACTTTTCTTGTACTCTTTCCTCCTAAATAGCACCAGCTAATGTGTAGGAGGAACTGCTGTGTTGTCAGGGCAACCATCTGCCATGTTAGTGCACTATAACTGCAATAACTTGTGCAATCACTGTTTAATACCCTGTACAATAAACCTTGTTATATTTAATACACAGTGCAATAACTATATAAAACCCATTTAATACCCAGTGCAATATCCCTGTATATGGACGCTCTGTATATAATGTATATAACCAATGCACCTTTATCTCCGTTTTGCACTTCTTGACTATTGAGCTGATGTAACAAGTAGATTTCTCCACTGTGAGATCAATAAAGTCAATCAATCTGGAGGGGGTTGGAGCTGAGGGAACCAATCAGATTCCAGAGGGGTCAAGTTAACCCAATGCCGCCACCCATCTAGCTCCGCCCTTGAAATGGTGAGTTATGACCGCATCATCATGAATGGTAATGTTAGGATAATTATAATTTATTATGTGTGAGTTTGTTGCACCTTAATATTACCTGCCTGATGTGTGTCAGAACTGATGTTTTTACTGAAATAGTTTATTTAATTAGGCCAGTTCCTTGGTCCGGCTATTTACAATTATAATCTTCATTCCGTACGTGGCAAAGATTTGGAAATGTAATGAGAGCAGTGTCCTTGATCTAAGAATAAAGTGTAATATTGTGATATGGCTGGAGCCATGGATGTCTCCTCATCTGCAAACATGTATGATGTGGCAGACTGGAGTTGTATAAAATGCTTCTTTCACCGTTACTAAGTTTTAAAATTCTTAGTTTAAAGTATATTTAAGTATTTTAGTAGGGCCCATTCTTCTTTACTTCAATTCTTTAAAAAAATCACCAGTATGTAGAAAATAATGTATATTGTGAGAAAACTGTTCCACATAACTATGGGTCACTGATTGTTATTCAGCAACATTTACTGTGCTATAAAAATCCCACATTCTGACACTTTGTTTCAGTTAAATCCTCTGAAAAACCTCCAACCTTATAGCTGCTCTTATCCCCATAGCCTTTTGATCGAATCCTGACAGGGTTTTCTGTCCAAACTATTTCAAAATCTCACCCCAAGGTTTGGTGAAAAGTTGACAGCCTTTGGTTTAGGTATTCCTGCATGAAGTCCAGCAACGAAAGGAAAAAAAAAAAAAATTTTATTTGCAAAATTCCTGCATTGAAAGCCTGATCTAATCATTGCAGAATCAAATCAGAAAATGTTACTTTCATAAAATAAGCAGTAAGCACAAATAACCTTTCTTATTCTTTATTGATGAGTCAATTTTCCATTTTAAAAAAATGCTTAAAACATAACTTTCCATAAAATATTTTGACTTTTCTGCAAATACTCTCAAAACATTGTGTATATTTTACAATGTAAATCACTGTGTGTTACAAATCTTTAGAAACCAGATTGTTTTTATTTAGGAAACTATTTCCGCAGATATGACAGATGACTTAGGCTTGTAGTTAGTTTATTAATGCATCTTTAAAAACAATACAGCTAAAAGCAGAGCACTCAACAAAATGAGAAATTAGGACAAGAATTTATTCATCAGAAAAAAGAGGAAAAGGTGAGATTAGTACAGCACAATGAATAAGGAGAAATTAAAACAAGTTTATTATATTTAAATTACTGTATCAAGCAAAAAACTTAAAAAAAAAAAATAAATAAAAGCATAATTTAAGGGTTCGGTTTCTTACAAAAACAGGGGTTTCAGTAAAGGTTGCTTTACATTAAATAAAAAGTTTTCTTGTTACTCTACCTTTTGGCCCCAAATAATAAATATATTAACTGTTCTTGGTTTGGACAACGGATTCTTATGAAATCAAAATTATATCTCTACCTATTTTATTGGCAAAACTAACAGATTAATAAAATATCTGCTTTAATATGTCAGTTTTACTAACAAGTCTCTTTGGTCTTTTACCAAACGTGGCAGATTTTTTGGTATACTTTCCTCTTTAAACTCTAAAACTGAGTTCTGAGCTCATACAAAGGTATCCCGACTCTGAATGAAAGGAGTCCTTGTTGTCCCTCTGCTTGTCTGACTCCTGCCTGAATAATACAGCGGCGGCACTATCGTCACCCTGGATGATGATGGCGGCCGCATGTACGTCCGTCTGCTACGGACAGTGTCATAAGAAGCCGGCCTTTGAGGCCTTTTAGATGAACTGTAAAGGAGATGGACACAAACATGGTCATTTTCTCCCAGAAAGTCTTGGTAGTAATCATTTCACGTCAGAAATATAGCCTCACCTTGATATGAGACCCTCTTTCCCAGAGAAGAAAGTGAGCACACCTGCCCCACAGATGAGAAGAATGGAGCCTCCCCAGCCAACGAACACAGCAGCACCCAGTTCAAACCTGAATAAAGAGACACCACTCATATTCATTCACCTTTTATTTAGTTCTGACTTGAAAGTTTTATTTTCCTAACAATTCAATGCAACTCAATAATTCAATATCACTCACTTCTGGGCCTTGTAGTTTGGATCCACAAATTGCGATATGACTCTATTAGCCCACCACGAATATGTAATCATCCCACAAAATCCTGCCGGAAAAGTCCTTAATTTCATTAACAATACCTTTATATTTGAATTTTAACAGTATTACAAGAAAGAAAAAATCTTAACCTGAAGCTAAGAATGTTACGCCTCCAGAAAACGTCACCCTCGAGTTGATGATCTCTGTTCCCCCAATTTTGGTGCATTTCATTCCAATGAGCGTCAGGACGCCTCCGAAGAAGCCTGTAATGACTGAGCAGATTGCAAGTGCTCTGAGAGCATGCAGCCAAACTAAAAAAAAAAAAAAAAAAGATATTAAACTTGTTTCTAAAAAAAAAACACAAATCATAAAATATTATTTTATTACATATAGGTACAATTTTAAGCTCAAAAGAGATGTAATATAGACTTTTCCCTAAAATGTCCATCAGACAGCTGCAGCTGATCCGAAACAAAAAGTAGAGCACATTAAACCAGTCCTCAAGTCCTTAAATTTAAACCTTAAAGACTTTAAATCCTTCTGTTAGTCTATAAATCACTGAATAGATCAGCATCTCAATCCATAACAGATTTGTTGTCAGTGGATCAACCCTCAAAGACCACTCAGGTCTTTTAGTTCCAGCCTACTCTGTTTACCCAGAACTAGAACCAAACATGGAGAAGCAGCATTTAGTTCCTATCATCCATTGATATGGAACAAACTTCCAGAAGACTGGAAAATTTTACATTTATTTTTATTCTTTAATTCATTTATTGCACTTTTAATTCTTTGCACTGAATTGTGCTTTATAAATAAACATGCCTTGCATAGGGGCAAACAATTTTAAGAAATTAGTTGGAAAGTGAGTTTGCATTCAGCCGCCTTAACACTTTGAACTAGAATTAAAAAACCCTTTCCTCTTGAAGTCACCTAATATATTGATGCTACATTGATTCTAATACGATCCCAGTTGTTTATATGCTGCTATTAAATGTAGTGTTTATGCCAATTTATATGCCAGCTATGTGTGCCACCGAATGGGCGTCGAATATCTATCAACACACTTATCGTTTAATGCTGTGGTTCCCAACCTTTTTTGACTTGTGTAACCCCTTGGCCATTATATCATACTATGAGTACCCCTTGGTCAAACATGTTGATTATTTTCCAAAAATATAAAGTACAACTGATTATAAAACAAAAGAATTTCATTTCCTCCTCTTGAACATTTAACGTTCAGAGATTTCATTCTTTTCAATTAGAATTTGTGAGGTTAGGAAACTGAGTAGGAAGCATTTTCTTGCAAGATAATATTCAATTTTATTTAACGTCCTTACATGAGATGGACAGTATATAGAAGCTCTGACTTAATCTTCCTAAACACATAGATTTATACTCTTCAAAAATCCCAGCACACTCTCTCTCCCATGAAACTAAAACCCACCACCTGCATAAAAGAGCTTTCTCACACACTTGAACAAAAGAAGGAAAACATCTTAATTCATCAAAGACATACATTTAGTCAGATAAACATTTCAGACAATCCGTTCACACTAGAAAAAGGACGTGAGAACCTTAAACACAGTAAGGACATGTTTATCTATATTTTCCCCCTTGTCTAAACTAGGGAGGAATCTCCTTCTTTTCACACCTGCTTCAAATTCTACATCTCAGCATAAAGAATGGAGGATTTTTACTTTTACTTAGCCAAGAAAAAGCACAGTCTAATATCTCATTTCACAAATAAAAAATAAAAAAAACATAAATATGTTGCCTAGAAGGTGAATACGTTTTGAAATCCTTACAGAGGAAAACCCATCCCAGTCCTATTTTTTTTGTAATTCTTTATCTGGGAAGAAAAATATTAAATGTTTTCATGTACCTCCGATAAAGCATAGGTGGACCACCTATGTACTAGTACCCCTGGTTGGGAATCATTGGTTTAATGTTAAGGAATTTTCTTTTTATTAATGCATTAATCTTTTTGAATGTCCTACCAGGCAGGTCCAGCATGGATGGGTAGTCTTTGCAGTCAGACACCCCTGTGGTGTCGGAGATGCAGTCTCTCCACAGGTTGGAGTAGTAGTTGGCCGTGGTCAGGACGATGCTGCCCACCTCAGAGAAGGTCCAGTACTCTGTGGGGAGAGTAGAGCACACCAGGATCCAGCCACACAGGCAGGACACAAAGCAGCCCAGCTCCACGTACATTATCACCATCCGATATTCCATGGTTGGTGCCGATCCTCCTTACGAAAAAATAACGTCTTCGAGTGGAAGCTGTGGCAGAAGGCTCCCTCTGAGTCATTACTGCTGGGTGTTGTGGTAACAGATTGGGCTTTTTTCTCATCTTATCTTTTAGATAGTTGTGCCAAGTAAGCATCCTTCATCTTCCCAGCTGGGGGAAGGGATAATGTTACAACCACCTCTCTAGGTGCAGCCTTACATGTTATTTTTTAACATGACCGGTGCTTTTGGGCCCAATGTTTTAGAGAAAAGGAAAAAAAGGATGTTCCGATATAAATGGTAGAAATCGGTGTGATATCAGCCGAAAAAAACAAGTAATGGAAAATATTGTGCTGCAGCTAAAATCTGGGATGTAAGCAGGCTGATAGAAATAATCCACTTCTATCTGCTTCTGTTTAGTGCTTATGTAACTCATTGGTTTATAATTAATGGGTAAGTTGTTAATTACTGTTATGTTTAAGCTATATCATCTGATAAGATTTATTTAATATTCAACATGATAAAATAAAGTATGTATTATTTTCATTATAGGTATCAGTAAACACTTAAAGACGCTTATATTGGTGTCTCATTAAAAATGGGATCAGGAGAAACAAAAAGGTTTTCAATTCTTATTATTCATGTTGGTCAAGTTGTTATTTGTTCAGATTATTTAGTGTTCTGGTAAACAGGATGCTTTTAACTACAAAAATTAGACAAACCACTTTTTATGTAGCTTATGTGACAGTGATCCCGTTCATTATTGGCAGACATCAATATTGTCACCAATTATCATATTAATGCTGATCTACCATTGAAGTAAGTCTTCCAGCGCCTTTGCTTTTGGGATCCCTTTTGGTGTCTGAGGCTTTGGGTCCCCCGGCACTCGCCTCGGTGCTCTGGAGGGGCGCTACTTCGGCTCTTCACAACCACCATTGAGCATTTTTCCTTTGGATAAACTTACATGCACAGAGGCATTCTCACAAACAACTACAGGTACTTAGAGATTCACGTCCATACAGAAATCCCATATTCTTATCTTCAACTACCACAGTATGCATGTCAGATTAAATAATACTACATATGCTTTAGTGATAGTATCAAGGTGTTACTTTATTGTATCTCTTATACTATATCCGTTGGTTGTGCTGTTCTTCTTGCATCTCTTTGCAGGTGCTGAAGCAGACTGAAGATGTTTTATCGTTATCTCCCTTTTATCTCCTTTCTTTTATCTTTTCTCCTTTTTTCCTGTTTTTCCTTTCCGGTTCTATTTACATTGCAGTGTCAATATAATCTATAATACTCCCTGCATGAATTATAATAGAGCAATCTATATGCATAAATCAAGCGGAACTCTGGCAATAGCCCTACTGCTTCACTTGTGAAAGCAAAATCTGTTGGGCTCTTTTTGGGATCAATAATTATTCGTATTGCCACATCGCCAGACAGGACACTGTTTTAAATAAATAAATAAAAGTAATTAACCTAAGTAAGTTTTCCAGGTCCACATTTAAACCTCATATTAAGCCGACGACGTGATGTTATTTCTGAAGTAGTTTTATTCAGAAGGTATCGGAACACTTGGTTAGTATGTTTGTCCGGATGTCATCATGATGGTCTGTTATGTTGGTTTATGTTATCTTTGGTCAGAACTGTTTTGGTCGTTTATATGTGGCTTTTTAGCTCAAGCTCTTTAAACCTGAATAAATCACATCAACAACGTCAGTGCAATTCTTACACGACTATAGTGGCTGGCTCATAAGATGAGACCCTTGATTTGTGTATACGCCCTTTCCCTGATAATGCCTCCCTTTTCTTATGTTTAATGGCAGGAAATGAAGCAGGTCTGTAGCAGAGAGGATTCAAAGGAAAGATGGAAAATGTGTCATTTTCTGGATTCTATTATATTTTTTGTAAAGGTAAGTAAACCCTGCATGCAGTTTCATATTGAATGGTTCAACCAAGTGACCAACCATCTCATAGCTAAAGAGATTTAATTGGAAAGAGGATTTTTGTATATATTTCTTAAATTCTTGTGTAACATTCTTACCAAGCATGTTGCCCCACCTCAGTTTTGATGGGTTTGCTTTCCTGTGTAAAAAAGCTGAAGTCACTTTGTTTATGTATAAACTGTAACCGGCCACATCAGAGAGGGGTTGATGACACCGAAAGAAAAACGAGACAAACCAGTGAGTAGGCGTTCCGAAAAGCTGCCTTCAAAAAAAGATAGAGCTTTCTAGAACAGATCCTGCTTACAGCCCAGAAACTGGAAAGCAGACGCTGCCATCAGCGCCCTGTTCTTGCTGCTTGGGTTCCCACCGAGCCAAGTGCACTCCACTCTGGAAAACGATAGCACAATCCCGACCAAACCAAGGCAGAGCCCGGTCAGCAGTAGGCCTCTGACACCCTGGATGTACACTTGCAAAGAGCAAAAAAGAACAATATAAAACTCTTGCTGAAATGGCACTTTTTAAAATGTCCCTTTTATGTTGGGTACCCATGTTTGACTGTCCAAAGCACTGCAAAGTCTACGCAGTTCACTAATAGAAAAAGTGTGAGAAGGATACATAGTTTGAGCCCTTTATTCCATCAGTCAGAAATTTGTCCAGTCACTTTTTACTGGAATTGTAGAGATAACTGCATATTTAGAGCCACAAAAGAGTATATAGTTATAGACTGACATGCATATATATTTTCGCTCAGCAGGTGAAGCTAAAAGTTGCAGAGAAGCCTTTTTTTTTTGCATCTCTGACTGTAAATTATGAATTTCAAGTCTTTTGAAGTCTCTTTTTATTTAGCTCCATCTATTTTCATTGTATCCTTGACAGCTGAAGTCCATTCCGTAACGTCCAGCAGCCTGTATTAAAATCTGTGCCAATATTAAAACTGTTTAGTTAGATTTTTATATTCACAATAAATCAAATCCATTAATATACATCTATAAATCTGGATCATTGCCATAAGCCGCCTGAAGCAACCACCTAAAAAAAAATACATGTTTTGTCATTACATATATATTATAATGAGAAATTAGTTCTCAGGGGCATCAAAAAATAATATATTTTTCTATAAAGTTATAGTGAAACCTAATAGGAACATATTTTCTATTCATGTGTACATAGATACAGCTGTGTTTTTTGTTTTAAATAGGTTTTTTTTTTGATAGGATGTAAATGTAAAGTTTAAAGTCAATGTATATTTGACTGTTTCACATTCTGATCATTTTCTTTTGTAGAAATTTTACAATAACAATTACATTGACAAAGTAAATGATAATCTCCATTGCATCTTTATAGCAGATTTATAGCTTACATAAAAAAAAAATCTTTTTTGGGCCCAATATCAGTGTATTTCATGGTGCTCCAAATTCCTGGCAGCGCCCCTGGTGGCTGGTGACTTCACAGCACTGTGCAATACCAAAGGCCTATCAGCAATCCAGTGAATAAATAGGGATCAGTGGTTACAGCATATATAAGAAGCTGCTCAGTTTTTTCTGCTGCCAATTAGCTTTGCTCTAGTTAACGGATGAAATTATGTTTTCATCTTTTTGCTTTAAATATTTAGAACAGCGTTAATTTAAATTGGTCAGAGTAATGATCCTGCCTCTGCTGTGTTTCACTGCCCATTAAGGGTGATGGAAAGTGTTGGTTTGCTTCTATACATCATTGAAAAAAAAAAGGCAAAAAAGATCAGCTTTGGCCTTATTTGACCAGATCATTTTATTTAAGAAAAGAAAAAATGCAACACCACAAACTGCTGCTGCCCTTACAATGCTTGTTGATGAAGGTTATATGTTGTTTGCTCAAACTACTGTTCACTGCAGATGAAATGTTAATCTTCTTAATTACTTCAAGGAAAAGAAGAAAAAAATAACTGCGTTAGTATTTGATGTTTGAATTAATCAGTTCAAATGTAGGAGTTTTTGACGAATGGCGTGGCTCCACTTCTCACACTGCCAGGTGTGGACACCGTGCGGCTGCTTCGACTGCTGTTACTGCTGCGACTGCTGCTCCTAGATTCGGACAAACTAGATACGCTGGACTCTAAGGAGGTGTATGACCGAAAATCAGATCCAGATCTTGATCCCGAACCATAAACTGAGGTTCCAGCTGATCTGGGGGTCCGCCCCGTCACGGACGACCGCCCTGACCTCGCCGTCTGTCCGGATTTTGAGGTGCGTGCTGATTTAGAGGATAAGGAGGAAACATCTGTACGCTCAGACCTGGACGACAGCTCAGAGACGGAGGAGAGTTTGGTATTCGAGGTGACCTCGGATACAGCAGAAGAAGCTGTGGTGGGCTTGTTTTTCTCCGGGTCTGGCTGTGGTTTCCGCCTGATTACTCTGGAAAATAAAAGAAAGAAGAAGAATAGGTTTCAGATAAATAAGCAGTAGAAACTTGTATCCTATAACACAGGAAACACAAAGTACAACTAAAACAATCAAATGCAAGAATCATTTGTATGATCTCTCTGATTAAAAGTATATTTTTATTTAGTTTATAAAACATTTGGATCTTAGTTGAACAACACAAACTAGTAGAAAATAATGCTAGGTAAACAATACATTGCTTTCCTTATTAATAATGAATAATGTTTGATTATAACCTTTATTTTGCTTTAGAAACATATCTTCCTATTCTCTTTTTGCATAATATCTCAGTCAGACAGGAAGGAGAGCTTCTGTTAATATCAACTTCCAACTTTCTTTATTCTGTAAGACAACTGCGACTTTAATCTTCATCCTTTACTTGGTAGATTTAGGATTGCTGTCCTGGTTGTTGGCAAAGATACAAAACAGTTTCAACTCTTTCTGTCAACGGAGTCTCTTCCAAATGCCGGATCTACAGATTATTCCCAACAGATCTCTAAATCTTTCGCACTTTCCCTGATTTATTGTTTTATTTTTAATCCAAAAATGAAAACTAAACTGTGGTGTTCTTTCACAAGAGGTTTATTGAAATGTAATTTTGTTTGGACAATTGAAAAATTCAAAGTTGTAGGTGTATGATAATTTTTGCAAGTCAGTTTATTGTGATTAAAATAAACTACAATGATTTCAAACCCCTAGGTGTGTCTTGTTTGCTAAATTTGCTTAAACTGCTCCTGTTGTTGTTGCATTCTTTGTTTTTACAGCAACTTTTATTTATTTTTTATACTAAGTAATGCATTTTTTTTTTGTTTTGTCGATTTTGGATCCTTGGCCAATTGTCCTCTTTTATCAAAAACAGATTCACCATGCAATATATGGTGTTTATTACTGTATTCACTTTATTTGGTGTATTGTAACTGTTATTCTAGAGTCTAGTTTATGATTGATTTTATTATGTTGTTTTTATGTGTTTTTATATGTCTTATTGTACTGCTGCCTCTTGGCCAGGTCTCCCTCGAAAAAGAGATTTTATCTCAAGGGACTTCCTGGTAATATAAAGGTAAAATAAATAAAAAATAAAATGCTACAGCAGTTAATGACCTCCTACTGACCTTTTTCCTTCTCCACAGAGCGGTTTGCACACTGACCACAGATAGAAAAACCCGCCAGCCATGTGAAAAGCTGAGCCCACCCAGCCAAGAAACATCGGAGTGCCAAGGTCATACCTGAAAAAAGGTAAAAAGGAGATATTTTTAGATGAATATACATAGATTTGAGTTTTACTACAAATATTTCAATAATTAAAGCTAAGAGATTCTAGGTTTACACTATCTTTATTCCACATTTGTTCACTTTAAAGCCTGTTAACTCACTCAAGTCCATCAGGGCCAGGATGCAGCTTTTCCAGTCGGACATACTCAGCATACACGGCATACGCTGCTGTGGACATTCCACCTGAGAAAATAAGATCTTAAAAATAATCATCAACTTAAAATAGATTATCCCACCAATTATTGATTTAAATGCCTTCATTTTAGTCAAAATTTTCATTTACGTTCAGCCTAATGGTACAGGTCTAACCGTTTCTAATGCATTTAATAAAACTGATTTAAAATATTCAGAAGATTCCAGATGGATTTTAATAAAACATTATATATTCTCCGTCACTATTGTTACAAAATATACCGGTACATGCAGAAAAAAATATTTTTTCTTATATTTTGAATTGTTTAAGACATTTTTTATTCCTAAAACTGATTAAAATGTAGAGTTGTCTTCTGTAAATATATGCTTAATAAAATAAAAAAGTCAGATATGGTTAGTGCCAGCTAGCATCTCTTTTAGCTCTTGAGGGTAGCCTCAGCTGCTACTTTGCTTGCAGAGAATTAATTCTTTCCATCCATTTTCTGTCACGCTTATCCAAAGCGGGGTTGCAAGGGGTGCTGGTGCCTCCAACTGTCTACCAGCGAGAGGTGGGGGTACACCCTGGACAGATCGCCAGTCCATCGTAGGGTAACATAGAGGCAATAAACCATTCACACACACTCACACCTTTGGGAGACAATTTAGAGAAGCCAATTAACCTAACCCAATCATGTTTTTGGACTGTGGGAGGAAGCCGGAGTACCCGGAGAGAACCCACCCATGCTCAAGGAGAACATGCAAACTCCATGCAGAAAGACCTCGAGCCGGGACTGGAACCCGGAACCTTCTTGCTGCAAGGCGGCAGTTGGTATTTTAGCAAGTTTTTTGTTATTAGAAAGGTTTGATGTTTTTCTTGTAAACTGCAATTGGGTGAAAATGGATAAAGCAACTCAAGTCATGTGAAACAAAATGGAAAACATGGAAAGATCAAGAGAGATCATTGATTCATTTGCACATTTAGTACCAAACACCATTAATAATGATAATTTCCCCACATATAGAAACTAATATTTTACCACTGATGATGTGGCACCATCCGCCAGTAAAGATCTTCTTGTGCTTTGAAGGATCTTTACCCCCAAGATAGGTGCATTCCATGCCCAGCAGACTGAGTATAAACCCCAGCATTCCCAGGGAAAGAGCTGCCATCAGTAGGCCGCGAACGATAGGGATGTGCCCTGAATCACACACAGAGAAATAAACAATTTATCTCTATAGATAAACGAATAACGTGCATGTATGTGTTGACTTACATTCATCAGATTTGAGCATAGGGAAATCATAACAGTTGCTGACAGAAGTGGAATCTGTGAAGCATTTTCTCCACAAGCTGGACCAGTGCCAGGCCACTTTGATCATAGAAGAACCAGCCATGCCCCCTACAGAGGCAATCTTCCAGCCCTCCATGGCCATAGTGCAGGCCACAAAGATCCAGCCTAATACTGTCATTAAAAATCCCCAAATCTGGACCACTCTTATCTTCATCTTTAGCCCTCTGCGAGTCTGCTCCCTTCTAGATATTTCATCCAACGATTTTTACCGTCTCAAGCCTCTGGTTTTATTCTTCAGATAGGCAGGAAAGGTCTTTGAGTCTGATGTCCAGGACAGATGTTGATAGATGTTGGTTCTCCAAATGAAGTAGGATGGTTCACCAGTTAAGGTGCTTCTTAAAATGTGGGTGGGATGGAAGAGCGGCTCCAGTTCCCATGAGTCACTGCTAAGGGTAGTCAGATTTGAATCTAGACTGAAAAACGCTGAACTGAGCATGAATCAGATTACATAAGACTTCATGCATCTACTTCAATTTCATCCACTCCATATCCAGAGGATATGTTCAAAATAAAAAATTAAAAAAAGATACAATTGTGTTTTTAATTGATCAATATGACCTTTAGTTTAACAGTAGTGTCAGAAATTAGAATATCTAATATTTTCTTCTTTATTTATTTTAGATTGACAAAGTAATCAAAGTATCAAATATAGATAAAGTGAGTAAAAATGCAGTTTGCAAATATTTTTTAAGGCGGAAAACTATCATAGCTCTATATAAGGTAAATACCCTCTTTTTAATTCGTCCATTATGCTTTGACTTAGGGCATTTTTTCCTTCTTGTGGTACCAAGAATTACCACAATAGGGCATCATTGACACAGTTGTCAACAATGATTTGGACTCATATTTATATACATTTTGAAAAATGATTGTTTTCTACTTACTAAACAAAATGTTTTTACTTTATGGGTAATTATATGTAGTGATCTAAGGTCAACTTAGTTATTTATTTAGATAATCTTGAGCATGAGCTAAATCCTTTTCTTTTAAAAGGAATAAAACACTGCTTTCCATAAAATATTTATAGCATTAATTATATATTAAATTATATTTATAGCATTCATAAGGTGTCTAGTTATTATTATTATTATTATTATTATTATTAGTTGAACAAGTTTAGAAAGCTTAGGAATAGGAACAGTGTTAGTAGGTATTTTGATGAAAGCATAATGAAGAAAGTGTGGGTTAAAACCATAATCACTATACTTAACAATAATATTGCTAATATAGTATTAAAATCATGAAGTAAATCCATTATATGATACATATGAAACAAAGCAGAGGGATATTACATTTTTATAAAAGCTCTAAGTGACGCCAACTTGTCTTTCCTATGAAGTTACTTCAGGCAACAGGGGAGTTTTTTTTTTTTTTTTAACAAAGCTATTCCACTTTAGATTTCCGCCTGAAAGAAAAACTAAGTACCAATTTTTGAACACATCCATTTGCCCAGATAAAAACCCAAATCATTTAATATTTTCTGATATGGGCATACAAATGCATTTATCAATAACTTGCAGAACAAAAATAACCTTACAATTTATTTTTTTTTCTGTCTGGTTTTGTTTTAGTCTTTCCAACATATGAGGATGAGATGCTGAAGAGCCCTGTACATGATTTTCAAAATGCTGATTAATGTGGATTCAGTTTTCTCATTTAATGTGTTTTAAAAGCCCGAGGACGAGGCTTTTATTTTGAAAGAACAAAGTTTAGCATCATTAAAATTAAACACTGGTGTTAATGGGAATAAAAAAAAAAAAAAACACTTCATAATTATACTGAGTTAAAGCGAAAAAACTCCCGTAAATTTTAAGTAATTTAACGCCTGATTGATATCAGTATAAGGTTGGTATTTCCTGTTGGTAACTTACCTGTAACTTTCTTTCTTTGAAATAAAATGTACATCGCTAATAATAATCAATGTTTATTTTATAAGGATAACTTGTCATATGTAATACATCACAGTAAGGTCATACTAATCACATTTCACCAAAATGGTTTGGGTTTAAATACAATTATAAATGGCACATTTTAGTGTTTTCACACTGGAAAAAATCGAAATCTAGATGAATCATTTTTTTCTTGAAATAAGTGCATTTTGTCTTGGATTGAGGAGGTGAAAGAGACATTTTTCCAATGGAACAAGACAACTTCCACTTAAAATAATAAAACACAATTGCATTGTCTTATTTCAAGTGCATATTATCTAATTATCTTATTTTAAAAGTATACAGGTGCTGGTCATAAAATTAGAATATCATGAAAAAGTAGATTGATTTCAGTAATTCCATTTAAAAAGTGAAACTTGTATATTATATTCATACATTACATACAAACTCATATATTTCAGATGTTTATTTTGTTTAATTTTGATGATTACAAATGACAACAAATGAAAATCTCAAATTCATCATATCAGAAAATTAGAATATTACTGAAGACCAATAAAAACAAAGGATTTATAGAAATGTTGGCCAACTGAAAAGTATGAACATGAAAAGTATGAGCATGTACAGCACTCAGTATTTAGTTGGGCCTCCTTTGGCCTGTATTACTGCAGCAATGCGGCGTGGCATGGAGTCGATCAGTCTGTGGCACTGCTCAGGTGTTATGATAGCCCAGGTTGCTCTAATAGTGGCTTTTAGCTCTTCTGAATTGTTGGGTCTGGTGTATTGCATCTTCTTCTTCACAATACCCCATAGATTTTCTATGGGGTTAAGGTCAGGAGAGTTTGCTGGCCAATTAAGAACAGGGATACCATGGTCCTTCAACCAGGTACTGGTAGCTTTGGCACTGTGTGCAGGTGCCAAGTCCTGTTGGAAAATGAAATCTGCATCTCCAAAAAGTTGGTCAGCTGCAGGAAGCATGAAGTGCTCTAAAACTTCCTGGTATGTGGCTGCGTTGACCCTGGACCTCAGAAAACACAATGGACCAACACCAGCAGATGACATGGCACCCCAAACCATCACTGACTGTGGAAACTTTACACTGGACTTCAAGCAACGTGGATGAAGTGCCTCTCTTCTTTTCCTCCAGACTCTGGGACCTTGATTTCCAAAGGAAATGCAAAATTTACTTTCATCAGAGAACATGACTTTGGACCACTCACCAGCAGTCCAGTCCTGTTTCTCTTTAGCCCAGGCAAGACGCTTCTGACGCTGTCTGTGGTTCAAGAGTGGCTTGACACAAGGAATGCGACAGCAGAAACCCATGTCTTTCATACGTCTGTGTGTGGTGGTTCTTGAAGCACTCACTCCAGCTGCAGTCCACTCTTTGTGAATCTCCCCCACATTTTTGAAGGGGTTTTGTTTCACAATCCTCTCCAGGGTGCGGTTATCTCTCTTGCTTGTACACTTTTTTCGACCACATCTTTTCCTTCCCTTCGCCTCTCTATTAATGTGCTTGGACACTGAGCTCTGTGAACAGCCAGCCTCTTTAGCGATGACCTTTTGTGTCTTGCCCTCCTTGTGCAAGGTGTCGATGGTCGTCTTTTGGACAACTGTCAAGTCAGCAGTCTTCCCCATGATTGTGTAGCCTATAGAACTAGACTGAAAGACCATTTAAAGGCTTTTGCAGGTGGTTTGAGTTAATTAGCTGATTAGAGTGTGGCACCAGGGGCCATCAATTTTGAACCTTTTCACAATATTCTAATTTTCTGATATGATGAATTTGAGATTTTCATTTGTTGTCATTTGTAATCATCAAAATTAAACAAAATAAACATCTGAAATATATGAGTTTGTATGTAATGTATGAATATAATATACAAGTTTCACTTTTTAAATGGAATTACTGAAATCAATCTACTTTTTCATGATATTCTAATTTTATGACCAGCACCTGTAAATACTCATTCCATTGGCAAACTATCTTATTTAGCTACTCAAATTAAGGGTAAATACGCTTAATTTAGGAAATTTGATCTTATTTCTAGATTGTTTTTCCAGTGCAGATATGATAATGAAAATGATTGTGTAATAGGATAAATAAATAAATTGATACATTTATTTAAATAAGCCCAAAGGAACATGCTAATGTTTGAATTGTTTGTTTTTATTGCTCTTAGTGCGTGTTCACCAAAGGCATTATTCCATTTCAGCCTTCAGTAAAGGTAAAAAGGGTTTCTTGGTAATTATCCTGTGAGATATGACTGTAAACGATATATTCTGTGGTTATGAATAGTTACTTTGAAGTGTGTAATAACTCTACTGATATGAGTCCAGCTGCTTAAAGCATCGCTCTCAACGTGCCTTGGGCTATAAGCTGTTATTGGTAATTTCACCAGGACCTCACTGCGCCATGGTGCTACAGAAATACACCAAAGAGCCTTTGTGCTGATTTAATTAGAACTAAAGCCATCATAATGAGGTCCCATAGGCAATGAATGTTCTGCTCCTGCTATTAAGTCCATTTTGATTTTGTAATTTTTGAAATATGTTAACTGTGATCAACTACAATGGAGTGAAAATTTGTTTTAGACCAGCGGCTTACAAATAATAAATTATGTAATTGTTTTATGATTCATACTTGTAAAAGGTAGTACCAGAAGTTTATAATTACTGAAATATTTTCAATTATCATTCTTATATGGTGAAGTAATTGGTAAAAAATATTAATCTTAACCCTTTATAGGGCAATACTTTTGATTATCTACTTTAATAATCTAAATTAGAAATAGTGTTATTGGAATCCAAGAAAAGACATTGTTACATTTGTAACATTAAAAAAGATATTGATATTTTGATGTCAACGTAATAACAAGAAACACTAAGTGCTTTTATAAGAAATTCATGAAAAACTCTCCATTTTTTTTGGTCCAACATAACCTTAGAGGCATTGATGCTGATACTGACACTTGTATTGTGTAGTTTATAAACATAAATATAGTTGTTAACGAGGCTATTGACTGTTTAACATTACTTTTCAATTAACTTTTTACTATTTAATTGACTTGTCAACTTTTTTTTTAAGTTAATTTACAGTGGGTAATAGATCATCCAAGGGCTCATCTAATTGGTCAGATGCCAAAATAAGCTGTACAACCATGTTGCTATATCTTTGCATCATGGCCGGATCTAGATCTTGTTCTTCTAGACCTCACTGAGAGATGGGGGGGGGGGGGGGGGGGGGGGATGCAAGGGATCAAATAAAGTATGTGCCAGATATGTCTACTTTACACCAAATTGTAACAACCTTCTAAATTATTGTCCTGTTAAAAGCTTAATAAGTATTGTGCCACATTCTGTTTTAGATATAGATGCTAATGAGTCTTTTACATTAGATTACATAATATTTGACTCTTTCTTCCTTACAGAATCATTAAAATACTTCCAGTTTGATCATTTTAATCAGATTTATTTTAATGGAATTACATTTGCATATTAATCTGGACTTCAGCAGGACATTCCAAAGCTTTTATTTAAAAGTAGATTTAACGGTTTCTTTTAGATTATTGCCCTTTATCTAATATCCGAAATGGATAACGAGACATTCTTATAATCGATTAACTAAAACACGGCCCATAAATTGTTTAATCTCTTGCATTCCCTTTACTGGTGTCCCAAAGCCCTACTAGATCTCATCTAATTGATGAAGCTCTGTCATTTTATTACTCATCTGTTGTTAAATTTTTACATATAAGGACATCATTTGTTGTTTTTGAGATCTTTTAGCTTAGTTTTTACTTACAGGTTTTGCTTAAGCTATTTGTAGGTATAATGGGTTACAGAAACTGAGGTCAGCTTTCCAAATTAATGATGGCTATTATGGCTATATTAATTAAGATGTTTTCTGATTCAAAATAAAATAAAAAAACAAGATAAAAGTCCAGTTTGTTTTAAACATAAGCGTTTCTTCCAAACTGTCTCTTCAACTCCTGTGGTTCCGTTTGCAGGCTGTTGGCTGTCTTGCACGGGGCTCCAGTGTAACAGTACTTAACTCTGTAAAACAATAAAAAAGAAACTTAACCATAAAAGAATCATCAGCATAAGTGGTTATCATGGTAAAAAGTTACTGATACTGACCTTAGTTTAAAGCATTCGGACAGTGGGAGGCAAAATATAGCTCCACCTAGAATACAAAGCACGGATCCAGCCCAGCCAATAAAGAGAGCTGCTCCCAATTCAAACCTACCCAGAGAGAAACAAAAAAACAAAACAAGAAAAGCTGATTTCAATCTACCGTAAATCAAATTTTGGCTGAAAGTCAGAAATCTTTTTTTTTTTTTTTTTTCCTTAATACATACTTCTGTGCAACAAAGAAGGGGTCAAAGAAGTCAGTTGTGATCCTATGAGCATATATGGAACATGCAGTCATGCAGGAGATTCCTGTGCAGACATTAAATAATTACCAGAACACAGTTGGCTATGCTGATTGAATTAAAAAATGTGTCGAAAAATTACCGCTCAAAATGAAGCTTAAGCCCGACAGGACAGCCAGACGAGCCTTGGTCGCCTCCGAGCCTCCTATTTTTGTACACTTCATTCCTAGTAAAGCCAAGGCGGCACCAAAGAAACCCAGGCATACAGCAGCGATCACCAAACCCCGACAAACCTGAATATAAGCTTTGACAGGAAGACAAAAAGGCACATTTCTAGATTTCTGCAAAAGTGGGCTGTCATGGTGCAGTTTCAAAATGGGGTGTTATAAATGTCTCCAACTGTGAGAAGAGCAGGTAATTAAATGTGTGCTAAAGTGCCCTAATGTGAGCCAAAACATGCGCTAGAGCAGGGGTAACCAATTAAAAATCAGTGGGGTCCGAACACAGAAAATCAGTAAAGGTCCGGAGACATTTTGGATTGTATTTGAGTCAATGAGTCAATGCAATCAACTGGTTTTCCTTAGATAGAAAACTTTGTATCAATTTGACTGTATGATCTGGTTGAACTGTAAAGTGCCTTGAGATGACATGTGTTGTGAATTTGGCGCTATATAAATAAACTGAATTGAAATTGAATTTTTTATTATAATCTGTTAATTTAAACAGAATTTAACACGGAAATAAATGCATCTATGTTATACATTGAATTTTTAATAATTAAAAAAAATCTAGTGTTTTTTGAAGTAGAGAAGAATCGTTCAGTTTGGTATACAGACAATTTCCTTATTCCCATATTTTATAAAACAGCTGAACTTAACGTTTGTGTTGTTTTTTTCTTTTTTATTGCTTAATGAGAGCAGTGGGCTTTAGGCTGCCCTGCAATGCTTTTAAAATTGGGTTTGAATGGTGACAAAGCCATTCTCAAGCCCATATCAAGGTTCACATTGAGCCTGTATTGATATTTATTTTTGATTCTGTTCATGGCCGAGAATCCTGCTTCACAGCAGCAGGTTGAGGCAAACATGCTCAAAATGTGCAGGGTCGCCTTTGAGCACACCATTTCACTTTTCTTTCACCAGTTCACCGCAGCTTTTTCAGCAGTCCACCTTTTCTCTGCTTTCTTTTTCTCATAATCTTCTCCTTTTTTCCCATCGCTCGGCTCGCCACAGGTTTTCCTTCTGTGTCTAGAAGTAGCTGGAAGCAGTGACCCAAACTGACACAGCTCATTGGCTGGTCTCGGCGCTCTGGACGGCTTTACAATATTAACAGGAGAAGCGGTGCAAGTGAAGTTGGACACTGTCGTTGGACAACATGCGTTAATTTATAAATGTTTTAAATCAGGACCTCTGCGCTATTATCCCTTTGGGAGTCAAAACAATGCTTAAGTGCCCCTATGGGAGCCAAAAGTCATGCTATAATACCCCCATGAAGGCCAAAACATGTGCTACAGTGCCCCCATGGGCACCAAAGCATGTGCCAAAGTGCCCCTGTGGGAGCCAAAACTTGTACTAAAGTGCCCCATGGGAGCCAAAGCATGTGCCAAAGTGCCCCTGTGGGAGCCAAAACTTGTACTAAAGTGCCCCATGGGAGCCAAAGCATGTGCTAACATGCTCTCAAGGGAGCCAAACATGTGCTAATGTGCCCCTGTGGGATCCAAAACTTGTACTAAAGTGCCCCATGGGAGCCAAAGCATGTGCTAACATGCTCTCAAGGGAGCCAAACATGTGCTAATGTGCCCCTGTGGGAGCCAAAACGTGTTAAAGTCTCCCATTGGGAGCCAAAACATGCACTAGAGTATCCCTTTGGGAGTCAAAACAATGCTTAAGTGCCGCTATGGGAGCCAAAAGTCATGCTATAGTACCCACATGAAGGCCAAAACATGTGCTAAGGTGCCCCAGTGGGGACCAAAGCATGTGCCAAAGTGCCCCTGTGGGAGCCAAAGCATGTGCTAACATGCTCTCTAGGGAGCCAATATGTGTCCTAATGTGCCACTGTGGGAGCCAAAACATGTGATGCCATTTTTGGTCCCGATACACGGTACTTGGATGTGCATTATTGGCCGATACCATCTGTTTGAAATTGACGTGTGTGTATATATGAAGAACTGCATACTACTTGGATGTAAAATAATTGCCATTATGGCTTTGTCAAGCTGCTGCCTACCTTTGTGAAGCAGGAAAAAGACTAAGACAAAGTGAATCCAGTAGAACTTTTCATTGCCTACCTGGAATCGGTGCCCTATTTGTTGGTACTCACTGATACCAATACCACCATTTTAGTGCTGGATCGGTATTGGTGCAACACTAGTTATAAGTGCCATATTTGGAGACAAAATGAGCTAAAATGCCCCCTTGGGAACCAAAACATGTGCTAAATTGCCCCTATAGGAGCCAAAGGTCATGCTATAGTGCTCACATGGGAGCAGAGAACTGATGGGCACTGTAATTTGACAAACTCTGTGTTGACTTGAATGTCTTTATCATTTTGCTTAATTCGAACACATTTGGGGGTCATATCGATTTAGCACAGCTACCTCACTGACACACACTGCCATGGCCATATGCTTATGAAATGTTTTTATCAGAAGAGAATATCAGACGCTGAATTTCTAACAAACTCACCATCCAGAGCCAGCATTGATGGAAAGTCTTTGCAGTTGGACACTCCTGTAGAATCTGTCACACACGTCTTCCACAGATTTGACCAGAAGGTTGCCGTAGTGATCACCGTCCCATCTACGGATGACACCTTCCAGTAGTCGGTCGGCAACGTAGATGAGACCAAGATCCACCCAGAGGTTGCGAGAAGAAAGGCAACGATCTCTGCTGCCATGTGGTCCATTCTTTCGCTCTTGGTGGTCTGGATTTGGATCGGAGATCTTTCCCTCAGGAGAGACAGAGATAGGGTGGGCCGACCAGACCAGGAAAGGTATGTTAGAGCTGGCAGCTTTCTTCTTCTGCCTCACCTGCTCAGTCTATTTCAGTGGTCAGTGGTTCTTTATGTGGATATGCTATTATGGCAAACCCAAGTTAGATTTTTTTATCTGAAAGGGAAATGTAATTGACAGAGGACACTTCAAAAAGAAAAGAAACAGGAAATATGAATGACAGAGAAACTGACCATACCATTTTTCACAAAGTTCAGGCTCTCATTATCTTATAAACTGATGCTTAAGATGCTTATTTATCCCAACTGATCAATCTTTTAATGTATGAACTTTATATGATCTTTTAACTGGTGTACAATATAAAAATTTCACACCAGATTAAAACAAGCATCCTAATTGTTATACAGGATGTGGATGTGGTTCTGGAAAAGATTTGTTTACTCCCTCTATAAGCGGACTAGGACCTGACCCATTTTTTTCAATAAGTTTCACCAGGATTGAATTGAGTTGATTTGCCAGTACTTTCCCTTTGGGATCCAGGATCACATAATCAATGTCAATCACAAGATGGTTTTTTCTAAGCGATGTTGGTTTGGATCAATCTGATCCAAATACCCAGTTTTGGAAGATCACCAAATGCAGATTATTTGCAACAGGACAACTGCTATGTTACACATCAACCAGTAGATTTCAGTGTTCTGCAACTTTTCTGCTTTCAGCTTCCTTGTAAAATATGTCTGACTACAATTGGGTTTAGTGTTTTAAGATGCAAACGTATAATTAGCTGCATCCGCATATCCAAGATTAGCTTGTCACAGTAAAAAAAACCTAGATGAAAAATTCTTCTTCCAGTCAGACAAGGCTGGAAAATCCCTGGAGAACAGAAATAATGCCTCCTGATTAGATGCCCCCTTTAAATACAGAGAATGTACCGTATGCTTCACCCTGAGCCGCCACTAGATGGCAGTGCTGTACCCCTAATCTCTAAAGTAATTTTCATTGCAGCTTTTAAGGACTAATCCCTCTATCCATCTCCTCCACCATCAGTCATGAACAGGACCCCAGTTTGAGGCAGAGCCTGACAGATGCAGAGATTGGCCTCAAACATAGAGGCTCTTTTTTTGGCTCCTTTGTAAACTGTGTTGCACAAAGTCTGGTGCTTAGATCTCTGTGGAGTTTGTATGACCTCTCTGGTACTTTCTATGGGTGCTGTTGCTTCTTTGTTAAGCATGCAACCCCATTGGCTGCCAGAGAGGTAATAATGATCCTGAACAAAACTAAAAGTCAAAAATTAACAGTAGAAAATGTTTTAACTCTAATCTAACTCTTTGTAAAGACCTGACACCTGAAGCACATTCAAAATTGTTCAATTGATTACACGTGATTTTTCAGGTTTTTTGGAAAAATATTTGAATCTGATCAAAACAGGAACTAAAAATTTCTTAGCTTATTTGAAGGTGAAAAAAAGTTATCAAAATTTTCTTTCTTTTTGGTTGTCCTGTTAACCAGAAATAGACAAAAATGGAAAGTTGAGCCATTTAAGTTTAAATAATTTGGAGATCCAGACAATCCTAAATGTTTTCAGGTTTTCAGAGACATTTTAACCAAGGAGGCAACATATTTTGCCTCAGAGGTGCTCTAAACTTTAGAATTATTTATCTTTTTTCAGTGCAGGAGTTAGTGCTGTTGTATTTTAACAACGGAGCCGGACTTTGGGCTGTGATTGGGAAAGTAGGGGGTGGGATGGGATGGGGGTGGAAAAACTGTGAAAATTAAAAGCAAAGGCTAAACATGTTGGGACATGTCTGGCCATGATCAGGCCAAAGTGACTCAGCAGTTTATGATCCTTAATCCTAAATCACAAAACACATTTGGATGTTGACCTGAATAAAAAAAAAAAAAAAAAAAACTAACTCCCAAATCTTAATATCTGGCAGAAAAAAGACATTTCAAATCCCCGTAAACATTATTCAGATGCACCTGGTTACCCTCTGGGTTACCCTCTTTACAAGCAATGATTGGAAGGTGTCGTAAACTGGGAATAGGTCCACCCGACAGGGGAAGAATTCCAGGAAATCCAAGCTCAGCTGTTTTTACTGTCAGTAAATGGCACAGAAGCAGGTGCTAGCAACGTCTTTATGAAATCTCTAGATGGCTAAAGCCTTAGACGTACGTTACCATGGTTGTTGTTGCTGGGATGTCTTAGAAGGTCCCTGTTCTTAATCCTGTAAAGCATCCAGTTCAAAGAGAAGCAGCTGGTACAGCTTGTTATCTGAGACAATGTATAATGATGATCATGTTTTTATCTGATAATCTTATTGGATCAACCTTCCGACCCTTACTTATGGTAATAGGATGGATCATGCCTGAAAGAACAGCCTAATAGGGGTAATTCAGTGTCCATTTCAGATGTCTCCTTGAAAACTTCATTCTGTAGATTTAGGTAGTTCCTCTCACTAGAAAGAAAGCCTGGATTAGCCCCAGAGCTGACTGGAGGGGGCTAAGAGTTCTGCAGATTTTTCAGCTTCATATCCTTTATAACCTCTGGTTTCATCACAGCCAATAGGTGCTGTACTGAACTGAGATTTAGGGACTAGAGGCCAGAGTTGTAGACTGAACTGTTTGTTGAATAACCCAGTTTGAGGTTATGAGAGTTGTGTGACACAGTCAGTTATCCTCCTATAAGTGGCAATTAGAAGATGGTAACCAATTCAGAAGACGGTATCTCAGAGTCAGTAGATGGTATCCCCCAGTCAGAAGAAGGTATCCCCCAATCAGAAGATGGTATCCCTAGTCAGTAGATGGTATCCCCCAATCAGAAGATGGTATCCCCCAATCAGAAGATGGTATCCCCAGTCAGAAGATGGTATCCCCAGTCAGAAGATGGCAACCGCCAATCAGAAGATGGTATCCCCCAATCAGAAGATGGTATCCCCCAATCAGAAGATGGTATCCCTAGTCAGTAGATGGTATCCCCCAATCAGAAGATGGTATCCCCCAATCAGAAGATGGTATCCCCAGTCAGAAGATGGTATCCCCAGTCAGAAGATGGCAACCGCCAATCAGAAGATGGTATCCCCCAATCAGAAGATGGTATCCCCCAATCAGAAGATGGTATCCCTAGTCAGTAGATGGTATCCCCCAATCAGAAGATGGTATCCCCCAATCAGAAGATGGTATCCCCAGTCAGAAGATGGTATCCCCAGTCAGAAGATGGCAACCGCCAATCAGAAGATGGCAACCGCCAATCAGAAGATGGTATCCCCCAATCAGAAGATGGTATCCCCCAATCAGAAGATGGTATCCCCCAATCAGAAGATGGTATCCCCCAATCAGAAGATGGTATCCCCCAATCAGAAGATGGTATCCCCCAATCAGAAGATGGTATCCCCAGTCAGAAGATGGTATCCCCAGTCAGAAGATGGCAACCGCCAATCAGAAGATGGTATCCCCCAATCAGAAGATGGTATCCCCCAATCAGAAGATGGTATCCCTAGTCAGTAGATGGTATCCCCCAATCAGAAGATGGTATCCCCCAATCAGAAGATGGTATCCCCAGTCAGAAGATGGCAACCGCCAATCAGAAGATGGTATCCCCCAATCAGAAGATGGTATCCCCCAATCAGAAGATGGTATCCCTAGTCAGTAGATGGTATCCCCCAATCAGAAGATGGTATCCCCCAATCAGAAGATGGTATCCCCAGTCAGAAGATGGTATCCCCAGTCAGAAGATGGCAACCGCCAATCAGAAGATGGTATCCCCCAATCAGAAGATGGTATCCCCCAATCAGAAGATGGTATCCCCCAATCAGAAGATGCACCCCCCATCAGAAGATGGCATCCCCCAATCAGAAGATGGTACTGTATTTTACCCCTCATTATTGGCAGTCTCCTGTAAATGTCCCGTATTATTGTATTATAAAAAAAATTATAATATTTATATTTTTTATTTATAATCTTCTCCATATTGAACTGTTGCTAGTATCGCGTATAAAAATCAAATCACCTAATTATAGTTAGCAATTTGTTGAGAAGTGTTTGTTTTATATTTCATATGTACATGTCTTAGAATATAATCCGCTTTGCTGAACTTGACATTTGTTGAACCCAGCAAAATTGGATTGTGTTTTAAAGTTTCTCTTGTTCTTAACTGACCGCACTGATGTTAAGAATCAATTTGTTCACACAAACATTCTAGTAGTTTACCAGTTTGTGAAAGCCTCAGACCAGACTGTCTACACTTGCATCAAGGCCTTGATCAGAATCCCTTTATTCCCCTTTTTCTTCCTCACATGATGATAAATATTAGATTTGTCCATGATCCAACATGTCTGAATCAAATGGTTGAATTACCTCCTCAGTATGCAGTCACCTTCCTCAGTCGTATTATTCATCTAATTTCTTGATTCAGGTGTACTGGCCCATAGACGCATCTAAAAGTAGCAGGATAACATCCCTTGAAAACTGGAATTACCCAGCCCTGCCTAAATACACTGAGTTGTTGCCAAGTGATTGGCTAAGGGGCTGCTTGTTTTAACAAGAAATTAAATATGTGTACTTAATAATACACCTGAAGAGCATACTTTTAATTTCTATCAGCATACCTGATATGTCTTTTCCTTTACTCAGCAGCTTTTCCCCCTCTTTATTGGCCTGTTATACTGTGTCACTTACTGTGCAAACAACTGATCTGAGCTTAATCGAAACATGGAGCCATATTCCTTATACACATACTTTAGTAATTAACTCTGTGTAATCAGTTTTTATCTCTCACTGGCCTTTCTTTGCTTTACCCTAGGCTTTTTATAAAAACAATATTGCTTACTACTCGTTCAAACAATCATTTCTAATAGGTATATTTAACTTGTTTATACATTGAGGAGCTTTTATAGTACTAGGTCTATCGGCAGAGGCGTGCACAGACATTTTGGGGGGCAGGTGCTCAGGAGGGGGGGGGGTGGCGCACTTTTTAGTGCACGTGGAACACTTAATTATCTAAAAAAAAATACACACGCAAGTTGAATGAATTTTGACTTTTATTTGTAACATTCTCTAAACGTGAGTTTTCAATGGAAAAAAATCACATCACCAACAGAACTACTTTACTTTAAATTAGTATGCTTGCTCATCTTTCTTCTTCTTTCATCTGGCTCATCTCCTTGTTTTCCCTCACCCATCTGCTCTCCCTCATCCTGGTCTTTTTCTGTCTCCGTGTCTTCCCTGAACTGTTCCTCATCTCCTGTCCTGGTAGATGTTGATGGTATAGAGCTTCCCTGCTGTGACTGGCTACAATATAATAATAACAACCATCATGACAATAATAATGATGATAATAATAATAATAATATAATAATAATAATAATAATAATAGCTTTAACAAATATGCCACATTAGTTTAAATAATGGGCTATTAGGGCAACATGACTGGAAGTCTTGTCACGTGGATATGACTTATGGTAGCCTACAAAGTAATAGCTATTTTAATACCTGCTGCACAAACCACTTAAAAATAAAATGTGAACAGCTTTTAAGATTTTTCAATACGATTAACCCTCCTTTCTTGGCATTGTGCTGCAATTACTAAATCAATATACAATTAAGACAGTAAAGAGACCAAAATGTGTTAATTTATGTTGCCTAACAAAACCTATACAACAGAAAATGTTTGTCTTAACACATAAATTTGTACAGAAGAGGATTAGGGCCACTGAAAAAAAAAAAGTTAACTGATTTTTAAATTTTATTTCAGTTTAACATGGGAAAAAAGTCAGAATTCTGTTTTTTTTATGGTCAGAATTCTGAGATTAAAGTCAGAATACTGAGCAAAAAGTCAGAATTCTCAGCACAAAGTCAGAATTATGAGAAAAAAGTTAGAATTCTGAGATTAAAGTCAGAATACTGAGGAAAAAGTCAGAATTCTCAGCAAAAAGTCAGAATTATGAGAAAAAAGTTAGAATTATGAGATTAAAGTTCATTGGCTTGGGCTACAGTGTAAAACTTTGAGAATCAGAATCAGGTTTATTGCCATTGTTAGTGAAGGAGTTCACAAACTAGGAATTTTTTGTGATACAATCGTGCAACATAAAACATATAATATGGAATAGGTAAATAAAATTATAAAAATATCTAAAAACTGTGGGTATACGTCATGCAATAAAATAGACTAATATATACACTTAAGATATAAATTATGGATACAAAATATAAAAAGTAAAATAGCATCTTACAAGGAGACAACTAGTTTATCAGGTGACCAGTCGGCAAAAATGCTTGTTTGGTGCTGCTGAATGAGACATTTTAATGCACAACAAAATGATTTTGCTTGATCTGTATATTACCTGGCTAATGGGGCACGGGAGAAGCAGCCTGTCAGCGACCGTTCCTGCTATCTGAAAACGCTTACTGAACTGCTATGATGCTGCGCATCTGGCATGCCCTGCGGGCGACCGCGCGAGGTCACGTGACAAAGGAAGAGAGAGAGGCTGGTCGGGTGTGCGCAAGGAGGTGGGTCATTTCAGGGCATTGTTTCAGTCGTTTATAATGGCTCAGGTTTTCAAAAGATAATTTCAAAACCGACCTCAGTAAAATCTTAATAATATTAAAGCTGAAGTCTGTAAGTTTTTAAAAATCACTTTTTTGTCATATTGGCTAAAACTGTCCCTATGTCCAGACAGCAGTACATGTGATATGTAACCTGTGAAAAAAACTGCTTCAATTGGTCCCGCATACTGCCTGTATTTCAATCTGGAAAAAATAATTCGGGACGAGTCAAAACAACCAATCACAGCCAGAGGAGCGTCTGATGGAGTGTCAATCACAGCTCACACACACTGAATCCCGCCCCCCCCTCCCTCTCACCGCTTAACCTGCCGCTGCCGCAGTCAGGAGGACGCGCGTGGAAGTCATGGTGGAGTGACAGCCACCAGCGAAAGAGAAACTGCCCTTACTGCCCCTGCCGACAACTGCTTACACGGCAAACTTCGGTATAACCAGCATCTTATATCTAGCTGCTTGGAGGTGAGTGTTATCGCTCTTACCGGTTCACACTCCATGCCGCGTACGCTGCTTGGACGCTTCTGGTGGCATGCGGTAGCCGCGCAGATGCTGTGAGAGGGGTGGAGCTTGGAGGTGGGGCATGAGTGAAGCAGAGAGGGTGGGGGAGTGGCGTGAAACCTGTTTTTCTTCAAATTTTCAGTCAAAGTCTGCTCTCTTCTCAATGTTACAGACTGCAGCTTTAATAATTAAAAAAATAAAAAACAAAAACGAGTTTCAAAAGGGCATTTTCTTTGATAAAGGGCAAACTTCCTAGTGCTTTAGCACCACCTAGTGTCTATGTATGCACGCCCCTGTCTATCGGTAGTTAAGAATACTGCCAACTTGATGATTTTATAATCTAACTAAGAACATGTAGTGTGAAATGTGTGGCTTTGTTGGAACTGATTGTCTTTCATCTAAGTTTCTCAAAGGTTCACCACTGGCTTGGAAATGACATTCTGTCTCAGTCAAAACTGATAGTTGACGGGGCTTTTTTCACAAATTTTTTCTTGACTTTATCTAGATTATGAAATAATGTTTTGCTCTATAATTATTTTTGTCTAACTCATCCTGAAAGTCGGGTACTGTTTAGGTTCTGCAGGGTCCTTGTGTGGCTGCAAATATGGCTAGATTGGTTTGATTAGTTTTTTCCCATGTTATGTATTATTTTGCTCCAAGAACACCCCTTTTAGGGTGAAGCAACCTTATTCAAATAACACTATTTGTACAGCCTGAGGGGTCTTAACGCATCAGTTCTCAAACATTTCAGCCTGTGACCCAAAAAATAACCCCTTGGGACCCCTTGCAAATACATATAATTACCCCCCTCAATAATTATTTATAAAAACATACAAGTTAAGTAATTATATTTGTTCATAAACGTATAAATCTTTTAGTAACGTTTCAATATGTATTTGATATATTTTAATGAATTATCATGATTGTGCTGACTCTGCCACTATGTTTGTTAAGAATTGCATGGGAAATTGTTGGTTAAAATTTGGAACTTTGCTGACATCTAGTGGACACAGTTTGCATGTGGAATTTTGGGCAGTTAAGCAGAGCTCTTCCAGCTGCACGGTTGCTGTTTTCACTAGCCCTTCAGACGACTTTGGACACGTTTGTTCCTTGGACACTATTTGTCTGTAAGTTAATTTCATCTGTTGTCATTCTGGTATTGTGGAATATTTTGTTGGAAAGTTTACGTTTCTCAATTAGTATTTAGAGCTACATCGTTAGCTAGTTGGCTTGAGTTGAGAGTTATTTGTTTGCTGTAGCCTAGTTGTTTTCTGTATCTGTATTTGATGTATACTTTTGTGTCTTGTTATAGTTTTACAAAGAAAAGTAAAGAAAAGAAAACAAACCAGCCAAAGAGTTGCAAAATAAAACAAGAAAACTACTAAGGACTGGATTATTTTCAAGCCAAGTGTTAGCTAACTGTCTAGCTTTGTAAGAGCAACACATCGTGAGGGCAGCATAGTAAAAAGACAATTACGCAGCGGGTTCAAACTCGTCATGAGTCTACGTTCTGGCAAGAAATATACGAAGGACTACGCTAAGGACACCATGGATCGACCAAAATCGACAGAGCAAGAAACAGATGCTAATCTGCAAGCTGAGAGAAAATCACCTCTGCAAGTAAGTGACGTTGCATCGCAGTCATCCAAAAGATCATCTCGTTCTTCACAACGGTCAAGCAGGACGTCAGTATCAACTGCTTCGTCGGCAGTTAAAGCACGGGCCAAAGCTAAAGCTGCTCAGGCTCAACTGGCGTATGCTGAAAAGGAAGCTAGTGTAATTAAACAAAAGGCTGACCTTGAAGCGACTGTGTTGAAGCAGAAAGCGGACCTTGAAGCCAGTCTCCACATTCTTCAAAGCCAGAGAGTTGCTGCCGCTGCTGAGGCTGAAGCTACGGCTTATGAAGAGGAAGAGATTGAAAGCGGGGAGAAGCTAAAAGAATTACACACCACAGAAGAACCTCTCAGTCCTATTGAACAGACTAGCAACTATATCGAGCAACATGCTGAGCTATTTCGTGACACTTTGCCACCGGAACGAGGTCCAGATTCTACCGAAGCAACCATCACACGCCAAAGATACAGATATCCAAAATTAGAAAAAATTGAGTTCAAACGTGAAAAACCAAGCAAGTGGGATCAACCGCTCACACACTTGGACAGAACTCAGCAACCTCATCAATCTGACAGAGGATTTGTGCCAGAGCCACAAGGAGCACATGATCTTGCAAAGTACTTGATGAGACGTGAGTTTGTCAGTTCAGGTCTTTTAAAATTTGACGACCGTCCTGAACACTATTGGTCATGGAAAGCATCCTTTCGTGGCGCCACGCAGGACTTGAACTTGTCACCCAGAGAGGAACTGGACTTGATGGTTAAATGGCTGGGACTAGATTCATCGCAACAAGCAATGAGAATACGTTCTGTGCATGTTCTTAATCCCGCAACAGGCCTCAACATGGTGTGGCAACGTTTAGAG
The DNA here is from genome assembly GCF_016077235.1 of Cyprinodon tularosa. Classification (NCBI taxonomy): domain Eukaryota; kingdom Metazoa; phylum Chordata; class Actinopteri; order Cyprinodontiformes; family Cyprinodontidae; genus Cyprinodon; species Cyprinodon tularosa. The sequence continues at coordinate 663,401 of NW_024039077.1, forward strand.
GAATGCTATGGAATGCCAGAGGTTATAGAAAATGCACTGTTTAAGAAATTAGAAAACTTTCCAAAGCTAACAAACAAAGACAACGACAAACTACGAGAACTTGGTGACATTCTACTTGAGCTAGAATGTGCAAAAGTAGAAGGATACTTGCCAGGCCTTACTTATCTAGACACAGCTCGTGGCGTAAATCCCATTGTGGAAAAGTTACCTCACAGCTTACAAGAAAAATGGATAACTCAAGCATCCAAGTACAAAGAGGACTATGAAGTGCCATTTCCTCCATTTTCTTTCTTCTCTCAGTTTGTTAGAAAACAGGCTAAGGTGAGAAATGACCCTAGCTTTGTGCTTACCACCTCAAACAGCTACATGTTCTCAAAGTCAGATAAGAAGACCAGGTTCAACAGCAGTTTTTCAGTGTCAACACACAAAACAGAAATTCCTTCAAAGTCTGCAGATTGCAGTACTCTTTCATCAAAGAAAAAGGTCATAGATCCAGCTCGGGAATGTCCAATTCACAAAAAGCCTCATCCACTCCAAAAGTGCAGAACCTTTAGGAACAAACCCATCGGAGAACGCAGGGCTTATCTTAAAGATAATTATATCTGCTACAGATGTTGCGGATCAACTCAGCACATGGCAAAGGATTGCAAAGCAACCATTAAATGTTTTGAGTGTCAAAGTGAGACACACATAACAGCTTTACATCCAAATACTCCCTCAGCTACAACTGAGACCTGTGGTTCTGACAAAGAGGACAGTGGCGAGCCAGGTGAAAACACACCCATCACATCAAAGTGCACAGAGGTTTGCAATAACTTAGATGGCTCACGTTCATGTGCTAAGATTTGTTTAGTTAAAGCATACCCTGTAGGAAGAGAAGACAAAGCAGTTAAAATGTATGCTGTTCTTGATGAGCAAAGCAATAAATCGCTTGCAAAGACAGAGTTTTTTGACTTGTTTGAAGTTAAAGCCAACACAGCTCCATACACATTAAAAACCTGTTCTGGAACTACAGAGACGTCTGGTAGAAGAGCTGATAACTTTGTTCTAAAGTCTATGGATGGAAAAGTTCAGATACCGCTTCCTACCTTAATTGAATGTCATATGGTGCCAGATGACAGACTGGAAATACCTTCACCCGAAGCAGCACAACATCACTCTCATCTAAAGTCAATCGCCCACAAGATTCCAGCAGTGGACCCAGATGCCCCTATCCTGCTGCTGCTAGGAAGAGATGTCATACGAGTGCATAAGGTGAGAGAACAAATAAATGGACCTCATGATGCTCCATATGCACAGCGACTTGATTTGGGTTGGGTTGTAGTGGGTGATGTTTGTGTGGGAAGTTTCCATGGATCTACAAAGGTCAGTGCCTTTAAGGCAAACGTGCTGCAGAATGGGCGCACATCCTTCCTCAGTCCATGTCCAAACAGCTTCCAAATAAGGGAAAATTATGGCACCCCACAACAACATCAGATCCATCCCCTTGCACGTGGAGACATTCAACCTATGTACTCAGAGAATCAAGAACACTCAGTATTTGAAAGATCCAAGGACGATAACAAATCAGGACTGTCCGTAAACGACAAAGCTTTTCTGAAAATTATGGATAAAGAAGTCTATCAAAATGAGGATCACAGCTGGGTAGCCCCTTTACCATTTTATTCTCCAAGACAGCTTCTTACAAGTAACCGAGAACATGCTATGAAGCGCCTTGGCTCACTCAGAAAAACTCTGGAGAAAAAGCCAGAAATGAAAGAACACTTCAAGGAGTTCATCCAAAAAATGCTTGATAAAGATCAAGCTGAACTAGCGCCGCCTTTAGAAGAAGGTAAAGAACACTGGTATCTTCCAACTTTTGGTGTCTACCACCCAAAAAAACCAGGACAGATCAGGGTGGTGTTTGACTCAAGTGCTGCATATGAAGGAGTGTCTTTGAATGATGTACTTCTGAAGGGGCCAGATTTGAACAACACTCTGATAGGAGTTCTTTTAAGGTTTCGAAGAGAACTGGTAGCTGTCACAGCAGATATACAGCAGATGTTCTACTGTTTTCTTGTCAGAGAGGATCATAGAGATTATCTCCGTTTCCTCTGGTATGAAGACAACAACCTTGACAAAAACATTGCAGAGTACAGAATGAAGGTCCACGTGTTTGGAAACACACCATCACCTGCCGTTGCTATATACTGCATGAGAAGGGCTGCTAAAAAGGGTGAGAATGAACATGGTTCTGATGCAAGACAGTTTGTGGAGAGACAGTTTTATGTTGACGATGGACTAATTTCAGTTACCACAACTGACGAAGCAGTTGACCTCCTGAAAAGAACGAAACAGATGCTTGCAGAATCCAATATAAGGCTGCACAAAGTAGCATCGAACAGCAGGCAGGTAATGGAAGCCTTACCTAAAGAAGATCGAGCAAGTGATCTAAAGGAGTTGGAGCTTGGTGCAGATCCACTCCCTCTCCAGCGCAGCCTCGGACTTTCTTGGAATTTAGAAACTGACAGCTTCACATTCCAGGTTTCAAGTGAAACAAAACCATTCTCCAAGAGAGGCATTCTGTCTACAGTAAATAGTCTCTTTGACCCCTTGGGATTTGTGGCCCCAATTATAATGCAAGGAAATGCACTTCTGCGTGAACTTTCATCACATCAAGATGAGTGGGATTCTCCACTACCTTCTGAGAAAGAAGCAGAATGGAACACATGGAAGAACTCTCTGAAAGCCCTGGAGGATCTTCACATTAGGAGGAGCTATTTCCCCATTTCACCCACATTACTGCTAAGGAAGGAGTTATGCATTTTTTCAGATGCATCTACACTCGCGATAGGAGCTGTAGCCTACATGAGAGCGGTTGACGTTGATGGAACATACCATGTTGGCTTTGTCATGGGTAAGTCCAAGCTGGCTCCAAAGCCTGCACACACTATTCCACGCCTTGAACTTTGTGCTGCTGTGTTGGCTGTACAGATGTACGAAGTCATCCAAGAAGAAATGGACATCAGTGTGGATGCAGTTACATTTTTTACAGACAGCAAGATTGTACTTGGCTACATCCATAATTCTTCAAGAAGATTTTATGTGTATGTGTCCAACAGAGTGGCAAGAATAAGGCAATCTTCTTGTCCAAACCAGTGGCATTATGTTTCCACAAATCAGAACCCTGCAGACCATGCCACCCGGTTTACTGCAGCAGAGTACTTACAACAGACCAACTGGTTTACAGGTCCCGGTTTTTTGAAATCAGATTCTGCAGAAAAGCCCCCCGAAACCAACAACTTCAATCTGGTGGAGCCTGAAACTGATGTTGAAATTAGACCCATTGTGACAGTCCTGACTACTCGCACCTCATCAGGTCAGCTAGGTTCACATCGATTTGAGCGATTCTCAGATTGGACAAGACTCTGTAACACTATTGCCAGACTCATGAGTGTCGCCGTCTCCTTTAAGAAGAATCATGAGGATGCAGAACGTGAAACAGGGAAACGTTTCGCCAAAATTCCCAGTACGGTGGAGCTTAAAAAGGCTGAAATTCTAATCATTCATGACATCCAACAAGAGGCTTTCAAAGAAGAGCTTAAATGTCTTGAGAAAGGAGCGACACTTCCTAAACAAAGCCCACTTCAGAAACTTAACCCTGTGAAAGACAGTAATGATTTGCTGAGAGTTGGAGGTCGTATTTCGTCTGCAGAGATGTCAAACGAAGAGAAACATCCACTGATCATTCCCCGAACATGCCACATTGCCACATTACTTGTGAGATTTTTTCATAAAGAGGTGGCTCACCAAGGTCGCCACATAACAGAGGGAGCTCTTCGAGCTGCTGGTTATTGGATTATTGGAGCCAAGCGTCTGGTGTCTTCTGTAATCCATAAATGTGTTATCTGCCGCAAACTACGTGGACATCTACAAAAACAGAAAATGGCAGATCTGCCCAGAGACAGACTTACACCTGAACCTCCATTCACAAATGTGGGCCTTGATATTTTTGGACCATGGACCATCAGTACACGTCGCACAAGAGGAGGAAGTGCTAATAGTAAACGGTGGGATGTCCTTTTCACCTGTATGTCAACCAGAGCTGTGCACATAGAGCTGGTGGAATCCATGTCAACAGATAGCTTTATCAATGCTCTGAGGAGGTTTTTTGCTATCCGTGGTCCTGCCAAACTTCTCCGATCCGATAGGGGAACCAACTTCGTGGGTGCATGCAGAGAACTGAACATCATCTCTAAGGAGGCAGTGATTGAATCCTATCTCCAAAGCAAAGGATGCACATGGATTTTTAACCCACCACATTCATCACACATGGGTGGTTCATGGGAGAGACTTATCGGTGTAGCCAGACGCATTCTGGATGCCTTGTTACTTCAGACAGGACACACTCATCTCACACACGAGGTTTTGAGCACTCTCATGGCTGAAGTCATGGCGATCATGAATGCCAGACCTCTGGTCCCTGTATCCAATGATCCTGAGATGCCAACAATCCTCACTCCGGCCATGTTGCTTACTCAAAAGTCAAGCACAGTATCAGCTCCTTCTGGTCAATTCAAGATGGGTGATCTCCAAGGTAAACAATGGAAACATGTCCAATGTCTTGCTGATACCTTTTGGAAGAGATGGAAACAGGAATATTTGTCCACTTTACAAGTGCGCAGAAAATGGACTCGGCTAGAGAAAAACATAAAGGTGGGAGATGTTGTCTTGCTTAAAGACAATCAAGCCCACAGGAACGATTGGCCCATTGGAATTATTGTGAAAACTTTACCAAGCAGTGACAAGATTGTACGCAGGGTAGAAGTGAAGACAACAAAAGGAGGACAAGTCAAGGTTTTCCACAGACCTGTCTCAGAAGTTATTGTTCTGCTTTCTGAAGGCCTTTGAAGATGGACTGATTGAATTTTCTGTAACTATGGTGTCAAAATCATATTTTGCCAAGCGGGGAGTGTGCTGACTCTGCCACTATGTTTGTTAAGAATTGCATGGGAAATTGTTGGTTAAAATTTGGAACTTTGCTGACATCTAGTGGACACAGTTTGCATGTGGAATTTTGGGCAGTTAAGCAGAGCTCTTCCAGCTGCACGGTTGCTGTTTTCACTAGCCCTTCAGACGACTTTGGACACGTTTGTTCCTTGGACACTATTTGTCTGTAAGTTAATTTCATCTGTTGTCATTCTGGTATTGTGGAATATTTTGTTGGAAAGTTTACGTTTCTCAATTAGTATTTAGAGCTACATCGTTAGCTAGTTGGCTTGAGTTGAGAGTTATTTGTTTGCTGTAGCCTAGTTGTTTTCTGTATCTGTATTTGATGTATAGTTTTGTGTCTTGTTATAGTTTTACAAAGAAAAGTAAAGAAAAGAAAACAAACCAGCCAAAGAGTTGCAAAATAAAACAAGAAAACTACTAAGGACTGGATTATTTTCAAGCCAAGTGTTAGCTAGCTGTCTAGCTTTGTAAGAGCAACACATCGTGAGGGCAGCATAATGATAAATTGCAACATTTAAGTATTGTGCATTTTACATCGAATGGTGTAATTATTAAGAAACTATATTAAAAAATTATATTTAGATTATATATAAATATAACATTAAATGCAATTTTAATCTTTTTATTTCATGATAAATGTATTTATGAATTGTGCATTTTGGCCCTCCATATATTTTAGGTATCACATCATTGGGGATTACACATTAAACATCCCAATGATCTTACGACCCCTTTACTTGGTGTCACTATGTGGTGTCCCAACCCCTACTTTGGGAACCCCTGGTCTAACAGGTCAGTTAATTCAAAAATGTTGTTTTGACCAAAACCTTTATTTGCTCTATAGACTCATGGTGGATTTTATATTTCAGTTTTTGAACAAAAAGATAGACAGTCTAGTGAGTTAAACATTTATATGATCCATTTTGGTTAAATAAAAGATGCACAAGAATGCAGCCCTGAGGAACCCCACAAATGATTTTTGCTTGAACACGTTTGGTAAAAACAAATGACACAAAGGACCATTGGTGTGCCATTATACAAGCTGAACCAGTTTAGTGCATTACCAGACAGCCCTGTCAAATTTGTTTAGGCTACTAATCAGAATGGGATGATCAACTGTGTCAAATGCAGCCGTGAGAAATACAAAGCCACAATTTCTAAACCCACAACAGTTGAAATTTATTTTGAATAAATGCTGTTTAGTACTGTGCTTTGGAATAAAAAACGTTTCTTTTTTTTCCTATTTCAATTACCTTTACCAGAAAAAGTAGTTTGTATTTCGGTCAGCAGTAACTTCATTTTAATGTATCTTGATCAGTGATGGGACTAACGGCGTTGAAACTAACGCCGTTACCTTGTTTTAGTAACGAGTAATCTAACTAATTACTTTGACTGTAACTATAACGCAGTTACCATTGCAGACACCCCGTTACTGCGCGTTACTCAGGTCGCACAATGAACCTTTTTTCATGATGGGACTCGTGCGCAGCTGCGTGAAGCTGACACCCCACCCACGTCAAAAAACTCTGCAAATAGACTGAATGGTTAGTGCAACGTTAGTGCAGATTTGTGCAGAAAAAAATATTGTTTGTGCTACTTTTGTTTAAG